>NC_060208.1:88713125-89953750 GCF_021130785.1 Homalodisca vitripennis
GAAACCTCAATAAACACTGAAGAACTGTTTGCAAATTGTATACACATTTTCTTCTTAAACTCTATTTATCTTTATTTTCAACAATAACAAAACAACTTGGCCAAAACATTGCTCATTTGAGCACAAAGCATTGTCCTTTATGTACATTTTAAATTGGTATTTGGTGTGTAACACGTAAATTAAGGTTTCCCAGCTTACCTTTACCGGTCAGAGAAAAATATTAGCTAAAATATTTCTTTGTATAGCACTGACACAGTTCAGTTGTCATTATTACCCGTGTTGGTCACTATAACACACATTTACTGCAAGTTTAAACGGTGGGTTTTCCGAAAACCGATTTACAGAATGCATACCGACAGAAACATGTTACATAAGAAAGCGTTAAAGATCATTTAAACTGCAATGCATGGGTATGATATTAAAACAAAATTAGGGATCCTGAATAAAACTAATACAAATATATAAGAAAAAAATGTGATAAAAAAGCTGCAGGGTACTTTGTTCGAATCTTAATTTGTGCCTTTGTAAAATATTTTATTTAGGCTCGTTCAGTTTTATGATGGGTGTTCGATAAGCACTAATACCTGTACAGCTTTCAAGCTATAGCGTGTTATAGGAAAAAATAGTGTAACCCTACATATGGAAGCTGTGTACCAGCGGTATATTCATGAGGCAGGCCGAAGGGACGCCCCAGTGCTGTCTTAATAAATTAATGGAATCTCCATGCAAAGGGGTTCCGATACTTTGTACTAATCACTTACGAGGGCGCAGTACCCCTCGATGACCTTGATTTTAGCCCATGTAATCAATGTTAAATTCAAACGCTTGTCTTTGATATGAAACATTATGAGTTATATATGAAATTTATTTTTAGACTATCTTTAAAACATTGTCTACTAGATCCTATTTATTACTTTTCCAAAAGCGTTTTACAGAAAAAGATATTGCTTGTAATATTGTGATATTTTATTTACAGTTATTTAATTGTAAAATAAAAATTTCGATCGTTGACAAAAAAAAAAAAAAAATAAAAAAAAAAAAATAAATAATAATTAAGTGTCGTAAAATTAATGCCTACATTATCAAATTGTAGTTTTGTACCTGTTTAGTTTTAAAGACTCAAATAAAAATACAAAAATCATCAATTTAGGATTGCATTGGCCGCTTCCACCTAGCATTTGAACGATAGCACACGTTGATTGCACCGATTGTTTACAATTAGTTGTTAAAAAGGCGGGTCCTCAAGTCGAATCGTATTACTAAGAAGCAGTGTCGTTATTTTCATTCGTACATTTTATATATTCTGCTAGAAGTTTATTGTAAACATTTTATTTATATGTATATTTCTGTCCGCACGATATATCGAGGAAGATACAGTATATAGACTTGAAATGTTGCATGAAGCTTTATTTCTATATAAGCAACATAAAGTTCGTTGGTGGTACATGCCACTCCATGGGATTTAGCTGATCGTTAGCGGATGTTTTTACATAGATCTTATGGGCAACCGTGATGGCACCGAGAAAATCGCACAATAAATAGATTTGTAAATTAACTCCGTACAATTATATGAAATTTCCACACAGACTTGATCGAAGCCTGTTACGCGCAGTACTGTGGTGCATTCCTATTTATACAAATTGATACGAATATCATATAAAATTGTAGAAATAAAATGTAACGTTAGTTTAAATCTAATGATTTCTTATCGTGTGCTTGGGTAAACATACATATTTTTCCAGCATGTAAATTTAAGAATGTTTAATTTTAGCCAACACCTATTGAGAGATTTCTTTTAGAAGAGGTCGACACTCATGTAACATTAAGACAAATAAATACAATATGCTAGTTATAGCTCACTATTTATTTATCTTATTATAGTAGCTTAGGACATACCGTCATTTAATAAAGATGTCGAGGCGGACATGTAAATGAAAAAAACATTTGGTTTCATATAAAATCCATTTAACTATGTTTAGAAATATAGGCCCACATTTCCAACTTTTCCCTCCCCACTATTTAAATATAATATGGTTATTTACTCCTTTCCCTATTCAATAAGTGGATTAGCTTAGTCTCCTTTTGATTATAAAATTTTGTGGGCAAAATGGGTTATTTTAATTATTGCTTTATTTTAAAGTTGTAATTAGGATAGTATTTGGTAAGTTTTAAAGTTATAATATAAATAAATAATAATATATATATAAATATATTATATATATAAATTATATAAATAATAAAATAAAAATCTAAGTGAAATATATACAAATCCAGATTAAATTTCGTAAAAAATTTACTGTAGAGTCCCAATACTATTATCGCGTAATATTGTCAGATGTACAATGGGCACGTTTCTTCTATTCATCCTCGGCTGAACGCTCAAGTATTTTACAATGTTCTAGTAGTGCTCTGAAAATCATAGTAGGAAACTGTTAAATTCATCTCTCTCGACTCGCCGTTCACAGAGAATACATCGTATTTACGGTAGAGTTCTCCTTCTGTGTTTGTAAACCTGGTGTTCGTTAGTGATATTTGCATTGCTCTCAGCTTTTTTCGGTCCTTCTGCTTTTAAAATACTGTTTACACCAGCGTCGCCCTTGTGTTTACTGTGAAGTTTACGTTCATGGTTTACTATAATTAACTTACTGGACTCGAATTCAAGTTTGCAGAAAACCCTGGCGTCCTAGCGGCATATTTTCGAGGTTTGCAGGGCTGTAAGTCCACTATTAATTGTGTCGAGCGTGTTCGAGTCCCGGATTGTGTGAGAAAAAATTGAAATCCTAGATCGATAGTAGCACATTTTAAAAATTATTTTATTGAATGTACATCTAAACTTTTAAGACCCCTTAACTGTTTATTACGTTAAATAAATTTTGAGTAAATTAATTTGAAAACCTTTTAAATTAACTCCACAGTTTTTTGTGAGGTATAAAGAAACAGGGAAACGTTCACATGAGCATGGAAGTGTGATGATAATAATAAAACATGGAGCCGTTTAATAATTTGGATGTAAATCCATCAGCAAACAGGTTACGGTAAAATAAATATTGATGATATCGTTTTATTGGAATCAAATGACAATAACAGAAAATGTCATTTTTGATGATCTGGAGATTCACAAAATTCGCAGTTGTTTTTCAAGCGATACTAACAAAAAAGTTTCAAAATTTATATATTTCAAACTTTATTTTGTGGCATTACTAGCTAGTAATATTATAATATATATATATATATATATATATATATCAATTGTTATTCACGAACTGGTATATCAACTGTTTAACCCGTAACAGCGTAGACTAGTAGGATCACAGTAGTAGGTATAATAAGTAGCCTTTTGACACAAGTGTGATCATATTATTTTATCATATGGGGTAATACGGGTTAAAACCACCGCTACTTTAAACCCAAGGAACAATATTTTATTTATGTATTAATATTAATTTTAGTCACTTGCATATTAACTTAGAGGTGAGTAGCAAATATTATACTTATTTTTAAACATCATCCCTTACTATGAACTAAGGAATATTAGGCACGAGTAACAAAGACTCGGGACGCACGACAACGCGATACTATGTGCCAGACGTGTTGCGACGTGTCGCGTCGCGATATTAGGCGGCTGTTTTTCAATTAGTCTCCGAGGTTGGCGCGTGCCTAAGGGCTCAGGGCGGACAAGAGGGTTGTTACCTCACCCTTGCCCTCCGCCGGCCCGTTGTTGTGAAAACTTGTAACTAGGGCCGCGATCCTCTCTACCCTCGCTTTTACCCTAATGAAACGCGCTCAGAACTGAACCACCCCCTACGGTGTGTCGTCTTTGTTTTGTGAACCGATAGAGCACTGAAGCGAGCGCCAAACCCCGCTCCGCAAGTTATTATAGTATAGCCAAAACAATATGGACATGGCCGAGTAAGGAATGGACGGATAAATTTAATGAGATAAGGGGGGAATATATGGAATGGGCTCAGACGAGCACAATAATCATGCTTGTTTAGTTCACACACCCCCTACACCCACGTGGGACATTCACTTGAGATGTTGTAGGGTCTGCAGTCCTGTTGGTCTATTATTCCACCAACTTAAGGCCGCTAACCATTCGTGAATCGATTGTATACCACTCAATTACACCAAAGCTTTTTTTTGAGACTCAGTCATTAAAGTCGCATTTACACTGGAGTTGCAAAGCTTAATTGCGGACTTTTATCGGCAATTTTTAAAAGATCCCTTCAAAACATCACCATCTTCTTTCTGATGGTTGTAGACCAGTTGTATCAGTTATCAATGACGTAAATCGGTAAAGATCAAAGGCGATTGGCAACTTCGGTCGGTAATGCGGAGTTGCAGCACTTGGCAAGTCCGCAACTAACCCCGCTTTTCCCTCTCAAAGATACATCTCGAAAAAAGAAAATATAGCCTACTTTTGTAGTTTTCATAATAATAAGGGATAAAACGGTATGTGCGGTAAGTATAGCATGGGCAATCATGTGGAATCGCTCTGCAAGAAATTACAAGCGTACATATTTCTAGTATACATTCATGTCTGTGCACGCATTGCTGCTTGCTGCACGTAGGCAATTTTCAAGAGTTTAAACATAATAGGACTCTATGGAATTACGTATACATGGACAAGAAGATTATGGTTTTATGGAGTTAAATGTTAAGTGATACTGAGTTGTTATTCTTATTACAGAACCTTTTAAAACAAATTAGGAAAATGTTGTTCACTGTTCTAACCCACAAATTTGAAAGGAAGTAAAGTTGGTAAGACAAGTTTTATCAGACCTAAGTGCTGGGCTACCGTCTAAAAGTATACTAAAAGCCACAAATCATTTATGACAGTAAAAGTAGCCTTATATATGTTTACAATTCAAGTTGTAATTCCTAACAAAATGAATACCACCTTTGTTAACATAAATATATTGGATGTATAAGTTTCTAGTTGTTTAGAAAAATATTTATAAAGAACGCATAAAAGCTCCCAATGAATGTCAAAAAGTGTGGTATTAATTGTACTTTTGAACACGATGTTTCGCTCTAAAACTTCATGCAGTTTAATGGCGTATAGTGGAATGGCTCTTTATGATCGGACGGTAGAGTTACGTGGTATTTTGGTGTTCATATACCATGGCAATCCCTCTAGCAATGTGTACATTCTGCACAATTGGTATTTGTTGGGAAATTCGGTAGTTTAGTAGGCAGTAATATGTCATAGTAAATTTTGGAAAACCCATACACACACTAACAGAGTTTTATTTATGTGATGGAATATTAATTGTTTTAGTACTCTGTACTGATTTGTTTTATCGATTCATTATTGCATCTGCATAGTTAAGCCCTCTTTTTGTTTTTCATAAATATAGTGCGTTAAACTAAAATAAAACCGTAAAACTATGTATTTTAAACAAAATGAATAAGTATTTGAGAATAAAAAAAAATAAAAATAATAATAGGCTATAATTTGTTCTTATAATTGGTCTGACAATTTTCCCCATGGCACATTCAGTAAAACAATGTTGTGCCAGATTTCCAGTATGGCTGTAGAGAATTATTTGGCGAAGTGTCTGTCTATCTGCCGTCTCTCTCACTTGCCATGACTCACACTTCTATATATAGTCAATGCCACCTCTGTCGTAAAGCTGGAGTATTATACCTAGTCTCCTGGAGGATGGCGCTGGTCACGTCACCGTGGTGTGAAACTGGAGGAAGGCCGTTTGATGCTTTTGTTTACTTCCGGTTAAGAATTAGCTGTTTATTCTTCCATAATCTAAATTCGGTGTCTGTAGTAAATCTGTTTTTCAAGTATACTAAGACCACTCGTACAGTTACTTTGACCCACTGTTTCAAGTCAAGCTGTCTTTCAAGAACCGAACGCCGGTTTTCTCTTTCCAATCTTCGTGTAAGTTTTCTTTAGACTCATTCACTAAGGTTATCAACCTTGAACCTGAACGGAAGCTTGTTAGCCGCTTTCCAATTCCTTCCGTTGAAAGAAGACTTTATCTGGTGAAAGTAAACGACTCGATGGAAAGTCTTCAAACAAATACAAATTTAAATAATTACACATCATAAAGCAGTTGTGTTATTTTATGTATACGATTTATTTTATTATTTGTAGAAGTATTTTGTTTGTTCAACAATTTTGATGCAAACCAGGAAAATTGGCAATTATCTTATTACTCATATGGATTACTCATATTCCTCGAACTGCTTACTGTGTTACAACTGGGAAAATCCCAGGTAAATGGATATATTATGCTTCCATTATTAAGGTCACAACAGTCTTAAAATTGCGTCGTCCATCCGTCCTTCTAAAAAGGTTGTAGACATTTCAAACTTAATACTCGTACCTAGGTTACTCTTGGTTCAATGAAGGATCCTTTTGTTTTTGGAGTCAAAAGATTAAAGGTCAGTCCTGTTGGTATGTCCGTCCGTCTCCACATCTGTGCGATAACCTTTAACAGGTACTTAAGCGATACATAGGTTTTTTTGGTCCAAGGAAGGGAAGAACCTTATTAATTTTGGGCGTAAAAGAACAAAGGGTAGTCCACCCATTTATCTCTCCCTCTGTGTTATAATTATTTCTTGAAAGATCGTAGAGACTTAGAACCCGATATATAGGTCCCTTGTATTACAAGAAAGAACATTACAGATTTTATGACTAAAATGGCGTTCGTGAATGTTGGCTTAACTATTCATGTGTGCGATAACTCCTGCCAGGAAGATATTAGAGACTTGAACTTAGCAGCGTATTGGTTTCCCTTTGTCTAAGGAAGAATTAAATTTAGGAGATCAAAAGGTCAAAGTGCAGTCTACCTGTCTTTCCATATGTGTGAGTAAATCTTTCGTTACGTTCTGTCGGGTCCTTCCTATACTTGGGTTGTGTCGATTTTCTCATACAGAGGATAACCGAAACATAGGACGGACCTTCTTTATAATTTGAGAAGGCTTAGTGCTTAAAAATGTGGAAAAATTGGTGGAAAACTTTGTTGTCATTACATAATGGTTTTCTCTTTTGCAATTATTATTAAATATATTATCTGGTCTTAGATGGGGAAAAAGTTGGGTCTCAATTTAAGGTTGTGTAATATTGTAATAGAAATAATAACTGTTCGGAGATATTTGATTTTGGAAGACAGCTTTTCAACTTTATAATTTTAAAGTTGTAACTATTTTTGTTATAATTAAGATCGATTTCAGTGTTATTTATATAGAGATGGACCGCTGTTCCAGATGCGCTGGAGGCGGAGGTGCCAGGCGCGCTGCTCGGCGTGGCGCTTCTGCTGGTCAGCGCCGTCTGTCTGGTGGCCTGCGTCTGCTGCCGCGAGAACCAAAGGAAGGGCTTCAAGGTAAGTCGAGGTCTGATAGGGTTATTTACGTGTTAAAGAGGATGACATATGTATAACGCTGTCTTTCTTTTGCACCGCTCGATGCCACTTGCCTTTTTAATGGGGTGCACACCCTCCTTGAAGCTGTCGTTATACTATTTAATTTAAAATGTTTGGATTTTGTAGAAGAGAAAGCGGTTGGATTTTTCGTGTTTTCATGATAAAGTTGTAATTCGATACGAATTACGGTTTAAGTTTGTTGTGCATTTAAAATAAGAGTTTAAACATTTTCAATAGGAAATGTGTGAAAACAGTAGGAATCAGTTATTTCCAAAAACTAACAAAAATAACGAACGAAAATAAACCTTCATCAATAAGTTATTAGCAGGTTATAGCCTATGGAAATATCCGTATCAGTTATAGTAATATCAACTTTCACATGGATGGTCGGGAACACACACCTAAAGTATGTGCGTGTGTGTATTTCAAGCAAATTTAAAATGTCTTTGTTAGTAACTTCAATACGGAATAATCTGTAGCAAAGGGTTCGTGGATTTTGATGGCATTGCTCGCTAGATCTTATCGATAAGTTGCAGTCTACTCTACTCTGACAAGCGCGTGATTTCGAAGGGATTCTCAGTTGAATTAGTGTATGTAAAGAAACAGGTCTACTGTAAATAACCCAGCGCAAGCGAGATGATAGTTGTTAGCGTACAGAAGCGATGTTGAAGGTGACCTTTCCCTTGTCCGCTCACCTCATACGCAGACAGTGATATAACAACACGTTATAACACGTTAACGCAGTTATAACAATCCAACATGATAGTTTCATACTTTCTAAACTTTGGCTCAGTAATTGATCGTGCAGTGAATGACGAAGTCGGAAGTGTAGGTGACGTCAGACGGTGCAACCACGGGTTGGTCCAAGGATGTATGCAAGGTTTGCAGTTCACGGGCAGATCATGAATCGGCCAGTAATTTTACTATCTCATTGCTGTGTTTTATCCACCTTAGTATCTCACACTTAAATACAACTACTTTTTCGTAAATTAATAAATATCCCACTTTTTACTACTAAAATCTAACATTCTAGAATATCATAAACTGTAAACACATAATTATTTGAGCATTTTTGTGTTAGAAACATATCACGGTTAAAAACAATACCCGCTACTCTACCACAGAAAAAAAATAATTATTGGCAATTAATAGTAATTTCAAATCACTTAATTGTGTGTGCATGAGTGCGGGCGCGCGCGTGTTTGTGAGAGAATTTTATCGTAACATATACCTTTATGGGTACCTCATTATTTTTTCGATAAAAGTATTCGAAATGTTTCAAAGTGGAGCTTAGATGTTAAGCAACAAGAGTTTGAAGTTGTGTAAAACTTGAAACAAACTTTCCTTAATCAAGAGAATCAAATTGATAACCGCGTCCCGTCGGATTTCCCGAACCAGAAGACGCAATCAGTATTGTAGTCTTCTCTTTCATCGATAACAAATCAGTAGCAAATATCTGCGAATGATTGGCATGAGATTTAAAACTCTGAATAGGCGTTCCTCATGAAAAGATGTAATAATTTTTCATCTCAAAATAATATTTGTTATTTCACTCTTCTAAGAAATAATGTTTATTGTAATATAGCAGAAAATCCATAGTAAACGGTTTGAAGGAATGTTGATAAATGATTGTAAACTGCTTGAGCTTCATTTCATACTTCCGTGGTGCGTAATAGATCCTTGAGGACTAAATGTTAGCAAATAGACTGTCCCTTTGAAGAAAAATACTGGTTCTAAAATAGAGTGTTTAATAATATTTTTTTCAATGGCCATATTTTTGACCGCATCCCACTTGGTTGTGGAAACATAATTATAACGTTTGGGTTCTGTCATATTATATGTATTATGGGAAAGATAGAGGATTATCTTGCGTTAGTTTATTGAAAACAAAGGATTTTAAGAATTAATTACTCGTGTAATTTAACCGGTTAATGTAATTTCTTTTTGGTTACAAAACTACACACTAAAACTAATTGCCCTACAACACAGAAAACCTAAAACACAGAAGTCTCATAGTTCTCTGCGCTATCGTATGCAGAAACTTGTATTTACTGCATGTAGACTGTAGGTAGAGCAACACTAGCGAATTCTGTTAATTGTCATAGTACTAATAAAACACAGAAGTCTCATAGTTCTCAGCGCTATCGTATGCAGAAACTTGTATTTACTGCATGTATACTGTAGGTAGAGCAACACTAGCGAATTCTGTTAATTGTCATAGTACTAATAAAACACAGAAGTCTCACTGGAAGACAGTTCTCAGCGCCATCTTTCGTAGAAACTGCTATTTACTGCATGTAGACTGTAGAGCAACACTAGCGAATTCTGTTTATTTGTCATAGTACTAAAAAAACACAGAAATCTCACTGGAACACAGTTCTCAGCGCCATCTTACGTAAAACTGCTATTTACTGCATTGTAGACTGTAGAGCAACACTAGCGAATTCTGTTAATTGTCATAGTACTAATAAAACACAGAAGTCTCACTGGAAGACAGTTCTCAGCGCCGTCTTTCGTAGAAACTGCTATTTACTGCATGTAGACTGTAGAGCAACACTAGCGAATTCTTTTTATTTGTCATAGTACTAATAAAACACAGAAGTCTCACTGGAACACAGTTCTCAGCGCCATCTTACGTAGAAACTGCTATTTACTGCATTGTAGACTGTAGAGCAACACTAGCGAATTCTTTTTATTTGTCATAGTACTAATAAAACACAGAAATCTCACTGGAACACAGTTCTCAGCGCCATCTTACGTAAAACTGCTATTTACTGCATTGTAGACTGTAGAGCAACACTAGCGAATTCTTTTTATTTGTCATAGTACTAATATAACACAGAAATCTCACTGGAACACAGTTCTCAGCGCCATCTTACGTAAAACTGCTATTTACTGCATTGTAGACTGTAGAGCAACACTAGCGAATTCTTTTTATTTGTCATAGTACTAATAAAACACAGAAATCTCACTGGAACACAGTTCTCAGCGCTATCTTACGTAGAAACTGCTATTTACTGCATGTAGACTGTAGGTAGAGCAACACTAGCGAATTCTGTTAATTGTCATAGTACTAATAAAACACAGAAGTTTCACTGGAACACAGTTCTCAGTGCTATCTTACGTAGAAACTGCTATTTACTGCATGTAGATTGTAGAGCAACACTAGCAAATTTTGTTTATTTGTCATAGTACTAAAGCGTCTAGGTTTGTATTGTCTTCATAAGAAAAGCTAATCCTGTTTTGATGTATGTGCCCGGTCATGAAAAAAGTTATTGATACACTTTTTACCCAAGCATATTATTAAAAAATTACAGTCTATAACGAAGCACTTTTAACCTGCATTGTATTTAATGCAATAAGATCGGTTGTGTGTAATTATTTTATTGTCTCTGAAATGGAACCATTGGAAAGTTCAATGGCAAAAAAATTGTAATTCTCGGGTTATTCGACTTTTTGGTAGTTGTAACAGTTTTTTTTATCATAGCACACAAATATTAGGTTTATAGTTTTAGTTAAACATCAAGAAATACGCAGTTAGCTAAAAACTTTTTTGAACGGCTCAAAATGTTGAATGTGGGTTAATTGTTCTATTCCAGAAACAATTTAATTCACTCTTTTTAAGGATGCATGGATAGAGGTAGATGTAAAGATGTTCAAATTCTTAATGTTTACAGTTTTCATACTACGTTTATATGTTGTCAAGTGGTACCCTGACAGAATGGAAAATTGTTCTTATTCTCTGTATCCTATTGTTCCTTGTCTATATCCTGTATCCTTTAGTTACTTCTTACTTATTTACAATTTACACACGGCCTCACGTTCAGTAAGATTAGCTACTCCAAAGCACCCATAAATAAACAAGGTCCACACTACAATTAATTCATCTACACTACACGTTATAGTTCATTGTATTGCGAAGGCTTAACTAGATCTTCTAATAATTGGATGTTAACAGTGTGACCAAAGACTGATAAATATCTCTAAACGGGACAAAAACTCTTGGAATGGTAACACTGCCTGAGTACTACGTATCACGGCAGCTCTCGCATGACCCCACCGCAACCAATTGGTTTTAATCTAATAAACCGCAATCACGGTACACCGCGCCGTGGGCTCTCTCGGTTGGTTGGCGGATACCGGCGTATCTCCCCCGGCATATCCGTTATTTGCGCCGAAAGCAACCGCGTTTTTTCAATCGGAGTAGCTCTTTCTAACTTTGTAGTTTCTTTTTGTAAATGTCCGTAAGTGTGGAACAGGCACTTTGGCTGTGATTTATGTATATATAACAATACGTTAAGACAACGTAAACTAAGCAGAACAAAATTATTTTCACGCGGCACTTTGTATTGATAGATAAAAGTCTGTACGGATGTCTGCCTATCGCACGTGCTGTGTCGCACACAGGGTTCGGGGTTGAGACCCTTGCTTTGTTACCCTTCCCTGGTATTGAATAGGGAAATCAAACTCTGTATTAATGACACAGTGTTATTGGTGTTGTGTCTTATATGATTGGATATCTTGAAATAAACTCTTTAGTTAGGCCTACACCAGTGTACCTTAAGAGCTTAAATCTTGAAATAAATGTTCATAAGAAATTGGTGTGTGATTAGCTTTCAAAACGTTTTGAAAAATTAGATTCAGGTGTTCGCTAATGATCATTTACTTAATTATAGATCTAAGAATTATAACTAATATCTAGATATCATTATTGACAAAAATCTAGAACGGAATCACATTTTGAGTAAATTGTAGTTTTATTTGTATTATGTTTACTAATAAGAATGGGCTAAGTACAATGTTTTTTTTTTGTGAAAATGTCTTACTGTGCTAATTTTGAGAGGAGACTTCGTTATGGTATGGTAATTTGGGACGGAGTTGTTCAAACCCATCTATATATACTTTTTACAATTCAGAAACGGGTGATTAGAATAATGACTGGTTTACGTAAGGATCATTCACGTCAACATGCATTTCAATAATTGTATAATTCTTACCTTATCCCTCCTCATAGTGAAGCCACTTTCCTTGCTAAGTTTGAAGAAAATGTTGAACACAAGTCCGATGTCATTCATAAATGTTGAAATGGTGTTTCGTGGAAAATTTCCGTTCTTAAATGATGAAATCTTCCTCGAGATATTCTTGCCACATGATACGTTCACTTTTTTTATTTAATTGGGTTCCATATCAGTTGGGTTTAAATAATATAAATCTACACACAGTCACCTATACATTGTGTGTTTTGATAGTAAGGCTACATGTGTTAATGTATAGCATGTTAAGATTTCTTATAAGTATACTTTATTTGTTTACAAATTGATTTTTCTGCTATTTTTCGTTGCCAACAGGGTTACCCATAAGGCCGATGTAAAATATTCGCTAACGCTCAGCCAAATCCCATGCAGTGACATGCACCATCGGTGAACTCAGTTTTCATCATATATAAAATAAGGAGCTTCATCATGCAAACTTTCAAGTCTATAGTTCAGTTCGTTTTCGAGGTATGATGCGGACAGACAAACTGATAGACAGAAATGTTACTTTTCCAGTCGTATACACAATAAGATTTTCTGTTAATACTAATGGTTTATAATTTATCTTCAATATAGAAGAATTTCTCATAGGAAATCTGCACAATCACTATAAAAACTATACAAGATAACGGAGCTTTAAAATACAGGTTTTTCCTGTTATAACTGCTTAGCTCGAGATTATATAAAACATATCAACTGGCAACTCACCATCTTTTAACTTGGAAGATGGTGTAACTAAAATAATAACGATGTATATATATAACTGACCTATCTCTTGTTTTATTAGTTTGCAAAAGCTTTCACTGGATGTAAAATAATGCTTTTTTTCTATGTCCTAAAACAGTTTTCAACTATTCGAATAACTGAATCCATTATTTTACGTCTGATTCTGTTACTTTATCAGTAATTTATACTTGTGATTACAATAGATACATAATAGTTCTAATACTTGTCAATGTTGTTTCCAGACACCTGTAAAGGTGGCTGCATTACAAAGAAAAAAAAGAAATAGTCGAACTGTCTCATTGTCTGTGCTATATAACCTATGAAACATTTCAGTAATAGTTTATAACCGAGACCAGCTATCAGCGTAGCCAGGAGAAATAAAACGGTAATTCGGTTGATATGGTGTGGCGTGTGTGGCAGATATTGAATTTTAACTGTCTCGCACTGCCAAAGACGTCAACGGAAAGTCGAAAGTAGCGTACGTTTATAATTGTCCCAAGAAATACAATAAACATTTCCATTCACCAATAAGTGATGACGGTTTGCTGTCAAGCCTTCCCTGATTAACGTTCTCTTCCATCTTGCCAGTGTAGAATACTCATTGTCTGTAACAAACAACTGATAAAGGGAAGCTCACAGTGCAGTCTCAGCTATTGAAAGGCAACTTTAAATGAGCTTACTCATCTATAATTACACCATTTTAAAAGTAAGTTACAAGTAAATATGTCTAATGTTTCACTTATTTATTAAACTTAAGTTACAATACGCAGTTGGTTTTTTTGGAAACTTTGAAGCAACAAATACGAAACCATTAAGTAAGTTTCCTTTGACAAAGGATTTGATCATTAGCATTGCTAAGTGTGACCGGGTTCGACTGGGAGGATATCGAACGGGTGTTATACACAAATGATAAATTCTGCACATATTTATTTGGTTAACACTTTAAGCAACTGCTAGACTAGTAAATATTTTTTAAATTAGGTTAACCATTGTCAAATAACGAGATAATGTGATTGAATAGGCTAAATTTAGTCTCTCCACATACAGGGTGATTCAAAACTAAACGGCAATCTCTCGGGAGCTTATTCTATAGCTAAAAACAAGTAAAAAAGTTCATATAACCACTATGCCCGGAAACGCTTCGTTAGCGAGTTACGCCTAGCGAAAGATTTCGCCCGGATTTCAGAACCCTTGGTGAAGTTCAGGCCGTATAAAAATGGTAAAGTTAGTTACAAAGATACAAATACGTTTGTTTTTTATGTTTTTATATCTGACAAATTTATTAAAATTCGTCCCAGAGCTGTAAATGCAATACTTTCAGAGATATCTTACGTAAAACACAAGAATTGGTGCAAAGAAATAACACATTTTTGTGTTTAACGTAAGATTACTTCCATAAAATGTTAAATAAAGGTCATTTTTTTCTTAAACAGATTTGTAGAACATTTAATTCTGAAAAGATTCATGTGAATTACTTAGGAAAAAAATTAATAATAGCTATTGAAATTTAGCTTTATTTAAAAATAAAACAGGACGCACAAAAATGCATATTCTTATCTGCATAAAAGTATTAACTAATGTTTAGGTTTGTGAGTAACAGCTGATCATTTATTCTAGACTGAACATTAACATAAAATGTATTTAACTTTATAAAACTGTAATAAATCACCTATAATAGTTTGCTTAAAGTGTCCTCCGTTGTTAGCAATGCACGTTTTCGCACGACGAATCCACTCTTTTTCTAGCGCGTTTTATACTAATGTTTAGGTTTGTGAGTAAATAACAGCTGATCATTTATTCAACACTTTTTATCGTCATATTTTCTTTGCAAAGGTTGGCAATATCAGCTGATCAACAATTACGTTCATGAAGTAATATTTGAATAACCTTTGTGGAGGTTCTTGTATTGTGGCGTGTGAAGATTGTATTTTTTGAGATCCTGTGATTATTTGGAAATATTTTATACAAGTGTATAAAAATATTTTATTAAATATTTATTTTTAAAAATATTTTATTAAATATTTGTATAAAAAGTGTATGTAATTATCTTAGTAAATAATGGCAGATAATGTAAATGGTATGTATTCGTTTGAAGAGTATACGGACATGATACTGATTTACGGCAAAGTTAACAAGAATGGTTTTAAGCTGCAGTTCAAGGAATATCGTGATACTTTTCCACATCGAAGAACACCTGATCGCAAAACATTTGAACGCTGTGGAGAGACGACTTAGAGAAACTGGTAGCTTTAAACCGAAGCGAATAGATACTGGTCGTCAACGTAGCGCAAGGAACTATAATAATGAACAAGCAATAATAAATGCTGTAGAATTATCACCAACCACAAGCACCAGACGATTATCATGGCCGTTAAATATTTGCCAGTCCAAGCGTATGGCGGACACTTCATGAAGCACAGTTGTACCCATTCCTATAACACGTGTTCAAGACTTATTACCGCAAGATCTTAATAAACGGAAGATGTTCTGCCGCTGGTTAAGAAGAAACTGTTTACGACATCAGTATTTTCTTTGGCTAAAGTAATTCACATGAATCTTTTCAGAATTAAATGTTCTACAAATCTGTTTAAGAAAAAAATGACCTTTATTTAACATTTATGAAGTAATCTTACGTTAAACACAAAAATGTGTTATTTCTTTGCACCAATTCTTGTGTTTTACGTAAGATATCTCTGAAAGTATTGCATTTACAGCTCTGGGACGAATTTTAATAAATTTGTCAGATATAAAAACATAAAAAAACAATCGTATTTGTATCTTTGTAACTAACTTTACCATTTTTATACGGCCTGACTTCACCAAGGGTTCTTGAAATCCGGGCGAAATCTTTCGCTAGGCGTAACTCGCTAACGAAGCGTTTTCCGGGCATATGGTTATATGAACTTTTTTTACTTGTTTTTAGCTATAGAATAAGCTCCCGAGAGATTGCCGTTTAGTTTTGAATCACCCTGTATAGTAGGCAAACTCTGATATAACTCTGTTATTATGTATCTGACTGACCTGACTGTCCATTTTATGAAGAGAAATGAAAATGTCTCTTGGAGGCGAACTTATGACTAAAGTCCTCCCTGACTCCCGATGGCTCTGGTGTCTACCGGAAGAGTATTCCTCAACTGACAGGAAGAAACTATAAAGAATTTACTAAAAGTAGTTGTTCAATAAAATTTGAATAGATATTAAGGACACACTCTCTCCTTGTAATTAGATTTTTTGTGTAAAAAATTAGTTGAAAAAAAATTCATCAGTTGGTCTTTTAAACCCTTTTACAACCCTCTTCTTCTCGCCAATTTTGAGCGCGATTCATCGTCTCCTCTCTAGGGGAAATGGAAAGTAGATGATTTATAGTATCGATTTTAGGAAAATCTATCTTTATTGCGTTCTATTTGTAAAGTGAACATTTGCTCTCGTCTCTTGAGACCTACATGAGATTCGGTAATTATATGAATTAAATCTTCTTTTTATCTACAGAAAGAAAGAAGATCAATATTAAAGTACAGGTCGAAGGATAAACCCTACCCCCTCTCCCATGACCCAGAATATTATATGTTAGGGGTTACCCCTACAGATTGCGATATGGCAACATGCAGGGCTATCAGACAGGCCGTTTCCTTTCATCCTCCCTTTCCATTTATTTGTAAAGTAGTTATTATTTTTTCTTCAAAATATGCTTAGCACATACGTACCTTGTTAGTATTTGATCTAGAATAGGGGATTTTGTAAAATTTAATATTAATTACATTTTCAACAGCCCGTCATTTTGAGAAGAACAATTGAAAAAAATAATTGTTTTTTAAATGCCCATTGGTATTGTGAAGCATTATGAAATCGTCAGTTGATGAAATGGTTCGTGACGTAAAGATTAATTTATGTTGTAAAAAAAACCTTAATACCGACTGATCATTGCTTAATAAAATCCTAGAATATTGCAGTTATTACGAAACACCCTGTATAATGTCTCGTAACTCTCGAACACGCTTTGTAGAATAAGTTGCTGGAATTGAGACGAAGTTATTTTATCGTGCCCTGATATTTACAAGGTGCTCTGATAATCGTTACAGCTTTTTTTGTTATATATTTATTTATAAGTTATTTTTCTGTATGTCTATTTGTATTATTTTCACAAATTACAATTATCCCCTTAAGGATTTATGTTACACTCCTAAAACTTGGTTTAAATTATAAACAGTTATTTTAAAACAGTTTTAAAAATTTTTTTATATTTCTAATTTACACCAAACGCTACTTAAACATGGTGATGGTTTGAAAGTTTAAATTAAGAAAAAGCTGTTGGTTTGAAAATTATATTGTAAGTTTTATCAAACACGGCTGGGACATACAAACATTGACTATGTTGAGGTTTTGTATCTTACTCTACCTCGAAAAGACTAAAGTACACAATTCTATGAAAAGTGAGTATGGACAAGTGGGTTACAACCAGATTAGATCACGGTTAGACGGTAGTTATAAGAATGTAGCTATGTTAATATTGAATTTTGGAAAACTAACACGAAATTATAACAGTTTGGAACATAAAACAAAACCACGTAAAACAGGTTGATAACTTGTTCCTTAGAACCGCATAAAGATGTACTAAAAAGTGTGTTTTACTGCTCTTTTGCAATAACATTTAAATTAATTCACATGGTTTGTTGTTTACTCAATAGTTGAATTGAGTTTTGTAACCATATGTTTACGTTATTTTAACCTTGACTGTGTAAACGTACACAGCTAATAAAAATTAAATGTAAACATTTGATCCCTAGTTTTTTTTATATTTGGCTCACCCATCAGTGAGTGATCACTTGTACATTCTGTGGTGCATCATGCGTCGTATATAACCCGAGCCTATCCAACTTCAATGATGATTAATTGACTTGTGTCTATGATGGGCGTGAATTCCATCACACTGGGCGGCGACTCATGGAATAACTGACAGAGGGCGATATCCGGTCACACCGCGGCTTCCGGTTGTGGCACCAGTCTGCATCGGTCACATGTCATTGGTGTCTACAGGTCGCCATTGTTCACAAGTCTTTTTGGGAGTTCCGTAACTCATATTGAACCATTGCTGCTTCTGAACCTCAAATTTGACTTCTTATCACACCACCAATTTGTGAAATCACTTAAAGTTGTTCTCATAATACTCAAAATTGGCTTTCAAATGATACAAAAGAATATGGATTCCATACGTCCCTAAACCAATGACTTTGCAGAAATCTTTTGGTAGCTGGCTCATGTAAGGTTTCAGTTGTTCAAGTGAAATTGACAGTAAATACAACTCATATTCACAAAGCCAGTGTCTATATTAAGGGTTTTCAAAAGACTTCACATGGTTAAGAGCCGACGAAGTTGTAAAATAGATTGTCATATTTAGTTACTCTCAGGCTTAATACATAATCGTCCTAAAATACGGAACAATTTCAGTGTCTCAGTACTTCAAATTGGTTAATAATAACGGTTAGTCGATTCCAACAGTATATTTCCGTATTGTTGTACTGCATTGTTTTTGTCCGTGTCAACTAGCCGAAAGTTCGTTAACCAAAGAAAGGAGGAGGTGACGAGAAGTACCTTCAAAGGAGAAACGAAGTTGGGCCAATTAAGTGGAGAGTACAGTTCGTCCCAATTGCAGCTGGACTGAGAGCACGGCCGGGTGAGAGAAACCCTTCAAGAAGTCATACAAGCGAGGGCCTTGCGCGCTGCCGCTTGACGCCCCCTGGCTCAGTCAATACAGATTCTGGCCGGCCGAAACTATCTCCGTTCCGCTTTATCTGTTTGTTGCCAAGTTCTTTTACAAAGTATTGTATTTGTATTGGAATTCTAGGAGACTACCAGAACTAATATGGCGTAAATAATTAGAGCAACTTACTTTTACGCTTGTTTTAGCCAGAAATCTGTACCCCATTGAAATTTAACTGATATGAAAACATATATAATGCACTTTACGATTCAATAAACTGATCGTTTTAACTCGTATCTATGTTCTGATTCCGGAGGTTTTACTCCAGACTTAAGAGCATATGTTTAACGGACAGTGTATTCCGAATTTATTTCTAGCAGCCTTTAATGCAAACTTTCTGTTTCAAAAAAGCATGCCTGTTTCGAATTGCATACCATTATTATATCAGTACCAATACGAAAAAACATTAAATTTGTAGATCTATAACATAAACTGTGGTCTTTCAACATTTATTGTGCTAAGACTACTCGTAACGGTAAAAAGAAATTGGTAAGAAAATCCCAATTTTTGCCGTGTTCAGTTTTTTTGTTGAACATTCGTTTTTGAGTCAATTTATTTTAAAGTCAGTACACTTTATGTAAAATGTACCATCTTTTTGATCACGAATGTTACAAAGCGAAATAATCCACCCCATTTACTGTAGTTCGGGATTTACCAGATTTAATTTGTTATCTATGTTCTGTCGTCAAGCTATTTAAAGTTATATGCAACTTGACTCCCCCTCCTCTTCATTACATAGTTTACTTAACGTTGTCCACATACTGTACTTCTCTCGAACGTCTATAGATACAATAGACATTCAGAGAAGCCAAACTAGTTGGCAGGACTCTTAGACGAGAAATATATTGAACGAAGTGCATTAAAATAACACCACGAAAGTGACATTTAGCTGTGGAAGTCGACAGTTGCAGCTGCAGCTGTCACAATGTTCCGGCAATGGCTGTGAGATATTGTGTAATTGTGCTGCTAGAACATTGTTACAAATTGTGCTCAATAGGCGAATCTGGTCAATTGCGGTCTGACATTTATCTTTTGTGTCCAAACCTATTATTGGAACCGCCCTGTAATATTGTATCTCTAAATACGGACAGTGGACAATAACTGGGAGTTTAATATCACAGTAACAATATTCTATATTTATAAAATGACATATCAGTAAAGTTCAGTTGTAACATAACAATTAACACAATATAATTAATTTTGTTTAAAGATTTAATAAATTTAATAATCGTGTCATTTAGTCGTATTATTAACACTGGGGATCACTTCTGCGCGCTTCACATGCTAACCCTCTATTTGTGTATTTATTTCCTGATCTCTGAGTGAATAGGAAACATTATAAATGCCTGATGAAGCCAATAACGTGCACGCTTTTCGCATACACGGTAATGCTTACTAAACCCCCGACGTTAGCCTCGGTAAGTAATGTAGCTAGCTTGTAATTTTGTTTATAAACCTTTTTTACAGATTCGTCAAACACCTAAGTAATGTTTAAATAGGTAGGTTGGTACATAATATTATTAAAAGATAAATATTTTTAAATCGTCTTGCTGGATCTCCGAGAGGCCAGGACTCCCAGGTACCGCACTTACAGAGGGCGGAAAACTAGAGGAGATTAGGACTATTAGAAACCGCATATTCTGATTTGGCAGACTACAATAGACTTTGGACTTACACAGAGCGGGGACTATTAGAGACGAAAGTTCTCAGAGGAAGTTTCCAGAAGCCGAAGTTTCAAGATACCGGATAGTTTCAAAGAGTGGGAGTTCCTATTGGCTAAATCCGGGGTTTCCAGAGGCTAGGAGCTCTCTTCAGGACGGAAAATATCACAAGATCCCCCAGGTAACGGATAACTAGGAGTGGATAAGCCTGGAGCGTCCGAGTTTCGAGAGTCCGAATAGTGTTGGGACTACGATGGGAATCAATCTTTATCTTATAGCCAGTGAGCTACCACTACGAACTGTTATGTACGAAACTAAAACAGCAGCACAGGAAATAAAAGATGCACGTAGAGATTGTTTTTGCATGTATAAAATGCCGCGCGGCTCAGCGTCGTGAAGAAACTTTTAATTCTTGCACAGATAGTTTAGTACTTTAAACCTGGTATTTATTCCCTTCCACAAAACCCATAACACAAGATGTATTAGACGCTTTTATTATTTATTTATAAATGAACTATATAGTCATGAAATGCGTAGGAATTTTAAACGTGCATTCGAGAATATGTAGTAACAATTTAATTCTCTCTTTTATAGTTTTGAGAAATAGAAATTTCTATATAAGAAAATACAAAAAACAAACTTTCGGATGATTACAAGAAACTAATACAGTGTCAGTATAATTCTGTAAAATTGCTATCTTGTAGTCTTGTTGGTTTTATACTTTGATACTTTTTACTATGCCTTATTATATAACTTTTTAAAAGATATTTAAACAATAGAGTAACAATTAAATATAAAAACATTCACACACTGTATGTAGGCTTGGCCTCAGGTTCAGTTGTTGACATCCGCCTTTGCAAAAATGCTTGTCTTTACCTGTCACTCAATCTCTATTTAGTACTCTTTTTTCTACACACTATAACACAATACACACGTATTATTATTAAAAAACTACTATGAGTAACGCAATAATAAACAATCAGCAGAAACTTTGTTTTGATATGCCCCAATAGAGTAACAGTTGTTTAGTTATAATACAGATTGTCTGAAGAATACCATAGGCTAAACAGAACCACACAGAGGTAAACACTATCCAGAAAATCGTAGAGAGAAATCATTAGTTTACTATATGGAAATATTTTGATCACAGATAAAGTGTTATAGACCATGCTCTTATAAAAAAAATTTTTAAGTGAATACTATTGCGTAAACTATTGTGTTTTCCTGTTCAGATATAATGAAAAACCATAATCTGCTAAAAACACTTTAGACCATTAATAGCATTTTTGGTGTAGTATTAGTTATGTGATGTAACCTTAAGCAAAACTCGGCGAGTTTGTAGAATGAATATAATCCGATAATGTTCGGCATAAGTAATATTTAGTGTTAGACGTATCTTACCAAGCCCAAGAAAGGAGAAAATAAATATTTAAAGAATTTTTGATAACAAATTACAAAGGATTAATTGAAGGGTGATCGTTTTAAATAGAAACGTGACTGAATGAGTTCCTTCTGTTGGCACAACCAAACAGTCCTCAACTGTTGCTCTTCAACGAAAGACATAAATTATTGCTGAGTTATTGATTACCTTAGTTTTCTTGTAGCCTACAGTTCGTTGCTCCTTCCTTACCTCTCTGTCTTGTCAATACGTGTAAGCTACGTATTTATGTCAAACATGTTACTGCTGGTAGCTGATATTAAAGTATTAAATGCATTACATTTAAAAGAGCCAAGATCTTTTGTTGAGTTATAAAGTTTTATTAAATTGTGATAGCCATTCGGACATTGTAATAAAATCAGTTATTTTTTATATTTAAAGAATTATAAAATAATCAATAGATAATATAAATGTTGTTCATCCAATTACTATATTAGAAATATCACTCATTGTATTTTTTTTGTTAACTCATATAACTTTCCAATTGTATGTACGACGCGACATATTTAAAAAATAAATGTTTTTTAAAGTTTTGTAAGGGCACCTCAAAATTGAATGAATATGAAAACACAGTATATGTCACATTTCATTAGAATTAAAAAATACTGCTGTGGTTTAATGAGTTAACATATGCATAAATTATACTTTTTAAGTTTTGAAATAACGCCTGTTTGACGAGGTGGGATGCGATATTTGATTGATTGGAGATGTGATATGTATTTACGCTTCCGAGCCAGCTGGTTCCCGATAAAAATAACTAGATGTCTGAATAGTTAACGTTGAGGTAGTTTTAAAAATATACAGCAAACGTGTTATACGTAGTTAAAAGCACGTTATTGCGTATTGTCAACTAACTTCATTAAACAATGAACTAACTTCATTATTTATTATATTACTATTCTTTGTAAAATATCGTCACAATATGGCCTGATCGGGATTGACTTAAACTATAATTTGGTTGGGATTAGAGGGATCGTTGGCTTAGACTGGATCTTACTAGTAACTACTGAAAACAAATAAAATTGGCAAGGTAAAAATCTAAATGGTAATAAATAAGTGAAACCATTGAAAATGAGGAGTAAAATGGAAGCATCTGTAAACAAACGATTGTTTAGGGAATCATATTGACTTTTTTACACACGAATATATTATCTATGTCTGTTTTATATAAATATAGGAGTTAAGATTCACATGCCATCCTCTCCTCTTTACCCTCATACGCTCCATCGCCATTCGCTGTTGGCATTTAATTAGTGCAGCATTACCTATTTCAACATGGTCTGTGTTTAACTCTTGATTTGAGTCCTCAATAGGGCTAATGTGGCATGTTTAATCATTATTTCAAAATTTCAAGTTAGCTTGCCTCACCAAGGATCCCATCGAGTGAAACCTTTTACCAGAAAAGATCATTTACTCCCAATGGCCGTAGGCAATACAATGCATTTCTGGAAATTCTAAAATATGATATATCATTCAGTTTGCAGAAAGAACAGGTATACGTTTGGTAAGTCCTAGAGGCTTACGCTTCCACTGCCATTTGTTCAATAATATTTAATATGAACTGTGAGTGTCAATGTTAAAATAAATATAATTAAGGTAATGTTAATGTGTTTAAGAGTTATGAGCTACTCCTTAGAGTCTTCACTGAACTGTGAGAGAGTCGCACAAACTGTTCATCACATTGCCATATCACATCAGTCCTCAAATCTCACAGTGACGGACGCGGTGTTGGCGCGGCGGGGCGGTGAGATACAGCGAATGTGGGACAATCGTGCCGTTAACCTTGGCCGGACCGGGGCCGCGGCCAGGCCCTTAGCCGACTCTGTCGACCACTGTAATGCCATAATTGATATTACATTAGTTTTTAATTTCGACAATATTAAAGGTGAGAAAACGTTTATGTACCAGACACTGCACAAAGTACTGTAAAATATTTAGAGGGAAAGAACAATGATTTAGTGGTTTATTTCCATTTTAGTGGTCAAAAGGGAACAGTTATAATTTTTGATTTCACCGAAACAATATTCAATATTATTTTCTGAAGAAATTCACATTTCGTTTCTACTGCTTGGGGTCTGTAGGTGTGGTATATTGTTATAAGATTTGCAAGCGGTTGGATGCAGCGATTTTAACGTTACGTAAGGAGGAGGGGAGGAGTTAACAGGCTAAACATGTATTGATTGAACTAAATCCTTAAAAACGAATTTAGGTTTTACGTCTTTAGTCAAAACCAAGAAGCGCTAGAATTAATTTTATTCACTTAAGTACTCTTTGGAAAGATTTAAGTAGGAATTGCTTTGGTCTTTGTGTCGATACGTCGCTTTCGTTGGTATCGCGTACTTTGTCATGATATCCAAATAAAAAAATACATACAGTTTTATCACATTCAGAAATCAATTAACTTATTGATATGAGACCTCTAATTCCTTCTTTTTTAAATTTAGAAACTGCCACTTGTGGATCTTTTATATTAGGGTGTTTGCTTCTAGGATATATTTTAGCATTCAGTTATATTAGGATCGAAGTACTTACTCTAATTTGTTTTTTTAATAACTCACGACACATTTTTGGCCTCAGAATCTTTCACAGTGACAACAAAATAACTATAAAACGCAACCAAATAGCCTACTATCAACAGAAGAATTTAATTTGCTATACTAAAGATTTGCCTAGTTAAATTACATTTTAGCTGGAAATGACATTTTGAAAAATTAAGATGATTTAGTTTTTCTTAAAAGTAAATAAGACTTTTCGAACATTTGAAGAGTTGTCATATTGTCAGAAGTATATTTCGAAGGTTTTTATTTTATATTGACTAATTGATGTGACCCATTTTGTATTGGGTTCTCCCTTTATTGAAAAGTTTGAAGATTTATAATTTTTCTTCAAACCTTTTGGGTGTTCTTATTTACATTAAATTTGTTTTTATGTTAATGGGTAACATTTCTGTTAACCTCTCCGGTGCAATAGGTGTTACTGTCGCTGCTGTTTAAATTTGTTGGGTATATTTAGACTTATTCTATAGTTCTTGTAGGTGATCACCTTGATTAGTGTTCTAAATAAACTTTTAAATATTAATTTTAATATTTGTGCTATTGCCAAATTAAGCACAATAGTAATGAGAAATATACAAGATAACATTCAAGTAGTGTAGGTATACTGTATGATTATATTTAGGCACATCAATAATTACGCAATAAAGAGGATTTCCCTGTGTACATCATATTGCATTTCCTGTAATTGCCTTGCTTTCCTGTGATAAAAACAGCATGTGCGACCAGACCACGGTATATCATGGCGACGCCCACCGATAACCAGCGTTGTTGTTTGCGATTGACACGGAGGTGGTATTAATTATCAGAGACTCGACAACGAAGACAATGTGGTTTTAGCTAACCATGTACGAATATGAACGACATTAGTCTACATCGAAACACGGCACATTTATTCGTATTTAAATACATTTCTGATTCTCGGCGAGTTCTGACTCAAGTACAAGTCTAGTGGTTGTATTTTGTGCTATTTACTTGTGTAGATATTTGAGAAAATGTATACGTTGCATATAGTAATGAGACTTTCGTGCACTCCAGCCGAGTAAGATCGCCTCGCTAAACGTAGAACGCGATAGTGTGCAACACAATACGTTGTCGTGGGTACTAGCAACTGTTCCCCGTGACTTTGTCTAGAGGTCACTGGGATTCGCTTAGTAGACTCTAGTCGAGGTAGATCGCCTCGCTAAACGTAGATTGAGTTAGTGTGGAACACATACGTTGTCGTGGGTATTAGCAACTGTTCCCCGTGACTTTGTCTAGAGGTCACTGGGATTCGCTTAATAGACTCTAGTCGAGGTAGATCGCCTCGCTAAACGTAGATTGCGTTAGTGTGGAACACATACGTTGTCGTGGGTACTAACAACTGTTCCCCGTGACTTTGTCTAGAGGTCACTGGGATTCGCTTAGTAGACTCTAGTCGAGGTAGATCGCCTCGCTAAACGTAGATTGCGTTAGTGTGGAACACATACGTTGTCGTGGGTACTAGCAACTGTTCCCCGTGACTTTGTCTAGAGGTCACTGGGATTCGCTTAGTAGACTCTAGACAAGTAAGATCGCCTCGCTAAACGATGATCGCGTTGGTATTGAACACAATATAGCAACTGTTCTCCGTAACTTTTGTCTATACGTCGCTGGGATTCGATTAGTAGACTCTAGTCGGGGTCGCTTCGCTAAATGGAGATCGCGTTGGTGTTGAACACAATATAGCAACTGTTCTCCGTAACTTTTCTAGACGTCACTGGGATTCGCTTAGTAGACTAGTCAAGTAAGATCGCCTCGCTAAACGTAAATCGCGTTGGTGTTGAACACAATATAGCAACTGTTCTCCGTAACTTTTGTCTAGATGTCACTGGGATTTGCTTAGTAGATTCTAGTCGAGTGAGATCGCCTCGCTAAACGTAGATCGCGTTAGTGTGGAACACATACGTTGTCGTGGGTATTAGCAACTATTCTCCGTGACTATGTCTAGACGTCACTGTCTGGGATTCGCTTAGTAGTAGACTAGTCGAGTGAGATCGCCTTGCTAAACGTAGATTGCGTTAGTGTGGAACACATATGTTGTCGTGGGTACTAGCAACTATTCTCCGTGACTATGTATAGACGTCACTGTCTGGAATTCGCTTAGTAGTAGACTAGTCAAGTAAGATCGCCTCGCTAAACGTAAATCGCGTTGGTGTTGAACACAATATAGCAACTGTTCTCCGTAACTTTTATCTAGATGTCACTGGGATTTGCTTAGTAGATTCTAGTCGAGTGAGATCGCCTCGCTAAACGTAGATTGCGTTATTGTGGAACACATACGTTGTCGTGGGTACTAGCAACTGTTCCCCGTGACTTTGTCTAGAGGTCACTGGGATTCGCTTAGTAGACTCTAGTCGCGGTCGCCTCGCTAAACGGAGATCGCGTTGGTGTTGAACACAATATAGCAACTATTCTCCGTAACTTTTGTCTATACGTCGCTGGGATTCGCTTAGTAGACTCTAGTCGCGGTCGCTTCGCTAAACGGAGATCGCGTTGGTGTTGAACACAATATAGCAACTATTCTCCGTAACTTTTGTCTATACGTCGCTGGGATTCGCTTAGTAGACTCTAGTCGCGGTCGATTCGCTAAACGGAGATCGCGTTGGTTTTGAACACAATATATAGCAACTTTTCTCCGTAACTTTTATCTAGATGTCACTGGGATTTGCTTAGTAGCCTCTAGTCGAGTGAGATCGCCTCGCTAAACGTAGATTGCGTTAGTGTGGAACACATACGTTGTCGTGGGTACTAGCAACTGTTTCCCGTGACTTTGTCTAGAGGTCACTTGGATTCGCTTAGTAGACTCTAGTCGAGGTAGATCGCCTCACTAAACGGTGATCGCGTTGGTATTGAACACAATATATAGCAACTGTTCTCCGTAACTTTTGTCTATACGTCGCTGGGATTCGATTAGTAGACTCTAGTCGGGGTCGCTTCGCTAAATGGAGATCGCGTTGGTGTTGAACACAATATTGCAACTGTTCTCCGTAACTTTTCTAGACGTCACTGGGATTCGCTTAGTAGACTAGTCAAGTAAGATCGCCTCGCTAAATGTAAATCGCGTTGGTGTTGAACACAATATAGCAACTGTTCTCCGTAAACTTTTGTCTAGATGTCACTGGGATTTGCTTAGTAGATTCTAGTCGAGTGAGATCGCCTCGCTAAACGTAGATCGCGTTAGTGTGGAAACACATACGTTGTCGTGGGTATTAGCAACTATTCTCCGTGACTATGTCTAGACGTCACTGTCTGGGATTCGCTTAGTTTTAGTAGACTAGTAGAGTGAGATTCGCCTTGCCTAAACGTAGATTGCGTTAGTGTGGAACACATATGTTGTCGTGGGTACTAGCAACTATTCTCCGTGACTATGTCTAGACGTCACTGTCTGGAATTCGCTTAGTAGTAGACTAGTCAAGTAAGATCGCCTCGCTAAACATAAATCGCGTTTGGTGTTGAACACAATATAGCAACTGTTCTCTGTAACTTTTATCTAGATGTCACTGGGATTTGCTTAGTAGCTTCTAGTCGAGTGAGATCGCCTCGCTAAACGTAGATTGCGTTAGTGTGGAACACATACGTTGTCGTGGGTACTAGCAACTGTTCCCCGTGACTTTGTCTAGAGGTCACTTGGATTCGCTTAGTAGACTCTAGTCGAGGTAGATCGCCTCGCTAAACGGTGATCGCGTTGGTATTGAACACAATATAGCAACTGTTCTCCGTAACTTTTGTCTATACGTCGCTGGGATTCGCTTAGTAGACTCTAGTCGGGGTCGCTTCGCTAAACGGAGATCGCGTTGGTGTTGAACACAATATAGCAACTATTCTCCGTAACTTTTGTCTATACGTCGCTGGGGATTCGCTTAGTAGACTCTAGTCGCGGACGACGCCTCGCTACACGGAGATCGCGTTGGTGTCGAACACAATATAGCAACTATTCTCCGTAACTTTTGTCTATACGTCGCTGGGATTCGCTTAGTAGACTCTAGTCGCGGTCGCTTCGCTAAACGGAGATCGCGTTGGTTTTGAACACAATATAGCAACTGTTCCCCGTAACTTTTCTAGACGTCACTGGGATTCGCTTAGTAGACTCTAGTCAAGTAAGATCGCCTCGCTAAACGTAAATCGCGTTGGTGTTGAACACAATATAGCAACTGTTCTCCGTAACTTTTGTCTAGATGTCACTGGGATTTGCTTAGTAGATTCTAGTCGAGTGAGATCGCCTCGCTAAACGTAGATCGCGTTAGTGTTAAATACAATACGTTGTCGTGGGTGGGTGAGTCAATTTGCGTTATGCCTCACTATATAGGCTATTTAGTGTATTTACATAATACACCTTATTGTCGAGAGCTATAAAAACATTGGTGTTGAGCTCTTTTTAAAACGCTAGCATTAGATATAAAACATGTTTGTTTAATAGGATTAAAAAATGTATTATTAATGTTTAGTTACAATAAACAAAAAACCTGTTGTAATGTAATTTTTGATTCCGAAATGTTGTAGTCTCTCAGTGGCTAATCCAATAATATACTTTAATTTAACAAAATGCGGATGTATTGATTGACCTGTTAAAAGAATGGTTACACGGTGGATCACTTGTGAAATAAGCCTAACGTGGTCCGACTGTAACATCTGCAGTCAATGTGCGGTCAGTCAATGGAGGACTAAAGTGCTCATATAACAGAACACGCCAGTTTTGTCTGTTAATGGATTAAAGGAACATCTCCCCTTAATAATAGTGTCTGGCATGGATAACAAATTTCAAACAAAAGTATAATGGACACTATTTCACCGCGGTTTTTGAGAAAAAGTCGATCATAGTTGCCCAAAAACATCGATGAAACATTTACCCTACATTCGACATTTAAATCTTCTGTTCTTAGGTTTTTAATTTTTAAATGAGATTACTAAATACACTTTAAAGAACTTTTTGTACATTTTTCGAAATTAAAAGACATTTCTGACGGGTCTAGAAGTAATAATATATGATAAAAACAAACTGTTGTTCTGATAAAGAAATACATCTTTATTTATTATTTAAATGTAGATTTCTTGATCCTGACAAAAGCTCCAGTGCGCGTCGTGTTGAACTTTGAATGCGAGACACAAAGGAATGGATTATTCAACGAAGTTGCTCTTATCGACGTGAATTTCAATCACATAGTCTAAAAGATCGCATTTCGTTCCGTTCCCAACATTATTCAGTATTTAGAGAACCCTTACAACTCTTTTATATGCTAATTTTGAATACAGCATTCAAATAAATAAACGTGTACAGTTGTACAATGTTTACAGTTTCTACAAATATTGACAAGCTAGTCGGGAAAGATTTGACAATCTTTTATTGGTATTTTGTAAAGCAACATTTATCATAAACATCGAGGCAATCTTTAGCCACATCAGCAAGGCCTGATATTGCTGTTTATTCAATCGATGAGAGATGAGTCATTAAATGCACCCATCTCCGCCCGATACACCACTACGCGTTATATTAGTGCTCAAGTACGCGGCATGGATGACATTTGTACAGATACGGCTGACGTCACCAGAAACATCCAATCATTCTAGGCCATGCCGCAAGGACTGATGTTGCTGTGTGTTTGATCAGTGAAAGATGAGCCCCTAAATACACCCATCTCCGCCCGATACACCACTACGCGTTATATTAGTGCTCAAGTACGCGGCATGGATGACATTTGTACAGATACGGCTGACGTCACCAGAAACATCCAATCATTCTAGGCCATGCCGCAAGGACTGATGTTGCTGTGTGTTTGATCAGTGAAAGATGAGCCCCTAAATACACCCATCTCCGCCCGATACACCACTACGCGTTATATTAGTGCTCAAGTACGCGGCATGGATGACATTTGTACAGATACGGCTGACGTCACCAGAAACATCCAATCATTCTAGGCCATGCCGCAAGGACTGATGTTGCTGTGTGTTTGATCAGTGAAAGATGAGCCCCTAAATACACCCATCTCCGCCCGATACACCACTACGCGTTATATTAGTGCTCAAGTACGCGGCATGGATGACATTTGTACAGATACGGCTGACGTCACCAGAAACATCCAATCATTCTAGGGCATGTCGCAAGGACTGATGTTGCTGTGTGTTTGATCAGTGAAAGATGAGCCACTAAATGCACCAATCTCCGCCTGCCGCACCGCCACTAGGCATATTAATCCACAAGTACGTCACTGTGGATGGTTGATATCTTCGTGTGTATGACGTCAACAGAAGATTGACGCTCATGTTGAAGTGTTACTTTTCTCAGTGGTGTTAAAAATAAAAAAAATACTGAATTTTGGTATCAGTATAAAAAGGTTCCAGAACGTTCGCTTCGAAATCACATATTTTTTATTAATCAGGTTTTTAATTATAGTACTAGAAGGTGAACATGTCGCTTGATTGTTAATTAATTATGATTTTTGAAGTTTTAAAAATTAAATGTGTTTGGTTCCTAAATAGATTTTTGGTCAATTTCTCTGTTTTATTTGCTCCTCTAATAAGGAACATTGACTTGAAAAATGTAAAACATGAATTCTGTGTAAATGTTCTGCCCTTTACACTTTTGGGAGGTATACTAGTATTTCAAAATTTAGCATCAATGAAATAAAATTTATATTCTAGGGATTAGTCACGGTCAAATAAATTATCTAATTTATAAACGCATTTCCTTTTTTACAGTTGCAAAATTTTAATCCTTTACTAGCATTTGTCTGTATTCCATGATTATAGAAATCTGTCTAGAATGTAGTAACAGTCTACATTTGCTGGACGTTGCTGCGAGGGGGTTATATAATGGATTTTCTAAAACTCCCGCTCCACATAAAATTTTAAATGGTTGAAAATTTTCAAATGTCTTTTTTGAATTTGTAATAACATCACCTGACTCTTTTGTTGTTTAAAAATACTCACATCTCTCATAAAATGAAAATAATGTGGTACATACGTTTTCAACGGTAACAGCATTGTGTTTCACATCATTTTAAAGAAATATCTTGATAAAAGGAGGATGTTGTTGAGAATGAGACTGCATCGACATAACGTCAATTGACGTCAAGAGTTTTTCCCAAACGGTACCTTATTGTGTGGATTATTTAGTAAAAGAATTGGTTTTCTATTTTCACACCAAGCCGTAATTTAAGGTATTACTACATAGGTCATTACATAGTTTACGAGCACTCCTTTTGGTGGAGTGGGAATTAACTTAGAAAGTAAGGAAAAAGGTGGTACGTTACCAAAGGAAATTAATACTCCAATCTCGGGAAAGTAGAAATGAATAGTCCAGTCTGTGGAACTTTTGGATACCTCCATGCAGTAAAATTTCCTGAACATTTCAATGAAATAAATCAAACCGATTTCAATCTGACTGCTAAGAAGTGTGCACAAAACGTTCATTAAGCTTCATTATTATTCGCCTTATAATACGTAGTTGGGGTAGTCTTAAAGTTCAATATTCGTGATTCAGTCGATTACTACGATGAGTATGTTAACACAAGCTTGTTTCAACTAGGATCAGACTATTTGGAGGGATGAGGAGAGGGTGTGGAGATTAGCTTGGAGAGCTGTCGCCCTGTCCCCTTCTCATCTGGTCTTCATTTAGCCTGTATCCGTCTTCAAATGAGTCAATCTGACAGCCGGTCTACTTCAAAGTATTGCGTGAACAGGAAAGTGGTCACAGCTTCTTAGAGCTCACTTATTCATCCCAGAGGCACTCCAACTTCCTGCAGACAACAAGTTGTGATGTGCTCTGAGGAGATTATGTCACAATCTTCTACCACGCAAATATAATCTTGCACCAATAATGGGGAATAGTTGTATTTGCATGTCTTTTTGAACCACCAAATATTATTTTTGGCTGGTGGTTAAAACGAATATAATTTTCTAAACGGGCACCGTATGTAATCGATGTTGGTAAATTTTGCTTGTGGTCCGTTTATTTACCCGATGTCAAGAGCTCTGGCTAAAATTGGCGATACAAACTTTGGCACTGTATCATTCAAGCAGACTGAGCAGGTCTGGAGTTTTTAAACCTGGTACAGCGAGACGAGACGGGTTTCAGTGACGAGGCTACCTCCAATATTTGAAATTGACTTTAGGCAAGGACATGTTTATCGTGAGATGAATATACAAGATAATACCTTTGTTGCAGAACGTATTAATGTTACATTGTATAAAATATTTGTACCCTAGTACTTATTTCTGTAACTCTCAAATGAAGCGGGCCCAGCCGGTCCAAGATATAAAAAAATACCTCACAAGTACTATTTATTGTATACTACGCGGTCATATATTAAGAATTTAATTTCTTAGTGATATGTTTTGTAACGACTGTGGTGAAATGCAATAATAATTTAAAAGTTGACTCGCACAAGCATGCTTGGGATTGTAACTCGACTTGGAGCGACTTAGTCTTGTGTCAATTATCAACCCCTTCCCTATCCATTCACACTCCAAAATCTGTTTCTATCTCGTTCATTAGTCGTTTCCTCCCTGTGCCATACAGGCTGAATGTAACATTGCAATTCTTCCTTCCAGTCACCAAGGCTCGGTGATAGTCTTGGAATTGCTCGATTGTTTACTATCGTTAGTCCGAAATTTTATTGGAATATAGAATCTAACCATTTTTTGATGTAGCCAATAGTACACAACAAATATATAACTATCTAGATTATCTCTGTAGAATTTAGCTATCAAGCGTTGTAAATTTCTGTTGTGTACTAGTAATAAAATACAATAGTTCGTGTAATGTCTATTCAATTTTGGAAATAGAGTAGCATCGCGCCCTCTAATGCCATTCGTCACGACTCAATACACCAACTTTCCTAATGCGCTTTCTGTCGTCCTTGTTCCTAATTATTGAGTTATGAGGCAAAAATCCGGAATACTTAAAGTGTGATGACATTACATTGACCCAGATCTCTCGCCGCGCTCAGGTGTCGGGGGATATCCGAGCGATTTCCGCCGGCGGCGTTGACGCAGAGGGCGAGACGTGATTCGCAACACTTATCTGTCCCCGGAGGAGACCCCTGCGGGCGCAACATCACGTACTCGTCGGTAGAATCTTGTAAATCCTCGGTGGACTGCTGGATTTTACAGACTAGTATATTGTATTTGTGGTGAAAACTTCTTGTACTGCACAGAATGTTTGATTGTGAAGGCTTTATGGAAGCTTTATCACTATTCAGCGTGCGCTTCTATACTGATCACACGCTACATCACTTAGCATTATTGTTATTTTTTTATTACATCGTGTGTATGTTAATTAAACCCTAACATGCTCATTTTCGGAGTAGTATTGGCAGTATTTGGTTTGGTTTGGTGATTAGTTGTGCGTTCTCAATTCTTTTGGTCTTAGGGATTGTAATAGTCTCACACTACATTGGTGTATGAGGGTTGTATACGTCGTCCATATTTTTCATTTCTGTGTACTTAATGAATAGGCTTTAAAACTGAATGTTTTTGAATTACGATAATTTAAATGAATGAAGCATTTTTGTTATGCAATAGGTTATAACTCCGTAAAATTAAAATGAAACATTTAAAAATCCATAACAGTCATATCTCTTTTAAGGTCGCAATGTTGTGAGCTTCCAAACCATTGAAAATTATACATTTTTACACACGCCATTTATTACAATGTCGTTATAGTTACAATCTTGTATTATAACACAAAAACTGAATGAATAAATAATTTCATTCCTTCCAAAAAAGCAACAAGATATCGAAAAATAAATACATCTTGGAATGAACTGGCCACTTTTACAAGCAGTGTGGCCAGTATAAAATATATAAAATTAAATTGCATTTTTACTGCCAGAGTCCATTTTCCGATCATGTTTTAACAACTGAGTCGCTCCCCGTGGCATCTGTGTCTTATCACTAGGCTTATCAGTGCACTACTATACTTTAAATACTAGATAACAACTGGCTTACAACTAGTTAAAAATCGTTACGTCTCTAGATGTAGCCCAAGTAAAAGTAAAATATAACAATATATATTTGTATAAATTATGAAATTAACATTAAAAACACGAACCTACTCACCTTAGTCCTTTAAATTCAATTTGATGTAAATTATTAAGATTTTGAAGTTCAATTGATGTTTAATGTATCATCAAACTGTTGATAATGTAATATCATAATCGTATATGGAATCTACCCACGTCCCTTCTGTGTCGGAAGCATATTTAACACCTAACAATGGAATCCGTTACGATCGTATTTCAGTCAAGTACGTTGAGATGAAGACCCCTCGAGTGTTGGATCAACAAGTCTCACTTATAAAATTATCCTGCCAATCTGGTCTGTGAATGAAATCTGTCTATTGTATTCATTCTCATTCCTCCATTTCCGGAAGATATCCTTAATTATTTCCGATTCCGCATCCAGCTTGCACCTCTCTGTATTCAACAGTGTAAGATCAACAAGTCTCACTTATAAAATTATCCTGCCAATCTGGTCTGTGAATGAAATCTGTCTATTGTATTCATTCTCATTCCTCCATTTCCGGAAGATATCCTTAATTATTTCCGATTCCGCATCCAGCTTGCACCTCTCTGTATTCAACAGTGTAAGATCAACAAGTCTCACTTATAAAATTATCCTGCCAATCTGGTCTGTGAATGAAATCTGTCTATTGTATTCATTCTCATTCCTCCATTTCCGGAAGATATCCTTAATTATTTCCGATTCCGCATCCAGCTTGCACCTCTCTGTATTCAACAGTGTAAGATCAACAAGTCTCACTTATAAAATTATCCTGCCAATCTGGTCTGTGAATGAAATCTGTCTATTGTATTCATTCTCATTCCTCCATTTCCGGAAGATATCCTTAATTATTTCCGATTCCGCATCCAGCTTGCACCTCTCTGTATTCAACAGTGTAAGATCAACAAGTCTCACTTATAAAATTATCCTGCCAATCTGGTCTGTGAATGAAATCTGTCTATTGTATTCATTCTCATTCCTCCATTTCCGGAAGATATCCTTAATTATTTCCGATTCCGCATCCAGCTTGCACCTCTCTGTATTCAACAGTGTAAGATCAACAAGTCTCACTTATAAAATTATCCTGCCAATCTGGTCTGTGAATGAAATCTGTCTATTGTATTCATTCTCATTCCTCCATTTCCGGAAGATATCCTTAATTATTTCCGATTCCGCATCCAGCTTGCACCTCTCTGTATTCAACAGTGTAAGATCAAAAAGCCTCACTTTTAAAATTACCTCTGCTGATCTACTCTGTGAATGAAATTGTTCAGAAAATTTGTCGATGGCATTAAACTTAAATATGGGGAAAAGGAGAAGGTTTGTCCCTATTTTAGTATTGTTATTGAATTGTGGAAATTCTAATTTTAATTACCAAAAGCTATTTTAATATTTTGGCAAGAAATTATAAAGTATTAAGTATTTACCTCGTCCTCGTTTAATAGAACAAACATTAGGACCCATTAGTTATCATAGTCCAACTTTAATAATTTTCTAGAATATATATTTATACGTGTGAAACTGTCGTGATTGTGTGCACCTTTGTCAGGTATAAAAATGTAATTTTGTCTTCCGAAAACTTTTGTTGTTTTTATCAAATCCGCTCCATATGGATTGTGTAGTGTACACTGCTACAACCTCAACACAGTTTGCATCTCTCTTCTGCAGATGGATACAAGCATCCTTGTACGGTTGTGTCAAGCAATGTGCACTCACACTGAGAGCCCATATTGTTATAAATGCACAAGTAGGACGATTTAAAATTGTTTTTGTATTGATTGGACATGCTACATTACACGTGTTGTAGTGACTTACAAGCGATGGTTATCGCAAAGATTCAATTATCAGGCAAAGTGTAGTAATTAGGAAAACTTGAGTCCTCTGTTGCCGCATACCCAACTGCGCACCCTGTAAATGTAATTCTCAGCGAATATGTGTCTAGGAATTTCTAGTGAAGCTGATATGGTTATGTGTATATGTTATAAGCTGGTAAGCCACCCCGATCCAATTCCTCGTATAACCTCTTTCTTGATTGTGTGTTATTTGTGATGTTTCCATGTGTACTGCGATACGTCTCAGTTCTACAAAGTTACAACATCGGTTTACTCAGGACACATGTGGCAGTCCAAGGTCGTGTACAGTTTTGTGTCGGCCATGAAATGTATATAACTTGACCATGACTTCGTTTTCCTGGACACGGGAACCTATCCCGGAACTGTTTAAGCTATAACAACTATCCGGAGCGTACAAATTTGTAGTTTCTTATTTTGAGGGACCAAGTAAAAGATTATATTGGACAAAACATTCCCAAATATGCATTAAAAAGTAAAAGTCCTTTACCCCAGTGGAATTTTGCCCGTTAACATATAATTTAGAATGAAAGTGGGTTTCAAAATGTAATAAATTGCCGTATCGCAAGTGAACACGTTTATTTTTTTAACCACTCGTATGCTGCAATACGCTTAAATAATTCTTTCAGGGCCACAACATTTTATATAGGAGGAAAATCAACAGCTCAATTTTTTTTGTTGGGTATTTTCTGAAATCATCTTAGAACGTACTAACAAATACTAGTACATGCAAATGGTTTTAAGATGGCTGCTCTGAAAAGCGTTGGATGCCTAACAAAAAATTCACCAATGAAAGCCTCTAGAGAGAAACTCAGTGTGATTTTAAATCGTTGCAACATACTTTTGCGGCCGAAACCATATTGTACATGGAATAACCATTAATCCTCCCGCCTCCCTGCCTTCCCAGTCCTGTAAAAGAGACTTGGGAGAGATTTGTATCTTTTAAAACATTCATCAGCCGATCCCGTTTACCCTAGGGGACATCCCTGACCTCGGGCTTTGAAGCCTTACAACCGTCGTCAGGAACGAAAAGTGCGGCCATTAATTATTAAAACCAATTTAACGGCGCCATTTTCACAGGCTTGCGCACAGTGGGATCGCTTCCCTGGGAACTCTTCAAGTTATACAATATCTTATTCTGTAATTAACGTTCACTGTGTTACGTAACAGTTAGTAGACGACCTTATTAACGCACAACAGCTAAAACATTTGTCACTAAAATAGTTTACGTTTTCTATTTAACTTCTCAGTAGAAAATGTATTCCATTGTATGTGGGCACAGAATGTTCCTTGTATTTGTTATATTGTGTGTTGGAAAGTGGGTTCCCTACATAACAGTACAGAACATTTAAAATGGATTACAAATAAGTAGTACTAAATGGTGTGTATGTTTTACGTGAGTTTTTAAAATGATTTTAGAATTAAATTAATTTATTCCGATAAGAGCAATTATTAACCATAAACAATTTATCTTGTTATGTTTTTGTTCTAGTGTTAATGATTTTTCAGTTTAAGCATATCCAGTCATTTATTATTTTGTATTTCATCATATGTTTTTATAAAACAATGTACCATTCTCAAAACTTAAGTTTTACCTCAATTTGATCTTCAGATATGCTATGGAAAACAAATTGACGAACAGACAAATACACATAAGAGGAATCTTACCAACCCCTTAATATGCAAACAGTAAAATTTGTGAATAGTTTCAAATCTTTATCCCAGTTTGTTCTTGAAATGTGCTACGGACAGTTAAGCTTCACTGATGCTCAGCCAAATATGATAGAGAGACATGGACTATAGTCGAACACTTTCTTGTCTCTGTAGAAATGTACCGGTATTTTTTTGAAAAATGTCAAAACTTTCATTTTGATATCTAGATATTGTGTGTAACAGGATTTTGCCAGCCGTAGTAACTAAATTCGCAAACTTAAAAGCTTATAGCTCAATCCTCTCCCAAGATATCCTGCGAAAAATTAGGCTTTACTGACCCTTAGTCAAATACTACACTCAAACTGAATGTTGACTTTATAGAAATGAAGTTTCATGCAGAATTTCGAGTTTACATTTCAGTTAGATTTCGAAATATCGTACGAATACAGACAGCAGACAAATAGAAGGATAAATTTTCAGACACCTGAGTGATAGGCATTGCTGACGCTCATCCAATTACTATTGCTTTTCATACAACCGATCTGTGTTTGAAGTAATTATAACATTTCCCTTGAAATAATTTTCCACTCATGAAATACTTACCCATATGAAACATCACTAACAGTCCTAATGTATAATATGATAACGTGCTCGTAGTTGTTAGTTGATTGTGTGGACTGTAGCACACGTAATAACAAAGCAGAGTGACCTGGAATAATGATGTTCGTTTCAAAGTTTTTACAAGATTACAATTTTCACCGTACTGTTTTCAGTTTCGTCCTCAAGGTCCCTTTTCGAGTTTTTTTTTTTTACCAGATCGGGGAGTCTATTAATAATCATGAAGTTGGGATATGTTAATGTATGCTACTTTTTTAATGTGACAAAAATGACCAGAGAATCATTAGAAATATGTTATAGAGAGGGTGATTGAGGGATTCTACATGACCTGAAATGGTCATCTACAATTTTAGGTCTGAGCATACTTTGTGAAATCAAAATGATTACCAAGAGTTGTTATTATTGAATTTAATTTTGTATTTTAGATGATATTATTGTATTATTGTCACATGTATACTAAATTTCCTCCGTATATAGAAAATATGTGGTGGAGAAAGTATTGCTTTCGTGCAAGAAACATATTCATTAAAACTGCAACAGACACCACACGGATAACTTGTGGCTCATATGTCTTAATTTATTAATTTCTCTGGAGTTTCAAAGCGTGATTAAAAACTCCTGATTTATTTATAAGAAGAATTGTTTCTACAAATGTTTTCTGTTCCACAATTTGACAGCATTTTCATCATAAGGTAAAAATGGCATACATCGCATCTTTTTACATATTAATTAAAATTTGGTTTTGTAGAGAATTGAATAAAATAATAGCCTTTCAGCGTAGTAACTGCTAAGAACATCTGTAGAAATAGCGATATGAAACATATATTTTGTTGATAGTAAAGGTTTATCCCATATCCTGCCAGTGTTAATATTATTCATGATCAAGCAATATTGTTCTTTTTCTGAATACTTTCCTTTACAATAGGTTTTAACACCCTAGTAATTTTAATAGACCCAAAATATTATTTATGCATAATTTTAGTGTATTGTATTATTTTGGCCATTAGGCTGCTTACTATTTACAAGTGGTTTTCTACTAAAATCTAACTTTCCTATCGAGGACTTTATATTCTCTCAGTAGAGAAAGATTTGGATCAGTATTATACACTCGTAACTATGATGTAAATTACTATCACTTACTGTTACATTATACAGTTTTTTCAACTCTGCGGACCTATTAGTGATCGCTTCCAATTGACCGTCAAAGTGGACAATAAACGATAGCCTCGCAGTTATCGGCCAGCCGTCGGATAACCTCGGGCCAGACCCGTCAATTGAAGCCCGCCGTGTTTTTGTTTTCTCAACCGATTGTGATTGCGATGTTGATCTTGTGTTTGTTTTCTCACCGTGAACCGCCTGAAACCGGCCCTGCCTAGATTTAATGTTTACTCCAGATAAGGGCAACTCACGGTTCATTCACATGAATGGAGTCAGTAGTAACGTTGGGCGCGAGAGGTGTGTGTTCCTAGGTCTATCGTCATTAGATTTGTTGGAGGTTGTAGACACTTTAGCAATTTCTGTTTAAGAGCTTATTATTCCTACAACGAAAGCTGTCAAAAGTTGGTGTTCTAAGTAGAGTTGTACAAAAACGTATCTTTTTGGTGTTGTATAGACTGTCAACAAAACTTAATCCGACAGTGCGAAGGCAGTTCTAACAATGATATTGTGGGGACTCCATGTACTTTTACCTCAGATGGACGACATTATAAATAAGGTACCGTAGTATTATAGATTTTTGAGATCGATAATAATTGTACCTGTGAGTTTTCAGTTTCCTGGTTACTTTGGGCGAACACACACACACACACACACACTCACACACACACACACACACACAACACACACTCACACACACACACACACACACACACACACACACACACACACACACACACACACACACACACACACACACACACACACACACACACACACAACACACAAACACACACAAATTATCTTATAGTCGAGAGTTAGAAAGGGTTAGTCTATTATTTTTGTATGTTTTAAAATGGTAAGCGGACAGGGCAGGCCTGGAAGTCGTAGTTCGATTTACAGGGTTCTTTATACGGGGAGTTGTCACACTCATACAGTAGTACTCAACGGTTATTTCAAGATTTAACTATAGGTTTATGTTTTGTGTCATTAAACTACAATCATTTTTAAAGAAAAGAAGGTTAGGAATAACTCTGTGTTTCCGATGTGTATCCAATACGTTAAGAAATTATGGAAATACTTCAAGCCTTTAATATTTTAAATACTTAACTTACATAACTCTTCTTACATTTTTTTGATTTTCCTTTTTTCATAGGATCCTTTGTTCTATTGTATATTAATGGTTTTGTCGTTAGCTCTTATAATATAACATTAGCCTGCGTTTTATGAATGATGCGTTTCTATATAGGATGTTTTCAAAGTTGGGGTTTTAAGCCTAGATTTAATGTTAAGAAAATGAATTATTTGCTTTGTAGGTAATCCTTTTAAGTAATTTGTTGCCACTACTCAAACGAGAAAAGTTATACGTAAATTAATAGCTGTATAATTTCAGAAAACAATTTAAGGAAAGTATAGCGCAGAATGGTGCAGACGTTCCCGATTCATCAGCACAATACTCTATTATTCAGTTACATTATTCGTGTGATACTATTTGGAGTTTGTTTTAAAATCGATCATCATTAATTAGTTCTGAGTTTAATTTTTACGCATAATTTATGGAATGAGGTTTGGTGTGAGTAATGTTTTGTTAATATTTACTCCTTTATCGTATTGTTATACGAATGCAGTGGAAATAGAAACATTAATGCACAGCTGTGTCGATCCTGGATCACGAGTTCACGGATTTCATTGAAGACTTTCCACCCCGCTGAAACGTAAAATAACCGACCTCATCAAAAATAGATGTGGACTTACAGTAGCCTACTACAATTGTTTTTAAATGTTATATTCAAAAATCTAACTTTTAAATATAAAAAATTAAATTTTGCCCCACGTTCACAGAATACGCAACACAGTAGTAACAGACCTGCTTTGTGTGGCTGTTGTTGTAATTTGTAAATTACCTAACAAGTTCGGAGTTCTGCCACTCAAAATGAAGGTTACCGAACATATTGACGTTTGATCTAACATGGAATCTTAAATAGTTTGATCTTAAATCGGCTGAATAATCTCAAAATTATATAAATATATATATATATATATATATATATATATAAATTTTGGGATTATTAAATATATATATATATATATATATATATATATATATATATATAAATAGATTTTAAATTACGTATTGCGCAGATCATTATACAGTTATAACATAAATTCTTTAAGTCAATTAAAATATACAACCAGTGTATTTATTCTAACGAATTTTGTATTTGTTGTGTTATTACGAAGTTTTAAGGAGAGAAACGAGGAGAGCTTAAATGTTAATTTCATGTTTTATTCCAATTGACTTGTACTTGTACTTATAAGATGTATACTAATAAACATAAGCCTTCAGTGATATATTTATCGTAGTATTAGTGCAGGGAGCATAATTAATTTTTTTTTCTTTAGGGCCTCAAAACGCCTTCCCAGCTTATTTTGATATGTCATGTAATTTATTATTATTCATGTAATTTTCTTACTAATTTAATAATTCATTTATTTGAGATTTAAAGCCTGTGAATAATTAACTATTGACAGGTCTTAATTAACTAATTTAATTGAGTATGTATGTTACGACTATAAGCCAAGTGGTTTTTCTGATACCTAATTTTCTTGCGTATGAAAAACTCCTGTTTCACAAAAAAAGTTGAAAAACAGATTTTTTTCTGAGATAAGGGATCTAGCAACTACGTAGTCCCGACTCGAAGTTCATGCTCAAGGTTTGCAAGATGTTGTGATATGTGACCTCTGCCCATCTCGTGAAATGCACTGGGCGTTCACGTGGAGGCCACGGCCACTGCATTTCTGCGCAATTCAATCGTCCGGGTGAGATAGATCAGTCATTGATTGACGCAAACTGATTCCCCTGTCAGCCAAAGACAGATCTCTGTTTTTCTTGTTGTGACAGTTATCCAAAACTGCGATGACTTCCATCTCCATACTGACAATATTAAGATTTCTTCGTCGATCATCACAGCTGCTTACCATTTGATTCTGGAATCAGCCACTGATATTGGACCATCACCCAGTTGTCCCTTAATCTCAGCCACACGGCTGTTCTCACTTTTACACCTAAGACTTACCCTCTTTATGTAGGCAAAGAATTTTGAGCTGTACGTTCAACGTTCAAGAAAACTGTTCAATGTTTTTGTTCATAAGTTGCTCTGAAATATAGACAAAACATATGATGTGTTGGTCGTTGGGGTTTTCAACGATAACGAGTTTGTTTCAAGTTTTACATAATCTTAGTCCGGAACTACATTTAGTACGGCGTAGAAGTCAGTACACAGATGAATCAATCGAGACATTATCGGGGAAACTTCTTTTGTGGATGGCCTGTAGTTGATTGGAGTAGTTTGTGACAGTTGTCGCGTTTCCTTCCTAATCTCCTATCTCCTAATCAGGTGTGTTCGTATTGTAGATGTATGGGTAGTTGCCACTCACTTTCAAGAATATTGATATTCTTCAACAGGGCAAGTATTAAGTTTAGAAATCTGCTAGCTACTAAGTCGAATTATTGTAACTATTTATTCAACTTGCACAAAAGTTCTTTTTTATAATTCTGATCTAACAAGACATTTTTACTAAAGAAATGTGACAAATTACGAAAATTTGCACTGTATGGGAGCAAGAAGTTGCTCTGGGCCTTGTATTTTTATAGCGATTTGTTATTAGCTGGCGTGATATGATTCAACTGAAGACGCCAGTAAATACGGAAATAAAGATTGTACTGTACAAGATGATAACATTCACTATTAACTTAGCTAATAATGTTTTATCCATTATTAATATCGTATGATTTTACTTATACTAGTGTTATGGTGTAAATGTTGAGTTTAGCTCCAGGTCACCTTCTTCTTAGTTCAGCGTCTGAAATCCGACACTGTCGCAGACTTGCAAACTTAATTGTCCACCTGAAGAAACAATGAGAATACTTCTTCATATAAAGTACACTGTATTTTTTAGTCTTGGTGTCACTGATGTCGAAACGATGCAAAACGTTCGTTCTGAGCTTCTTTATTCTTCGCCTACTTTTTGGATCTCTTCAGACAAAAATGGCTCCAGATTCCAGGTGTCAAGTCTGCGACAGCGTCAGATTTCAGACGCTGCACTAAGAGGAATGTGAACTGGAACTAAAAATGTTTACATCGAATCAATCCTTCCGACCAAAGCTACCTTTTGTGTAGTGTTGTTAGTTGAAGATGCTCTTATCCCTGTTAGAAGATGCTCTTATCCCTGTTAGAAGATGCTCTTATCCTCAGATATCTGCATCTCAGATAACGAATAACAAGGGCACATTAGAAACCCGTCAATGATTAACAATTTAGTTTTCACGTTTCAAGTAGCTGCCTACAAAACAAATACGCCGATCAGTAATAAAGCGACATTTGGATACTCAGTATCGCTTCGCTGGCAGTATGTCATATCTCGTACAGGAGATGGCTCCTGTGAGTTATGGAACTGCTGTACGTGATTCGGACTGGGTTTTATCTTTTGTTTTTTGGATTGTGGCACAGGAACAGTTGCTCGACACAGAAGAATGACAAAGTAAGCACAATAATGAGGTGACGATTTGTGTGCTAATATCCACAGGATAACACTCTACACCATAATCTTGTCATAACATTAAGAACACATGATAAACCACCGGAAAATAGGGTACCTGTGTTAATGACAAAGTAAGCACAATAATGAGGTGACGATTTGTGTGCTAATATCCACAGGATAACACTCTATACCATAATCTTGTCATAACACTAAGAACACATGATAAACCACCGGAAAATAGGGTACCTGTGTTTAGTCATTAGTATAATGTGAAGGTGGTCAAACATATAGTCCAAAAATACATTGATGTATCAATAATTGTATATCGAGTTAAGAAGCCCCATTGAGTGTTACAGTCGTGATTATTTATTTCTGCTTATACCCGTACATGGTTCTATATTGAAGAATATGCAGATTTTGTTACTAAGCAAGCACACTGGTGTGCGAAGAATACGTTTTCCTTCGCCCTTTTACAGTTTTCATTGTCATAAAACGAGAAGAGCAGCTGAGAGTAGCGGTCGCCGAAGACCGTGAAAGGGTGAATAATTCATCTGTTCGTCTCATAGTTTGCTCCATTATAAAGTTATTTATTTTTTTCAATTCTCTAAAGAAACAGTTGTTCTTGTTATGGTGAACAACCCATTTCAATCGGGGGCACCTAGCTGAAGATGACTAAGATACTTGTTGTATCTGGTCTGATGCTGTGTGAGGGGGAAATGGGAAGGAGATACAATGTGACGCGGAACCACGAACCATTGTTAAGTCAAGGTCACTAACCTGTCGCACTCCGACCAGAAACAATAGCTTTTCTTTACCGTTTTGTACGCCGGAAGAGAAAACGTTATCCCGCCATCAGTATAGCTGTATTTGAAATCCTATTAAGGTTTATTATTCGAAATTCATACAGTGCTAATGAACAAGTCTCATGGATCCAGAGCCCGGGTGCCAGCCACAGGCCAAATAAATGACAGGTTGTCCTTATGACGGGCGTAAATGACGTGTAAATGTAATCTCGAACGTGTTTTACGTGAATTTACTCGTAGTTTAGACCACATCGTCTGCAGCCTCGCTATCGTGTCTGGTCATATTCGTGGCACAAAATCGTCCTCCCGAACTGTACTGAAATGCTTGCAGAGGTGTAATGCAAAATTAAGGGACAGAACAGTTAAAATTTCTTTATTCCAATTAATATCCCATGACCATGGTGCTCAAGTTATTCTGCCGGATACTTTTTTATGTACAGTATTATAACACGTTTTATAGTAATAAGTTACACTTGAGGAAAATAGGGTGAATGTAAAGTACAAAAAGATATGAGGACGAATTTAACACATTCCTCGTAGTACCCGCGTCTATGGAGATGTATCTTTCTCCACCTGTTTTGTCTGCTTAGGAGGATAGATTTTGTTCCTAAGCGGTGGACATAACGAAAACCATAACTACTTTATATATCATCAACCGTAACACAATATACTCCTTAGTTAATTATAACGGTTTGCAATTAGAAGACAATGAGTAATCTTTTATCTAATTTTTTAATCTAGAAATAAAAATTGCAACACATGTAAAAACTACTGTGTCGGTAAATTTATTTGATTAGAGATAATTTTTCTTTTTCACTTAAGGAAACTATTAAAACTTTGTTGTCGTTCTCAAATCGGTATAAATCTCCTAATTTATTAAGATGGGAGGTTGCGGTGCGAAGGTGTAAAGGAAAAACCTAATTGACATTGTTTCACACCTTGTTCTGCAGTTCAATACTATCACTATAACAATGTTTTATTTGTCTCATATGAAATGGTGTAAGTGCGCTTCGTGCCTCCATCGCATATGGTACACGTGCAGAAGCACTGCTCGCTGAGTTAGCACTGTGAAAGTGCTGGATCGCTGATTCTCTGGTTCGTTGCTGGCTATGCCTCGCGGGCGAAGTTCCATCTGCTGCTGAGTCTACTGCTGTTAATGCCAATTTTTCAGCCTGAATAATGTCAATGATGTAACATTATGCACGGTTTACGTGTGTTGTTGGATTATCTATTTTTTTCAAGTGCTATTTAAAGAACAGTTGAAAAGTGTTTATATACTGAAAACTGTTCAGAGTGAATGTTGTGGCTTAATGTTAGTACGATTATAAGACGTCAAAAAAGTAAGGTATTATGCTCAGATGGTGCTCTACTCTCATATTAAAGTTCCAAATTATATGTTTTTAATTAGAAATAATGCTAATAGTATTATGATACTGAAAATTTTGTAAATATTTTATGTTGCCAAGTAATATTGCAGTACAACTTTTGCTACAATATAGTCTGTCTTATGATTCACTAACATAAAATGCAGGTTAATGGCCAGATTAAATTTAATTATAAGCCAGTATTTGGAATTTATAGCGAGTTGAAAGTTTACCAATCAATATTTATGAAATACAACAAACCAAATTGTATTTTTTGGACCTACCTGTATGTAACTAACAGGAAATTATGCTAAGAAAAAACGTATTATTTTATAAACTATCATTAACTTATTAATCAGCAATGTAATATATCTTTTGAAATTGACACTATATAGTTCGTAAATCTTCCTTTTGTAATTTTATTCAACATTCTTCTAATTCCATGTGTATTATAAAAAATACGAATATATAAGCTCTCAACGCTCTAAAGGGGACACACTTAGCTTAGAAGTTTCAAATATCGCTGGATAGAAATGAAAATATGTACTTCTTCGATTTTGGACAGCTACCAAAATTCGATGGCGTAAATTTGAACTATCCAACCAGGTATTTGTACAGTTTCCAGAGAGTGATCATGAATGTGGCACTACTATACAATAGTGGACTTGGCTATCGGTGACAGTCCATTACTGCCGTACTACGTACTGTATGGGATAATGTACCCATCGTTGAGTTTAATAACGGGGTACGGGTAGAAAAATGAATCCTCTCGGTTTTTATGTTACGGCGGCGCGAAGATCGAAATCACAGTCTGCACCACACGAGCTTAGGCGTGATTTTAACCGTGGCTGGTAATGCCGAAGTGTATCCAGCCTCCGGGGTCCGGACCAGGCGTGACGGCCACACACGGCTGGTCGCGTCAGTTGACTCTACTGCTAGCTTCCTCTCTCCTTCTTGTTACGATACAAAGAGTCTACACTACACGAGCTTAGGCGTGATTTTTAACCGTGGCTGGTAATGCCGAAGTGTATCCAGCCTCCGGGGTCCGGACCAGGCGTGACGGCCACACACGGCTGGTCGCGTCAGTGGACTCTACTGCTAGCTTCCTCTCTCCTTCTTGTTACGATACAAAGAGTCTACACTTGGGCGTAATTTTAACCGTGGCTGACAACGCCGTTTGTGTCCAGCTTCAGGGGTCCTGAGCCGGGCGTGACGGCCTCACACGGCTGGTCATGTCAGTGGACTCTTCTGCTAGCTTCCTCTCTCCTTGTTATGACACAGAGTGTGTATTACACGAGTTTGGCGTAATATTAGCCGTGGCTAACAACGCCGAGTGTGTCCAGCCTCAGGGGTCCTGAGCCGGGCGTGACGGCCACACACGGCTGGTCACGTCAGTGGACTCTTCTTCTAGCTTCCTCTCTCCTTTTTATGACACAGAGTGTGTATTACACGAGTTTGGCGTAATATTAGCCGTGGCTAACAACGCCGAGTGTGTCCAGCCTCAGGGGTCCTGAGCCGGGCGTGACGGCCACACACGGCTGGTCACGTCAGTGGACTCTTCTGCTAGCTTCCTCTCTCCTTGTTATGACACAGAGTGTGTACTACACGAGCTTGATATATATTTACTACGAATGTCCGATGGACATGGGGACTTGGGTCCAAATTGAAGATGACTGCCTAGGTTTACACACAATCGCAAATTATGACCCTTTACCTGAATGTACTTGTTGATTTTGAGCCCTTACGTGGTAAGTAGCGCCTCTATTGTAGACGCGCAATTGTACGCTAGTAATTCTTCTCATTGGTATATGGTAAACAAAATCACATATCCTAAGAAGAATATTAATTTTTCTTCTCAAGAAGTGTAGGAGTTACTTGCTTAAATATTATAACATGCGTTGTACGGCTATGCGCTCTACGATGAAAACTTATTTAGCATTATTGAGAAAGAAGAACCCAGTTCTCATAAAAAGGTGTAATTTATCATTATCTTATCACTACCACTTACACTTGTGACTCTAAAGTGATTTTTTTAGGTTATTTATATCTTTTATTGCATCGGTATCAAACCAAGCAACCTGTCTCTAGCGGAAACGAGAAGAATATTTTACTACTTATTTATTTTCAATACAAATTTGAAATGGATTTATATTGGCTAAAAGTATGTGGTGACTCTTCAAAAAGGATTTCTTATTTTATACCTGGGTTCAAGCAAAGTGCTCCTTTAGGCCTTACATGTAGCCGACCAGCCTTCCCCGTTATGTGGTCAAGAACTAAACCATTGTTGCGAACAATGCAATAGTCCGCCGCGCTGGCACGATCACGTACTGTGCAGTAAGAACGACAGGCGCTGGGCATGAATGAAAGGGTCGACCTGCAGTGCGTTGCGGTGAGGTAACGGTGACGTAACGCCAGTGACGTCATGAAGTGTGGCGCCTGCTCATGTGGCCGGTTGTAATGTTGTGACGCACGTAACACCTTTCGTAACCGGTTTATTGTGGAAACTTTTATCAGAAACTGTGGGGTTTTCTTTTGTTGTGAGACCGGACGACGATGTTTTAACCGTAATCTTGTACAGAAACCGCTTTCTGCAGGCAACTTGACTTTAGAAAGTAGTATGTTCCTGATAACTGTTCTCCTATTTTAACTAATTGCAATTTTATTTCGATGTGTGCAACTTTATTTAAACAGTTTCACAATTTTGTTATAGATTATTGTTTGAATGGCGTTTGTTTAGTCTAGTTAGTTGTTAGTCTAAACATAAACATGTATTTTAAATAACGATAATCCACAGTATTTTAAGACTTTTACTGTTGGCATAATACTATGCAAGTCATCATATTGAATATTTTATATGGCAAGGTATACATTTTTTGTTGAAGCGTTACTATAACTCGGCCTATAATTGAATCAAATGTTGCTTTTTGGTATATATCGAGGGTTATTTTTGGTGATATTCAATTTCACATAGGTAATTGATTGGTTATGTGAATATTTATGTGTAAACCAATTGTAATTTATACGCTAGGCCTAGTTAGACTAATAAAGATGAACATTTCAAATAAAAGTCATTATGAATTCTTTAGTTGTTAAATGTCCAGTTGTATCCAAATGTATTGTTCACTGTCTGGTATTTTGTTAAGTTTTATATACCGTATCAATAACGTTGTTTTTAACTTGTTTATTATTTTTCATAGATATTATTGATAAGAAATGAGGTATTATTGATAAGTAATGCATCATGTGATATCATTTTTAATTTGTTAAATAATGTGGTTTTTACATGGCGATCAGAAAGTGCATCCGTACTAATTAAAAACATTCCAATAGAAAAACGGAATTTATAGCGTAGTTAACGGAGATAAATTTGGCCTACTGTATTTAAAATGTTGATTAGGTACCTCCAGAAGGGGAGCCCCTAAATCAAACATTTCTAAGTACAACCCCATATTTGTGTTACATCATTAAGAAGGGAATAGAAAACTAAAAGTTTTAGCTCGAATCGGTTTTTGTCTTTATTTATATTTGAAACGTCCAAAATCGAAATTTGAATAGTCACTGTAAAAGATCAATAACTTGTTTAAACTTTGGAAAAGGATAACATTTTCTTCCGAACATTTTTCATAGAAGGCCTAGTAAAGTTAAAAATTTTCCACTCATAGTTTACTGTTTTTGAATTTTTAAAGAATAACTCTAGCATTTTTAAACGCATTAAATTGAAATTTAGACTTTCCAATTCTTGTTTAACGCTATTTGTACATTTTGACTTGAGAGCGCTTCCTTTTTGTGCGCATTCTCTCAGATGGAAAAAAATGGATCACTGAATTTCGTGATCATGGAACATAGGATAGGATTTGCTATTGAGATACATTTTTGTTATAGATGCTACTTTTGTATTCTTAAAAGTCAATCAAACATTAATTTTGTATTTTTCTTTTTGAAGCCCGACAAAAAGGAAACGGAAAAGGAAAAGGTAAGAAGGTCAATCTACCCCCTCCCCACGATGCTGTAGCATGGCCCCTCTTAAGTGATAATTATGCTCGCATGTGTTCATTGTGCTACATTGGTATACGATTGGAGTATTTTGTACTATTCATTCTTATTGTTCTTGTACCCAGGAAAATGTAAGTTAGAAATTTTTTTTATAATTTAGATATTTTTTTGTCCAGGTTGGGAGCTATGGTGATAAGTTTAAATATTCTTGGGATATGGTGAATTTGTTGAAATATACAAAGAATCGTATCTTGCTACAATGTGTCACATTGTCGTGTCTGCTTATGTTTTTATTTAAACATTCTTAGTATGTAAACATTTTCTGTTTATACAGAGTAATTGTGGATAGATGTTTGTCTTTATCGATTGAAATCGAACTTAATGAGGGTTTTTTTAATAATTAAAATTGGCTGCATTGTAGTAGCAGTTTTACAAAACACACGTAAAGACAATACATTTGAACAAAAACAATTAAACAAATAAACACATAACAACATAATAAACCATAATCAAAATACAAAAAAAATAATAAACCATTAATGTTATTAGCTCTTTTAGATTAAAATAATTAAAATTTAATAACTATGCTAATTTTGGTGGAATTAGGTAAGGTATAATTACGTTCCATTTTACAAATCATTCATAACTTAACAAATACTTCCTTCCGTGGCTGTAGTTGTGTTCTATGAAACGTTGTGTGTTATTTCAGTTTTTGGTACTTTGACATCACAATCTAAAAGGTCCATTAATTTGAATAACGTAAAAATATTTTGGCTGTATATTTGGTTTTTCGAAGAGAAAATTTCACGCAATAGAACACTAATACATTTAGCGTTTACACCAAAATATATTTATATATTTTTTCATATATTTACACCAGTAACACATTTTTGTAAACTAATTGAATTATAACTACAGAAAGACGACAAATGAAACAAAATTGGATATACATTAACAAATAATTTGTTGTAATTTATTTATTATTTCTCTATGTTGTGTACTCGTATATGTTTAACTATATACTTTATTGTGTAATTAGTATTATTTAAGGAATTCCTTATTTTTAATGTTTTAGTGGTTTTAAATAGCATTCTGTGTATACGTTATTTTGATTAACTATAGACTTTATTTTTTCCGTTTTGCATCCATGGCATATCAAATTTTGCATCCCTGTAATGCACCCGTTTTAAAAGTATTATTGTTGCATTGTGTACTTTTCAGACCATTAAAATTATTTAATAGCAATTTGTTATTTTTTGTTTCTTAAACCAATACAAATGTATGGTTTTATTGTTAAATGAATTTTTTCAGGCCTTTTTGGGACACATGGTAATAGAAATATTTATTGGTTCGTTTAAAGGGACGTTTTATATTAATGACTTAAAATTAAATAGATTGGTTTATTCTTATGTATTGGCAGATATTTTTATTGTTTTATTTTTAACTAGTTACTGTTCTATATTGCAGACATATTGGGTATGGCTTTTATCTGATCAAAACGAATAATAAAAATTTTTGATTCCAAAACCTAACGCTTTCATTATATGAATCTTGCTGCATATGTTACAGCTAAATCTTTAGGAACTCATTCGTCAACTGAGAGGAATTCTCTTATCAGGACTGTTTCAAGATATTTTCCTAGTTCACAGTTATTTCTTTCGCCATGACTCACTATGACTAATCCTGACTTCATTGATGTAGTCACCGGACGGTAGATACCTTAGTTATGACTTTGTTCAGCTTGTTAAGTTAAGTTGTTACTCTTGTTTGATTTTTCTTTATATCTCGTAGTATTTCGTATCACAATCAAGAATACTTGGATTTGCAATGTTTTTTTCTTATTTTTGTTCAGAAAACGTTTTAGTAACAATGCTTAAAATATTTTAGGGAGAATTTTATGAAATACAATAAGATGGATACGATTTTACAAAAGATTTATGGTGAAAGCTTGCATAAAAGAAAATTATAATTTTAATCTTTATAGGTGATGTTAAGAATTATTTAAAATACTCTAAACACATTTTGCTTTAGCAGAACTTTTGAAGATTTGCTTGGGATTAATAGTGTAGGGAATAATGCACTTATTACTTGTGTACACCTTCCAGACAACTACAAATTTTTATTCATTATTTTTATAAGAGCATTAAATATGTCTACTAACTGATTATTAATATCAATTGGCTTAAGTAATAGAAAGTCTTCTAACTTTTTGCAGAAAAAATATTTTTTTTTCTACAAGTGTAAATAAAATAATATATGTAATGTTTTGTGAGACACATAAAAGGAAAAAAAAATGTTAATCTTGAACCTTGCAAAACTCTAAATTGAATAGGTATAAGTTGTAACTGATTTGATTCGGCTAAGGATAACCGTGTAATAAGTAATCCAAACAGTGACAAAAGAGGCAGGGAATACCCAAAATATGTAAAATCTCACAGTATTTTGATGTAAATGTTATATGCTGGCCTATGTCGCAAAAAATTAATGAAAACAGATTTAGATCGGGTTTCTCATATGTTAATTATCGCACTTTCAAAACCGTGTAAGACTTTATTTTGTTTGTCTTGAACAATGATCACTACATACCGCAAAACAAGTAGCCTACACGTGAGCTACACTCACTGGTGATGTTCTCGGGTCTCGCTGGCAACAGTGTCGAATTCATACTTAGTGATGTATCGGGGTAAGCGTAACCAGTGTGGGAAATAGGTACACGTGAGCTACACTCACTGGTGATGTTCTCGGGTCTCGCTGGCAACAGTGTCGAATTCATACTTAGTAATGTATCGGGGTAAGCGTAACCAGTGTGGGAAATAGGTACACGTGAGCTACAATCACTGGCGATGTTCTCGGGTCTCGCTGGCAACAGTGTCGAATTCATACTTAGTGATGTATCGGGGTAAGCGTAACCAGTGTGGGAAATAGGTACATATATTGGGTGTTTGAAAAGTAACAGATCTTACTGACATTCCTGCAGCGTTGCCAAGTCGTGCAAATCTGCTGAATAGTGAATGTGCAGCGTGGCAGGCAGTGGCAGTGTAGTAGGGCGTACCCAGTTCTGCCCACATTACAGTGTTAGATATACAGCTAATTCTCACCGTGCGCCCATTACACGGGGCGGGTCCATTGCCTGTAATGCTGTCAATTATTGTATAACGTACCAACACTATAAATGTTTACTCCAGTTTATTTTTGATTGGGTGGTGATTTTTACGTAACACATGACATATTGTAGAATGCGTGATTAGTAGGCACTACGTAGCCATAGATAGCTAGGAGAAGCGAAATATCGGGATTTATTACTATACATTTTTAATCCTTCGTTTATTTTGTATAGATCTTAAAAGACGCGTTCCTTGGAAATCTACCAATTTTTTTGTTTCATCTAATTTCCGAACGTTTTAAATTATAATGCGTAAATGAGATTTCAAAACATAAATAATGTACTAAAAGGTGGATTATCCGTACACTTCTCTTAAAAAAGTACGAATGTAAAGTCAGTATTAAATTAGTTATCTTCTAGTCTGCAGTACACGATCACGAGACTGTGTCAGTACTTCAATGAAATAATAATTGATACTAATATAAAGTCTCGTTTTGTCAGTGACCTAATTATCAATGGTATTTTTGATTACAAATAATTTAGTGTGTCTATTTATTGACACAGGTTATAAGTGTAAGTAAGAAATGACCTAATATTTCTAACTTTGCCTCATTATGAAGCATTTAATCAATCAATAAAAATTAGTATACTGCAGTGCGGAAAAAAATTGTAATATGTGTTTAGTGCTTAAAATAATGAATACATTGACAGAAGATATCAAATTGGTACAGTTTAAATGTTACATTGTTACATAAAAATTCAATTGATGCAGTTTAAAGTTGTGTATGGAAAACATGAATTTTCATTGATTAGGTGCCACTGGTAAAACCATTTTAAATATCAGTTGAATGCTTAAAATGAGAATTTAAATTGAGCTCTAAAGACTAATATTCAAAATTTTCTAGCCTAATGTATAATTTGTATTTATAAAATGATTATCGAGGTAGTTCGATGGTAAGTGAAACTGAATGTGTAAGTAGAAATGGGCGAAACAGCGATGTGGAGGAGAGTGAGCTTTATAGTGAGTAAACTGGGATATGCGATACGTTCTGTTCAGAACAACCATGCACTAGCAAATGAAACTGTATGTGTAAGTAGAAATGGGTGAAACAGCGATGTGGAGGAGAGTGAGCTTTATAGTGAGTAAACTGGGATATGCGATACGTTCTGTTCAGAACAACCATGCACTAGCAAGTAAAACTGAATGTGTAACTAGAAATGGGTGAAACAGCGATGTGGAGGAGAGTGAGCTTTATAGTGAGTAAACTGAGGCATGCGATATCTGTGCAGAGCAACCATGCACTAGCAAGTGAAACTGAATGTATAAGTAGAAATGGGTGAAACAGCGATGTGGAGGAGAGTGAACTTTATAGTGAGTAAACTGAGGCATGCGATATCTGTGCAGAGCAACCATGCACTAGCAAGTGAAACTGAATGTGTAAGTAGAAATGGGTGAAACAGCGATGTGGAGGAGAGTGAGCTTTATAGTGAGTAAACTGGGATATGCGATACGTTCTGTTCAGAACAACCATGCACTAGCAAGTGAAACTGAATGTGTAAGTAGAAATGGGTGAAACAGCGATGTGGAGGAGAGTGAGCTTTATAGTGAGTAAACTGGGATATGCGATACGTTCTGTTCAGAACAACCATGCACTAGCAAGTAAAACTGAATGTGTAACTAGAAATGGGTGAAACAGCGATGAGAGGAGAGTCAGCTTTATAGTGAGTAAACTGAGGCATGCGATATCTGTGCAGAGCAACCATGCACTAGCAAGTGAAACTGAATGTGTAAGTAGAAATGGGTGAAACAGCGATGTGGAGGAGAGTGAACTTTATAGTGAGTAAACTGAGGCATGCGATATCTGTGCAGAAGCAACCATGCACTAGCAAGTGAAACTGAATGTGTAAGTAGAAATGGGTGAAACAGCGATGTGGAGGAGAGTGAACTTTATAGTGAGTAAACTGGGATATGCGATACGTTCTGTTCAGAGCAACCATGCACTAGCAAGTGAAACTGAATGTGTAAGTAGAAATGGGTGAAACAGCGATGTGGAGGAGAGTGAGCTTTATAGTGAGTAAACTGGGATATGCGATTTGCTCTGTGCAGAGCAACCATGCACTAGCAAGTGAAACTGAATGTGTAAGTAGAAATGGGTGAAACAGCGATGTGGAGGAGAGTGAGCTTTATAGTGAGTAAACTGAGGCATGCGATATGCCCTGTGCAGAGCAACCATGCACTAGCAAGTGAAACTGAATGTGTAAGTAGAAGTGGTGAAGCAGCGGTGTGGAGGAGAGTGAGCTTTATAGTGAGTAAACTGGGACATGCGATACGTTCTGTTCAGAACAACCATGCACTAGGAAGTGAAACTGAATGTGTAAGTAGAAATGGTGAAGCAGCGGTGTGGAGGAGAGTGAGCTTTATAGTGAGTAAACGGGAGCATGCGATACGTTCTGTGCAGAACAACAATACACTAGCAAATGAAACTGAATGTGTAAGTAGAAGTGGTGAAGCAGCGGTGTGGAGGAGAGTGAGCTTTATAGTGAGTAAACTGGGACATGCGATATATCTGTGCAGAGCAACCATGCACTAGCAAGTGAAACTGAATGTGTAAGTAGAAAGTGGTGAAGCAGCGGTGTGGAGGAGAGTGAGCTTTATAGTGAGTAAACTGGGATATGCGATACGTTCTGTTCAGAGCAACCATGCACTAGCAAGTGAAACTGAATGTGTAAGTAGAAATGGTGAAGCAGCGGTGTGGAGGAGAGTGAGCTTTATAGTGAGTAAACGGGAGCATGCGATACGTTCTGTGCAGAGCAACCATGCACTAGCAAGTGAAACTGAATGTATAAGTAGAAATGGGCGAAACAGCGATGTGGAGGAGAGTGAGCTTTATAGTGAGTAAACTGGGATATGCGATACGTTCTGTTCAGAACAACCATGCACTAGCAAATGAAACTGTATGTGTAAGTAGAAATGGGTGAAACAGCGATGTGGAGGAGAGTGAGCTTTATAGTGAGTAAACTGGGATATGCGATACGTTCTGTTCAGAACAACCATGCACTAGCAAGTAAAACTGAATGTGTAACTAGAAATGGGTGAAACAGCGATGTGGAGGAGAGTCAGCTTTATAGTGAGTAAACTGAGGCATGCGATATCTGTGCAGAGCAACCATGCACTAGCAAGTGAAACTGAATGTATAAGTAGAAATGGGTGAAACAGCGATGTGGAGGAGAGTGAACTTTATAGTGAGTAAACTGAGGCATGCGATATCTGTGCAGAGCAACCATGCACTAGCAAGTGAAACTGAATGTGTAAGTAGAAATGGGTGAAACAGCGATGTGGAGGAGAGTGAACTTTATAGTGAGTAAACTGGGATATGCGATACGTTCTGTTCAGAGCAACCATGCACTAGCAAGTGAAACTTAATGTGTAAGTAGAAATGGGTGAAACAGTGATGTGGAGGAGTGTGAACTTTATAGTGAGTAAACTGGAATATGCGATTTGCTCTGTGCAGAGCTACCATGCACTAGCAAGTGAAACTGAATTTTGTAAGTAGAAATGGGTGAAACAGCGATGCGGAGGAGAGTGAGCTTTATAGTGAGTAAACTGAGGCATGCGATATGCCCTGTGCAGAGCAACCATGCACTAGCAAGTGAAACTGAATGTGTAAGTAGAAGTGGTGAAGCAGCGATGTGGAGGAGAGTGAACTTTATAGTGAGTAAACTGGGATATGCGATTTGCTCTGTGCAGAGCAACCATGCACTAGCAAGTGAAACTGAATGTGTAAGTAGAAATGGGTGAAACAGCGATGCGGAGGAGAGTGAGCTTTATAGTGAGTAAACTGAGGCATGCGATATGCCCTGTGCAGAGCAACCATGCACTAGCAAGTGAAACTGAATGTGTAAGTAGAAGTGGTGAAGCAGCGGTGTGGAGGAGAGTGAGCTTTATAGTGAGTAAACTGGGACATGCGATACGTTCTGTTCAGAACAACCATGCACTAGGAAGTGAAACTGAATGTGTAAGTAGAAATGGTGAAGCAGCGGTGTGGAGGAGAGTGAGCTTTATAGTGAGTAAACGGGAGCATGCGATACGTTCTGTGCAGAACAACAATACACTAGCAAATGAAACTGAATGTGTAAGTAGAAGTGGTGAAGCAGCGGTGTGGAGGAGAGTGAGCTTTATAGTGAGTAAACTGGGACATGCGATACGTTCTGTGCAGAACAACCATGCACTAGCAAGTGAAACTGAATGTGTAAGTAGAAATGGTGAAGCAGCGGTGTGGAGGAGAGTGAGCTTTATAGTGAGTAAACTGGAGCATGCGATACGTTCTGTGCAGAACAACAATACACTAGCAAATGAAACTGAATGTGTAAGTAGAAATGGTGAAGCAGCGGTGTGGAGGAGAGTGAGCTTTATAGTGAGTAAACGGGAGCATGCGATACGTTCTGTGCAGAACAACAATACACTAGCAAATGAAACTGAATGTGTAAGTAGAAGTGGTGAAGCAGCGGTGTGGAGGAGAGTGAGCTTTATAGTGAGTAAACTGGGACATGCGATATGCCCTGTGCAGAGCAACCATGCACTAGCAAGTGAAACTGAATGTGTAAGTAGAAGTGGTGAAGCAGCGGTGTGGAGGAGAGTGAGCTTTATAGTGAGTAAACTGGGATATGCGATACGTTCTGTTCAGAACAACCATGCACTAGCAAGTGAAACTGAATGTGTAAGTAGAAATGGTGAAGCAGCGGTGTGGAGGAGAGTGAGCTTTATAGTGAGTAAACGGGAGCATGCGATACGTTCTGTGCAGAACAACAATACACTAGCAAATGAAACTGAATGTGTAAGTAGAAGTGGTGAAGCAGCGGTGTGGAGGAGAGTGAGCTTTATAGTGAGTAAACGGGGGCATGCGATACGTTCTGTGCAGAACAACAATACACTGTCGCTGCAACTCGGTTTTGTTACAGGTGGTGTGTGTTGTAGATGCTCAGAATCTCGGCTGTGGGGTGGGGCCTTTAGTCACATCGTTTCCTTTTAGCGAAATTTTCCTGTTGCAGCCTTTTTAATATTAACGACTCAGAATATATTCGTGGTATCTTCGTTTAACGTTAGCTCCAGAGCACTTGCTCGCACTCGTTAAAAACCTTTTTTTAGGGAGGTAACAGGCGCAAATTTTAAAAATTTACTCTATCTATCTTTCAAAACTTGCCTAATTAATAAAGTTTTCGTGATCTGCGAATAACTATGTAGAAAAAACAGATAATATTAATTGAATATCCACAATTATACTTTACACGCTGACAAAAATATGACTTAATAACTACCTTTATAATATGTTTGGTATAAAATACAATTTAGCCATTTTTAATTAAAATAGATTAAATTAGAAGAAATTAAAAATTTGGAACACAAATACGATGCCTGTAAAACAGTCTTAGTCGAAATTGGATAAAACACTGGGTTCAGATATGTGTACACGTACTAGAAAAACATACCAGTCGCCAATTAAATGTACATTACATTGTATATAGTAATGAATTTCACCAATCCCACCCACGTTCATTGTTGTTAAAAGTATTTTTTTTTTAACAATGCATTGTAACAAAATAATATGACACTTTATATAAGGGATTTCTTACACTTAATAAATATGTACCTACCTGCATATTAAACTTAATACACTCCTGGACAAAAGTTTCACACCACTGCAGTTTTTGTTTATAAAGTCTATTACAGATTTATTAAGTAATATTTATATTAATCTTTCTCTTTTATTTTGTGCTGGGGAAATAAAATGGACAAAAATAAATTACAAAAGCTGTTATATTCCAAATATTAGAAAAAGTGTATACAGCAGATAAGGTAACCATGGTTGTTGGAGGGTAGTTTCCAGTTCTTATACACCCCGCATTCTCCAGACACGCTGACATGTATCTGGAAAAGTTAATTAACTAGTAGTTGCGGTTTAGTGTAATGAAATAAGTAACTGAAATTTGGATTTTTGTTGATTTTTCGTATTTAACGACATGGATAGGCAATCGACCGACCAGTTAGAGAAATACTAATGTGGAATGGGTGTTTCTGCTTGTAACATATGCACTTCTCGAGGTGACTATGTTATTTGTTGCTTTTTGTAGCAAAAGAACTAATAGGGCTAGACGCTGACAGTTCCAAGGACAACCTCCAGTGTTGAATAATGCAACGAGTTACCCAAATTGGTACAGTTAACTCACCTCAACACTAAGTAACCGGTTGCTTGTACAAAATCAATCCACTCAACCGCCTATTACGTTCTGGTGTTAGAATCCGTCCTATAATTTAACACCCTGAGAGTTGCCAATCTCTATTTGCATAGTAAAGGTTTTAATTCCATAAAACAAATTAGTGAGAAAACCGGTAGCGGTTGTATTTGTTCGTTAACATCACTCCTACAGTAGGTGCGCACCTTTCACTATAGCTTTGCAACAGCTTGGCAACGCAGCGCCATCAGTATCTCATCCCGCCTGTCACAGTATCTCGTTTAGCGAGGACTCACAACTAAGCTGCCGGTGGAAACCATAATATTTCTTTAAAAATGAATAAATATTGAATAAATACTGTTGATGTAATTTAAGTAGATACAGAAACTCTTTTCCACAGATGGAATAATAAATGTTGACATGGTTGGAATATTTTAATTTTATTTCTTCACAGTGTGTACCTAAGCTATTTAAAAATTTAACTTTTATAATGAGACCGTATTTGAGATAGGTGCCTAAAAGTGTGTGCATAGTTGACACCGTAAGATCTATAACCCATAATGGTTATAAACTTATAACCGATTTTGAGTATCAGGAAGACAAATTAGAAAATTAGACGATATATTTGGTTACCGAGCACTTTTACTGCTTAATATTTCAAACAAAAGATCCTTTTTTTAAATTTGTTATTGATGATGGATGATTTGCAGGGATAGAAGGATGTCGGACATTACTTCTCGTGACTAACCTAAACATAAATAGGAGATAATGGGTTAGAGCTCCCTAGATACGCTACTGCTCTGCAATAAATGACTAAGTGGTGGGAGGGAGAGTGATATTAAAATTGCTGTTGCGAAGATGTGTGGCCATGGATGTTCCAAGTGTGCCAGCACAAGAGATGACTCACCATTGCACACCGAAGGTCACGAATATCAAACTGTGGAGGTTGTTGTACTCAAGATGTACTCGCGATACATCACCGTTGGTTAATTATTCTTTGTGCTTTTGATTTTTTTGTTTAATTAGTTTATTTTGTAACCATCTTAGAGTGTCTGCTGGCTGTGACAAGTTAGGGACTTTATTTGTATTATAGTTAGCGTTCGGTTGGGTATCTTTAATTGAATATTAACTCTGTCCCAGCCATGTTGTACAAACTGTTGGATCATTCCATTAGAAATTGTAGAAAATTAAATTAGTATTCTGGGGCATCTTGGCTCAAACAGTGGCTTAAGGATATTACTTTTTTTTAATAATGTAGTATAGGTTAGTGGAGGAAACAAATTGTATTTATTTGAAAGTAACTTTTAATTTACTTAAATTATATTTTTAAATAAAACCCCTTATTAAAAAAAAATTATATTTTGGTAAAAAAGCCCTTTCTTTCTCATGAATTACTGAAATATATGTCCATGTTCTGAAGGAACATATCATATTATACTGTATAAAGTTCTAAATTTTAACTTCACCCGTTTTCATTTCGAGCATGGCTACAAATTTTTCAGATTTTCTTCGAGTGCTTATAAACAAGTTTATTTATTTTTCCGCATTCAGAGAAGTTGTCAGGAAGAGCTGTGACTCTTAAATTAATATATAATGTAGTCAAAAACGACCGTGATGGCTTAATAAAATTTATGGTTTAGACCAAGAAACTAGTCACGATTTCTGTTTGTAGGCTTTTCATGAATTTTTGTGTCATGTTAATAATTTGCAATTACAGTTGCGAATGTTTATTCTAGATTTTTTATAAAACGAGACCCTCTATTTGAATAAGTATAAATCACAGTGCATTTAGTTTTATAGCTCACAGTTGCTACAAAGGGATTTTAATCGATGCCTTTTTTTCATCTTTTCTCTTTGATTTAAATATTGTGTTACATGATAATTGGCATTAAATACGTACAAACGATAAAATATAAATCATTAATACTTTTGCCAAAATTCATTTAATCTCTTAATTTACTGATGAAGCGTTGCATGAGTACTGAAATCGTTAATGAAAGTGACCTAGATGATGTTTTCTTTTAATATCGGATAAAACAAACCTAAGGGAAGCTATTTATAGAAATGCTGTTTTCTGGGAAGTATAACCCAATTACGTATTTTGTTTTGTTATCAGTATCGCTTCTGTTGATTCAGTGTCAAAAAAGCAGACAAAAATGTAAGATAATCCACTATCCGTCCTTAACAGCAAAGTCCTCAATCAAAACGCGCCATGTTGCTACTCGGAATTGGAAACTACATGGGGTGTTTAGAAAGTGCAATAGATGTTCCAGCACTGTGTCTGATTTGATGTAATTCATTTGCTTGGGTTTAAAATGTTTTAACTTAAAATCCTATGGTGCTCAACAACAAGGCTGATATGTTTCAAGAATGTAACTGTACGAGCAATTACACACCAACTTTTATAACTGTATTCATATTATTGAGAGATACTTGGTAAGTTAACCAAAGTATATGTAGGTTAGACCAATAATTCTATAAAAAGACAACATTTGTATAAAAATAACTAACAGTCTTCAAATAAATAATTAGAATAGGTTAAAGCTTAGATAATTTAACGTAAGAAATTGTGTACTTGTTAATTAAGTACAATATGTTAATAATTAATCAATTAATATCTTTCCAAATTTATTTATAGGAACTGTTGTTTTTGTTATATATGACGTATTTAAACAACAATTTGGAAGTGGTAGATAATTACATCTTGTAAAAGTGTCTTAATATGATAGGCTACTCCATATATTTCTAATCGACTTAAAAATGTTAGTATTGATTATAAAAGTTGGTGCAATAGGTTTTTGGTGTGATTAATTTTTATTTTAAAGTCACGACCCTTTAAAATAAGTTTCATGAAGACAGGAAAGATAGGAGAAGTGTGTTGTGTTTGTATGGTTCTACGAAGAATTCTAGGGTTTCCGTGGGGGAAATTTCGGTGCTTTTTGGGCAACTAGGCCCTAATAAAAAGGGCTAAAGATAAATATATGAAGCAAATGTAAGGCCACGTGGCGCTTTACTTAACTATACACGAACTGAGCATAGTTTAGCGAGGTGAAGCTTGTATAATAATGATTGGTGAAGTCACGAGGAACCACATGTATTGAACTGCTAGTTGTCCATACGTATGATCAGTATAACCGACCACTGATATTAACTCTGCACACAGGGAACGCGTTATCTGTAGATCTAATGACTCCTCTCGCTAGTGAGTCAAACACAGTGCAATCGTAAACACACATTCATGTTGTTATACTAGAGATAGGTGCGAAGCCGAGAGTAACTGCTAGTTGTCCATATATATGTGATCAGTATAACTGACCAGTGATATTAACGGGGCACACACGGAATGTGGGCGATTGAAGATAAAAAGTTATCAGCCTCTAATCAGAACGGAAAGGACGCTGTCCAGTTTCACAACAGGATATAAGAAAGTCAAGTGAATGATACATGAACCCACAGGGGCGTATTCACAGAGGGGGGGGGGTCTTCTCCTGAAACCCTGTGACAAAGGTATATTTTGTACCAATACATTTAGTAATAATTAAAAATATAAAAGCTATCAATTTCCACTTTAAAAAAATTATTTCGATTTTGTTTTATAAATAAAATTGGTATTGATTACTTACACCCAGCCTACAACCGGGACAAAACCCCTGAAGTATGTACGGTAACAGTGCCCGCGTGTTGAATCGTGCTATAAGAAATATTAGGGGAGTCGTAATAACATTAAATTCATTGAACAATTTCTCTACTTTTATTTCAACATTTTCAAACTCACTGTTCTTTTAATGCATACAACTTACCTTCTTGCTCGTTATTGTGCGGATCAGGAGATCGTACTAGAGTAGGCTAACATTAAATTCATGGAACAATTTCTCTACTTTTATTTCAACATTTTCAAACTCACTGTTCTTTTAATGCATACAACTTACCTTCTTGCTCGTTATTGTGCGGATCAGGAGATCGTACTAGAGTAGGCTAACATTAAATTCATTGAACAATTTCTCTACTTTTATTTCAACATTTTCAAACTCACTGTTCTTTTAATACATACAACTTACCTTCTTGCTCGTTATTGTGCGGATCAGGAGATCGTACTAGAGTAGGCTAACATTAAATTCATGGAACAATTTCTCACATAGAATATTCAAAACAATAAGATCAACCATCATATAACATATACTAGCCTGAACCCAAATAGTGGGTAAGGCACTGAAAGTGCGTATGGTCGAACGCAAGGTTCTTTTTTAGCGTCCTCAGTTAATTTGTTTTGTTTGGTCATCTTTAACCTTTCACATTTACTTATCTGTAGCTTTGGCCGAGAAAGAACTGTGTTGGAGCAAAATCTTTGGCCTGTTGCGTTAATGTGGGCTACAACAAATCTTTTCGAAAAGGAAAAATTAAATAAGATTTCATATTATGGGTATGTAAGTCACTATATTAAAGTCATAATAACTTAAACTGTTCTGTTTAAATATGAGTTCGAAATGTAGTCTTCTGTTATGCTATCATTTCTGGTCGTTTTAAAGTTTTTTTCTCAAAGGTCTAGTTTGTGAGATAAAAAAAAATTATTTGACTATTGATTGTAATTACATTTTTAGAATTCGTAACCTTCTAATTAAAAGTTTACAAACGTCCTCAAATCTTGTGTTTTGATGACCGTAACACATTTTTGATTAAGGCAAAGTTGCTGTTACGAACTTGAATTTTGTCCTGTACGACCAACTGTAAACTTTAAATAATTATTACCCTTTCTCTCGTCTTGTAATAAAAAATGTTTAATTTAGTTGTAACTTTGCATCGGTAGTTCTAAAAGAACGTTCTATAAGAGCATCGTTTTAAAAATAATTTTGGAATTTATCGGTAAACGAAAAACTATTAGAAGGAAGAATAAATAGCAAAATATGTTGTAAGAAAATGTATTTCTACTCGTTGTACAAAGTAATACAGTTATTCTTAAAATTATTACAAAAATAAATAAATATAATCTTACCTGTAAAATTGTTGTCTGATTATAACAAATATGATATTGAACATGTTGTACCTTTTGAGTCGTTTTATACTACGTTATTTATAATTTGTCACACAACTTCTTAAAAATACTATAATAAATGCAATTTTGTCGAAATTTTTTCTTTAACAAGGCCGCATTTAATTTAAAGTTGAACACTGTAACTTGATTATTTCATACAAAAACATAAAAATAAATAAATAAAAAAAATACACACGCACATAGACGCAAACGCAAAATAAAGAGTTTTAAACATTCGTTTATTTGGAAGACTATATTACGAGTATGTTTGATTGGACTAAGGAACGATATGTAAACAAAATCGGAAAACATTCTAATTAATTAAAGTGCTGCTGGTTATACAGTAATTAAGTTCTCAATATCTGGAATCTGGACTACGGATACAATCCGTTAATCAGCGACAAACATTTCTGTTTCTATAAACAAGCTTTAATTAGACCCAGTGTTTTTCCGCTGCTGTATTTAAGTCCCAAGAAAGCTTTTGTGCCCGACTTCAACTTTTATCACAACTCCCCCTTCAAGGACAATGGCCTCTTCTAAATATTTCACTCTTTCTTTATGAAGCTTTAAGAATCATTTGAAAAAAAGCTGCTTTAGCTCAGCGAGTTTGAAATGATTGCATTTTCCTGGTTAGTTAGTCTTATTTACAGTTCATTTTTTTCAGTTTGTGACAGTTATTTTCTTCTGCGTGTCCTTGATTTGATAAACGGAATTTTACAAATGGGAGTTAAAAGTGTAACTAAACATTTATCACTTTGAATAACTATATTATATCTTATTTATTGCCACTGAGAATTTTGGTAAATCACTGGGATGATTTCAAAATACAAGTGGACTGTAACTACATTTTTATAGTATATTCATAAGTTAGAAAGAATGGCGTAATTTCTTAATGACAGCATATTTGTAGTAACTCCTCTAAAATTATGTCAAGTTTTTGTATGATAGTAGTTATAGTAGTGAAGTCGGTATGTACATTATGGTGCAGTCGTGTGTAAACATTGTACATAAATGTCTCGTTTTATAAAACATAGTGAGTTTCGCTCACTGCGCTCTCCAAAGATCGTGTTATAATTCACGCCATTCTAATGTATTGTGTTTATATTATTATGGCAGTTGCGTAAACATGCATTATAGGTCAATATTGGGAAAATATTTGCAAATTTCCACGTAAATTAACTTTATTTAAAACATGAGTAATTTTATAAACATGATAACAATTTATTTTTCACACTCTAAAGGTGTTTCTGATTTAAGAATCAAAGCTGTTGGGGGGGGGGGGGGGGAAGAATTTATATGAAAATGAGGAAAGGTTAAAATTTGATTACTTTAGATGTGTTGAATTGTGAAATGAGAATTAACTATTGACGCGGGCTGAAAGCGATTGTGATTAAGGGTTACGGATTGACAGCCCGCGCGTTGAAGATATCAAGGTAGCAAGTGCTATATAGTGATATGCATATCACATCTTATCGCGTACAACGTTCAGATATCTCTTTTGGATACAAGCAACTCCAAACACACAAGTTTCGATATGATATGTAAGTATCTAACAACGACGGCAGTGTATTCGATATCATTTCGATAAGTACGATAGATATATACTGTACGCTCAGAACGGTACCGGTATATCCCGTTGTTCCCTTGGTACAAGGAAACACCATGTCCCCCTACATCTTGCGTTAATCCGGTTGTAACATAAGCGGGCTGTCAAGTGAGTAATCAAACAGATAGAGCGATGCGCAGTAGTGTAAAGTATCTATCTAATACGCATGCGCGACCGAGGCATTGAAATTCCGCCGCTCTCGGTTGTTATCAGTTTCAGTGGTTTACTGAAGTCCTTTTTAGCCATTCATAACAAGTTGTCCATTCAATGCGTCAAACTGTAATGTCGGCGAGGCAGGAGACGAAATATTGCACATTTTAATGAAACAAGGTTTTATAACATATTAGAAGAATCAATATTGCAAATTCTTCAGATTTTGTAAGGTGTATATTTTAAAGGTACGACATATATATTATATACGCATCCAAACCTGGTCATGGTTTTTTCGTTACTGCTGTTGATAATCTACCAAAAATAAATTTTTTACAAACATCAATTACATAGACGATCAACACTATTTGGCTGAAAAAATGTATCATTAAAATTAGTCACCTTGCACAATTTTGCGACAAAAATAAGGTCGACATTGTAATGCATCAAAAAAGTCAAGGTTCTCTTAAGTACGCGTGTACGTTTCAAATAATTCTTTTCTTTAAAGTTAGTATGAGTAGTAAGTAGTTATATAGCTGAATCATGTGATACGTGTTTCCTATCCACCATTAATCCCGACATACGCCCATATCCAGTTTCTCCATTCACCTTACTAACCTGAACACTAAGCGGATTGATCAAGCAGCGTTAGTCGGTTTTGGCTCACACTTTTTTCCTATACATTTTTTTTTAACTTGAGAATTTATTATTAGTTTTCAAGATTTTCGGATCAGTAGCCGATTGTCTTGATTAATTGGGATATTCGGGAACCGGTTAGCCGTGAGTATCCGTAAATAAAATCCAAGTAAATAGAAATTTGTCTTGAAATAAGCTGTTATGAATGATCCGAAATAACTGCCACACTTTCCATTCTGGAGATACACAATGGTTATTTAAGTGTGATACAATACTATAGAATTGAATCTTACTGAGTCAATATTTTGAGTTCGTGAGAAGCTATATAATAAGTTTTGTTTTGTTGGGATTTTTTCACAGCGAAGACTATATCCGCTGCGTCTCTGTGGCCAAGTTGGATCAATGTCGTCTATTGTCGGGTCTCTGTTATTATAAGCTGTGCCGCTCAAGTGGTATTTCCATTTAGAAAATTACTTCACAGTAAGCCGCTTGTGTATCTGATATACTTTTCTTGTTTTCATTGTAATTTACTGGCCGTACGTTTTAGGTTGATTGTTTTGCGAAGCCAACGTGTTCGGCGTTTCATAGTTATCGGGTTTCCTTCAGAGTTATTACGTTATGTTGTGAACATAAAGCTTTTCTCGTAACCACGCCGTCGTTTAACGAGTTGTTTGGTTCACAAATTATGTGGATTTGATAAGAATATTGGACATTTAATTTTTTTCACAGTTTGTTCAGGTTTTTAAAAATGATTAATATTAAATCTTGTCTTTTGCCAGTGACTAATTGCCAGTTTACTTGAATTGTAATTTAAAAAAATGTTTTTTTTATTATTGTTGTTGTTTGAAATTTATAATCATATTTTCATAAATTCTTTATGAACACTGTTATTAGTGAACACAAACTATTAATTTGAAGTACCATCTTTAGTATATTACTTGTGCTAGTAACTGCGAGTTGTCCAGGGCACGTAATGTTTAAACTGTTGGATAAAACAATAGTGTTCATTTTTTGCATGAAACAAAACATTGAACAATCATAACCAGGAACAAAAGTAAATTGCTCCCTTAGCAGTGAAAGGATGAAAGGGAAACTTGATTGGTATTCCATGAAAGGTTAAGCTGCAGAGCTCACTGGTATTTGTCTATCTGGCTGCTTTGTTTATGTATTGAACTGGTTATTGATGGCTGCTCTCACAAAAAACCTCTTTCCCATTTGGTGTTAGAATGAATTGAAAACTTTATTCCAGATCACATTCCACTTATATTCACTTCACCTTAGGGCTAACTAAATTTTGTTACTATATATTTGCTGAAGAGTTGTGGTATATGTTTTGAAGAGTTCTGCATTATACAAAATATGCATGGGACAAAGTATTGTTTAAAAAGTTATTGTTTGTTTAAGAATTAAATATTGTGTTAAAATTGTTTTAGATTCATAAAGCGGTTCTATTTTCTCGGGTATAAAATTGCTTGTGTGTTCTTGTGTATGGATTTTATGTAAATATTCGTAGATGTTCTCTTATTCAACCACTGGTCAAGGGTGTTTTTGTTATTATGCACGTACTTGTAGTGTAATGATGATATCCTCCAAAACACTTTTATGGATCATGTGTGTACGTTAAATATTTTAATTAAATATTCATTTATAACATAAGTACCCATGCTGTAAAATAGCATATGCTGCATTTTATAGAAATTCAATTGTAATTTTCAATAAAAGTGTAATTAAAATGGTTAACAATCTTAAGGAGTCCAGGACTAACATCTGGTATAAAAATCGTGTGTTGTGGAAACAATAAGAAGAAAAGCGTGGTTTACGTTGGCATTATTTATGTAATACAAGATAACTGTTGGCACTATAGATTTGGCACCATAATAATATTCAAAATATAGTGTATATTTAGTATATAATGTAATACATATATAAAAATTAGGATGAATTTAAAATTAAATTACTTAGACAATGGAAGGGGGATGAAGTGCTGCCTACTTGATGGCTTCTTTGTCCTAATTACTGGCATTTGCAACAGACGCATTCATTAGTGCCACATTGATTTGAGTGAAGGTTGAGTCTGGGAGTAGTGATTGGGTTGTAACCTTGTTTCCAGCAAAGTGTGAGTTTTTTTAACAACTGCTTGATGTGCTGCCCATTGGCCTGGTGAATCTTTTTTTATTTTCTACTCGAATCAATCCAATAATTCACTCTTGGTTATAATGACAAAGTGCTAGAACTCCATGCCATATTATCTTTTCCCAACTCATGCTATATGCCATCTTTTAAAAGTTATAAAGATTAATAATTCTTTTGTATACACTTTTATTTTTAACTTTTAATGGTTTAAATGAATATTACCTAAGTATAAGAAACAATAAATGGAAACATTTTGAAACAGTATTTGTTTAGTAACTTACATCCTGAGGGTAGTTTTCAAATTGAGAGCAAATATGACATAGTAAACAAAACAGAACTAAACAAATAAAACCTATGTTAAACACATAGTTATTGTAGTAACAGCTTCTGAAGTAGCATATGTTAATATTTACAGTTTATATTTTTTTATTTGAAGTTGAAGACGCCTAAAATTATGTCTCCTCGCCGACAGTATTAAAACATTTATTTTATGGTTTAATTACCAAGTTAAACAACAAAATTTATATTATTTAATTACTCACGGTCAGTAGTAAGATGGGTATATAAGAGATCTTCATAACTTTTTAAGAATTAAAGGTATCTTATTAGAAATACGTATGCCCAAATAAGAAAAAAACATAAATATAAAATATAATAAATCAAGATATAAGTAATAATAAAAAATTACGTAAGATTGTTTATTAGATGTTATGTGTCATAAAAGAACCAACTCAACTCTTTGTTATCATTATTTACGTTTTAATGTGCAAAAAAGCAAAACAGGTAATTGTCTGCAAGAATAAGTGTCGGCGAGGGGACATCGGCCATCGGTGGGGGGACAGCGGCCATCGGTTAGGGAGACGAGACGTGTTTTGCCGCGAAGGGACCATGCCATTTTGGCGAAAATATGAAAATCGTCAACAATCACTGACAATGTGATAGTTTTCTTAAAAGCATACTAACAGCTGTTCCTTGCCTTATATTTTAACTTTTTATTTCATAGTCATGAAAATATTACAATGTATAACAGTATGGTACCGATTCCAAAATAAAAATTGAAGATGTAATAGTTTTCCACTCAATTATTTAAATCATTTAGGTTAATAAATATAAATTTATTTAAATATAATAATTTCACAACAATTGTGAATTAAAACAAAATAACATAACCTAAACTTAATTTAAGATGGGTCTCGAAAGTTAGGTTTATTGACCGTGTCCTAAAATAAAAACAAAATTATCTATTCGAAGAAGAAAGAACATTGCTAAGCCTACAAATAAAATACATGACATTTTTATGTCGAACATAATTGCAACCAAAGTCTAGAAACGAACACTTTTTTCAAATTTATAGTACAGTCGTTCTCCTTGAAAATCCGTACTCGTGGGTGGTAGAGTCCTAGAATTTGATCACAACTAATCCACGCCGCGTCGTCTTCATCGGGTTGAATAGTCTTGGGAGTCATTACTTGGTTTCATAAAAAGGATGTCCAGGTCCCTACCATCGGAAACTTCCCCTTGAATTACAGCAATAAACAAACTACTATTATTAGTTAGTTCGTCTTTTTTTCTTTATTCCGATATCAAAATAAACAACTAAGAAAGCTTCTGATTTAAATCACTGTTGTCAGTTTGGATCATAAGTTACTTCTTGGAATGGTGTATTAATGCCTTCGTCTTCTAAACTTGAGTAAAGTTTAAGGCTTTAAGTGGGTTTCCACTGTAGAAACATCAGTTGACATTAAAAATTCAATTTAAGTAATGAAAAGTCTACTCGCAATGGAGAACGTCCCTACGCCGACATCGGCTGGTACATTCGTGGATGTCCGCAAAGAGTGACATCTGCGAGGAAACATTCTGTCGAGGTTTCCCGCTAAATATAACGACATTAGTTAGTCCTCCTCCGTAGACTAATGGTTATAGTCTCGGCTCTCTAATTGAGAAATCACGTGTTGAAATCCCGGGGAGGTCCAATCATGCACTTTGACAATAAAAACCAGTGAAACTTGAAGCTGGCATAGCTAAGACGATGGGGGATAAAAATTAGAAAAAAGACATTAGTTAGACACTGTAAGGTTTTGAAGTTAGGTCAGATTCAGTAACGGCAACGGCTCACCATACCGATAATATGAACGCAATTGTTCAAGAAATACATTGTTACAATACCGCAAGTGTTCAAGAAATACATTGTTACAATACCGTAGATTTGTTGGCACATTCTCATGCCACCTGTCGGGGGACCTTCAGCAAGGGGACAAAATGAGACATAACATTTATTAGAAAATAACTAATATAAAATACTAAAAACTAAAATAATTAATTTTATTTTTAAATGGATACCTACTTAGCATACTTTTGATCATCCTTAACCAATTCTAATTTTTATTTGTATATTTACTACTAAAATATTATTAGTCTGGGAATGATATTTGCTCTCAATTTGAAAATGACCCTTAAACACCAAATGGTCATTTAGACTTTCTTAGGACGCCTTTTAACAACTCAAAAACATGCAAAACAGTTTATATCCAGGCAACTATTTGTTGTATACCTGAGGTTAATGATTCATTAGCATTTGTAATAAAAAGAAATGAACACTCCAATATTTACAGTTATAAAACAATTTCTAGTAATTTCCTTTATAATTGTGGTTATGTCTAATGATAAAAATTGCATGTTTTTAGTTATTTATTTTTGGATTTTAATCTACCTGAATGGAGCAACAGTATTTATTTAATGTAAAGTTCTTATTCATTATATGTTGTCTGATTTCCTTGTAATTTGATTTAAACATAACAAAATATTTTCATATGTTTATAATCCCAGTATAGGATTGCTGGTGCTCAGAAGTCGAACTGTGAGTTTTAAACGAAAAACATGTCTATTTAGATAGAGAAAATTATGGCGCTTTGAAATTAATACATCTAGTTTTATTCAACAAATTACCTACTAAAATTTTACAGTCTATAAAAAATCCTTTTATTTATTTATTTTTTACTGATGATTATTTTGTGTCCACAGGAGTTCCGAGACAGCACCCACAGCCTACACCACTCAGGGCTGTCATTCACCAACCCTGGACTGAGCCCTGGCAGTGAGTTGGCCATCTTTCCTCCACCCGGGGTGTCCAGTGTACCTAGTGTCACATTTGAGCCCCTGCCAACACCCGTAATCCCTGCAAGGAAACCCCCTGCACTCGGCAACCCCTTTGCTGATTCTCTCAGTGACGCTGACTGGTTTGGTGAGTGTCTGTTCTGTTCTTAGTCTTGGTGGATATTGAGATCCTGAAATTGATATCTTCTTTTGTTGGCTTTATAACAGAATATATATATATATATATATATATATATATATATATATATATATATATATATATATATATATTATATAGAACAAATTAGATTGCTTAAGAGAACAAACACTGTACAGACAACAGTACTAGCATTTTTTACACTGATGGTTGCTAAAGTAAATTAAGGAAACTTGATATTGTTGAGGAATTTGTAACAGTGAGACTTGAATTATGGGAAAAGTTGTATTTAAGTTTGTTGTGTCTGTTAAATAGTATATGCAGTCAGAGATGGACGAAAAATGAGAACTTTCATGTCCAGAATAGTAACAGTTTTATTAAATTTCTATTTGGATTGTTGTCATCAATCTAGAAAACGATATTGTAATAACTGGCATTGTGATAGATATGTATTTTATATAGAGGATCTTGTTGCAAAGGTTTATTATTTATTGTGTGTATAATTTGCTAATAGAGAAGTCTCTTGTTATAGAGAGTCACATACTTTTTATATTAATGTTTACAAGAAATTCACTAAGTTTTAAGAACACTATTCCTAATTGTATAGTACTGTTGAGGTTTCATTGATTTACATGGATAAGACAAATACAAATCTAAAACGATTTAAAATACTGAAATTATATATTGTTGCAATCAATATTACTGTAAAGTACCTAAGTAGAAGGGAAATCAAATTAAAATTAAATGGTTCAAAGTCAGTTCATTGATATTGATTGTAACAACAGTAAACATTTATGCAGATATTTACACTACACTACAAGGTTAAGAGATAATAGAAGAGATAATAGAAATTGCTGACATAATGTCTTATCACTCATTTGTGCTTATAGTTTATATATACCCAGTATGTAATCTCCAAGAGATTTGAGTGTTATGTCTTGGATACTGTTGGAATTTAAAACAGAAATTTAAAATTTTTGGTATTAACAATAATTTTTTAAAGGTCTGTTTAATTTGCATATGGTTATCAATATTAAAACTGATAATTGTTTAGAATGTGGTAAAATATTGTGTTCACTTATTTTTAAAGAAGTACTAAGAAAATGTTTGGCTATGATTCAAGAGTATTTTGTTTCTAAATAAGGTTTTTATCTTTGAAAGAAACAGAAAAATCAAGTTTTACTAGTTACAAGATGCCCAAAACAAAAATACAGGGTGTATGAACTGAGTATTATTTTTGACAATTCTATAATTTACAATGTCAAAAGTATAAATATTTTTTTGGACTACAAATCAGTCAATGTTATTACCATGATGCATTAGAAGATATCCATTTCAAAATAAATTCAGAATTCATTAATTGAAAAAAAAAAAAAAAAAAAAAAAAAAAAAAAAAAAAAAAAAAAAAAAAAAAAAAAAAAAAAAAAAAAAAAAAAAAAAACAGCACTGAGTGATGTTGATAGAAACATGTAATATGTATTTAAAAGCAAACGTTTTAATGTGAAACATGTGGTAAAAATTCATATTAGAAATAACAATAAAATTAAACTGCCTTTAGTCAAAGTTTATAAAATAATGTGGTATTAAAAGACACTTTTATGCTCTAATTTAATCGCAGAGAAAAAATGTGTTTATTAATAAATACAATTAGAATCCCACTTATTCTAGTGGTACAATTAGTCTTGAAATCAAAGTGCATTTCTCAAGTCAGTAGAAGTGTTTAGGTAAGGGGAAAGGCAGTTGTGATTTTAGTATTGGGCAAAGTGTCTCAGTTAGTAGAGTCAGTTATTACTTGCAGAGTCAGTCTTGAGACTGTTACTATAGTCAATAGGGAGTGGTTAGGTGAAGGGCAAGGCAGTTGTAACTGAAGTATTTGGCCAAGTGCCTTAGTTAGTAGAGTCAGTTATTACTTGCGGAGTCAGTCTTAAGACTGTTACTATAGTCAATAGGGAGTGGTTAGGTGAAGGGCAAGGCAGTTGTAACTGAAGTATTTGGCCAAGTGCCTTAGTTAGTAGAGTCAGTTATTACTTGCGGAGTCAGTCTTAAGACTGTTACTATAGTCAATAGGGAGTGGTTAAGTGAAGGGCAATGCAGTTGTAACTGAAGTATTTGGCCAAGTGCCTCAGGTAGTAGTGTAAGTTATTGCTTGCCGAGTCAGTCTTGAGACTGTTCCCTAGTAACTCCTCTTGAGCACCCAGCAGGGATCACTTCTGGCTGGTTTATACCTACCAGTTGAACCCACCACTGGGCACAGCAAAAACCGATGTGCCACTTCAATCTGAGCAACCTTATGGATGTCCAGTACCGACACATTACTAACCGCAAATGTTGAGATTCTGGGGTTCATGGGAAATTCGATAGGTCTAGTCTACTGTGGAAGATAACTGTTGGAGTTGGTGGGGTTTGTTCCCTTACCTCAGAGGTTCTTATTAACCTCAACAAGGGTGTGGCACCCCCTGCCTACTTTGACTGGAGAGGCTGGTACAGAGCTGGCCTCCCCTTCTTCTGGGATGACTTTGAGATGTAGTGCCCTAATTCTGCCTCATGGATCTCGATAGGAGGCGGCCCCTACTCCCTAACCTTACCCATCCTGAATATCCTATCACTCCGGAAGCAGCGCAAAGGTTCTTACAGGACTAAGTGCAATTTATAAGCTTCTTGTCCTAAGAGAGACTCCTCTTGAGCTTCTTGAGCCTTGATTTAATAAACTTTTATTTTCGTTGAGCCTTGTTATTTAATGTATCACAGCCCCTGAGCCATAGTGAAGGTATTAAGTTTACTGTGAAGAAGAAAACATTGCTGTAATAGAAAAAGATGATAAACTGAAAAATTATTATGTATCACTAAATTTTATACTAGGAATAGTTGTTTTGCCAACTTACCAAACAACACAAAATAAAGAGTTAATGTTGTGCCACAGCATTTTTTAATTCCTAAATGTAAGATGTTGAAATTTGACGGTGATTCATATAAAATACATAAAAATCTCCATTTTAGTTGTATTTGGTCTGGAAATTGGATAGCACATAATTATATTGATTAACATGAATAATTTCTGAAAACATCATAAAATTCTAATTTTACAAAAGGTACTTTGAATAATTTGACTATGTTTCTCTATACTATTCTCAAAAAATAAACATTTTTATTTTAGTTGTGCATGAAATAAAATAACAAAGGTTAGGATGTCCCCAATAGAATGTATTATCTGAGCTTAGCAACAATAATTAGACTCAAGTGAGTAGAATCGAGTAGGTAGGTCTAGTAGAGTCAAATAAGCATTGTATTTACTATATCTAACTTTTCATTGTGGACAGTGTATAATCTTACTTGTACAGCACATATTTGTGAAATCCCTAGGGAAATAAATCAAGCTTATAGTTTATTTTATAATTATCATTCTTTTACAATATGTTAATGCTAATTACATCAATAGTATTGAAAGTGCAAGTACGAGTCAGTTACTCGTAGTTACTACTTTGACAAATCAAGAATTAGTGTAATGTGGAAAAGAGTGCTCGGGTCAGTGTTACAGAGTGATGTTTGTACATAGAATGAGGAATGTTTTGATGAAATTTAACTGTAAACAGATAAATACAGATGAAGGAATAAGGAAAAACCTATAGCTTTTACCATCATGTTAATAAGATGATTTAAAATTCTAGAAATTCTTTGATATTTGAGTAAAAAGTCAGCATGGAGAATCACTTTTGAAACTTTTGAGAACCAAATTAGTACCAAGATTTCAACTCCTAAAGGCATTTTAAAAACACTTTTCAGTTGAAGAGTAAACATATTTATGGTCTTGCAGAGTGAACTGAAATTTGTTTAGGAAATTATATTTGTTTTGATGTGAGGAATTGAATAAGAGAACCAAAATGTAATGTGATGCCCAAAAATAGCATTTACTTATCTATTAGAGACTTCTAATAAAAAATTGAATTTTTTGAAAATGTGGAAATAAAACGGGTGACATAGGGGCTCTTTGTTATCAATTAATATTTGAACACTGTTTTGTGGAATTTTCTATTCTCTTGAATACTGTATAGACATCGCCCTGAGTTGAATGATTTAATTGTATTTATTGTGAGATTTTAGTACATTACTATTAACATAGTGCAGTAATTATAGAGTATTAGTGGTAACCTGCTTGACTCATGTAACCAGATGCACATTGGGTCCGTGAGACATTGCAACATGCTCTAATACTTGAAACAATCTGTTCCATCACATTGTTTTTCAGTGCCAAAAGTGAATGCTTTTGTAGATTTATAGTAGCCTACCAGGACAAACAGTTAATGGCTTATAGAATGTAGCTGCTTTTAATTTACCCTTTTACTTATTTACAGTCTCACAATTTTAGAATTTGAGCAATATGAAAAATGTTAACAACAGAAAATTAAAAAGCAATAACAGCAAAAAACAAAATCTTGGTTATGAACCAAGAATTTTAGATTCTAGGATTATACTCTTTTTACTGACTTGAGACTAATATTTATTCATTCATCAAGAAGTGAAAAATTCTTTTTAATCAGATTGATGCAAAGTTTTTCATTCAATGCCATACTATCATAAGAACAAGAGGGAGAAAATTTAAATTAGCTAGGCTATGTCAAATTAATTTTGTACTATCAGAAGTAAAACTGTAACAAACCAATAAATATTGAAGTACAGTATAATAAATTATATGTTTTCTCGTAGAGAATGACATAACTACCAATAATTTGTAATATTTTTAGGTTTTGAAAATTTTTCCTGTACTTTCATAATCACTCTAATTTGAAAATTTAGAGAAAAAGAATATTTAGTTATCACTATGATTGAAATTAATTGATTTGAAGTTGTTGATTACTTTTTTATTAAATTATTTGAATTTTTCCATTTGTAAAGAAGTTATTTTAATTTTGCAGTTTTGGTCATTATTTAGATTTAAGGTGTTTTCTTCATTATGTATTTAGAAGTTGTACATTAATTATTTATTCTTTAATTTACAATTTAAAGTATTAGTTTATTTAGATAGTATTTTATATATCTTTCTATTTTCAGCCGGTGGTGAGCTGGACTTTCCTCGCCAGCAGCTTCAGTACCTGAAGGAATGTGGTCGGGGATGGTTTGGTCGTGTAAGTATAATTTTTGATGTGTGAAAAGAATATTGTATTCTATAGAATGTAGCAATTTACATGTTTAAGTGTGTCAATGTGCATAACATGTGTCATGGAAAACACAACATTTATCTGGACAAGGATATTATAGAAGAATTGGTTTGTAAATGCTCTTTTTCCATTTTTTTAACTATCTAAAATAACAGTTATGTTTAAAAAATTATTAGATTACCAAATTGAGTTATCTAATAGACTTTTAATTGGCTGAGGGATATTGAATGACAAATTCTGAGAATTCATCTGCAGCCTAGAAACAGTAATATGATTGAAGCAAATTTTCAAACAATGTCTTATTGCCACCTAAGTTTTTTGAGATTCACAATTTTAACACTTGTTTTCAAACCTTATGTGTTCAATCATGTAACTGTACAACAGTTGTTTTTCTTATAACATTTCTTTTATATGGTTAATGACCTCACAGGAAAAAGCCTACAAAAAAATTATTAAGCTTTTTTTCTCTTAGTTGAGTTTGGCCAGTCAACAAGCTTGTCCTAGGTTATTTAAAAAGGTACAATAGTGTTAATTTAGGAATAAAACTAGGTGATGTGCTAGGAGCATTTTTAGACTGTACATGTACTGTACTGTAGATTCTCATCTCTCCTATTCCTTGTGATAATTTAGTAAGTAGGGTAATTTTAAGGAAATATATATATATATATATATATATTTCCTTAAAATTCTTAAACTTATTTAAAGCTATTATTAATATATATATATATATATATATATATATATATATATATATATATATATATATATTATATATATATAATATATATATAATTAAGAATGGCTTTAAATAAATGAAATTTACCAATTGACAGTACCTATTTTCAGTGTTTCTTTCAGTAGTGTGTACTTTTATCATCTCAAAATTTAAGCTAAAGAATTGAAAAAGTCTTTAAAGCTAATTATGTAAAAGTGTGCACTATTCAACTTTTTATTTTTGTGTAAAATATTTAACACAATAAAAAAATTAATTTTGGTTGTCGGAGGTCCAATAAAATTGATTATGAAAAAAATGTTTATGATCTTGAAAGTTAATGTCTAAAATGTGGGAATTATGAGATTGTGAGAAAGTTGCAAGGGTATGAGGTTTTCACTGAACTGCAAATCTGGGGAATGTTAAAATAATAGTTAAATTGTATTTCAATCCCTGTCAAGGATATAAATAGGTCTATTGTGGACACTGATTTGTAGAGCATTGATGTAAAGGCCGATGTAAAAGGGCCAAGGCCCACATTGTTAATTTGGTTAACGTCAGCAGTGTCATCAGTTTCTTAGTCGTGAAGCCCCACACAAACAAGCACCCAATGGCGAACAAGCCTAAGCCAATATTACTCGAATTGCCCCACTTATCTGCACATCGATACTTGATATTGCCTTACGTCATGACCTATGGAAGGATGTATTTCTTATGTCAAATATTTGATGTTAGAATCTGAAAAACCTCCCTGTGGTTTACAGTAAATACTGCTCTTAAACTTTGACACCAATATGTTATATTGGAAATTTACATGGGAAAAATATAGTGAGATTAATATACCTTGAGAAATTATGGGCTGACTGCTAGGTTCAATAAAATTTTAAGACGTGTTTTCAAAAGGCATGCAGGTTATTTTTAGTAGGTATCCTACTTGTAGTCCAATCCAGTTATTTTTTTAATCACCTAAAGAGGTCAGAAACTTTCTTTTTGCACTTGCCAAACCTGATATAAATAATGTGCTTGGTTTTATAGTTACAATACAAGTTCTTTTTTACTGCCACACAAACAAGTTTTAACTTGACCAAACAAGTCTTTTCTTGCACAAAAAAGAACACATATGATTCTTTTGATTTATCATTAAAATTTACCATTTAATGTTACAAGTGGTAGTGAAACACTTCGGAATGGTAGATTATCTATGGGCCTTTTGCATCATTATTTTTGTTGTAACTTATATACATATAAAGACAAATTTATATCCAAAGCATCTTTCAAGAAACTTGATTATAGATTATTTATTTATTAATAAAGGAAATTCTACAAAACACTATTCATGTATTGTAAAGGTAATGACAGTAAAAACATGTATTTGAACAAATAAATAAATTTACACTTGAAAACAGTAATATTGAAACTCAATGATAACAGTTACAATGGCTAGCTAAACCATTGTTTCAACATCCGATATTCGCTGTTTTCGTCACACCACTGTTGATAATAAAATATAACAAAATATACAACTGATTTAGTAGTTGTCTATTATCCCAGTGTTATATCAATAATTTTATTTACATTAACTCGTGCACTTTAATAAATGTCAAAGTGGATTCATGCCGTGTCATCTGAAAATCAAACGATCATTACTTGTAGTGCGAAAAAATTCAGCTGTGATCGTTTAAAAACTGTTCTTTATAGAGCAATGATGTGAAGTCAAGCATGTATGATTGCAAAATCTGATTGATTTCAAAGTGTTGTAGGAGTGAAACATTTGAATGGATCTCAAATTCGGAAACTCCCGTTCTTCCTGTCAGTGATTTGATGTATTGTTGTGATTTCCGTTTAAACCGAACAAGGAACATTCTTGTTGAATGTGGAACCTTCATCCATCCCTTTCATTTATTGACTGGATGTGTTTTCAATGGCATCATATTGATAACCTGTTGGATGTAAAAGTCCCATAGTATATTACATGATTTTTTTAAATTGAGTATAAAACTGAGATGAATTAATAGTTTTGTATTAAAATTTCATTTGGAAATGAATAATAAACAATACTAGAACCTTATACTATTGGAATACCAAAAAAATTAGTGACGTTTCTTATTGTGTTAGAGTTTTGCTCAGATAACTTAATTATTTAGTGAGAGATCATAGTCAATGGATCCCAAGCTCAATTCTGGTTAAGGATATATACAGGGTTAGCCAGTGAAACGGGAAGATCGTAGATGGCCTTGACAGTTGGAATGTGAGTGGTGGGTATAAAAGTGGCTGGCTCCTTTCTACCTGTGTGTCCCGCCATTTAGTTCAGATGGATTGTTGGACGGATGAACATCGCGGCTACGTGGTTAAAGCGTATTATACGAATGGTGAGAGTTTGGTGAAAAAGCGACGTGCTTTTCTACGCCATTTCAACATATCGCGCAACAGGCCTGTTCCTTCGGATAACGCAATTCGTTCGTAGATAAACAACCTTGAACAAACTGGATCAACGTCTAAAAAATGAGGTGGGAGTTTGAACCCCTCAAAATGTCGCTACTGTTCAATAGTTAATGCTCATAAGTCCACGCCGATCTGCCAAACAACATGCTCTACGCCTTGGAATAAGTAATACTTCGGTGAGAAGGATTCTTCATCAAGATTTAAATTTTCACCCATAAAAAATACAGATTGTGCAATTTCTCAAACCAACTGATCATCAGAAACGATTACAATTTTGTTAGGAAATGGCCAGAACACTTGAAGAAAATGTCGACCAATAAACAACTTGTGGATGAGCGATGAGGCGGATTTCCACCTCTTTGGTTTTTTTAATAAACAAAATTTCAGATAATGATTGGAGGAAAACCCTGGCGCACTTCATAAAACGCCTCTTCATGCTGAAAAAATTACGGTTTGGTACGCAATGTCATCAAGAGGAATCATAGGCCCATTTTTCTTTGAGAATATCAATGGAAGTGCTGTGACTGTTAACTCTGTGTGTTACGTTGCAATGATCCAGAACATTCTTACGCCACAACTCTCCCATTTTCCAGTGAATGAACAACAAGCCACACTGCAAGAGTTGCTATGAATGCTTTGTTTCCAGGTGGCGTCATTTCCCGAAACGGGGATATCCCTTGGCCCCCTCGCTCTCCAGATTTGACAGCCTGTGACTTTTTTCTATGGGGTTACTTAAAAACAAGAGTTTTTCAGAACAATCCACCTAGAACTATCCCTGCCCCCCCCAAAAAAAGAATTCGGGACGAAATCGAAGGAATACCAGTCAATATGCTGCAAAATGTCATGAGAAACTTCCAGGCCCGGCTGCAGCAGTGCATAGATTCCAATGGAGAACATGGATATGACAAGTGTTATAGTCGAAAAATAATTTTTCACTTCTTGTACAGTAAATGGCTACCTTTTTTCTTTATATTTATAATTAATTGTTATAAATATAAAGAAAAAAGAAAATGAATTTTATGATTTAATTGATCATAAAATTCATTTTCTTAAAGAATTATTAACTTATTTAAATCTTCCCGTTTCACTGGCTAACCCTTTACAAGATGAATTTATGTTAAATAACGTCTTTAAGGAATTCTAACCAGTGTCTAACAGGACTACAGGGCATTAGCACATACTCATATAACTTGTCATTTAGTTGTGTATTCAAATGAATTAAACAAAAAAAGGTGAAACCCTTTTAAAACATTTATATTGTAGACACTTGTTTCAGCACTAAGCCATCTTCAGTTCATAATTTAATAACCCCTAAACATGAATTAAATAATGAAATAAGTAAATGTACACAAATGGAACATTCAAATGCATGTTAACAAGTGAATGTAAGCCTGGTTCATAACCGAAGAAAATGTCAACCTGTCAGATACAGCTACAAATTTATTTTTCAGTTCTTTATTAACTACATCCTAAAAAAAGATAAAATCACTATTATCTCCATACTGCTTTTGTGTTATCTCATAGTTTTTATTTGTGCATTGATTTTTCAAGAATTTGATGTAACAGTTTTGAAATACTGCAGTTTTTGAATTATATAAAAAAAGGTTTTTTATTTAAGAACTGAGTTAGTGTACTCTTACTGTAAACAGTCATGTAAAATTACAATTCTGTAATTTCAACTGTTTAAAATCATAAAATTAAGAATAAAATACAGATGGATGAAGTCATATTGGACTGATTTTGATAGGACTATTGTTTTGATTGTAAAACATTGTTATTTAGAAATAAGTTTCAGTGAGTTCCAAGATTAATTTTCATTGAGGTCAAATCCAATTCGTTATTCAAAGTAAGATAGTGATGGAAAATATATAAGCAGAGAAGACAGTCAAAGTGGGTGCATGTCAGGAGTAGTGTAGTTCACAGGTGTTGCAGCCCGATAGCAGTAGACACTGTATTTGAAGGTTAAGTTGAGAGCTGAAACACCCGGATTGGATTCCCACCCCCAACAACTTCTCCCCATCTCTAGACCCCTCGCTGTGCTTTGATTTATTGCGTTACTGCAACCTCAACTTTCACTCAATTGATCAATCTCAGCTCTACAATAAACTTCCAGTGTAATTTTATATGCTTTCACATTTTAAATCAAACTCTAACATAGGTACTTGAAGAGAAAGATAGCTGATTTGATAAACTTTGACTAGAATATAAATTAGCTCGGTTTTGTAATATTTTACTAATAAGTTTACAAATTTATATTATTTTGAAATTCGTGTCTCATTTTTTTAAATACTTTGAGAACCTTTTAAAGAATATTTTGTGAATAAAAAAAAAATGTTATAGTTGTATAACTGTTTTACTGTCTTAAGTTTATTAATTATTAATAGCTAAACTTTATAAAACCAAAAATGTTGTTTAAAAGGTTCATTGTTCTTACTTATTATTAACATATTTTATAAACTTAAAACCTGGTTTAGTAGTATTTAACTTAAAGTATGGCATCCACAATGCCCAGGGGGGAAAAATATTATCTTTGACTGTTAATTGATTTTGTGGTGGTTAATGTTAATATTGTTAATTAAAGTAGGAGCATGCTCAAGATCATTCCTCTAATTGTAGTGGCCAGTCAAACAACCAAATTATTTTTCAGGAAGCTTTTTATTGGCTTAATGCATTGGTATTAGGTTTTAGATTAGAGTATATTTTTCTTGTTACATTTAGATTCTTGATGCTTCTTATTACCCCTGACGTTTCATGTTATGGCATTGTAATTTTAAATGAATGTGTGTTTTATTAGTGTGTTAATTTCTGCTGAAAATATATCTAAATTGTTTCAAAACGGTAACCTCTTAAATTTTAAAGCATAGTTTTATAAAAACTGACTAGAAGAGAACAATTTTCTAGGCAAAAATCTTATTTCTTATGAACGGATGATAATGCGTTTTTACTACTCTTTTTACAATTCTCTTATTGACTGATGTGCCAAAAAGTTGATTGCACAAGAATAGTAAACTCGCATTCATTCCATTATTAATTATTATCCCTTCATAATAAGTTATGGATTACAATTCTTGTCAAATTTTTAAAGCGTATCATTTTAAAACTATTAACTATAGTTTTCTTTCTTCCAGCAGAAAATAACATCCTATTGCAAAATTACAGTACTGTAACAAATTGTTTTTGAGTTATGATATTTTTAATTCAAAATTCAGAGACAGAGACTGAATGAAACGATGTAGATAGAGTAACTTATTTGTTTTATTTACTTATTTAGCCATGTCTCAAAAACTATTTTGTCATATATATTTTTATTAGCCCTAATATATTCCTATAAAAAGTTATATATGTATGTATGTATATATAGTTTTAAATGTGTCTACCCACAGGTTGTGGAGGGAGAGGCTAGGGGACTCTCAGACAACAGGTACAAGGTTATGGTGAGGATTCTGAGAGAAGATGCCAGTCCGGCAGAGCAGAAGTATTTCCTGAGCGAGGCTAAGCCCTACCGAGATCTCAACCACCTTAACGTTCTCAAGCTGGTAGGCCGATGTCTGGAGACGAACCCTTACCTCGTGCTGTTGGAGGCTTGCTCAGCGGTAAGTTCTTTCAAGCTAGATATGGTCAGGCTCTGTGGACTCTTAACAGTTTAACTGCAGTTGTAGTAAAACAGTGGGCCTTCAAAAAAGATGTAATTAATGTCATGAAGCTAAATTTCAGTAACAAAAATAGTACAAATTTCCAACCAACTTACATGTATTTTACTGAAATTGCTAAGACTACTAATGGCATCACAGAAAACATATATAAGAATAATTAAAACCAAACCTTTTATAACATATATTGATTACTGATTCGATATTTCATGTTATTCTATTGTAGCTATCCACTGTAATGTTAACAGTAGAATAAACGGTCTTTGAAATATCTATAAAGGAATGAGATCTAGGAGTTTTGGAGAATATTAAGATCAAGATCCTGATCACTTTTGCAACTGCAATCAACAATGTAGGTAAAATTTCATGTAATGATAATGTTCGTAAGAAAAAAATGGGAATGTAAGTCCTGTTGTAATTTAAAGCAGAGAGCAAATTTACCTTAGAGAAGTCTCATTTGTATTAAAATTTTTTATTTTGGAAGTTGACATCAATGAGGCCTTTAATTCCTTAGACAAATATTCACTTTCTTGGTCCTTTTGGAACAATTAACTGTTTTTATAATGTGTTCTTCAATATTAAATGTCCTGGGTATATAGCGTGTTGTTTCTGTTTCCTGCACATTGGACAGGGATAACGAAAAATTGTACTTATGAATTGCAGTAATACAAATAGAGTTTTGTTGATGTGTTGAAATTTGGAGCATAAGATTCATGGGTTAATTTTTTCTAATATTCTATATATATTGAATTGTATGTAGAGCCAACTGACAAATTAGTATATCATTACAAAACTTTATTGAGACTTAAAAGCATTAATCAGATTATGAGTTTCTTGCTGTTAATGTATGTGAACGTTTCATCATATTGAAAAGACCCTTTTCAGGGCAATAAAATAAGCAGATTGAGCTATCAAAATTGTAGATAGATGAGATTTACAGAGAAAGTTGTCATATAGTTCTTCGAATTATATGCATGACATTGTAAAACAATCACGTGTGGTGGGATACTAATCCTAATCTGTAAGACAGTTTGTTTTTATTACCAAATTCAAAGAAATAAGCTGACATAACTGTTGTAATGTCCTCCAGCAGGTGTCATTTCTGGATGGTTTATACCTTCCAGTTGAACGCACACTGGGCACAACAAAACCCAATGTGTCAGTTAAATCTGGGCAACCTTATGGATGCCTGGGAGTGGTACATCACTAACCGCAAATGTTAAGGTTCTGGGGTGCAAGGGTAATTCGATATGTCTAGTCTATTGCGGGAGATAACTGTTGAGTTAGTGGGATTTGTTCCCTATGTGGCTCTTGCAAGCCTAAATTTAAGGGTGTGTTACTCCCTACCTGCTTTGACTGGAGAGGGTGGTTCAAAGTTGGCTTCCCCTTCTTCCAGAGGGGACATGACTTGAGATTAGTACCATATATTCTTCCTCATGAATCTTGACAGGAAGCGGCCCCTACCCCCCAACCTTACCCATCCATAATATCCTGTCCCTCAGGAAGCAGTGCAAAAGTCCTTGTAGGACTAGGTGCAATTTATAAGCTTCTTTCCCTAAGAGAACAACTGTCACAATGATTACTCTGAAGTTGAGGCAGTGACAAAGTTTGTCAGTAAACAAGTGTTTAGAGATTTTGGAGCATTTTTAAGTAAAACAGACACTTACATAATTGCTACTCATATAAACCTATTGTAATAAGTGCACATAAAAACCATAAACCTAAGAGACATAAAAATAGCTTTTGAATTGATCAAAATGACACCGGAGATTGTAACTCTCTATGATGCAATTCTGTGTGAAGAGCTAGTTTGGCTAAAATGCATTCTCTATAATCTGACCATTGCCAATGTCCTGTGTGAGTAGGTCTTTGCTTTGGCATTTGTTATAACTTAGGCACAAATTTTAATATTTCTTTTATTGTTCCAGGGTGACCTGAAGAGTTTTCTCTGTGGAAATCTTACTAGTGCAAACGTCTTGTGTGAGCAGGGAGTCTGTCTGCGGATCATGTGTCAGGTAGCTTCCGGCTTGCAGCACATGATCTCCCATGGCTTTGTACACACGTTAGTATACCTCTCTTTTGGCTCTCGCAGTGCAATCTTTGCAACAACTATCAGTTCTTACATAAAACTCTGAAATATTAGTATTATTGATGCTAATGCCTTTGAATTCTTTTAATCCATTCTTAGCTTTGCAAAATGATTCAGTGTGAGGAGGGTACCTAAGATTTATGGGATAGGACTTACTGGGCATTGGATACGCAGTACATGGTTCTTGCACAAATTGAATGTTTCATTGCTTGCTCTGTCAGTAATGTTGCTTTGAAGTTTGTACCCAATTACAGCAGCATTGAAACAACTCTGTAAAAATAGTTTTATTTTTATAGTTATTGGGTTGGCACTGATAATTAAACATTAAATTAAATTGTTTAGCTTAAAAGCTCTGAAATTAAAGCTGCTGTATTAATAAATAAAGTAAGCATAAATAATATAAAATGATTGAGTTTATTGTTAATAGTTTTCTTTATATATTCTGAATTCTTTGAAGTACTCTAAGCTTATTATTAATAAATGTAAATCACCTTTATGGATTTTAATAACAAATATTTATGTATTTCAGAGATTTGGCTGCAAGAAACTGTCAAGTAACGTCAGACCTCACTGTCAAAGTTGGAGACTATGGAACAAGTATAGACACTTACAAGGTATCCATCCTATTCTTATTTGATTTAAGGGGTTTATGGAATCATTGTTGCTTTGTTATAACCTTCTCTATAATAATAATTTGTAATCTATGAGAGTTCTTTTTTCCTTTATATTTTTATCATATCTCAATTTGTATATATTTCCATCCAATTTCCTAACCATATACTTTTCAGTATTTCAACTTAAAGTATTTCATTCCAGTTTTTGTTTTTTTTTTTTTTGTACTTCATATATACTACGTACTAAAATATGTTCAAAGTTTCCCTATTATTGTAGAGTATACCAGTCTTAACATGTTCCACTTGCTTTCTCCAGATCACCAATCTATGAAGAACTATATTGTATCTCGGCCTTAATTTTCCAAAACTATTTAAATTAAAGATGTAGAACTTCATCTGTCATAGCTTTACTTAGTTCGTCATCCTCATTCTCCTCTTTTGGCACATTTCTTTCATTGCCAAGAAGAAATTGCTACTATGTTCAGACAGTCATGGAAGGGATATTGCTTGGAATATTAATAATATTTAAACTCATTTGAGCTTACAGGTTATCTCAAACCTGGAGGAAAGTGTAAAAAGTCCAGAAAATGGTAAACTTCAAAAAAGAAAATGGTATGAATAACGATGTACTTGTTCTCATGTATGGAGCAAATGATGTTGCTAAAAATGAATCTCAGGTTGCCATTAGTAACATTACAAAACCCCTTGAAATGGCAAAATTCTACACAAGTAATGTAGTTTTAGTGGTCTTGCCCAATCAATATGACCTAGCTTAGTGGTCATGTGTCCCGAAGAAACTCTCTGAGATACTTCTACTAATGTGACATTAGTTGAAGCCAGTAAAGTAAATGAACACCTGCATACTAGACATGGTTTACACTTTAGTGTTAGTGAAGAAAGGTGGCTGGCTCATGAGATAATACAAGAGTATGAGACAATCCAGACAAGCTACCCACATCATTTCTAAGCGTAGACACGAGTGTCCATCAGTATCGTACCGAATCGCCAGTGTTGCAGTCAGCCCAAACAAATGAAGCCAACAACTCAGGATACTCACCATCCCCAGTTCCAAGTCGCCACCCACCCTCGCCACTGATGAGAACACATTAACCGACTCCATGGCATTTAATATCTTTCATTTGAATATCCAGTCAATTAAAAATAAACTAGCATGTTACATTTTTGGATAAATGAACTTAATATAACCATTGATATAATAACAATTAATGAACATTGGATTCTTAAAGAAGAATTAATTTTACATCCTCCACTATGTTTAATTTAGCCAGTATTTATCACAGAAATCTTCCCTTATAAGAGGAGGCAGCAGTGTATATACCAGGGTAGGGATGGAATTTCAGATAATTGTTTTGGAAAACTATTGTCTTACTCTTGTGTTTAAAGCTTCAGTAGTTTTATTAAAAAATAATTATAACTATTTATTGTACACCTGATTTGCATTTTAACAATTTCTTCTGTTTACTAGATACACTTTTACAATCTTTATCAAAATAATACCAAGAAACTATAGTTTTGTACTATGTTGGTAAATTTTAATATAAATATAATTTAAAAAATCATTTGAAAAGAGTCCTTTCTTATGCACTTATAACATGTATTGCTTGAACCTGGAAAAAAACAAGAGGAGGGGCATGTTTTGACAACAATCTAATATAACACCACTAATATAAGTAAGGAAAACCTAAATGTAGAGTAATATAGCCTCACCTGTCTGACCATGCTGGCATCTTAGCTAGCTTGTATAAGTCTAATTTGACAAGCATATAATGTGCTATAAAAACTAATAACTTGTACAAAACAATAAGAGTGGTGACTCCTATCACAATTGATAGTTTTTTAAATTAACTTCTTGAAGCAGATTAGACTAGTCTTCAGATTTTTTATAGAGTTGACGAGGCATTTTCTTATTTTATTAATTTATTGACTAGTTTATATGAAGAAACATGTTATTTAAAGAAGTTATAGTTAAAAATTCCATATGGCTAAATATTTAATGGTTTACGCCAAAACTTGAGAATTTTAGAAGCTATGTTTTAGTTTGTTATGACTATGTAAAAAATAGTAAAGGGACAGAAAGAGAGCTGTTGGCTAAATCTGTTTATAAGGAAGCTAAAAAGCAGTATCTTAAAACCTTGATTAAGGAAGAAAAGTTATTGGCAAATGAAAATTACATTAATATGTCTAAAAATAAATGTAAAGCCACATAGAATTATCAAAGCTGAAAAAAACCCAGGATTACAATCTCATGATTCTCCCATTGATTCTAAAACTTTGAATGAATATTTTATAAATGTAGCTCTTGATATGAATATAACACAAGTACCTGCTGATTTTAGTGTAGCTCTTAACTTAGTAAATAATTATGTAAATAGCTGTACTCCAAGAAATACATTACATTGGAAAATAATTTTTTTTGAAGATGTCCTAAAGTGTACTTCTGAATTAAATTTATCTGGTAGTGAAGATTGATACGGTTTTTCAAATACGATTACTAAACAGATTGTCAGTGTCATAGCTGAACCACTAACTTATCTATTTAATTTAATGTTAATTGAAGGCACATATTTTTTAAGTTTAAAAATAGCAAAAGTGGTTCCTATCTATAAGAAGGATGATAAAAACAAACCCTTCCAGTTTCGGCCCATATCTTTAATACCTATTTTTAGCAAAATATTTGAATCCTGTATTGAAAACCAATTACAAACCCTTTTCTTGCTTGATGGTCACTTATTTAAAGAGCAGTGTGGGGTTTGACCGGGACTGAATACTGCAAAAGCTGTAAAATCTTTAGTTAGTACTGTAATAAATAATTTTAAATATGAAACAACATCATCTGTGACCTTAATTATTGATCTGTTTAAAGCCTTAAACGGCATACCTCATGAGTTACTTATAAGTAAATTTTATTGCCATCATGTGCAAGATGGTGAGTTAAATTTGTTCGTATTTTATTTGAAAATAGAACACAAGTGGTTTTTCATGCTAATTCGTCTTTTATAAAAAAAAAAAACATTCTAGTTGGTGTGCCACAAGGTTTGGTTTTATGTCCCTTTTTATTTATTGTTGCAGTTAATGATTTTGTTTTAAATTTACCCTGTATGTCAGCCTTGTTTGCTGATGATACCACTTTTATAAATCACTGTAGTACACTTAATGGTTTGATAAAACAACAAGAAAATGCAATGAAGGTAGCAACTGAGTGGTTTCAGGCCTACAGGCTTGTTGTAAACAATAGAAAACAGAATATACAATTTTTTCAATGGACCACTCTATTTACAAATGTTTTTAAGCCTGTAAAAATACTAGGAGTCTTCTTAGACAGTAGACTAAGCTGGGGAAGCCATAGAGAAAGTCTTTGTAATAAATTAGCAAGAGTAATTTTCCTGCTGCGTAAATTGAAACTCTGCATCACTGAAAAAAATGGTAATAACCTCCTACTCTGCCTTTTTTCGCTCCCACTTAGTCTATGGAATTACCTTACGGGGAAACAGCTGCCATTCAAAAAAGTGTTTGTCTAGCTAAAAAGGCAATAAGAATCATACAAAATCTCAATGAAAAGGAATCTTGTCTGCAAGCTTTTAGGGACTTAAATATCATGACATTGCTCTGATGTATATATGTTATTGTTTACTTTTAATGTGAAAGCAAATCTGCAAAATTATACCGTTAGAGAAATCATACACACTTATAAAACTAGGAAAAAGTACATGTTAGAGCTGCCAAGGACCAGGCTTGAAAAAACAAAAGATAGTTATATCTATGTGAAAATAAAATTATTTAATAAATTACCAAAAGGAGGATAGATTGTTAATATAAATAGATTTAAAAGAGTTGCTGTCTGTAAAATTATGGATTTTTCCTCACTAAGAGAAGGAACTGTACAATATAAATAGATAGAACTGTAAAATTGTAATTCTTTAAAAAAAGGTTTACACGGTGTTGTGAAATTTTTTTACCACGGCTTGGATTATTTTTTTCTGTAATACATACACTGACGTACGTTCCACTGAATCACCTCAGAATATTATGCAATAAGTTATTCTAGAGTAGATATAAGCATTATACATCATTCTAAGAATGTTAATGTCAACTGATTGAGAAAGAGTACCCATCACAAAATATGCTTAGTGTTTTATTTGGATTTGAAATATACTCAAGTCATTAATTTATAGTCCACATTTAATTTTGTGGAAGACAATAGCTGTAAAATATTAGATCATTGCAATTACAAGCACTATTACTGTAGTTTTAGTGGGAGGTCATTGCTTGTATTTGTAATTTATGAACACAACCTCTGGGAATTGTGTACTTTGATAATTCCATAGCAAGACAATTTATTAAAATATTATCAATGCAACTTAAAATATATTGAATGCCACTCAACAGAAACATGTCGAACACGTAGATGATTGGAACAGTTATGAAATATTACTATTTTATTCTAACTGTGCACTTGGATTGTCAGTAACCTACACCTGATTTATTCCTTATGAATATAAATGCTGTGACACTCCCGAGTTAACAAACAAATATCATGAATTTTGACTACTGTTTTACGGAAGAATTCTCAATTAGATTGCTGTAATTTGTGTATACGGTTTGTATATAATAATTTTGTTTTCAGAACGAATATTACATTGCTGGAGATGTGGCTGTACCTGTGCGGTGGTGTGCTCCAGAGTCTCTACACTGTACTGCCACCACAATCGAAACCAAACAGGTACTTTATATTTGTGTTACTTTCTTGTTGGTGTCTGATACCGCAGTACAGTATTTCATATTTTACAATTACATATATTGTATTGTATTGTATACAAGCAAGATTTACGATTCTGATTCCAACATAGTCCCAAAACTTCAGTGTTGTTGCTCTTCATAAATGTTGTATGGTTTTGGTTAATGAAAGTGGTAAGCCTAAATGTCTCCAAGATGTCTAATGAGAAACTCATAAATTTTTATAAGTTTAAAACATCACTAACCTAGTTAATACATTCTTTTAAGAGGTGTGAAAACAAACTTTTATAAGGTGAACCATTATTATTTAGCAGTGTTTTACCATGAGTATATCGTTTAAAATCATTATTAAGTTCATTTTTAAAAATAACTTTTTACAAGCATTCAGTTTATTTCAGTAAAACGTTTTTGCTGGAAAAAAACGTAGGTCATCAACTGAAACTGGTCCAAAAAGCAAAGAAACTGATTAGATACCATTTGGCCTACTAAACCTTTAGATAAAAAAACACTGGTGATAAGATTTGCCATACCAAAGATGGTTAATGGGCAGTATTCGAGCGACTTCACGTGATAGACAAGTGGGATACTGCCTTAGACGAGGTGGTGCCGTCATATTTCACTGAACTGATTTGATTACTCATATTGTTATCTGTTGCAATATAATATTCTTCGCGTTGGGTTTTGTTTGCGGTTTAGTCTCTTCATTGTGCTTCTACATAGTGTACAACATGTGCTTCTATAAACTGAAAGTCTTCTATTGTGAGGATATTGTGTTTTGTTTTGATGTGAGTTAGTTTTTTTGTGACTTTAGTGTATATAAATTAATTTTAGTACATTTATGAGGAAAATAAAAACAAGAGTAAATGGTCAACAAATTGTGTGATAAGAATATATTTATTTTAGTAATGGGAAATTCATAATTATTACATTTTGTTACAAAAGTATAATTTGGAAGGAGAAATGTTTGGAAGACCACTCATATAAAAGTCAAGACATTTTTGAAAATCTTTAGTTTACCAAAAAGTGTATTCTTATTTTGGGATATATTCTTTTGGAATGACTTCAAAATTAAATTATTACGACTAAAAATTAGAACAATGCCATTTGAATCCTTTAGAGACCATCCAATTATATGTTGTCTAAAGTAACCGATTACAATATATGGTTGATTCTAAATAAAAATTCTTTTAAAAGATAAATAAAAATAAATAGTGGGTGTAAAACAATTTTATATATATTTAAAGTTTGATCTGTTATAATGAATATTGACTGACCATTCCTTTATAGCATTATTTTGCACAGAGCCATACATTAAATTTATAATTTTTATAAAAGTGATATAAAGACTGTTTATGTGAAGGTTACATTAATTGTAGGTCATTAGATATTAGTAGTTAGATAGTATTTTTATTTTTAATCTGAAATGAATGAATCTAACATTTAATTCTTCATGATAAAAATCAAGCTCTTAGGTACAATTAATTTTTTACTTGATAATGCTTTAAAAATTAAAAAATAATAGTTTGAGTAAAACCTTTAATATTTTGATCTCTTTATAATAGTTCCTAGATACAATATTGAGAATTGGTTTATATCATGTTTACATACAAAGTCGCAACTAATTGGTAGCAATTTATGGTAGCAACATGGATAAATTTGTAATGGACATTAACATGGGACATTAAGTTCCTACTGTAATAGAAGTAATGATAGTAATGATATATGATAGAAGTAATGTAATGATACTGTATGTGAAGATTACATTACTCACAGGTATTTTATTACCCAATTAGTTCTTACATATAGGTAAAAAATCAATAATTTTCAAAAATTTTCACTTTATGAACTTAGATTTTAGTGTCTAAATACTTATGAATGGTTACAATATATTAGTTAATACTAATGGTTTATAATGTATATGTAATATACATTTTTTGTAATTTTTAAAATTGAGTATTAATTTTAAAGCCTTCGTTGTCAATAATGTAAAGTGCTGCAAGTGGATTATGAAACTCTCAGAAACTCTCTCCAGTCTTGAATGAGGTAATTCGGAGAACTTCCTCATGTTTTGCTTGCTTCAGTTCTGGCAAGTTCCTGGGACGATGTTGAACACTTCAACTTTCAAATAATCTCATGAAAAAGTCCAAGGAGGGGGTTATATTATGTGATCATGCTGACCACACAATGTCTTCTCCTTATAAATCAATCAACCAGGAAACACATGTCTTAAAATGTTTATTGTTATCCGAGCAGTGTGAGCTGGCACTGTGCTACTGGAACCACACCTTTTCGGAGCCCGGCCTTGTAATACAGATTTAAAATATTCCTCAGTCATGTTGGCATACCTGTTTAAGTTAACAGTTAGTACAACGCCACCCTCCTCAAAAAACATCATGACAACGTGTACCATACAGTTACATGTTCACTGTCAAGAAGTTTCTCATGGTTTCCTATGGGTTGTTTTCACTTCAGTAATGGAAATTTTGATTATTTACCCTACCAAAAAAATGTGCCTTGTCATTTAAAAAAATCAATGACGTGGAGGAAGATTTATGTAGAAGATATGACTTTGACACGCTTTAATATGAGTGAAAGGTGTCAAAGTCATAAGAACTGATCATGTTATGACAGTTCTTGGACTGCAACCATTTTACATAAATGTAAATTAAGATCCATGTGTAATATTCTACATCACTAAGGTCAGATATACAAGATGTGGCTGCATTTTTGTGAGCTGATCGTTGAAGATTTTGCAAAATTGAATACCTAACTTCATCAATGTTTTCAGGTTTACAGACACTAAAAAGTCTTCTACCTAATGTTTTCACAGAAGAATCGATTCCCTTGAAGTTTTTACCCACAATAAACTAGAGTTTTGATGTGGTACTACCTATTAAGAGCAATTTTATATCGCATTTAGAATGCACTCTGAGCCATGACAACTAATTCATTGCTATGAATAAGCATCCAATGGGAAAAGCTCTTTGTATATTCATCCACACCATGAAGATGACTGTTGCCTACATGCTGAGCGCCAGCAATTATGCCCTATCCTGCGTTAATTACTGCTATCCCCACATTTGGTGATTGTTTTATAATACCAAAACAATGAAAATTCGGGAGGTTATTTTGTCGCACTCTGTATTAATATTGTAATATTTTACTTCTTGACAAATCATGTTATAAAATGAAAATAATAACAATCTTGTCTTCATGCAATTTGGATATTTGAAATTGTACTTTGATAAATAAAGGGGACTTGACATAAAATATATTTAAGAAACCAAGCATTTAAAAGTTTAAATACCACAGGTGAACAATTTTATAGCATGAGAGCTCTGAATAATAATATTGTTTAGGTGACGGCAGAAGCAAACGTGTGGAGTCTTGGAGTACTGCTGTGGGAGGTCTGCCAATTCGGACAGCTGCCTTATTCTGAACTCACTGACGATCAGGTAAAGTAGCAAACTAAGCAAATTTAAGTTTGTGATCCTTAGTTTTATTAACCCTTTCAAAGTTTTTCATTTTGTTAATAGTGATTTTATAAAAGTGTGCTTCTGACGTAATATTACGCATTGTTATATTGTTCCTGTCTTATTCTGTTGACTACCGTAATATTGTGCAAAAAGCATTTCCATGAGAACTGAGCATCACACAAGCAGTTCTGGTATTTTCTACTAGATGTTAGCACCTGGCCCTCTGTCAAGAGTGTTTGCACCTTTGTGAATTCACTGTAATTGCACAGTGCATACAGCTAATGATGCTCAAATAAACGATTTGCTTCGTTTGCATGATGGTGACACAAACACGGATAATAAAAGTGACCTATCTATAAAAATAACAAAAATTAAAAAAAAAAACAATAAAAATAACTTCGTCATAAAAAAGTATGTATATATATATATATATATATATATATATATATATATATATATATATATATATATATATACATATATATATATATATATACATATATATATATATATATATATACATATATATATATATATATATATATATATATATATATACATATATATATATATATATATACTAGCTGACCCGGCGAACTTTGTCCCGCCTTAAAGGCAATATCACATGATCACATTTTTTACTTTTTAAATTAGGATAATTGTAAATAAAAAAATATAATTATTCAATGATTCTTTATTTGTCATTTATTGTAGCACCTTGTGATAAACTACATTTTTTGTTTTTTTATTAGGCGCGAAAACAAATAACGCGGATGGTCTTCCGACCCGTGGACATGCCACATTTAATTGGCCATGGGAAAACATGGATGTTTGATATTAAGACCACAAACTTTCAACGATTGGCCTTGTGACTTATTTACAGTCATGACGGATCGGAAATTGAAACCGTTTAAACTCAAATGGCATGTCGGGTGGGATCATCGGGATCCTCGGAATGAGAATTTCCTCACCTTTGAGTATTGTGGTGTAAATCAAATTGTTCATCAATTTACTTACCACCAAACTTGTTCCGTTGCACAGTTTTGGTTGGTATAAGTTTCGAAGCATGATTACTACAGAACCAATATTTAGTTGTAAATTGTGCCAGGTACATCCAAGGAGTTTAAACATTCAATTGGATAGTTGGTGGCATCATCTTCATTTGTTACACAGTCAACAGATTTGAAAGAATGCAGTGTACCAATGATCTCATTCTGAATTATGTAGTTTAAGTCATCTACATCTTTATTCTTAGCTGCCAAAATTGCTCGTTCACTCAACCATTCATTATTTTTGAGGTTAGTAATGATGTTTGGGAATACTTTGTTGATGAGTTCGTCTTTCGATGAGACAAAGTTACAGATATTCCGAGGAAATGAAATCAATCCGCTCGATTCGTCGACAGGTACTCGACCATTACCGATAGTCAACAATTACTCAGAGAAATCTTCAGCAGATGTATCGTTCAGCAATGCAACTCTCATGTTTGTTGTCAGCTGAAGTTTCCTAACATAGCGTCATAGATTCGATGATTTGAGGCAAGCGTTTATTTTGTCGGCAGCAGTCGATCTGGGAATTACTGGCAATGTTTAGCGGAAATAGCCAGACAGTAAAATAGTTGCGCCTCCAAAACATTTTGAGTCATTACGTAGATCTTGCAATGTTAGGTTAACTGCTTCCAATGCATGTTTATGCGTTATTGTGCATTCGTCCCAGATGATGATCTTCGATTCTGATAAAACTTTCGCCATAGCGGAGCGCTTTGTAATGTTGCACGTTGGTTCTTCAATATATTGAAGATTTAACGGCAATTTTAATGCAGAATGTGCCGTACGATATCCTTCTAGCAATGTGGCTGCTATTCCAGAAGAAGCAACTGAAACTGCAATGTTGGATCTTGCACGAACAGTGGCTAAAACTACTGACATGAGGAATGTCTTACCAGTTCCACCATGTAAATATAAACCACCGTTTCCATCATCAATTGCCTTCATTAATGTATCATAAACTTCCTTTTGTTGGGGGTTCATCAGGGGCACATTTGTTTGAAGTACTAAATCTAATTCCTGGTGATCATATTCACGTTCCCGTTTCAATTCTCGATTAAATGCGTCATTCATTTTACGATTTGGCGCTGGCATTCCTAACCTGACTAATAAACTACCACACATGAGATAACACATGCCTTCGATCAAGAGTAAGGCCCTATTATGTATCTCCTCATTCATTTTAAGATCGGAATTTATTGAACTGACACGAATTTGATGTTAAATATCTTCTGCCATATTATCCTTGTATTTGTGCCACAGGTTAGATGGGTTCGATGGAAAGCATATCGAAATGATGATAGCAAATAATGTACGTATCTGACTTGGAGATGCAGAGATAACTGCTTTGAATTGTAAAAAATTAAAATTTGAATTGTATTATCTGGATAGTAAAGTCTATGCTTAACAGTGATTGCAGAAACAGTTGAAACAAAATTTGCTGTTTCTCTTAAGCTTACTCTATGCTTTAAAACTATAAATGTAAAGAAATTTAAATTGGTAATTAAATGATATAAACATATTTCTTTTGTTGCATTATATATGTTTACAAAAAACAGCTGATTCAATTTGAACAGGCCCTTTCACTTAATAACATATGTTTGCTATAATGCATTTCCTACGGGTATTTCCGTAACTTTTAGAGACCAGTGGGGCGGAATCCTGAATCGGGAACGGGATAAAAAGTATCCTATGTGTTTCTCCCAGTTCTTAGCTACCTCCCTACCAATTTTCAGCCAAATCGGATCAGCCGTTCTTGACTTATAAATAGTGTAACTAACACGACTTTCTTTTATATATATAGATATATATATATATATATGAACTCTACAAACTGTCTCAGTAAAAAGTACAAAAACAAAATTCAGCAAAACAAGGTACAAAAAGAAAGTCGTTATGGGGTTAATGTGTATTTTGGCAATGAATCTAGACATAAGACAATAATTTATTGTAAATTTGTTTAACCCCAAAGGCTATTTAACTCACAAGGAATGATGTTGCTTTGAGTTAAATGACGGTGGTAATGAGTGAGTTAGTGGATATGTGCAAACTTTAGAAATTCAGTGTCTTCTAATAAATCCTTTTGGACTGTAGTACATTTCGGTACATATCTGTGTTCTATTTGTAAGTAGCGATTTACTTCATTCAGTATTAAAATTTAATTTAAACAATTCTTGATGTGCATCTTTCTGTCATGAACATATTGGCATTGTGCTGAAAATGCTTTTGAAATGTTTTTAACAGTTCACGAATTGATGTGTTCAGGTGATAGTGCGAGTGTTGGGCGGGGAGAGGTATCGTTTGCCACCCCCTACTCTCCATCCCCTCCACGCCAATGCCCTCTACAGTCTCATGTCGCTTTGCTGGCTGCCGTCGAGGGGTAGAGCTCAACTCGACCATGTTGTCTCCATGCTCAATCACTTGCAGACCAGCCACAGTGAGGAAGACTTTCAACGACGGTGGGACGCCCTTAGGCCTAACTCAACGCCAGAGGTACTTCTTCTCAATTTAGAATAAGTTTTGGTTTGTTTGTGATACACAAAGTTTTTGTAAAGAGACTGATTTAATTTTAGTTGTATCGGGTAAAAAATCTTTGGTGTGTTAAGGATAAGGATTATGATAAGCAGTTCTAGATTCTCTGATCTGTTTCCAAAATAAGTCTAACATATGTGTTGTTGAATTTTTTCTGAAGAATTTGATTATGAAATTTAAAACTAGGTTTCTTATATAATCAAGTGAATTCAGTTTTTAATTTTTGAGTTATTAAATGATGATTAAATGTATGAAGACCTCTTAAAAAGTTTCATAGATTTCACTCAAAATCTATTTAAGCTTTCAACACCTGAGAAAATTACTATCATAGTAAAATAACTTATAAACACATTGTGAAAATGTCAGGCATTGTATATTTCTGTATATATTAAAACAACACTAAAGGAATGCATTTCACTATGTTTAATCAATTTCACCTGGTCCTAAATTGTACTACCAGATAGGTTAAACTAAATTATACAATTGCAATTTCATAAAGATATAAAACATTTAGTATTGACTTGTGAATGATGAATAATGTGATTACAGATCACCTTAGAGACGATGACAGCCAGAAGTGACTTTGACTCTGGAGTGGACCTGGAGATAAAGTCCACTGACCGTGAAGTTATGGATCTGGTGAAAAAATCATCCTCTGACGTGAACATGTCTCCTAGCACAGCCTCACCACAGTTGTCCATGGCAAGCAGTTCTGGTGGGGAATTTTTCTCTCAGACCAACCTTTCAGTGATGAAGAAACAATCACCGAGCCTTACCAACTTGAGGGGATCCGTAGAGGACATGCGAGAAGAGAAGACTGAGGAATTTGATTCTTGGTTGAAAGGAGTAGAGACCACTAATGAAGAAGACGTGAAGTTTGTAAAGAAGATTTCAGAAGCAATTAAGGATCTGGATGATGCTCTTGCATTAGAGAAGACTTCTTCCTCATCAGATGATTCTAGGCAAGAAAGTCCTGTAAAAGACACAAATTCTCCAGATGAAAATCCCATCCTTGACTTTAGATTGGGACCCATGAATGAGGTCAGGAAGAGAATAGATTTAACTCAAGATCTACAGGATGACAGTCTGGTAAGGAGAGATTCTTCGGGCACAGACACAGAAGATGAGACCTGGAGGGGAAGGATTGAAAGAGGGGAATTCTCTGAAAAAGTGAAAGAAAAATCAAAAAGTGTGACAGATTTGATGATTCTAACTCATATCGAGAGTGAAGGTAGTGAATCGGACTCTTTGCCCTCTTTAACAAGGCAATATTCAGTAGAGAAAACAAAAAGAAAATTTTCAGGAGCGATGATGAGTACTATTGGATTTGGAAGTGAAGGGAATATTCGAGGTGCTGTTTTGGGTGAGGAGTTTCAAGACGCTCTCAAACAACTTCAGGCAGAATGGAAACTCCGGGATATGGAGTCTAGAGAAAATTCCCTTCAGTTTATCAAAGGTGAGGGGCAACCTTCATTACAACCGGATAAGTTGAATTTTTTAGTCAATGATGCCTCGGAAAAAAATAAATCTGAAAAGTCACTAGTTACCAAAGGATGTTACATGACTGAACCTGTAGTCGTAGTTCTCAGCCCCTCTCAAATTTCAGAAGGCACAGTTGTCAATGAAGTTTTTCAGGGAAACTCAATTCCTTCTCATGTTACGCTTGATGTGGAATTAAACAACATGAAAATTTCCACAAACGAGAATAAAGAAGAAAACTTAAAATTATTAGAAAACGATGAAAGTTCTTTAAGACAGTCTAGGTTAAGCCCAGAAACAACTGATATTAGTGAAATTTCCCAGAACACTGAATCATCCTCAGAAATTTCAACACCAACACAGTATGAAGTTATCTCAGTTTTAGATAATGTCCAGACATTCATTAATAGTGAAAAAGAACATAGCACATCTCTAAAAAGCTGTGTAAGTGTTACTAAAGAACTTCCATCAAATATACTAATCAAACCTGTTGAAAAATCTAAACCTGTTAATGACATTAAAGTGGGTTGTAAAACAGTTGTAGCCCCAAATAAAGAGAACATTTTTGAAGAAGAGAAACCACTGAATAATGAAACAGATAAGATTGTACATTTAGTTCCTAATATTAATGATGTAGAAAGGTGTCCATACAGTGAAGATGAACAATTGAAAACCAACTGTGATATGAATAGTAAACCAGCAGACTTCTCTGTAACTATTAAAACTGATAATGTGTGTGTAACTAGTGTTGATAAATGTGTAGAGAGTACTAACGATGCAACAGAACTTGATAATAAACTAATAAAAAATATAAATGATTTGCTCAGTAAAAGTGCCACTCAGGTGGAAAATGACTTTCCACTCTGTAACTCGTTAATGGTAGCCAGTGATTGTGTTGTTTCCGGTCCGAGTGAATTTGATGAAAATTCTTTTTGTGAACACAAAAATGTTCAGTCTGATTTGGTTGTGGGGGACTGTTTACTCTTAAGTGATGAAAAGAAAGAAAGCACATTCATCCCGGAAATTGTTGTGACAGAGGCGAGTATTTTGGATGTTGAGAGTGATTCAGAGCCTGAGATTGACTTCTCGAGTGGCAGGAGAAGGAAGAGAAATGTCAGGGTTATCATTTCCAGTTCAGATGATTCTGAGGACGAAATTGATAAGGTTGTTGATAATGTGACAGTCTCTGATGGTTTCAATTTGACAAGAAACGATTTGGCAGTAAGTACTCCATTTGTGAAAGACAAACAGATTTCCATTTGTGACGAGAATATTTCTGATGATGTAACGTTTCATGAGGTAACACAAGCGGAACCTTTTTTCGTTCCTTGTGCTAAAGAGAACAAACCAGTTTCCCCTTCAAATGAGACCTCAGTCATTCTGGGATCTTGTGAAGACTATACTCTGGACTATTTTAAAGGCTTGAAAACCACATACGGAAAACAAACGAGCGACGAGTCCACTGACGAGTTTTCGAAGAGTGAGGGTGAAGAGGAAGAAAAGAAACAGTGTTCTATTAACAACTGGGATGAGTTTCTAACGAGCACACTTCACCAAAGGTACCAAGATAATCCGGTAAGCTCTGATGTGGAATTCGAAACGAGTGACACGGATTTCGAACTTAACGACAAGAATAGGGAAGATAACATTGAGAACTTCAATGATTTCCTTGACGATAACGTCGACATCCTCAAACCGAAAATGAAATATAGTGAAAAGTTAAATGAGGATTTGAGAAATAATGTGGTGATATGTGATCGAATGGATATATTTGAGAATTTAAATGTGAAACAGAATTTTGAAGACCACGACCAACAAATGCAAGAGGTTAAGAATCGTTTAGAAGATGTGGCGATGCTCTCTGAAAGTGAGTATATAATTCTTAGCTTCAAGTTTTAAAATAAAGTTGAAAGCTGTATTAACAGAAAAATTAATATATTTAAAAGGAGAAGAGATACAGTATTTTAGAAATAATTCTATTTACTTTACAGAGTGTGTCTTTGTTTTTGTGACAGACTTTTAAGTTTCAATATAAATGTCAAAATAATACTAAAATTCCATTGATTGGAATGTTCAGTAAATGTTTTTCAAAGCACATTCCTTTTGGACTTAGACCTTCTTCAGTTTGAAAAATATGCATTTTAAGAATAGGTACACTATTCAATAAAATGTGCACAATTCCTTTTGGACTTAGACCTTCTTCAGTTTGAAAAATATGCATTTTAAGAATAGGTACACTATTCAATATAATTTTATCTTCATCTTTTCTTTTAAGTACACAGAGAACTACACTTATAACTAAAATCAATTCCAAATAATAATTAGTAAGTAATGAGTACCTTTACACTTCCATAGTTCCCTTGTTACATTTAAACATGAAATGTTTGAAGTGGTGCACAAGCATCATGCTTTAGAAGCAATTTTACATAATAACTCAACTCTGGATAATACAATTACAGATTGGAAAGCTGCAATTTTCTTAGTAACTAACGGATTAAGATATTAAAAATTTTTGGATTTCATCATTGAGCTCAGAATTTACAAAAAATTGGTTTTAAATAATATTACATGATCCTTTTCATATTTGAAATATTAAACTTAATTCCAAGGTAGCCACCAAAACTCAAAATTGGGGCCACAATAAAAGCAATTTTTATTTTATGAAGACGTTAAGACATTATTAACGGTTAATTCTAAGGCTCTATTAATATTTTTCGTATATTCGATAATTTATGGACACACTATATATTTTTTGGTTTCAATGTCACAACTAAATAATTTTTATTTTTTAAATTGTTGCTTGTTATTTGATGGCTATATGCAAATAATTATTATTGTTAGTGAAATGAAGATTTTTAAGCCTGTAAGTTCACATCTTGTAAAGGCATTAACCCTTTCACGATTTTTGACAAAATGTAACGTTCATAGTGATTGTGTAAAAGCCTGCTACTGACATAACATTAGGAATCATTATGTTGTTCCTGTTTTATTCTATTGTCTGCCGTAACATTTCGCAAGAAGCATTTTTATGACAACTGTATCGTGCAAGTATTTTTGGTGTTTTCTAGATGTTAGCACTTCCTTGGTCCTCTGTCATGAGTGTTTACATATTTGTGAGTTTACTATTGTCATACAATGCAATCAGCTACCGCGTATTATGCATTTCACTTGTTTTGGGGTATTTTATGGTTTTATTTCTAGTGTTTATTGTACCATGTAAATATCCTATGCCTAAATTGGCAAATGGCTTCATTTACGTAAAGATGACATGAACACGGATAATGAAAATAATAGTGTTCAGTATATAAAATATTATACAAATTTGAAAAGACATTACATTGCAATAACTTATTTGATTAAAAAAGTATATATTTGAACTGTAAAACAGCAAAAAATTAGTTTAAAGTACGACAAGAATACCAATACCGCTAAGTAGTTAATAAGCTAATTAAAATCCAATAAAGGCAATAAGGAAATAAGTATGTTTTTTGTGTGACTAATATATTATTACCTACCAATATTTTAAGAGGGTTTATATTTTTAAAGCATTTTCTTAATTTATGTACTAGGATTTTAGGTATCTAAAACTATTATTTAATATACATATTTGGTATTAATCGAAAGCTCTCACACTGTAGATAAGGTTTTTGTGGATTTGAATTAGATCTGACTATGGGGCTCTATCTCATGGGCTTCCAAACTTCCAATATTAATCTTAGGAGAATATTTTAGTTTATTTAAAACAGCTAATCACTAAAACAGACTTGTTGCTCTTTTTTATTCTCAATCGGCTAATAAAGTAATACCAGTTGGTTGGTTATTTCCTTTGTGTATGTATTTACATAATTGACTTATTTCACAGCAGTACAAACCTCAAAGTTTAAGTTATTTTAATACTTGATTTGTAAATATTAGATATGGTACAACCCATCAATTATCAATTGTTCGCCCATGAACATCTGCAGTGTTACTCTCTTCTCTACATTGGTAGATTGGAAATCTAGATGGAGTTTTATCAGTTCACATTAGTAGCCATAAAGTCAGGTTTAGTGATGAGACTTGATAAAAATATACTTTCTTAAGCTTAATTTTAGATTAAGAACAAATAATATTTCTTATTGTCGTGTTTTCTTTCACAAGAATGGTGTGGTTTGTTGTGAAGAGCAGGTTTACCTTTTCCAAATTGGAAGGATATTCCTTTTCTTCTTGAAATTAAGTTCAGATAATTGGGAACTTTTGTTCTAACTGGGCACTTTGAATTATTGAATCAAAGATTTATTCCACTTACATGAGTCATCCGGAAAGTAAGGTCCATTTCGTAGTTACTATTCGAGTAGCGAACGAAGAGTGCAAAAAGTGTATGCTGACTTCCAGTATGCCTTGCATATGGAATGACGCCATTTGCAGTGAAACTATTGTAGAGTACTGTTTACTGTGCACATTTAAGGTGTTTAAAACAATTGATTAACTCGCTGACTGTGAAATACGATAAGTTATCCGGTTTTTGACAGCATGGAACGTTCCAGCAGCAGATATTCATAGGTAAGTAAAGTGTACGGTCCTAATACGATAAAGTGACAGCAAAGTGTGGACGTGGGTGAGTGCTTTCAAAGATAGGTGGGAATATGTCCATGAAGAACTGCAATCTGACCAACCACACTGATCACAGAAGATTTGGTCAATGTCATTGATAAAAAGATTAGTGAAGATTGACAATTTACTATTTCATCATTAGCTTTGGAATATACGATTGTAAGTAAAACAAAATCGCAGAAATTGTCTCTGAATATTTGAAATTTTCCAAATTACGCTCATGTTGTTCCCGGGCTGCTTACTAAAGAACACAGAATAAGAAGAATGGGTTGTGCTGTTAAATTTTTGGTCCGATTTCAAGATGAAGACTACACTTTTAGAGAACATTGTCACAGGTGATGAGACATGGCTTTCTCACATAACCCCAGAAACAAAACATCAGTCAATGGAATGGCATCTCACAACGTCACTGTTTAGAGTCAAGGCCAAACAAAAAATCTCAACACGCAAGAAAACTTTGTTGAAAAATAATAAAAGATGTCAAGAATCAAATAAAACAAGTTAAAAATATTAAAATAAATAAATTTATTTATTATAAGAAATCAGACCTTACTTTCCGTATGACTCTTGTATATAAAGTACTTTCATAATTTGTCAAGTTAAATTAAAAAGAGCATAATTGAAGAAACAAAAAATAAATATGTTTGTAAATTTGTGATTTTATATGTTATGCCAAAAATATTTATATACAATTTTGTATATCACCTTTATATCTCTATGTAAAGAAGAAGAGAAGTGCGTAGGTTCCAATTAGGTAACAGTTAATCTTGTTATTCGTTCTTTATTAAAGTTCTCTTTGAAAACTTGGTTTTTAACAAGACAGTTCTATTACAAATCATAAATCATGTGCCATTTATTTTACTATTAAAGATTGTGTCATAAAAAATTAATATTTGCTATTACATACAAAGTTGGTAATGTATATTAATTTTAGATTATTATTAAAACTAATAACTTTACATGTACTATAGAAACATTAGAAACTATAGAGAAATGTTTTCGTGATGAGATAACATTCTATTCCTTTTACATCTGGGTTGTATTTTTATTTCCATATGTATTAGTCCTGATGACTAAAATCACAGGTTATAAGAGAATTTTTTCATATAACATTTTGATTTTTTGTAAACATATTCAAATGTTTTTGTATTCAGTTTTTGTTTTGTGTAACATTAATATTTAAAAAATACAGTAAAGTTAAATTTTTGTTTTAATTTTTATCAAATGTGTTGCAGGTTTTTGCTTAAAAAACCAAAAGATCTCTATGGACGATGATGAGGATGGAAAATTGTTGACACCAGATGATGAGAGGAGCAGTGACTCCGGCTTCCGGGATAAGGGAAGCCTCAGCGAGAGTGTAGAAGATGCCTGTGATGAGAAATACAACCTAGAAGACATTGATGCTGAGCTAGAGGAACAGTATAGCAAACATATTGAGACGAAGTCGATAGAAGACATGGAGGAAAATAAAACTAATTTAAAAGAAGATCTTGGAGTAAATAATGGCAGTGATGAAAGTACATTTATGGTTAATATTGTCAGTGACACGGCCCTTGAACAAGATTGTAATGAACCAGAACCAACTGTACAACCAATTGAGTCTTCTAAAAGTTGTCAAACGCTAGATGAAATTTTGTGTTTGCCTTCTGAACAGTTTGATGATAAACAAGATAGACTAAATAAGCTTGACAATGCCTTGAATTCCAATATAGATCATTATTTTGAAACAGGTTCACAAACGAAGACCGGTTGGTATTTGCATCCACCTCCTGGGACAGCTTTGGTTGATTCGCAACCGGTAGCTAGTGGGTGGCTACCGGCAGCACCTGAGGAAGGAAAAGATACAAGCTATGTGTCATTTGACATTGACGAAGAATTTGTTACTGCAATCCGAAATGAGTTAAGGGAGAAGCTTCCTTGTGCCCAAAACCCTGAGAGAGCAGAAAATGCTGAGGAAGATGTATCTCCAGAAGAGGAGAGAACCGATTTGGTCATCCAGTATAATACATTCCCAGTGCCTCTGTCACCAATATTTGAAGAGAGAGAAAGCATAAGTTCTAATCAGTCATCACTTTTGTTGGATGATGCAGGGAAAAGTATTGAATCATCAGGAAAGTCAAGCCCAGTGATGTATCTGGATGCCACAAAAGAAGACGGAAATCTGTTGCGGTTTGAAGATGACATCAGAAATGCATTGGATGTTTGCAATTCAGAGAGCACTGAAAGTGATAATATCTTAGTGACTGTGGAGGATTTAGAGAATGCAAGAGGAGGGAAAGCGCAGAAAGTTGTGGAGAATACAAAAGATGAAATGGATGACTTATTGATCGTTGATACTGAAACTAATAAAGTGACACTTTATGAAAGTCCGAGACCAAGGTCACAGTTGGCGTTCGTGAAGCAAATCGTAGAGCCAGTGGATGATAACAGTTCTGTAAACTCTGAAACCTACACTTTCTACCATTCAGCTGATGACAATATGTTGTCTGTTGACAGAAATAACCCCACTTATACTCCTGATAGTGTTTCTCCTTTATCATCGGGCTCAAGTCGCACTGGAATAGCTGTGTCATTTTCATCATCAGAAACAGGAGGCAATTTGTCTGGATTTTATCTATCACCTTCATCAGTCAGATCAGACCTGTTTGACAATGGGCCTCCAAGTTTGCCATTTGATCTTGGACAAATGTACGAACCAGTGGAGGAAATCCGGCCCAACAATGAGGCTGAAGAAATTGTACAAGAACTGGTGGAAGCAGGGATGTTGAAAGAATCTGACCTGAAAGAAGAAAGCGAGTTTTCTGATGTTTTGAGTTGTGGGATGATCAGCAGCAAGGAAAGTTCTGGTGAGACATCAGATAATGTCAATTCAGAAACAACAGATGAACAAAATAACGATAACGGAAGTTCCGTTGAAACCTCTTTAGGCAAGAGTGAAGAAACAGATTCATCTGTTTCTAATGATCTCTCCACTGTAATGAAAGGCAACTTCAATTCAAATGCTCTTCAGTTATGTACTGTTTCACTAAAGAATGAGAGCAAAATCTGTGATAAAATCGATGAAATGTTAGATTCAGTCGAAAAAACCGTCACAACCGACACAAGAAGGACAGTTAAAGTACAAACTGGATGACTCACAAAACTGGTTAAAATCTGTTCTTTTATCCAACTCGGTGTCTTTACCAGAACTAAATGAAAGCTCAAAGAATGAGAATGCAGTAGCTTGCCTGAACAATGGCTGGCCAAAACCAGAAGAATTGATAACACAATCATCACCTGTTGTTACTCAAGTGACTGCAACAACACCTGAGTCTCCTAGTATGGACCTGCTGGAGGTAGCAGCAAAGTTCTATGATGTCAACTCAACCTTGGCTATCTCGACGCCAAATAATACATCATTTGATGAGAGTAAGGATAACTCCCAGTTGTCCTCATTTACATCGACACCTACCCTGGAAACAAAGTGTATAACCGTGGGATCGACAAAGAGTTTTGAAAAGCCCTTGATAATTGAGCCTAAAATTTCAGTCAAGGACTCAAAGGAAGAAGTGAAGAATATTCCATCATTAAGTGACTTAGCAAACGAAGTGGTCCTCAAACTGCCATTGAGTGAAAATAAGAATACTCCTTCAGAAGATTCATCTCCTGATGACTCCGAACGAGCGAGGAGACTACAAGGCATGACTTTGGCTCTAGAACCCTCAGTTGTGTCGAAAGCTCCGATGCCATCACCAGAAGACGCTGACAAGGGAACATGGCGACCCACCATGGGGCAACTCATGGAGCTGACAAATCAGCCTGAGCAAGATGACATGATGACAACCTCATTCATTGATGTCGACAACAATGACTATGCTCCGGACTGGGAGAGTGACACCTCTGATGATTCTGAAGAACATTCTTCTTCAAGCGGAGAGTTTATCTGGAGGGTATGTACTACGAATGCTTCATTTAGTGGTGTTACCATTAGCGTAAATGTGTGAAAAGCATGTGTGTCATGAGTATTGGTTTGTCATATAATAGTTTTAATTTGTAAAAGTTGCTATTCACATGTATTGAACTATGATGAAGAAAAAAGGTTTAGTAATTACATTGTGATCTTATAGATAAATCTTATCTTGGTAAGAAACAAATAAATAAATACTATGCAATTTTATAAAGACATTATTATCTCTAAATTTAGTAAAAGTCATAGTGCATACTTTGCCAATAGGATTTTTTAGTATTTTAACGACTTTCTTGGAGATAAGATTTAATGATTAGAAAAATATTAGTAATTCATACTAAATTTATAACTTAAATCATTAACCAGTCAGTACCTGTTTGTTTTAATCAAAAAACTAATATTCAATAAAGATTTTACTCTTGACTATTATTATACCTACAAGTTGATTTCAAAAACGAGTTATTAGTTTTAACAGAGCTAAATAAGTGTATATTTTCTGCTTACTTTTTAACCGTTAGTGCAAACTTTTATTGTCAAAAACTTTGTAACTATGTCAAGAATAAAAAAAAAAAATACTTTCAGTGGTTACAGATGACTATTTTGTACAGTATGAATGATTATATATTTGTTTTAAAAAGGTTTAAAAACTTTCTGTATACACCTTATTCATGCAAATGTTCATTAATAAGGTAGGCTGTCCAATTATATCAGCTTTTAAAATGATTTTGAAATACAGTGGTATATAGTAAAATAGGGATCTATGAACATAAGTAGATTCTGAGTATTGAGTATAATAGTTGTAGTAATTGTGTTGTTTTAAATGTGGTAATTGTATTAATTGCTTTCTTTGGTCTTCTATATTCTATTTTCTCTATGTAGCTAATTGTTTCAGAGGAGCGCATATCTTATCAATAATTTTGGTTGTTTACTTCTCCTTTTAATTAACAGATAGGAATGGTTTATTTTTTCTTTAATCTTTGTCACTTTAAATCAACAATTTGAAATGAATTACTGTTTCCTCTATGACTAAACTGTATCTTTGCAAGAGAAGTTTCATAGGTCCTTACAATGTCAGGGATATACCAGCACTTGTATGTATTGAGGTTATTACCAGTTTGTAGCATGTCTTGGAAAAGAAACTAACATGAATTTTCAGCTGTACAAGCCCACTGATTTCCAACATATAAATCATTTTTTAAATGTTGCAATATGTTAGACGAATGGTTTGAAACTGTTTCAATGACGTCGAGAGGACGCTTTGATTTACTTGATTTTAACGTATTCTAAACACAAAATAAAAGTCCAATATGGCTGAATATCCCTGCCAGTTCTTCCATTACTAACTGGAAATAATGTCTGTACTCACTAGTAGACCTATTTCTCTTGAATTTGTACAGGATTGTCAAATCAAACTTGAACTATGAAGTAAGGCTGGGCAAGTACACATTTTTAATTTGATTTGAGTTTAGTAAAAGCATTAAAAAACTTATCAAGTATTATGATCGGGTTTTTTTTAGGATTGCTGGATAACTTTGGGTCATACGTGTCTGACTCAAACTATTAAGTGCGTGAAATGTTTTGATTTAAGAACTATTTGAAGTGTTTTGAATGATTTTGGTGTACTGACTCACTTTTGAATTTAGTCTGTATAATCCATTGAAACTTGTATTGTATGGTGTTAAATTATCAAAGATATGCCCTCTTCTAAATATGTGGTGTCTAGTGTTGCTTGTTGTCTAATAACTTCTTGTTTTCGTCTTCTGCTCTCTCGTAGGAAGGGGATAGGGAGGAAGCGGTTCGTGTCGTCATTGCTTGTGACGATCTTGAGGTACTATAATATCTTCTAATTATTCTATTACCTTCTATCTTGTTCTATTGTTTGATCACACGGTTTGCATGTTTAATGTTAAAGTAAGCATTGTGGGTATGTTTCCCCGGTGTGAGTAGCTTACTTTGGGTTTGGAGATGTTATGTGTATACAAACAATTTGTTGTAAACAAAATTATTGTTGGTCCTGTTTGTTAAATGCATGAAATTTTCTCTGTCTAAAGTCTAAATTACTACTCATATGATATTAGTAAACGAAATATGTATTAAAATTTAATGTACAGCCTGGGAAGAATAATAAAACTTTTTAAATAGATAAGAGTGTATATTATGATATACTATGGGATATTTAATTTCCTACACCAGCAACTGTAATGGATGGAGCATATTTAGTTTGTGTTTCTCCTGTTAGATTGGTGTTACTACAAAACGTTTTGAGTTTGTTGCAACTTTACCTGGGAAGATTCTTTCTGGGCTTACTATTATTCTGAGTATTATTTGGGTCAGTTGTTTTCATTAATGTAAAGAAAATTAAAATTTTTTTAATTCCCGATTAAAAATATTGTAAAATATTAATTGATAAGAAACCTCATTCAGTATAAATGCATAACTTCATAAATTAACAAAAAATTGAAATATACATGCAATTGTGCTAGAAGATTAATGCAGACTATCGAAGAAATTATTTATTTAACTCAAATAACTCACCGGAAGCTCACTTTAGAAAGCTTTTTGCAAGTTGATGAGAAAGTATTTGGAACAGTTGGAGAACCTAGTAAATGTATTTTACTATTAAAAACACAGACAAATAAAACTGCTAAAAATGCTGCTATTTCTCAGATGATGTCATTGAATAAACTGTTTGTATGAGTCTGTATGAAGACAGGCTTTGGAGAGGCTGGTACATATCTGGCCTCCTCTCCTGACATGACTAAGATATAGTGCAGGCTATCCTTTCTCTTCGATCTTGACAGGAGGTGACATTTACACCAAACCTTACCCATTCTGAATATCCTGTCACTCTGGAAGAAAGCAAAAAGTCCTTTTAGGACTGAGTGCAGTGAGAGTTTTCTCAGCTTCTTGTCCTAAGAGGGGGAAAAAAGCTCCACCAACTTATAGTGCTACTCAGCAAAGATTTTAGTACCCGTTGCACTCTTAGATGATATGAATATACCAACAATTTATTCCAGGATAATCTAATAGATTTATTCCATTCAGTTTAGTGATTTGAAAGTAAAAAAATCAATATTTTTTTTTATTTTGTAAGCCTGTATTAAGATTCAGGCTCACTATACCTTTATGTAATGGGTAAAATAACGTTATTGGTTTCATTGTCATGTTGTGCGACTAGATAGGTATTTTTAAACTTAAAACATTGGTATAGATTATTTTTCTTATTTTTAAAATAAAAAAAACATCAGATAAAAAATGCAGAACACCATTTTGAGTTTGGTGGAGGATGATTTTGTTTTTGTAAATTTCTTAATGCATTGTTAATATTGATATTTCACTTTTTAAAAATTGAAAGAAATGAATCGGGTGGTTTCACTCAACTTGGCTAATGGAAAGTTGGTAATGCAACACGATTTATTACTTTACCAATAATAAATCTATCCGGATATGCCTTTTTGGCATGTGTTATCACTTTCTCGCCCTATGCTTACTTCTTATCTCATATAATATTTCTGCAATTTAAGTGTCATACCTTGAATAGCTACCTCCCATTAATAACAAACTTTAGTAAAATTAAAAAGTCTACTCAAAAATTAAATGACTCTATATATTATATTTAAACACAGGAGTAAGTTATGATTTAATAAGATGCAGTTAACACATGTACAATATATGATTCACATAATCAGGACATATGTTACCTGGTGAGTTGCGAATCTTTGTACACATTTTTCCTTTTTTATCACCGTATACATAGAGTATATCTGGCTGACGCTGACACTTACACTAATTCATTGGAATGAACGGACTGCACAATATGTTGAAACAAATAAGTTATCAATTATATTTGTATGTTAACAATAGATTGTCAATGTATTACAGAGGGAGGAATAACTTTAGTTTGTCTATTGTATATTTCATATAAGAATTGGCCAAGTTCAGAGTTTCTCAATAGTTTTCCTATCTTAATTAAAAATTTCTTGACCAAACAACATTCATCTGTTACATCGGGTTGCTGACCCACCTGTTACTGCAAGGTGTGACTTGTAATGATTTCAATATGTATTAATTTTAAAATTTGGTTTCAGTTCAGAAATTAAATTATGTAAAAAATGATGACCTTCTGGATATGCTTCCAAAACTTGCAGCAATATTGGGCCTAATGTGTGGAACCAAAGTAGAGTATTTTGGAGGAGGAAACTTGTCAAAAGAGCTTATAAACAAATACTATCTGAGATAACAGTTGGATACTTTAGAATAGATCTTTGTTGTAATAGACATATGTAGAATTCACAATTCCAAACTCATACATTACGAAGAAGTGTCAAAATGTTTCTAGCATTAGTACATGTATTCAAGGAGGGATTCGCTGAAATGCATATCTGTGGTTTGCAGAACTGCTGGTGAATATGTCAGTTTTTTTTAATACTTTAAAAATCTACAAGTAGTTTGTGACAAAAGGCCTGCATTTTATTTTGTTTGATTTTGAGATGTCATATAGCACTGTCTCTGTGCACCAGCAGTCCTGCCAGCTATAAGTAAAGGACATTTTCCTGAGATGAATTCTTGTTAAATATAAATAAATAATGATTCCAGCGACCTTTTGAGTCTTCCTTGTGGAGTAAAAAATTTTGTAATAAAAATAATTTTGTATCTATATAAATTTAGTGTAAGCAATTTTTGAAAAAAAAAACTGATAATTGGTAAAGTTAGCATTCTTTTGCTTATTGTGAATACCTTGATGTAGAAACCATTTTTTAATTTTAAGTAAACACTTATTAATCTCATTTGTAAGAAAACAATTGGTTCTTGTTTACCGCACAACTTTGTAATGTGTGTTGATTATTGACAGCCGCAAGAGGGGGTATCAGAGATGTCAATGGCCCGGATATCTGAGGAGGAAGGGGAGGATGAGGATGATGGAGAGGAGGGAGAGGACAACTCGAGCTGTGCCAGTACTACAGAGTTTGTTCCTTCTACATGGGACAGTAACGCGACCCCCACCAAGTCTGCGTTGAGGTCTGCCGAGAAGCAGAAGGTGGGTAGGGGGGAGGGTATAGTTTAATTTCTATTGAATTTAATGCGCCTACAAGAAGGTTATCAAAAGAAATGGAATAGGGTTGCCAGAAGTAATGAAAACAGCTTACAAGGATGACACTATGTGAAAAATCTAGTGTACTAGTAGTTGTACAATTTCAAAAATAGTGTCTGGACAACTTTTAACCTTACAACTCATACATCAGACCTCATCCAACATTATAATTTTACTGTTCCACTGTTATGTCGGACAGTATCCGTGACATCAGTTTCCTTCTATTTCCAGCAGGTCTGTTATTTCGATTGGTGCTGCGATCGCATGGTAATCGTAAGAACTAAAGCTAACAGCTGAAGAAAAACAATCATCTGTTATCGTTTTTATTAGTCTATGTGTTAACCTCATTTGGTGTTCTCATTACCTGGCACTTCGTTTCTTTCTAATTCTGAGGTTATTTCCGAGTTAGAGAACAATGTCTACATAGTGATGGTGAAATCGTCCTGGAAAACATTGGAAAATTGATCAGGTAGTGAAAGTGATGAAGACCTAGGTCCAACCTCAAATAATAGTCGTGATGGTGATGGATTAGACAATTGTTGAACTGTTTATGATAGACCTGATTTTCCACATTTTCCTTATACTTCAGTAGATGGATATAAGGAACTTAACTGAAATAAACCTGATGTTTAGAGACAATTTTGTGCAAAGTCGTTTTACTTTTAGTCGGAAATTCCAATGCTTATGATGAACTGGTAAATCTCCGATGTTCACAAATCTTTTCATCAACGACATTTACCAAATCTTCCATGATCACTTACGGCCGGCCAGATCCTAGTTCATCATAGAAATTTTCCCGTCCGTTTTTGAAAGCTCTCACTCGCTTCTGTACTTTGTTGTCTCTCATCGTATTAGGGCCGTACACTTCACTTAACTGTTGAATATCTGCTGCTGGAATGTTCCTTGCTGTCAAAAACCGGATAACTGATCATATTTTGCAGTCGGCAGATTGATTAATTATTTTGATTGAACATCTTAAATTTGCACAGTAAACAGCACTCTACAAAGATTTCACTGTAAAAATCGTAATTTCGTACCCAAGACATGTTGGGAGACAGCGCTCATGTGCATTACACTGTTTGTTCGCTGCTTTAATAGTTACTGCAATGGCAGATAGGTAAAAAAAAATAGAGTGTAAAGGGTTAACTACCCGAACAGGCAAAAATGTTGAGAAAATTTGAGAACTCATAATCAAAGAAGTTTTAAGAATATTTTACAGTTGTGGATCTGATCTTGTTGTGCTTTTTGTATCATGACAACACACCTGCACACAGCCATCTCTGTTAACCAGTTTTAGGAAAACCACGGCATGGTACCGCTGCCTCATGCTATTTACTTACCTGACCTAGTGATTTTCTTCTTTTTCTAATTATGAAAGAACTCAGATTTATCAGAAAAAAGAGGGAGGAGCTATTGGCCATTACTGAAGATAGATATAAAAAGGTTTCAAAAAATAGAGTTAGACAAATCTTTTAAGTGGAATGAGAGTATTGTTAAGGGCATAAGTTGTTTTGTAGAAAGTAAAATGTATCTATCTATATTTTTAAAGAATTTCTTGATTATACTACAGTGATTTTAGGTATCTGAAACTTCTGTTTTATATACATATTTGTTATCGGTTGAAAGCTTTTATACTTAATATGTGGCTTATATGTTTTTGAAATATATCCTAATGTACTTCTGATTTACTTTTGAACACCCCCTGGTAGGGTGTGGAATGCCAGTGTTATTATTTGGAAACGTGGAATATGGCTACATCTAAAGTAATTGTCACCTTGTATTGTGTTTGACAAGATTCTCCTACAGGGTTGTGAATATATTCTGGTCAAACTCTCATTTGGTTTGTGGTGTGAACTCAAAAACGTAGATAATAATCATGACACCGGCCCCTTAAACTTAAGAACTAAGATTCCATTTTTGTTGTTGTATAGTGTACATTTTTTGGTATCACTGTATTTAATTCTGATGTGATGTACAAAAAGTTAATTCTTTCTTACTTTGATACAATAAAGTCAATGTTTAAAATAAGAACATACTTATAATTCATAAAACATTTAGTCTCTTTCCAAAAGTAACTTTAACCCTGTGCAAACGTTATTTTACCTCTGTGCATTAGGCGATTTGTGCCGATTCTATTATGCTTACAAAATAGGGTTTAAAAAAAAATCCTATTATATGGAAATAATTAGATTTTTAAGTATTAGTTGCACTTATGTTTCAGGGAGAGAAGCGTAATGTTTACTTCAAGCGTCAGAAATACCACTGCGTGTATGAGTACCCACGTGAGCCAAGTGATAGTGAAGATGAGGAGGAACACAACATCCTGCAGAGGCGAACATGGCAGTCTCCTTCCACCTTTGATTACTCCACTTATGCCGGTAAGGGACAATACGTTACTGAGAGGTGTAATATTAATCCTTCATCTGCCCATATGGTAACTTCCGCACAGGCAAACACATGGCTGATTTGCAAGGTTTGTTAACCCTTCCAACGCCGTAGATGAATATATTAGACTTTGACCAATACGCCAAATACAGTTATATCTGATATTATAGATTATGTCTCTTGGAGAGTCTTTTAGGTGACAAAAAGTCTTTGAAATGCCCAGTGCACGCTCCGTGCTTATCGCGGTTATCAAGGAAGTATTTATAAACGACCTTCACTCAGTGGCAGGGAGACTGGAGCGCCCATTGTCTAACTTCCACTGCCTACTTGTCAGTTTTTTGTCTCCTACAAAGCCATAACCAAACATATCTATGGCATATATTATTACTTTTTCAGTTGTCACAAGCGCGTGTGTCTACTGATACTATGTATCTCGTTATTATTCTTCATCATGTGGTAGTGTTGTGATTATTTTGAAATATTTATCTTGTTTTGTAGTAAAATGTAATGAAACTTTCAGTTTAATAATAACACAATAACAATAAAATTAATATTTATTTGAAATTAACAGTTTTGTAAATAGTTATTTTTTAATTTTATAATAAATACGCTAATTTTAAGTAAAATGGCCTGTTTTATACTTTTTTTGCTTTCTACTGTGTAGACTTGACTTTTTATTCACTTTGACCATTACTTCATTAATGTTATGGATCTAGACTGGGAGTATGGAGAAGGAGAAGTGGAGGAGGCAGAGAGTGACTCAGACGACAATGGTCCGCGACAGTTGCCAGAATCGGAGTATGACTTCTACCGACTGAGCAACCTCGACTTCGATATGATGACGCGTGAGTGCCAAGTCTGAGTTTCTTCTAGTGTGTAGCATTCATTAGTTGTTTATTCATAATTCTAAGTGATGATTATTTGAAAATTTTAAGAAAAAAAACATATAATGACGGCAATAAAAAGTAGTTCTATTTGTAGTAAACAGTAGCTCCTCACCCAGCATACAATCTCTTGGTGGCTGACCAATCAGGAGAAAATGATAAATTAAGTTTATGTGAAAGAACCAGACCTTGTTTTTATAGACATTTTTGATTTGCTTCATAAATGGGAATATAACATTACCCTAAGTTTTAGTATTAGTTTTAGATAGATTTTGTATAAAAAATCAGCCTTTTGCAACTGTCCTCATGGTAGCTTTTAAGGTAATTCTTGATGTAAATTTACTTCTAGAGCCCAAAACACCCACATTTTCAATATATGTATACTGTATAACACGGCTTGTGGAAATGATAACTGCCATAAAAAACCTCAAACAAGTCGAAATTTGGTAGAAAAAACTGCCACGTTCATTAACCAGCTAGGTACCACTATCTCATTTCAATATGTCGGCCATTTAACCTTTAAACAATTCACAACTCTGTTAGAGGGTCATTTGAAAAGTAAGTTGTCCAGGTATCTGATCACTGAATGGATGATAGTAGTGGTGCAATCTGAGTGGCATTATGTAGATACATTGAATATGTATCTAGTAGTGTTATAGTGAAGGTTGCTGTCATTGACAAGTCCTTCTAGACTAGTGTTCAAAATGGTTGCCACTTTGTCAACTCTCCTGCTGTCTGTGAAGTAAATAGTGAAAATTCACTGTAAATTGTGTTCCCTAAGTTAAAGTTTCACAATTACAGATCTTTCAAAACATTTTCCAGATACTTTAAGAAACTTAAATATCGTTAATTTTGTACCCGATGGATACCCATTTCTTGACTGTTAACTCAGAGCAAAGAGAATGGGACCAGTTCTAAATGAATGACACATTTCTTAACCACAAAGTAACCACAAAGTCGCTGGTAATGAAACATCTGTTTCTGGTATAAATGTCAAACAAAAGAGACAATCGATGTTGTTTGGTTCACACCTCATCACCATGAAAACCACCACGGTCAGTTACATACATAGGCAGCAAAATTTTATTTAACAGGTATTAAAAAGCTTGTACCTAGATACAATAAGTAATTAAATCTAAATGGTGACAATGGAGAAAAATAGAGTAAGAGTTGTCCTTTTATCCTTTTAAATGTGCATAGTAACAAAGCTGTAAATGTTACTTGCTATTTTATTGAAGCAACTTACTTTTCAAACTTCCCTCATATTTATGTACCTTGAGAAAAAAAAGTTTTCTTGAATGCCTATAACATTTCTCAAACTTGTTGTAAATAACAGTTTATTTTGTATGGTTTTAGAGGTATTGATTACATGTAAATGTGCTAAGAAAGCCTTATATATATATATATATATATATATATATATATATTATATATTATATATATATATATATATATATATATAATTTTACTCATTACAAATAATATCTACAAAAGACGAGACCTATCTACAAGAGATTGTTTATATACCTGTCAGAGAAATATTTTGCGTTCTTTTATTGTTATGTGTACAGTTTACTAAGATATCTTTATTTATTTACTAATTAAATCAAGTATATCTCTCTAGACTTCTGTTATCCTCAGGGATGGATTTTTATTATTGTTTTTTTTTCTGTTTAAAACTTAAATAATATATTTTTGCTTATTTCCCACTTTAATGCACATATTGAGTAATTGACTAGGTATAACGTAATCTGAACTTTATGTAAAACCGATGATTGCAATTTGTTACTGGTGTTCCATTAATACTGTACAGTATAACTCATTGATAATACATCAAGTAAAGCATAAGTACTCAACTTTACTGGTTCTAGAAGTAATCTCCATTGTGCTGTATGTAGTGTTTCTGGTACACTATGTCTACTAAAGGATATAACAATTTATTACTGGTTGTGTTTAATTATTTGAGCTTATATTAGAAATGAATTTATGTACTCGGTTACTATCTGTTGTTATAAATGACTAATATAGAAATTTTGGTAAGAACTGCCAGATTGAGAGTTGCTTGAATTTTTATTTATTCTATACACTAAATGTAAATATAACTAAGAGTGTAGCTTTAAAATATATCAACATAATTTATATTATATTTAGTATTAAATGTAAGTTATTAGGGGCAACACCATAGTTATCAAGATAATGTTATTTACCTGGAAAATTGAATATCCAAATTTCCACTTACACAGTTGAATACTTTCAATCACACTTTACACAACATTTAACAAAGACATAACCGACACACAGTACGCCAGCATATGTTCAAATACGTGCATGCGAAGAAAATTTATTAAGTAAGAATGACTAAATTTGATATACATAATTAATTTCTAGAAAATAAATAAATTAGAATAGCTGTAACAATTGTAATAACCACATTTATATCATATCAATTCACCTCGATCCGTCTGTATGTACACAACATGACTGTTGGTTGTTGCCCAGTGCACGGAAATTAATCGTTTTTGAAAACTTGTTTGAACTGTACGTAATGTTTGTCTACCTCTTCCGATAACCCAACATCTTTAATGGTTATTACACAAATGAATAGGAATGGGTAATAACTGATAAGACTAATGAGTTACTTAGTTGACCGAGTCTTTTGAATATTCGCCACGGTCAATACCATTGACCTATTCACCCAATTTATTTACTTTTTTTCAACTTTTCAGGTTATCTAGAAACTTAATCAACAGAATGTTCTAAATATTTAATAGTGTTATGGGAATGATGTATTGTATTAGCTTATAGTAATAATCAGACAATATTTTTTAATCACTCCAAATTAATAATTTCACTGTTGTATGTATATTATATACCAATGTTCACCACAATTAAATTAAAAATACTATGTTAAGGACCTGAAAGATAATTGAATGTAAGTATGTATCTCAACTGTAGTAAAATATAGTTATATAGGTTCCCGCTGACAAGTATTGTACTTAGCGGGGCCTCAGAAATGTATAATTTCTTGAATAAATGCAATTCAATTCAATATATATATATATATATATATATATATATATATATATATATATATATATACACATAGAGAGAGAGAGAGTGTTCTGTAAAGGATGTCACAAACTTCTGTAGCTGATAGTACTCATCAAGTTGATAGCACTCAGAGTCTTTAGCTTTTAAGAATATTTTAAAATGTTATAATTTTAGATATTTTATAAATGAACCTACTAGAGTTACCAAAAATGTTGAATCTTGTTTAGATAATATTGTTAGTAACATACCTCAGAATCTGCTATCAAGTCTTAACCTTCACTCTGGCTTTTCAGATCATAATTTTTCTCAAATTTTGAAAATAAATGTCAATAATTTATTACTAAAAAATGAAAATAGTAAAATAATTACACATAGGATATTTTCTGAGCAGGGTCATAGAATGTTTCATGACTTTCTGCAAAAGGAGGACTGGTTTGATGTGATTTCTGGTGAATCGGTTGATGCAAATTTCTCAAAATTTGTTGATAAGCTGATATTATATTATGAATTAGCATTCCCATTAAAAACAATAACAAAACTTAAGTCAAGTCCATATTCCTGGGTAACTGATGTGGTTAGGGCAAGTGCTGTCCTGTCAAGGGAGCTGTTTGCCAGAGCCAAGTCAATAAACACAGAAAATAGCTGGAAAGAATATAAAACTTACCTTAAACATCATAAGAAAATAGTCCTTTATGCAAAAAGAGAACCCCTAGTAAATAAAATACAATCCTCTAAAAATATTCCTAGAACAACCTGGAATATCATTAATTCAGAGACTAAATCATTCGCTTCTGTAAAAAACATTAATCTAATTGTTAATGGACAAGATATTACTGAGCCAATGGATGTTGCAATAGCATTTAACAGGCACTTCACAAGTGTACCTCATATTATCTCAAACCAACTTGACTTGCTGAATTCAAGGCATTACGATCCACAAAATGTTTTGCCAAATCCATTTGTTAATGGTTCATTTTATCTCTATCCTGTTTGTGAAAAAGAGATAATTGAAGTTATAAGTAAATTTAAATCAAGTAAGTCACCAGGCCTGGATGGAATACCTCCAAGGATATTGAAGGAACACATCCACATTCTGTCAAAACCTCTTTGCTCTTTGGTGAATAGCTCCCTGACTCACGGAGTCTTCCCTGAATGTCTCAAGGTAGCCAGAGTAACTCCAAAATTTAAAAACAATAATTCAAATCTTGCAGAAAATTACAGACCTATTTCAGTTCTTTCAGTTTTTTCAAAATTATTAGAAACTATTGTAAAATTACGGCTTGAAAATTTTTAAAAATCATTCTCAATAATAAATAAAAATCAATTTGGTTTTCAATCTAATTTGTCAACTTCAGATGCTATCATAAGTTTAACTGATTATGTGCTAACTGCCTTGGACCAGGGACAGTCGACCTGTGGCCTGTTCTGTGACCTCCAGAAGGCTTTTGATTGTGTAGACCATGAAATGTTGTTAAATAAATTGGAGTATTATGGCATCAGAGGAGTTGCTCTCAATTGGTTTAGTAGCTTTCTGAGGGATCGCAGCCAGGTAGTAGAGATAGTTCAAAACAGTGCTGGTTCTGTCCATAAATATCTATCTCCTGCCCGCTATTTGGAGGCAGGCGTACCCCAAGGGTCAGTTTTAGGTCCAATACTATTTTTAATTTTTATAAACGACTTATCCAAGCAGTTCAATTTATGTGACAAATTAATTCTCTTTGCTGATGACACCACTAGTTTGATTAAATCTGACAATAAAACTGAACTATCTCAAAAATTATATGATAACATTAGTTTGATTTTTAACTGGCTTAAAGCTAACAAACTATCCTTAAATATTTCCAAAACATCCATACTTAATTTTCACTTTATTAGAAACTTTAGAGAACAACTTGAAATAACTTTTTACCAAAGTAAACTTACTTCTACAAAAAATTGTAAGTTTCTTGGTGTTACTTTAGATGACAATCTTAGATGGGAAAATCACATCAGTCAGTTAAATGGGAAACTAAATTCAGCATGTTATGCTATTCGTAAAATTAGAGACTTGACTGACTTAAGAACAGCAAAAACTATTTATTTTGGCTATTTCGAATCTGTGTTGAGGTATGGAATTGATTCCTGTGGAAGTTCACCATTTATTGAACAGGTTTTCAAAACTCAAAAGAGAGCAATCCGAATTCTAGGAAATTTGAAATTTAATTAATCATGTAGAGGACATTTTTTTAATCTTCAAATTTTAACAGTAAGAAGTATTTACATAATGGAAGTTTTAACTCAAACACATAAAAGAATACAGTCCAATCCCTTTATCTCCCATCATAACTACACAACACGTAATAGTTATTCTCTACCTGTTCCCATACACAGAACAACCCATTTTAAAACAGCTTTCTCTTACAATAGTCAGCATTTTTTTAACAAATTACCTTTAGCATGGAGAGAGATTCCTACATTAAAGGCTTTCAAAAAAACTATTAAAGAATACATGCTTCAAACTGAAATTTATACTTTTGACGATTTTTGTCCGAATTCACCAGAAAATAATTAAGATGTGAAATATCATACCACCTAGTATTAGCTATATGTTACTTGTGTTGTAGTTAGTATTTTTTTAAATTGTTATTTAGTATTTAGTGTTATTATTTCTTGACGAGCCTTATAACATTGTAATGTTCTATTGGGCTAATAAATCATTTCATTTCATTTCAAAAATGAATAAACAAAAGCTGAGAAATAAGTTATTGAACCAGTAATGCTATTTTGTATAAAAAATTATTTCTAAAACTTGTAATGTTACAGATAGCAAATTTTGCATATAAGTGGTGATAAATAAAAGGAAATTAAGAAAATCATGTGATTTTGCTTTAAAATTAACATGTTTTTAAAGTCAAATAACAATAAAAGCAGCATTTTATAAAGAACTTACAAAGTACCAACTATTTTGCCATTTTTATTATAATCAACCAGGAGCAACAAATATGTCTAAACAGCTAATGTGTTTTGTTTCAACTGACAAAATGTTCAATGAGGACCGGTGTTCATCCCTGATCATAATGTTTGTTGCAGAAATGAATCTGGATGAGGGAGAATTCTTCATCAGCAGCAGTGCTCGACCTTTCCAGATGGGAGACTCAAGTCAGTTCTTTCCAGGGAGTCTCTCAGATGATGATTTTCTTGTAGAATTTCAACCATGTGCCGCTGACACGGAGGAGGTGGTTATTCCTTCTTCCGAGCAGCTTCGATTAGGTAAATTTCATATGCTTTTTTTATTTAAATAAAAGATAAGAAGTATAAACAAGTCTTATACTTGTATTATTCAAGCAAACAAAAAATAAAGGGTTTTTTGAAAATATAATTTTGTGTGTATTTTTTTCATTAAGACTTTCAAAATTTCTTTTGCTGTTCACCAAAACTTCTGTTCTAAGTTTCTTACTATATTCTAATGGGATATTTTCATTCATTATATCAATCTATATTTGAAAATCAAATGAAGTATGCCTACATCTCTTCTTTCTGTCATATAATCAAACATTACATCCAGTTTGATTCTGGCACAATATGACATAACAGCAAACACACTGAATGTGTAACAATCTGGGCATTATTTTGCAGAATGTAAAGTTGCATCACAAAATAATTGTAGTGGTACGTTAAGCAAATTTTCACTGCAACAAACCCATTCAGATTAGGTTTACTTTACCACAACAACTTCAACTCAACTCTATGCTTAAATATAGATAACACATAACTGGTAGACTATTTATAGTAATCCGCTGAGACACATTGTTTTTCAGGTGTTAATTGATTGTTATTAAAATGTTTCCTTAACCTTAAGTCTGGTTGCACGTTCAGTAAATTCATAATTGTGTTTTGTTATGTTTTCGTTTTAGAAGTTAGGATCTATTTTTCTGGTTTGCTAGCAGTTTCATTTCTTCAATATTGTCTGTTTTATTAGCAGAAATATTTATGTATATTGTATATTGTATTACTATTTCAATAATGGTTTGAACAGCCATAATAATCACTAAATTTTATAACTAAACAATTACATGTTCTTAACCCATTGGAGACTGAGATTTTAACGCTATTGTGACAACCCAGGACTGAGTTTTTTTTTGTTTAAAAAACGTTTAATAGTTTTTTTCAGTTATGGTGGTATAACTTACCTGTAAAAAGTTTTTGTTGTGGAATTCATGTGTGGTATATATTTACAAATAATTACAAATACATTTTTACTTTTTTTAGTATTTATTTACTGTATGAAAAAATTTCAAAACAGTTCTCCAAATGTAAAGGAACTTTACATTTTTTACATTGGTAAATTGTTTCTGATCGCCTTCCGTGATCATAACACACTTTACATCTTTTGGATGGTCTAGCTTTGTTTGTTGGAGGAATTTTTTCAATGAAATGTCCCCATTGTTTACATTGTAGCCTCATTGGTTGGTCTAGTGAAGGCCTCCCTCCTGTAGGCCTATCAGGAAGCTGAAACTGTTGATAGTAACTGGTCAACAATGTTTAGCCTAAATTCTGAAAGATGAATTTTCTTTTTTAGTGACCAAGTTGTGTACAATACTAGCATTACATAATGCAATATCAAAAAGGTAAAAAAATATTTTTTTGTACCCTTTGGGTACAAAATCACTACTATCACTTCGCCCGTCATTGTCACTGATTTCATCATTATCGTCATTGATATTCACAGTTTCGCCATCTAAATCACCACTATCACTATCACTTTCATTCAGTACATTATCCACATACGCAGATAACTCCGACGAACGGAGAGAAACACTTCATCGCGAGACGCCATGTTGCTCGACTGATCGCTGTTCTATTGCAAACAGTTACGGTATTCAGGTTTATGTTCGGTTTTTGCATTCAGTTTCTTGTATTCGGATGTTAGATACCGAATAATACGATTCAACTATCGATCGCTTGTTGGTGAACGGAATAACCATACAAATAACCGAGAATTATATCGATTGAACAAATCCCAAAATTCATGACGGACACTGTCCGTCATCCGTCTTTACGCGCTGTATACATGATGACGGGCAATATACGTCATCCGTCGCCAATGGGTTAAGCACAGGTAAAAGGATCTGCACACAAAAATATGTATATCAAATTTATTTGAAACTCCTGTAACTACTAAATGAATAATTATACCAATTTGAATTTCAACCAATTGTACCAACATCAGATGCAATCATAAATTTAACTTACTTACTGCCTTGGATGAGAGGAAGGCAGTTTGTGGCCTATTCTGTAGCATTTGGAGGGCTTTTGACTGCATTAATAATACAAATATGTTATTGAATACACACTATGGCACTATGGTATAAGAGGAATTGCTCTCAACTAGTTCAGAAGCTTTCTGAGGGGTTGCAGCCATGTTGTAGAGAGCAGCATGGTCTTAATGGAAAAATGCAAGTCTTCTTCCAGCTATTTAGATGCAGGGGTACTTCAAGGGTCTGTCTTAAGCCCCATATTATTTTTAATTTTTATAAATGACTTTACTTTGAAGTTAAACTATCTCAACCGATTAATTATTTTTGCTGATAACACTACGAATGTGTGTTACACAGCAAAACTTGCCTGTCTCAAAAAGTATTTCAGAACTGTAAATTGAATTTTTAACTGGTTGATAAATAACAAACTTTTATTAAATTTTCCAGAAACAGACATTCTAAATTATTTTTATTTTATAGGACGTGACAGAGAACCAATAGAACACATTTTTTAAGTACATTTATTTCCACAAAACATTAAATTTCTTTGATTTATTTTTTAGACGATGCCCTGAAGTAGAAAATTACATCAATTAACTAATCATAAAAATTAATTAAACACACTATGGAATTCATAAATTCGAGACGTGACAAATTTAAAAACTGTGAAAACTATTTATTTGAGTCTTCAAGTTTTTTTGTACATTACTGAACTATTATTTTAAGTCAATCATGAGAAAAGGCAATGTTCATTAGGGTAGTTCACATTAAATAGAATTTGTTTTTATATCTAAAAAGAAATCAGAACACTTAAATGTAAAATGTAACCAATCATGTAGAACCATTTTCTAGTATTAAAATCTTGATTGTGAGATTTAATAAACAGTCAGCTCTTCTTGAATAAATGCCTTAAGCATGGAAGGAGATTCTGTTATAACATGCTGCATGAAAAATAACTAAACAATATTTGCTTTATACTAAAATCTAAGATAGTTAGAGAGTCTTGATTCACCAGAAAATGGGTAACCTCTGTTTATAAAATCCAAATATATCTATTTATTTGTATGTATGCAATGTAATTGTACGTGTGTAAATAATGTTTCTATTTGTTATTTAAAATAACATTTAAATTATATTTGGTATTTAATAGTTTTATTTCTTGATGACCCTTATAATCTCTTATAACCCTTATGACCCTTATAAGTTTTCTTAGGTTAGTAAATAAATAACAATTAAAACAATTCACTTAAAGTTTAATTTTAAGTAAAACTTTAATAGCTTGAATCTCAAGGGACTGCTTAATAATCCCCAAAAAAGGCCACGATATATTTACACAACAAAAATATTAATGTTAAAAACATGTTAAATAGTGTTTGTAAGGCACATTTAAAGCATTCTATTAATATACTATAATAAACACACAATAAACAAAAAAAACCAAAGCCTTATGCAATTATAAAAACCATTATGTAGGCCTTATACATTCACTCAGATGCATTGCCACAATGATGACTAAACAAAGATTATGTGAGGATGATGGGTATATGCGTTGGGGTGGTGGGAGGATGGAGCAGACGATGAAAACTGTGAGGCAAGCTAAAGAAGACATTCAGATTATTCATAATGATAAATTCATGGGACTGGCACAGTGAATGGCATGGCGAGAAAGGTGCTTTTTTTGTAAATATCATATGACTCGTACTTAATTCAGTCTGTAAGGTTGTGGCCTGTAGCTGTTGTAACTGACTATTTAAACACAGTATTAGACAATGCATTGTAATGTTGTCTCGTGTACTTATAGAAATTTCAGCCCAGAAATTATTTATGACAAAAAATTCTAATGATCTTAAACATAACTAGAGTTAACCACCTTATTTTAACATTATGTATAATACAAATGTTGAGGGACAGAAGAAAAGTTTGAATTATTTATGTTCCACTGTAAATTTGCATTTGCTAATTTTTTCCATTTTGGTTGTGGTTCTCATGAGTACTAATTTGTGTATGTAGTACTGTTGTGTTGACTGCTACGATTTATCAGGTTAATGTATGTACGATCGGTACTATATTTTGCTGTTCATCCTTTTTCAATTACAATGTTTTTTTATTGCAGACGATACAATCACTGGTAGGCTGCGTGAAGTGAAGACAGAAGAGAAACAGAAACCAGTGGATCTCCATATCGCAACGGACCCTGTGGTGGGGTCTGCTGAGGTGAGCCCTACCCTGGGTGAGCTGAGACACACGAGGCAGCGGCTCACACTGGACTTAGGTCGTGGTGAGGGACGGGAAGGGAAGGGTGAGGCCTCTCTCCTGGACAGTGGTGGGGAAGACAGTGGTGTAGAGAGTACGGCGACTGGCTCTTCGGACCGGCTTGACCAGGTGCAATCTTCAGAGGCGTGAACAAACCGAACTTTGGTCCTGTCTGGATCAGATTGTGGTAATTTGAGTTTTCCGCCAGGGAAGTGCGGTTGAATGATGAGATTTACATCAGTTCATATTATATGAAAAACAGGAAAATCTATATAAATTATGTTCAACCTAAAACCAAAATCAATGGTTTTAAGTAAAGTTTTGCTAATTATATCTTAGAAATGTTTTAAAATTATTTAAAAATTTGTATTTTTAAACAATTTTATTATTTTTTTATATTGATTTCTGAATAAAAACAAACCAATTTATTAATCAAGTTGTTTTTTGATACTTTTACTTCTAATCCAGTGGGATATACCTTGCTTTATTGAATAACTAGTACAAAACGTGAATCTCCTTAATATTGAAAATGTCCATTAGATTAGGAGACTAATGAGGTATAATCCTATTTACTTATTATTGTTTTATGTAGATTATGGGGTCAAATAAGAATTTATGGTTTTATTCAGAGTAAAAATTGGGTATTATTAAAGGATAGCTAAAAAACTAAATGTGTTAACATACATACATTAAATGGACAAGTCAATTTTATTACAGTACTTTAATTTGGAATTGTCTTGTTATTTTTAAATGGATGCATATTATTATAATTTTATGATAAGTACAAATATGAGTAAGTAATCCATTACTCATGAAACTCAGAATAAGAATTTATAAATGTTTCAGTATAAAAACATTACTTTTGTAATTGACCAGGCTTTGAAAAACTTTATTGGTAATATACGGTTTATTATGGTTGTTCTTGTAAGAATTTAATATTTCCAGTCTTACTGAACTTCAGTGTTGAAAAATAGAAGTTTTAGATACAGATTATTCAATTTTTTATATTAGTTATGGAAATAAAATTGGAATAATTAAAGTGGCTAGTATTCTGAAGCTAGTTGGTCCATGAACTAAGCAATTTTAGACTTTGGAAAAAGATTTTATAGTTCAATCACCAGTTTAAGATTTCAATTAGAAATACTAAGGCGTTGTACGTATGTTTTAAATTCTATATACAAAAGTAGTCTCACCAGTGTTGTGAAATTTATAAAGTGTTTGATATACGTATATTACTTCATTGGTGAAAGACGCAAGTATTTTTCATCCTAATGATAAAGAATGCACTTGTTTTCAAGTGTGTGAAGTATAGTTATGTATCATTAACTTTCATTTAACATTGTAAACTAACTATTTGTGATATTATATTGTTAGTTATTAAATAGGCAAGTCGTAAATTTTGCTGAAATAGGGTATAGGCTTACTAATCAAAATTGTATGCTTTTGCGTTAAAAAAACAGGAAGTAAATGTGATTAGTGTTTGATTTCGAATAATGAGAAACAAAATTGAATTAAGCTGTAGTTTTCAATACTCTGAACTTTATTCCCCAAAGCTTTTGCTTTCAGAGGTTTTGCTTTTAAGCCTTTGAACGTAATTTCAAACCATACTTGGATGTGGATTTTTTAATTTTTGTTTGAGGTTTGAACATACTATTTGTAGTGGAGAATTATATTTAGTAAAAAGACAGTTTAATTTATAAAAAAATGTTTTGATTTTGAGAAATTTTGTTACCAATTTATTATTTATAACAGATGGTTTGAAAAGTAAATACATGGTGTTAGGTGTATTTGACAACTGCTTGTTGACCGTATCAGGGAGGAGTGAAGCACTGTATATAATGGGCATTGGGTAGATTCAGTTTCTATTGTAAATGTGTTTTTTTCTGCCCCTGTGTGATGTTAAATGTAGAATAATGTTTATAGTTTTATTGTAGAAAATTGTTCTATTTTTATTATTTATTTCTACGATAATTGTAAACTGTTGCCTTAAATTAAGATTTAAATGTAAACCTGGTTTTTGTGACTTGTTTTTAGGTTTGGGGAAAACAAGTTTTGCTCGTGAAGCTCTCAGATGGTATTGTTTGCCTTGTGCTGTGACTTGACAGGGATTTTGACCTGATATGGGATTTGTGTTGATTGATTCTTGAGTAAGTGATAAGGAAAGTCCCCTCTATTATTTCATAGCTGCAGTGTAGTTAAAATACTCAGTTTTATTTTCAGTAAAACTAAGTAGTAAACTAACTGTAAATGTCACTTGTTGACATATATTTTATTTTATAAAAATATAAGAAATATATAACATTTGTAAGCAATTTTACAGCTATGGTTGTGAAAAGTTAATACAGAATTTTATTTTGTTTTTTTAACTTTTGTTCCATCATTTAAGTGTGCCAAAAAATTATTTTTGAGCACCATAAAAATTTCCAACTTCTAAAAACTTTTGTGTGTTTACAATTTTTTACCTTTTTATCGCATACAGATAATTGACAATGATTCGTTAACTTTAACACGAGCTTCATACTATATAATCAAAAAATAATTTTGATTATTTTACCAATAATAAGAGACATTAAATTTTATTTCAGTTACATTTTTAGTTTTTCCTCCCAATTAATGGAGGAAGCAAGCTTAAGTTTGCTAATGCACTTTCTCCTGCCATCGCAAGCACTGCAACCTCTTACCCGTCCATATTAAAGTCAATTGCCAGTTGCACTGTTCCATAAGCATTTTTATGATTTAAAAATATGTTATTCTTTAAGCATTTCACATTCTGCATTTTACATTGAATTAAATGATTTATTAATATCATATGAGCATTTAAATTAAGTTATTCTGAAACATATAGTAATAAAAAGTTGTTTAAGTTAATTTTCAGGGAATAATTGAAAAAAAATGTTAATTTCCTTTAAAAAGCTATTATATGTATATTTAATCCATGGGGAAAATTTGTAATAACATATACGAAATGCAGAATATTTTACTTTTAAGTGTTATTTGTTGAAGTATATTTATTTTGTATATCAAGGGAGTATTTTTGTCTTTCTGTCCATTTTCTAAGACCTCCCATTATTCTAACAGTTAACACCAATGGCTAATTTAAGTTAGATATTATTAGCTTCCCCAACCCTATCTCATTACAGTATCCTGACAGCATTAATAAGAACCTAATGTAGCATAAGCATTGATAAGTATTATATTATTGATCTTATACAAAACTCTCATTAGCTTATACGAAAGCTCGGTTGTCTCCGCTATAGGAACGTTGCCAGTCCTCAGCTGAGGCAACCATCTTATTTATTTGACTTGTTTTAGGTGATTTGTACATACAGTTGTTAGTATTTATGTATAATTGGTTTATGTTTTTCAATAATACAACATACCAGGTTATATGTCTCTCATTTCTTTTTCCTTTTCATCGATTGTTCTAAGTATTGTAGACCTAGTTTCCTAAGCGAATCAAAGAAATTAAACTTGTAATAACAAATTTAACTCTATTGAAAGAGTACACAGAGGAGGTGTTCTAGAAATCAAAGTATAATTATTAAAAAGTACATAAATCTTAAAATAAATTTTTATAAATTAACAGTACAAAAATACACTAATCTGAGCTATATCTATCTTGAACTTGGTCATGTAATTTTCGACCTATCACAAATCAGATGGTGAAAGAACGATTATGCAATAATGAATAATTTGTTAGAGATTGAAGTTAACGTTTGTAAACATTGTTACTGTAGTTGATATAAAAACTAAATCTATCTGGTGTATCATTAAATTTGAATAATTTTAAAATGGTTTTGAGTTGACTCTTTTCCAATCAAGTGTAATTTTTAAATGTTATGCCCAAATTTTCCATACTACTGAGAAAATTGCACATCTGATGTGTGAGCCATCGATTTTGTTGGGTTTCCTAATGCTCTTGGTACCAAAGTGGTAAAATACAATGCTCTTTCCTTTCTTGTAAAGCTTCCATATTATTCATTAAAACATTACTGTACATCAAACAGTTTTGTTAATATCCTATTTACTGAGGATTGCTCCACACATAAGAGACTGGAATACCTCATATAGGTGTGAACTGGAAAATTTGGATTATATTCATGAAACTGGCCATGTGAGCCTAAGAACTGAGATATTATAAAGGACTTTGAAAGCATGAGACTCTTTACTACTGCTAAAGGTAAGAAAAAATAGGAGTGCCAAATATATTTTGAGTACACGCTTACCCTTTACGAGCAGAGTTTGATGGTATCAGAAGTTGCAGGGAAGAGGCAACAGTGGGTCATGTGGGAGGTAATGTTGATATTTTATGAAGAATTAGAAAAATCAGCTGAACACATGTGGCTGGTATATTTTACTATTTGTGCAACAAGGAGGGTATCTGGTAGTTTGTATATTAAACCAACAAATTTACGGAACAGAAATAAAATTTTCCAAAAGCCTCAGATTGGATTGTTTAAAATAAGTAAGAGAGGTGCAGATACCTTTTAGGCTAGATACGTTTTCTGTATAGGGTCACAGATCTATACCCTCAAAAAACAAAAAAAAAAGCAATAGTTTGGGTTATCCTGTGACATTGATTATCTTTTGCCATGTGAATATTGTTTGAATGGCCTTATGTTCATCCATTGATTTTAGTGATTGAATTGTTTTGTTTTTTGTTGATAATCTTCTCTTATGTGGAATTGAAATGGGGTCTTCAGATAACTTTAATCAAGAGGAGCAGACAGTGATGGTGTAGGGTCTTGTCTTCACCATAGTTATTAAAAATTGTGCCTTAATTGCAAAATTGTTTCTCATCCCAGGTTGGCAAAGTTAAGAAGTCCAAGGTAATAACAGTTCCAATATTCTCTTTGTTTATTTTCAAATGATTAAAACATTACCTCGGTGTAGACTTCTCGGTCAAATCTAGGTGTTGATAATCTTAGATGTTCATTTTAATCTTAATTGTATAGGGAAGGCCCCCTTGTAGCCTTTTAAGCATATGAAAAATTGGGACACACTTCTTTTTTATATTTATTTCAATTTTATGCTTTGTAAAGTAATTTTACAAAAGTCAATTTGTATTGCTCGGTTAAATGATGGCTATTGTTGCCAAATGGAGTGGTTACAGATGTTTTCTGTGTATGCAAACGGAAATTGAAAGGCTTATCTAGATGCCGGACTGGTCTAAAACATGGTGGAGAAAAAGTGATCCTTGGATGGGTGCCATGTCATGAGATCATTCTTGAAATTTAAATTGAAGATCCCCTGCTAAGAAAGGCTTTGAGGTGAGTTGGAGCTGTGCTGTGGAATACTATCTTGTACATCAGAATTCCAATAAATTAATAAGTAAAAAGATAATAAAATTCATCCAAGACATGGGGAATTATCTCAGGGCTTAGATAATCGAAAATATTTATCCAACTGCACTCAAAGAGACTTAGAAGGATATACAACTTGTATTCAGAATGCTAAAAGGCCATCCTATAAACTTCTAATGGTAGAGCCTACGAGACACAGTCTGTGACTTTAACCCTGCATCTGGCAGTTAAAATTACTATAATGGCAGGCACTATTTTGCTAGTTGTGCACACCTTCATTCAAAGCTATGTAGAATATTTATTATTGATGTAAAGTACACACTATTATATATTTTATTTTTCAGTACGAAGCAAGGAACATTTATATGCTGTTGGATTGAATCTTTTATTTAAATTTTGTTTTTGTTTTTCATTATAAGTGAAAAAAACTAAAAGTAAAGCAAAAATACCCAAAGCCTTATAAAAAATGAAAATAATTTTTTCATTACTTTTCAAAATATGCAAAATGTAAAAAAGGTTTTTTATGCAAAACATCAAACATAATTTTCTGAATGCTTATATATTTTGAGATCTTTTGTATGTTGTACAGCATAAAAGTTCTGAAAATATTTTGTTTTTGTTTTTTTATACTTTTATATCTAAATGTTTGTTACAAATCCTAAGAAATGTTTTGTCAAAATAAAAGTTGTAAAAAACACCTAATATTCTATCAGAAAATGCTTAAAATTAAGTAAATTTATTATAATAAAAACTCATTGTATTATAATAATTGTTATGAGTTCACCTGCCTTATTTACTAGGTCACTCATAGTGTTTAGTAAATAAAAAATAATGAAATAAACATTATTTGTAATCTAGGCGTAGGCCTAGGTATAACGATTTTTATATCTCAACTAGCAGTTACCCGTGGCTTTGCACGCAATTTCCTGTCGAAAAACAGGACAGTATATTTACGTATTCTTTTTCTATGAATATCTATTTCTTGACACTTCTGAAGTAATAGATAGTCATTAAAATCTGTTCCAATCTCCTGATCAATTTTATATTGAAGTTGCTGTGTTTAACTGAAGTAGTAGAGTGAAAGAGTTTTTATAATATTCAAATTTCCCTCCAACATTCCATGATAATTTATTGGATTGATGATTTCAGTAACAATGGAACTATTTTAGGCCATCGAGGAGGAATCCTTAATCCAAAAACAATAGTAATTAATGATATAATGCATGGTGGGGTTCTGTGCAATTTAGGGATGGAAGTAAACTTATCTTAGATATATATTATGTTAGTGTCCATGGTTAACAACTTCAAAATTGATAAGTGGAATTACTAATGGCTCTTATTTAGGCTCTGTGTCTAGGTGAGTAATTCTGATTTTGAAGATTTATATTTTCTACACCATGGTTGAGGGGATCGATAAAATATGTAAAAAAGTGTATAATTATAGCCATTGTATTTTAATCCGGTCTAAGGTACTTCTAATGCCATATCTGAGTAGTCTTCTTTCCCCGATAAAAACACACATGCATCATATACCTTGTATACCACATATACATACACAGGCCTGAGAAGACTAATTCGGTAATAAATCGTCTACTTTCGGCCATTGTTATGTACATCTGGCCTATGATGTTTCTGACACCACAGTTGAGTTTGTTTAGATGCCAAGAAAATACACACAAAGACTATAAAGGTCCGGAAGTTTACTTCTTACGAAAAAACATCTAAGTTGGGTTTCATAAAAGCCTTTAAATGTATAGAAAAAGCTAGACAGAAACATTATCTTTAATTCCTGCATTACACTGCTGATCAATTTCATTGTCTGGATAACCACTGTGCTCCAAAAGCAATTTAATTACAGAAAATATTGAAATAATAAGTGATGTTATTTTTATGCTTGCTCTATGCTTTCAAGACTATAAATACGAGGGCTGCTATTTATATTTCTGGCCTTGGCAACACTGATTGCTGCTGATGTTTCCAGTGCAACCTTCACATTGTTAAACATACCTCAACGAAAACATTTTGTCATTTTATTGTAAGTGTTAGTGAAAAAGTGATCTTAGGAGAAAATGGAATTAACTCGTGAACATTTTTGTGCAATAATTTTTCATAACTTTCGACGTGGCCTGACACGACAACAGTGCTTAGATGAACTTAATTCCTTATATGGTAATGAAGCACCTTCTTACAGCACCATTAAAAACTGGTATAACGAATTCAATCGTGGCCGACAATCACTCAAGGACGAATCCCTTGAAGGTCGTCCAACAACGGTTGTTGTGCCAGAAAACGTCGATGCTGTGCATGACCTGATAAAACATGATCGTCATGTAACATATCGCGAGATTGAGGCTTCTTTAGGCATTAGTATGACAAGCATCAATAAGATCTTGCATGAACATTTGCATGTGAAAAAGGTTTGTTCACGTTGGATACCGCATAACCTGACAAACGCGCAAAAGGATGCTCGTGTTGATTGGTGCAAGAAAATGTTGCAGAAATTCGCTCAAGGTGCATCAAAAGCTCTGCACAGGTGACGAATCATGGATATACTCATATGATCCTGAAACAAAACAGCAATCTACCGTATGGGTCTTTCAAGAAGAGCCAAATCCAACCAAAGTTGTTCGTGGAATCAAATAAAATCAAATAAAATCAAATTCTTTATTGTTCATTGACATGAGACATGCATGGAACATGGTCAGGTATTATAGAACCGATTAATACTACACAGAAGAATACAACATTACACATTTAAATAACAGTTAAAAACAGTTTAAAATATAAAATAGTACAACTTAAACTACAAACAATCTAATCTATATCGTCCACTAGGCTGGAGCACCGCTCACCAGTTTGTTAATGGAGTAGAATGCCTGTCTGATTAGGTATTTTTTTAAGTTGTTTTTAAAAGACGTCTCAGTCTCGCACGCTGTGATACTAGAAGGCAAAGCATTAAAGATTTTAGGGCCCATATATGACATTGATTTTTTAAATGTGTTATTATGGTGTTGCAGAATGATTAGAGCATCTCTGTTTCTTGTAGAATACACGTGGTTAAATGATGGGAAGGATTGAAGGTTCTTAAATGTAAATGTGGCAACCGAATATATATAAAGTGATGGCAATGTCATTAGGCTTTCCCTAGGGAAAACCTCCCGACAGCTCTCACGATGACCCAGACCACACACATCAAAGCAAATGGTTGCCTGTTTCTTCGGCATAACCGGTCATGTGGCGACTGTGGCATTAGAGCAACGTAAGACGGTTAATTCGGAATGGTACACCACTATTTGTTTGCCAGAAGTCTTTGAGAAACTTCGGGAAAAGTCAAAGAAAAGACGTATCATTCTGCATCACGACAATGCGAACTGCCACCGATCGGTTGAAACAATGGAGTTTTTGACAAGGCAAAACATTGAATTGATGGGTCATCTGCCGTACAGCCCTGATTTGGCACCTAATGACTTCTTTTTGTTTCCGAACATCAAGAAAAAACTACGTGGACAACGGTTTTCTACACCTGAAGAAGCAGTTTCTGTATTCAAAACCCATGTTTTAGAAGTACCTAAATCGGAGTGGAAAAAGTGCTTTGAAAATTGGTTCCAACGCATGGTAAAGTGTATTGAAGATCTTCATGGAGAATATTTTGAAAAACAATAAAATAGATTTTGTCTTTAAATGCTTGTGTTTTCATTCTTAGGCCACAAATATAAATAGCAGCCCTCGTATCAATGCATTTAAAATAGTACGTAAGTTAATTAAAAATATGATTGTGCTGTAATATAATTTTTAAATAGAACAGTGGATTACATTTTGACAGGTTCTTTTTATAAATAAAATTTTTTGCTGCAATGCATTTCTTATAGAAATTTTTATATCTTTATCACCAGCCTTAATGTCTTAGATAAAATTTATTCCGTTGTGAGCTTCCAGAGCGCAATTTGAAGGTAAGAACCAAATTTCATAACTCTTATCTTTCATGGTATTTGCTAGGCGTTGATAAGTAATTCAGAACATTTCCTTTATACAGATAGGTTTTTATAAACTAAATTGGTTATAAAAAATCAAATTCCGTCTGTTTCAATTCACTTCTGCTAAGATATTTCCAGTAACATTATCGAGTTACCCTTGTGCTATGATCAAGAAAATATATACCAACAAAAACAAACTTTGATCATAAAGCGTCTTCTTTTGGCTATTTTAATTAACTTTCGATCTATCCATATTCAATTATATTTGTTGTTCTGTACATTTAAGTTCACAGCTTTGTACATTAAGGTACTTTTTAGGACAGCATATAAATAGTATTTACATTGCATTAGATGGTTTATTAATATACATTTAAAATTTAATAATAACTTCGACTTTGCAATCTGCATTACACTACTGACAATAATTTAATATTTTCTTAAAATTTTAATGTATACAAATGTTTCTGTTTCTTTTATGAACTACAGCTGAGAGTGTTAACAGCTGTTAAGTATCAGTTAACTTTGTATTACGTGTCGTAGCACAGTCTGCTGGATCCAATGTGAAGCATTCCAAAATGAACAACAAAAATTTAGAAATAAAAATTAATCAAATAAACAATTTAAATTATACCAAATTGTAAATCTAAACCACTCTCGAATCCACTTGAAGACACACAAAAAGTTTAATTAAAATTGGTCCAGCCGTTTAAGAGGAGTTTAGTGACATACACATGCACACAAGAAATATATATATATATACACATATAAAGATTTAGCCTACAAACCTGTGAATGTCAAAAAATTATTATACAATAAATGAATCAAAAATTAATCATTGATCACGATATAGTTTATAGGTAAAATCTTAGAATTTACAAATAAAAGTTTAGAATACACAATGAGTAATCACTATGACGGCTATAGTCCTCTTGAAATTATAAAGTTTGATCATAAAATAAACACATAATTTACTTATTCCTTGGAGATATCTATACCACTTAATGGCAAATTTCATAAGGCGTATATAATTCTTAGGCGTATATAATAAGTTTGATGTCGTTTGATACTAACTATAATATTATGAGAAACAACAAAATAGCGACTAGTGAAACTAGTCGTCTAACATTACAAAAATGTCGTAAACAATAGTTTCGCCGAAGGTCTTTCTTTGTAACATATATCAACAAACAGATGTTTGAAGCAGATGATCTTGTTGAGAAATAAATTCCAAACGCAGTTATGCAGCCAAACTCCTTCCTAAGCGCTCTCTCGAAGTGCACGACCAGACACGGCAAACCAACATTTGTATAGCAATTTTATAATTTTGGTGCATACTTATTATGCATTATTACTCAAACTATATATCAAATTAATCAGTGAAACATCACAAATTAATTTGGTATAATATTTGTCCTATTTCAGTTTTATTTTCGATAGCAAAAGTTTGATTAAATAGATGACTGCAAAATCGACTAGTGACTAATTATTCAACAATGGAGAAACATTTTTTAGTCACTAGTCGTCTAACAGATGGAGGGTTAAACAACATCGGGTCATAGAGCTTGGCATGAACTCTCAAAGCTCATGTACTCCCCTAACTGTGCCAAATACTTTTATGACATGTAATAATGCACAGCTTAACTAATGCTGTTTTAACTGCATTTCCACAAGATATCAATTAGACCATGGTATTATCAACATAACCATTGTCTCAGCACTGCTGACACAAACTGATTATATTTGCTTCCCAAAGGCAAACTATCATTCTAAGAATGCTGATGGGTTGAACAAATCTGTTCAGGCTCAAATTATCTAGTAAAACCTATTTTCTTAATATTGACTTGGAATTTTGGTCAATTTTCTTATTTTTGAATAGTTTGTTATATCATATTACGTAGTAATAAACAATTTAGTCTTCAGTATCAAAATATTAAAAGTTGTTTGAAAAAGAAAATTAATACATATGAACTCCTAGAGATTATTTTATTTCATATTTCTTGTGTCATTGACATTGTGACAGGTCTCAAATAATAATTTACTGTTTGAAAAATACTTTTTTTCTTTAGAGTAACATAAGGAAAATGGGAAGTGTGAATAAGTAACAAGCTAATTGATACTTTAATATACAGGAACACTTTATTTCACAAATCCAAAACTTAAAACACAATATGTTGTGTTTCCCCATGTCCTGTTGCTAATGTACAAGCTAAATTGCAAACCTGTGAAAGTTACCAATGAACTTTTCCATAGAATATACATGAGATCTCAATCAACAATCTGTACGAACTTAAACTATATTGCACTTATAAAGTTTCTAACCTTGGAATCTTAATAAATAAGAATACACAAAATGAGGTAAGTCAATTACATTTGTCAGTTGCACCACTGTTAGTTCAACCATGACTTCTGACAAACTGCATGGAAGTTTCATTGTGAAAAAAATCAACAGAAGGAAGTTTTTATCCATATATATATATATATATATATATATATATATATATATATATATATATATATTACAAGTTAAAATTGTCAAAGTGATTTTCAGGTATAAAATTTAGTTAAAAGTAATTCAGGTAAAAGTATTCAATATCATATGTTATATTAAAACATTACTAATCCTTAAGGGCTCTTACATTTTTCTGAACTTCCTGGATCTCTACTATTATTAGTTTCTGCTAATACTGGTTTGAAAATAATGCAAGAAAACAGAAACTAGGCTGTAAAAGATTGCTATAGTTTAGAAAAAACAACACATAAAATGAAATTTTCATTTTTATGTTTAGGAAAAAACGCTCCCTCCATTAATATTTATACAATGACTTAAGGTTTAAACCTTTTTACTTAAAACTAAAACAATTGAAAACAAGTCTCTAGAGGAGCAGTGTCGTTTTCCTATATATATATATATATATATATATATATAATGTATATATATCGCATAGGAAAAAAACATTGCGCCTGTAGAGAGTTGTCACTTATGTATATATAAATTCATGACAAATATTTTAACATCTGGGATAGCAGAAACTTTGTACACAAAGTATCTTTTTGATAACTTACAGTGTATTAATTTTTCAGAATAATGACTGACAATGTTGAAGTATAATTACATATAAAAATTAATCACTATCTATTAAAATCATAAATTATTACTACATAACTGTGAGAAGCAGAGGATAAAATAAGTCATGTACATTACAATATTTAAAATTGGTTGAAAAAATGTAGATGTTCCCCATTTAAAATATACCTTCTTTGGTGGTTATACTTATGTTAATTATGTTTGCTGGGATGTTCTCAATTGAAGTATTCTGGACCAAAGAAGCTCAGTAGAGTCCGGAGGGAAGATCCATCAACTTGCCAGTGGAGATGCTCAGGTTGATGTGGTGAAGACTGTTCAGACCCCGATTATAGTACTCTGACATGGTCTTCACCCTGTTGGCAGGAATGAGTCCAGGAGCATCCCTAATGTTGTGCTGACCAGAGTACAATCCTGCATTAGTGTGTCCTCTCTTCAGCACAAATTTCTGCAGATCCGTAGGTGAAGAGTTCCTCTGAATCGGTAAAAAAACTGATCTCTCTGACGGCAGCCTTGCAGGTTCCTCTGACTTCTCTAATCGTGGCCTATATTCCTTCACTTTGTTACTTGGGGAACGCGAGACTATGACCACGGATGAGTTATTGATTTCCTTTGTGGGTTCTTGATGGACCATGTCAGAAGTTACGACTATATCCACTAAGCTATCTAAACCTTCACCAATTCTATCTAAACTTTTTGACTTGAGCTTTTTCACATGGTCTGATTTTGGATCAATGTACACTCTCGTTCCCTGTTTTGGCTTGCCAGATTTGTCTGATCCGAAGTAGGTGTTTTGGACATCTGTTACGTAGAATAATCCGTCGAAACTCCCTCTCCTCGCTTTAATCTCTGGAAGAATTTCCTTCTGAATGGCTTGAGGTTCTGGTCTTGTTTGTATTCGCTGATGATGGAATGTCTCTCGTCTTCTAAGAACATTTTTGTGTGCATCTACACGATCAGCAACCATTGTCTCGCGTCTCCTAAGCGCTGTCTTGCATGGTGGCTGATCTGCAAAGTTCTCAATGGTGCTTGGCTCCTTGGATGTACTCAGGAGAGAATCAGAGTTGTCAAAACTGTCTTCATCCTCAAAGAAAGGATTATGTTCCTCATAATCCCGCCCGAGAAGGAAGAGACTTCGAGATCTCCTAGGTGGTTGTGGTAAAAGCCTGTAAAGAATTAAGCAAGTTAGAACCTCCATTAGAATTTAGTTTAATTAATGTTGAAAATTGAACTTGACCTGTTATCATTATTTTTGGCATTAACTTTTAATACATTTTTGTGAAGAAACTCTATTAAAATTGTAAATAATTATTTATTTCATGAGTTAAATTATGTTATAAGTTCTTCAGATGACTCAAATTTATCAAATTCGTCAGTTAAAATTTGTACATTTCGATTATTATTATTTGTACTGTAGTTTATAAATAAAAAAAAAAACTAAGGAATAAAAGTAATTGTATAAATTAGGCCTTTGAGGCTTAAGTGCACAGCAAAAGGCTGCCCCATAGAAGAAGAATTGTATAAATTAGAACATTTTTAAACCTGTTTGCCTACACCTGGTTCCGCATTTATTTGTTAAGGGTACCTGTAACTCAGAGAAATATCTAGCGAATGAATTGAGTTTTGGACTTATAATTTTGCAACCATCTTTAGTAACCTACAGGGCCTTCCTAAAATTGTATTATAGTGTCTGTCTGTCTGCATGTCCATGTGATAACTCTTGATTGATGTCTTAGAGACTGAAATCTTAAGAAAATTAAATTTGAGCTACGAGGATGTTGACCTACCTCTCCGGAACAATGTCAACCTCATCATCCAGGATGAGGGCCTCAGAGGTGAGGTCAGCATTGGAGCGTCCAGTCAGCCTCTGGAAGTGTTTTGCCAGAGCTACCTCCTCCTTAGTCCCTCGGTCACGCTTGGTCACATAGTCAGTCTCTGCGTCGTTGATGATATTCTGCAACTCCTCCATCACCTGGACAGTTCAGGGGTTGGGTGGGGGAACTTGGACTTTAGTCAGAAGTGATAATGTTGTCATGTTAACTAGCATTAGTTTTTCAGAAAAATTTACAATGATTTGAATGATTTTGAAAAATTTACAAAAAATACCATGAATTCTTAAAAAAAAATTCTAATTAGGAAAATGTAATTCAATAAGTAAAGCATATACTCGTATTTACATGAGAATAGAAATGTTAAGCAAATAGTTTTAATTATTTAACAAATTAATTTGTAATTAAATGAAATTTCTAAATTATTTTGTATTAGTTCATTACTACTCATAACTTCAGGGCCTCATTCATTAAGAACAAAATTTCATAATTTTTACCATAATGATTGATTTTACTTAAAATATCAGAGCTTTTTTTTACAAAGAGTCAAAATAATAAAACACAACAGTTCAGTTGATAATGATACAAAATTGAAGCTCAATTCATGGGGAAGACCAATATCTTTAAGACCCATCTAAAAATGCTGAAGTCTAGCAGAGAAATTGATGCATTGTTGCCATTATGTGAATACCTATAGGATATGTTAATGGATTATAAGTGAAATTTCCCACTGTTGAAAACAGAAGTTTAAATTTTGTTTTGCTTTTATTGTATTTGTATTAAGTAGCTCTAATTAAGAAGCTTGAACTCAACTTTATTTAACTTTGTACTTTCAAAATATCTCTTGTTTTGACCCGTCATACTGACAGCATAGTCAAATCTTTTCATTCTCGATCGATATCCTTATATCATATAGATAAATAAAAATACAGAGCAAGACCAAGTATGGATCCTTCCTTTATGCCATTTCTGTGTTTATGACAGAATGATAGCAATCTCAATGCACTGGAATTTGTCACTGTGTACGATTTCGAACATTTAATGTTTGACTTGTTATATTTTCAGAAAATATTTTGTCTGTAACACTATAGGAATATTAATTCTCAGTATGAAAATTTTGATGCATCACTACAATAGTAATAGTAATATGATGAAAAGCTTACATAACACTACGGTTTTTATTGAATCATAAGCAAATTAGAATTGGAATGAAGGTAAATATATAATTTTAATGAAATACAAATTTTGAATTCTTTTGTAGACTAAAAATCTTTATTATGTTAGCTATGAACCTAAACGTTATTTAATAAAATAAAATCTTTATTTAAGCAATACTTAGATTTAGAGATCTAAGTAAGATATAAATTGCTGTTACTTCTTCAATTGTTGTTTCCTCCTCTTCATCTTCTTTGTCCACGTTAGTCTCACGACCGTCAACAACGATTGTGTCATTCTGAACATTAAACATCTCATATACGAGAGGTTCTTGTTCGATATCTTCCTCATCTTGATCAGAGGAGCTGATACCCTCATCTTCCGCTGGGGTAGAACCGCTTCCTTCCTGTTTGGAAGACCGTCTCAGAGCTGTACGTGGGGGAACTTGATCTCTCAGAGAGCACACTTCACTCTCCAGCTCTGAGCAACGATCTTTCAGACACTTCTCCAGAGATGAGAGGACTCCCTTCTCCTCCTGGAGAATCTGTGGACAGAAATTCCATAAAAGTTTCCATGAGACAAAAGTTGAGAAGTTCCCTTAAGGATTTCGGTTTTATTACGGAACTCAAGCCATTCAGTGTTTTCCTCAAATTTTCCAGGACCATGATAATTTTTACCTGTGGGTCTTCCCTAATTGGTGTCAATTCTTAAAGAAACACCCGAGAATATGTCAGTATTTCAAACAAAAATATTACTAACATTCACACAAAACTGTTTGTTCCTTTACTATAAGAGATCTGACTTATAAATACTAATGTGCAATCCTTATTAAACATATATATTTTAAAAAATTAAACTAAAATTGTCCTCAAATTGCTGATACTATAAAAAAATATGAAGACTGAATATGTTATCTACTGGAACATTCAGCTAAAAAAGATAGGTTCATAGAAATTTGTCTCTACAGTTCTCAATGTACATCAATAATTTGTTGGGATTTTATATTAAGTTTTACTGGAAGTTTATAAACTGCTCAGTAATATAATAAATGTTCCTTATTTAAGGCCTAAAATGTTCAATTAATTGGTTTATCCCAAAAACAAATGTGAAGCAGAAAGATGGGTTGGAAAGCGCAAAAAGAGGTTATTTTTTTTATTAGTGCACCTCTTTAAGGAATTGTCAGCCAAATGTTCAATTAATTGGTTTATCCCAAAAACAAATGTGAAGCAGAAAGATGGGTTGGAAAGCGCAAAAAGAGGTTATTTTTTTATTAGTGCACCTCTTTAAGGAATTGTCAGCCAAATACTGTGATTACTCTGTATTCAGCTCTGTATTTCAAGTATGATAACTTGTATTGAGCTCTGTTTCAGGGATAGTTTTCAGTTGTTTCTATAGGATAGTGAGAACTTTAATAATCTATGAATTTAATGTAACACTAATCCACTGCTACATCTAAAAGTAAAAAGGAGTCCAAACAATTGGTGCATGAGAAAAGAGTGCAACAAAAAAGATAAAGAATGCTTCAAAAAGATAAGAAAATTATGGGAATTGTTTTTGGGAGTCTAAAAGAAATAATTTTCCTTTTAGAAAATTAGAAAATTCCAATAAAAATTATTTACACAAAAAGCTTTGATTGGCATTTATGAAAAACTATTCATTATTGGTTAATATCCCCAGAATTCAACCAGCTCTTTCCTCTGGGGCTTTGGGACAAAGGTTTGGATTACATTCTTGCTAAATTCACATGTTTTATATTGTACATATTTGACTTCCTTAAATCACCACCTTCTGAAATATTAAAAATTAATAGTTATTGAGACAAAGATTTGTTTACAATGATTTGTTGCTAAAATGATTGGCTATTTTGTGGACAAACTCATACATTTTGAAAGAAAAAATTTAATGTGACATTGAACAAAGCTCATGTTCCTATAGATCAGAAAATAAACATATTATATTTTTATAAAATCAGGGCTTTTAATTTTTTAATCAGGTTTTAAACCATTTTCTCAATACTGGTCCTTAATTTCACTCAATGCTACGGTGAGCAGCCCATTTCATAATCTGTTGTCTTATCCACCTAAAGTTCCTTTCCGATTCTGAAGATATATCAACTCCAGCTATTTTCTTCATAGGAAGCTGGTCTAGGTTATGTTCTCCATTTATTGTTTTTATTAGTTAATGTTATTTTATACTTACATGTATTCGTCTTTCCAAAATGGTGAGCTTTTCTTTAAGAACCGTTACTTCCGTTGTGGCCTTCTCAGCAGTGGCTTTTAAGGCTGGAACATCAATGAAATTCTTGTCCCAGCGACTGAGCTCAGACTTCACACTCTCGACTCCTGGAGCTTTCGATGGCAGAGTCTGCATAAAAAGATTACTTAAAGATAATTTTTGATAACTTTAGCACTATAATAATGTTATGAACAAAACAAATAAAGTATTTTCCTAATATACTAATAGAATTAAATAATTTTAATTAGTGGTCAAATGGCATTCTGTTTAAAAAATTAATAATATGACACTTTTTGTTCTAGTCAGACAATTAGAAAACTATAGAAATAGTATGAAAACTAATGCTATTTCCCAATAAAAAGTAATAGTATTTTCCTATTTATCTCAATAGCGATAATCATCAGTCAGTAATTGAATATCCCATTAGATTACTGAATATCCTCCTTTAATGGAGTCATGTTAAACTGGATGATAATGAGCACTTCATGATCCTGCACGATCTAATGTTTGTAGTGAATACTGAATAAATGGAGGCGATTTTGGCTTGGCTACAACCATTTTTGGGTCTTATATTGAACTCTGTAAGTTGTTACAAGGAAGAAAAACAACACTATACATTATTTTAACATATACAAAAAAAACTTACCTTGCCTAGAAGACTGGGTTTGAAACCAGCTTGTTCCAATTCAGCTTGGATGTAGAAACGGTGTTGTTCGGAGGGTGCAGTCTCAACGAAGGCATTGATGAAGCGTAAACCGGCTGACAATAGGTCGGGACATGCACCGGACAACATGCCCACCAAGAACCGAAACCGGACAGGTTCACCAAAGCGGAGTCTCATGGTGGACATGGCATCAGAAACTGGTCCATGGCCTTTCGCTGTCGAGTGTTCACAGGTCTTGGTCAACAGCTGTGAAATGATGATATATTTAAGAAAATAATATTTAACAAGGATAATTATCGAAAATTGGAAATTTCCTCACCTGTGGCATTGTAACCCTTCTGGTAATCATAAGTTTTATCCTTAGCTCTTAGCCTCTGAGTACTGATAATTCTCACACTTTGACATAAATGGCATAATATTCCACATATAGGTTCTTATCTAGGGCATCTTTTCAGTTGTGTTAAGAGATCTAATGAGAGGCAACATATTTTTTGTATAAATAGTGTTGGAGTTGTGAAACTGAACACCACTTTATTCATTTATTGAACAAGATTACCTAAAATAATATCAAACAGAGTTCTTTTTCGCTATTATTTGATTTCTTAATCTCTTTGAGTTAGATGATAGGCATGTAGAATGAATTATATCTTGGTCTTGCTATGGTCTAAGATCATTTGATTCTTTGAAAGAAACATTGGTGCACTCACCATGAAATAAGAAGTTCAGGGATAGATCATAGAGTGCGGAATAAGGATGGTTTAGATTAAATGCCAAAAATTATAAGAGTATATTATTACAATGCGTCTATGACACAATGAATATGTATGAGTGGAGTTATACAGATTGAAGTAACATAGAAGAAGTCATAGAATTTTTAACCTGGAACTTGGTGCAAAATAAGACACTAGCGTGAGACAGGATGATAAGAGCTATAGGACTGGTGAACAGAAGCCCAATTTTATCAAATGGTCGATCTTTACTTATTGGCAGGTATCGATTAAATTTGATTTATATGTCTGACAGTTGGTACAAGTTTGTCAAGCTAAAACAATTGTGACAAGTAAAAAATGTATTGATTGATATTTGTAACACACTGATACCTTCCCATTCCAACCACCACCAAAACTAGTGCTGCTGATAATTTCTTTTACTAGGAGAATTTCCTCTATTAAATTATTAATTTCCGCTTTTGGGTCCGTAATTAAATGGATAGATATTTTATTGTACTTAGACATTCTAAAAGTTATGTAACTTTTCATTTAGGTATTACTAGACTAGCTTTTTTTGTACTTTAAAAATACGAGTAACATCAAATTTCTAAAGTTAAACACTAGCGTATTCATTCTTTCAACAGTAAAGTCAACAGACACAAAGTACTGAATGTTCACCTCATAACATGTATGACCATGTAGTCATGTTTTCAGTCAAAGCGAGTGTATGTGTATACATTACATACATCAGTCAGCCAATCAACAAGGAAAACTCATGACAAACTCGTTCCACGTGTATGGGTGTAATCACGAAAACAGACACACTATATTTCAACTGGGTTAGAAGAGAGATCTGACTTTTATCGGTTAGTTATTTATCAGTGGCTTAAAAAACCCCAGTTATTTTACATGAACTCCTACTAATTACTGATTCTGTGTCTGTTTGTGTGAGTTTTAAACATTGATAGAAGTTTAATTCTACACGTCTGTTGTTTGTGAAGAGCAGTTTGTATTCTGTGATTGCTTTGTACCTAGACAGAGACCAGTGATGTTAGAGTGACCTTTATTTATTATTGCGATTGATTCCCTGTAATGTATTGTGACTCATGAATAAATCAGACTACATTTCAAAATCTGAAAGCTTTACCTTTCAACTCTTGCTGGAGTGATGCAAGAATATTCTAAAGCATGGCTCTGTTTGTATAGAACATAATAAAAGTCAGTCTTGTTTTACTAATCATGAGTAAATTTAAAACCACACCTCTAATGTTTTAGAAAAATGAGAAAAGTGCTATAACTTAAAAACCATGATCTGTTGAAAGACAACTAATTCCAGATAAGGTTTAGTTTTCTTACCACAGAGCTAAAGTGATATCTGTGACAACAGAAGATAATTTATTTAGGTCTGTCAATGAACTCAGACCTGCTGATGAAAGACCTTATAAAATAAATAGTTTATAAGTATTTTTTGTGGCAACAGATGTACTTAAAATTGCTTTTATCTTATTATGTTACTTACTTAGATAAATATTCTTTGACAAACTTTAGACTCCACTTAGACTAAGCCATAATGAATTATAACTAATTTTACAATTTTTAAACTAAATTTATAACTAAATTTTGTTATTTTATCACCTTTAAATTAAAAAAAACTTCTTGATTGAAAATACTTAGCAATTTCCAATTATGCACAAAACAAACTATTATAACAATAAGCTGTGTGAATAAATATGACAAATTTGAAATTAATTGATCTAATATTACTAAATGTTAATAAAAACACAACTTTTTCCAAATTGTTTATTTTTTGGACGAGGCCTTTCAAAACCAAACTTCAGGCAACTCCACAAATAAATATTTACACATTGTTTGTTACAATTAATATTAAAATAAAAATAACATATGGTGTAAAAATGTAAATACAAAAATTTTGGAAATATTTCAGCCAGTATGAAAAATTATATTTGACTAGAGTTTAATTTTTGAATAAATTGAGAAGAAAGAAGATTGGAATTTTCAATAGGGCCCTCTTCATTGTTCATGAGTTTTTCTTTATTTCTGTTTATGTATAGTGTTTCCCAAGCATTCAAGTTCATTGGTTTTGTTATTTCTTTTATTAATTTTAGATTTGTAATTGATGTTCTGTGTCCTGATTCAATGCAGTGCTTGGCTACAGCAGATTTGTCAACTCTTCCATATTTTGTATGTGATAAATGCTCTTTGAATCGTGTTTTAATTGTTCTTTTAGTCTGTCCAATATAAATTTTGTCACAGTCATTGCATCCAATTTCATAAATTCCCGATTTACTATCATTTGAAATTTTGTCCTTAGGGTTTCCTAAAATTTGGGATAATTTGTTGCTTGTTCTGTGAGTGACAGTTTTATTTATATGCTTTTTAAAAGTTTTGCATATTTGGTTTGAAAAAGTGCTGTATGTTGTGCAAACATCAATTAAAAATCTAAAATTAATAAAAGAAATAACAAAACCAATGAACTTGAATGCTTGGGAAACACTATACATAAACAGAAATAAAAAAAAAAACTCATGAACAATGAAGAGGGCCCTATTGAAAATTCCAATCTTCTTTCTTCTCAATTTATTCAAAAATTAAACTCTAGTCAAATATAATTTTTCATACTGGCTGAAATATTTCCAAAATTTTTGTATTTACATATTTACACCATATGTTATTTTAATATTAATTGTAACAAACAATGTGTAAATATTTATTTGTGGAGTTGCCTGAAGATGAAACCTTTGGTTTTGAAAGGCCTCGTCCAAAAAATAAACAATTTGGAAAAAGTTGTGTTTTTATTAACATTTAGTAATATTTAAAGAATTTTCCAATTGCTCCAAGAGTCTACAATTGATCTAATATTTAACAATGTATTCAATTACTAATATTTATATTGGTAATTGATCAAAACTAAATCTATTTAACAAATTGTATACTTTAAACTACTTTAAATTAACTAAATGCAGGACTCCTATAAATTACCTGTATTTTGAAACTAATAAAATAATATGCTAAAATTAATTCAAAACATGCTTTGTTTAAATAACAAAATATTTCTTTGGGAAGTGATAGCCCCAACCTGCTGATTAAGAGGACTGCTGATTAAGAGTTGTCTCCTTGTTTGACCTTGATCCAAATTTGTTTTCTAAATTCACTTAATTAAACAAAACCTGAAAAAACCATTAGCCTACCTCCTTCAATTATTTATAACATTTATAACGAGGCAGAGTGCCACAAACACCAAGTGACTATCAAATGAAAAACCAAGATGAGTTATTAAGTCAAAACCAGTGATGCTAAGAAAACATAAATTTACAGCCATGTAACCAAACATAATAACTTTTATCAAATGAAAATTATAAAACAATAGATAACAGTGCCAGAACATGGTTATTTTGTATTGTTGGATGTATCTCATCACTAGTTTATATTGTGTCACATGAAAAAGGTTCAATAAATGTGTAGTTCACTGCCCTCAATTACTTCTGTCATTAGTGAATGAGTTTTTTTTTTAGAAATAAGGAGTTTTAAATCATTGATATTGTCCAATCTATTTCAAAACACCAATATAGGTCTTTAAATTTGAATTTAATAATTTGATTCCAAATTAATTTCACACATTCTACATGTATTTCTATACATTATATATTAACATAATATATTATAGGTAATATAATTATATACAAGTAGATAAAGTACAATGTAAAATGAAAATTATTGACTGTCTTTTTATTGCTAAGCAAGTCACGAGAACCAGCAGACATGCTAGCATAAAAAGAACAGGCAAAGGAAAAAACTTCAAGTTAAAAATATTTTAAGACATCAATATTTTCATACTTTTAAATAATTTAAATCAATTATTACCAGCTTCCAACATCGGACATTTACCATCAAAGGATAAGAATTTGTGTCATACTTTTATTTGGGTAAATAGCATTAAGATGTAAGTGTTAATATAATAACCTTTTTCGTCTGTTACACCAGCACAAAGACTTAAGGGAGTGAGCCAGAACTGCTTCTTCTTATTCTACAAGAATGCATATGGTACATTCTTACAAATTTACAAGCTTCCTGTGTCGGGTCAGTTATTAAGACATTTTGAGCCTGTTCAAAATATTTTGTGTTATGTAAATGGTAACTTGAACATATCTCAAATTGAATAATTATTAATGGATTTTATTAATACCTGGCACTGAAACACTGAAGGATTAAAATAGCAGGCTAATAATAATTTAATATGTTGTGATTATAATTAAACTAAATGTAGTTATGTGATTATAACATGGCCTGTACATATGAATAGAATCGCCATCACAAAAGATCTAGACTTATATTTTGGTAACTAAAAATACCTTTCAGGTAAAGTCATAGCTTACTTGCTAGTTGCTAGTTGTAATCGAGTACTCAGGAATGCCGTGATGAGACACAGGGGTATATCTAACTAAGATAAACTCATCTACAATACACAACACACTATAGTTTGTTTTTCAAAAGAAGATCCCTGACGGAGTGCGTTCAGCGGCCTATCTCACACGCTAAATATCTCACTTCAGACGTCTACCACATAAAAACAAACACCTATATTACCTCAGAATTAATTTTTACTGATTGACTAGTATTCACCCTTGTATTTGAGTAAAAGGAAAACGTTTTGTGTTTTATTGTGAATTATGGTAACCAAAAGGTATGGAGAAAAATACGGTTTTCTGTTTAAAATTTAAGCTTTCTCCAATTTAACTCATCATTGTTCCAAAAGTAATAACAGTAAAAAGAATACTTATACAGCACTTGTTGTATATCTTTTGAAGAACGACATACCAAAAATGTAGAGTTTTAAATGCGTAATTAATTTTTTGTAAACCCTTACGAAATCGGTTATTAGTCATTATTTTGAGATTTTGAAAATATTTTATTATATTGTACGTCATGAGTGTCGATAAGCAGTGGTGTAATGGCAATTCCAGTGTGAGAACGTTAGGTACATTTGACAAATTATAAGGAGATTTGAATTTATATGATTTCCTAAAATTTTTGGATCTTTTGGAATGGGCGTGATGTTTACTAAATAACCTCTGAAGGCACCAAACCACTTTTATCACAGAGTAGAAGTCGTCCCTGAGACAGATGCTTAACTTTTATCACTTGTGTTTTTATATTGTTTGGCGAAGAATGATAGAAGCGTGTTTTTATATTTATCTTGTACGGTTCCATAATATAATCAGTTGAATAATTGTCAAAAAAAGTAAAGCGTAAAGCATAATGACTAATGTAACGCACAAAGGCAATACAATGGAATCGGATAGTAATTTATATTATTATTGAATAAAGAAAGATTGATCAATGTCAATCTAGTTTTAGTTTACAAATGTTTGTAAAATATTGTTTTATTATTGACATAAACCATGCTCTGCCAAATTAATATTCAGCATATAAACATTGGTTATTCCTTTATCTGTAAAAACGGCCAAAACCAGTGTGGAAACGCTGTTCCCACGCGGTCCCCTCCTCTACACCACTGCTGATATGGATTCGTAGTAATTCTATTTTACACCATCCCAAAAATTGAAGACATTTAAAAAGGGTTTTTGATTATTACAACGGGTGAGCATTGACTGCTTTGTGAACCTTCTTCAGAAAAAAAAACTAGGTATAAGCAACAACCCACTGTTGACACAGACTACGTTACACACTTTTATTTGGCGACGTTGCGCGTCGTCGCCCACTCGTCGCCGATCTACATTCACAGTTAATTGGATTAAAGAGGCGTAAAATATTGTCTGAGTTTAATCAACTCTCGGTCTAAAAAGCTGTTCAAATTTCTTAATCTCATAAACTCTTTGAGATAGAAAAACAGGTTTCATGTTTTACCCCGGTTCAACAACGAGATTCCCGACTTATTTGCCGGTGCTTTAATTTCCGGTTTTCCCAGTCTGGTAGCCATCCCTCCACCCCCTCCTAATCCACCACCTAACGTTAATATATATATTTTTTACATTTTTATTAAATGTTTTGAGGTTTTAAACCACGAACGGAAACAAAAGTATTGATTTAGGAGCAACACATTTACATTGGTTACTCCAATGCAATCTCGACAGAGATGAAAACTGTGGTCGGCATTAGGCCTAACTGCCAATATTCACTGCTGAAATCAGAGAGATCAGTATTTCCAGGTTAAGACTACAACTCTGTATGTTCATGCTTTGACTGAATAAACCCCTCAGAAGAGGCTTTAGAAGGGCTCCGAATAGTTTCTACAATGAAGGTTCTCGTGATGTGATAAGAACATTAGTAGCTACTTTTTAAAGTAAAAGATAATTAGAAAAGTAGATCCAATTAATTATTTCTCCAATTTTCTGTACACACATTCCTTTAGTTCATAATATTCTAAACAAAAAGTCATATTTAATGGTGCTTTTCAGCTTCCTTCCGGAACTAAAATCCTTAATATACCAATGGAAAGTGAAAAAATTGCATGAAAAATATACCTACAATTTGGCCAATCAATAGGCCTAATCCTGAATTCCTGATTATGCATAAAAAACTAATTTCAATCTATCTGCAGATTATAAAAAATATGCTGATTCTGTTGCAAACACTGGCATCAGCTCTAAACAACATCAGTAGAATGTCTTTAGTTACTCATTCTTCTATAGATTTTACAGTCAGTGATGCAACAACAGCTCGATATATTTCGAGTGGGGATGGTGTCATTAAATAATGCGTGATAAAATTTGGAACTAACGAGAATTGATGTCATTAATGCCCACAGGACTCAATGTTCCCACGCTCAGGTCCCGCTAGCATATGTTCCCAGAAGTTCAACAACTCCATCCGCTCGTCCGCTTCCTGTCCGCGTTACATATTCATACGTTTAATTGCCTACATGTAATTGCTACTTTATAGTTAGCTATAGTGGAATCCGCTTCATTAAGGCCAACCAAAAATTATAATGCCTTCTACTGTGTTTATGTTCCATTGATAGGATCAAATTGTTGAGATGATTTTCCTCGAAGTTTTTAATTCCATTTATATTTTGAAACTCAGATCTAAACCATTAGGATAGCAACAGGATTCCGTAGCTTGGGGTAAAACAAAATTCTACTATTACAAATTAGTTGAGTTTGTAAATTGATATTAAATAGGCCTAATAGTTAATCGATCCAGTAAAAAACATACTATTTTTATGGTATGAATGGTGAAAAACATATTATTAAAAATAAAATACACAATAGCACAATGATATTCACAGTACAGTACACCAATTAATGAATATGAATTAAAATTTTGTTTTAGTTACCGAATCCGCTTTAAAAAGAAATATTTATGACTAAGGATTATTTAATTAAATTTACGATACTAACAGAGCCTGCCTTTTCGGCTTTTTACTCCGTTATGATTTAAAAGGCCCTTTATAACATATTTTATTACTTGTTTTGAAGTTTGTTTTTTAATATATATTTCTGAAATTTCTTGTCCACAATTTGCCGCCCCCCAAAATCTGCCGCCCAGGGCTAAAGGACTGTAACTCCATACGTAAATCCTGCTCTGCATTTAAGGGCGAAATCGCTTTCTCTAGGTGTCTGCTGTAATTCTAGGTTGTGAATATTTCTCTGTGGTTATCAAATCTTATGTAATCAACTATTAAACATTCGTTATTACAGATTTTAGATTTAAACGATGATAACATCAGCTTTTTCTTGCATAAACCGCTTAAATATTTTAAAATGTACATGAAATAATGTATTAATTTTTATTTCAAACATCCATCTTAGGAAATATGTTTACCTAAACTGTATATTATAAATGCTAGACTATTGAAAAAGTATATTTAGCAATATAACGTTTTAATTTATTTTTATTAATTACAGGAAGAACAATTTCTCCATAATATAGTTTAACAAAATGTCTTTGGTACTTCTAGTCTTTCATCCAGAGGACATTTTTATATACTATCCAGTCAAAGCATACCTCTAGAGCGAGTATCCTGGACTTGTTAACGTTGCTCATGATGCAGACAGCCAACGTGAACAGACCAGCAGGAGAGGAAGCAAACCTTCTAGGAGCATCCTGGCACCTCAGGCAGCTACGGAGGCACTGTAGACAAGCGTGTTCGTCCAGCAAGCACCTGCGCAAAAGAATCAACCAGCGAGTTGAGATATGGTTTAGATGCTTACATTTTTGCAAAAGTTATTTTGATTTAGCTTGCATTCTTAGAAATTGAAGAAAACTCAGTTATATACATATCTGTGTGTGAGTATATATAGCATATATGTATATATGTATATGTCGAGTCCCGGCGGAGCAAGTACTTTTTGCGATTCAATGTTTATTGAAATTAAATAAGGCTATTGCCATTTATAAAATTTAATGTAAAAGTCGTTTGACAGGTATTTGGTCTTCCGATCATATGTTAGTTTGCTTATTTAAACGCATATGTGACAGATACGGCCAAATCTTCTATCTTCTATTATATAAAAATGAAACTGTTCGTGTGTAACAGCATCACTCACAAACGGCTGGACGGATTCGCCTAATTTTTTTTTAATTTGTTCGTCTTGATCTGTAGAAGGTTATAGGATACTTTTTATCCCTTTCCCGATTCAGGATTCCGCCCCACTGGTATTATATAAAAATGAAACTGTTCGTGTGTAACAGCATCACTCACAAACGGCTGGACGGATTCGCCTAATTTTTTTTTAAATTTGTTCGTCTTGATCTGTAGAAGGTTATAGGATACTTTTTTATCCCTTTCCCGATTCAGGATTCCGCCCCACTGGTTACAGAAATACCCGTAAGAAATGCATTGCAGCAAACATATGTTATTAAGTGAAAGAGTCTTTTCAAATTTTTAATCAGCTGTTCTTTGTAAACATATATAATGCGACAAAAAATATATTTATATATAAATTTCTTTACACTTATAGTTTTAAAGCATAGAGTAAGCTTAAGAGAAACGACAAATTTTGTTTAAACTGTTTCTGCAATCATAATATATAAAAATGAATGTTTGTGTGTTTGTCCTTTATAGACTCAGAAACTATTGGACCGATCACTATGAAAATTTGTATTTTTCTATGTAGAAGGTTTATACGCAATGCCCATTGATGTAACTAACCACCAGGCTGTACTGCAAGATATAAAAGTTATCAAAGCGCCTGCACATTATAAACTGCAATTACAACACAGTAGTTACGTATATTAAAATATCCAAACACTATTTGAAGGCAAAGAAATATACGGGCAAAGCTTAAGAGACGCGTGCGAAGCCGCGGGAAACAGCTAGTATTATATAAAAATGAAACTGTTCGTGTGTAACAGCATCACTCAGAAACGGCTGGACGGATTCGCCTAATTTTTTTTTTTAATTTGTTCGTCTTGATCTGTAGAAGGTTATAGGATACTTTTTATCCCTTTCCCGATTCAGGATTCCGCCCCACTGGTTACAGAAATACCCGTAAGAAATGCATTGCAGCAAACATATGTTATTAAGTGAAAGAGTCTTTTCAAATTTTTAATCAGCTGTTCTTTGTAAACATATATAATGCGACAAAAAATATATTTATATATAATTTAATTACTACACTTATAGTTTTAAAGCATAGAGTAAGCTTAAGAGAAACGACAAATTTTGTTTAAACTGTTTCTGCAATCACTGTTAAACATAGACTTTACTATCCAGATAATACAATTCAAATTTGACGTAAAAATTCACCTTTAACTGCAATATTTATTTAATATAAACCATGCTCATGCTTGATCAGAAGAGCAATGCAGATATCATAATTACTATCTTACGTTGGCTACAAATATAAAGAATGTTATAAAATCAACCTTAGTTGTTTTTTTTGACAGAAGTATTAGGAATGTGGTACATACCTTCATAATGCGCCCAAGAAGCTCACGAAGGAACGACTATCAATTATCTCAGCAATGTTTAGAATGTGATAGAAAATGAATAAGTGAATATAGTGTACTGTTTTCAACGGGAAATTGCGTGCGAAGCCGCGGGAAACTTATTGAAATGCGCAGCGAAGCGCGCCGGGTCCGCTAGTACAAAATAATTGAATCGGAAAAAGTAAGCGCTCTGTGGTGTAATGGTAGCACATTCACCCGGCAAGTGAGAGATCCGGGCTCGAGTCCCGGTGGAGCAAGTACTTTTTGCGATTCAATGTTTATTGAAATTAAATAAGGCTATTGCCATTTATAAAATTTAATGTATATATATAATAACATTTTTTTTAAATCAAAAAAGGCACCTTCGTAAAACAGGCGGTGGTACTCTTCCATTGTGAGAGGCTTGGGAGAGTTGGATGCCTCTCAACAACTCAAGAAGCAGCGTTACTCCATCTACTGGATCTCCAACAAACTCTTGCACAAAACTAAAAAATCAGAACATACAGAATTAATGTTGCCTAATGTTACAAAGGTATCAGTAACTAACTTATATGTAACGAACTATTCAGTAGCACAATATATTTTTAAGTTGCATAAATTTCCCATAATTCGAATTCTGTATCATTTAGTGGGAATCAATAAATATGGATGCAATGTAACGTAATGTTAGTAGACGCAGAATTAAATTTTTATAATCATTTTAATCTCAATTAAGTATATCACTGTAGTAAACTATACGAAACTAGATCAGAACCAGAACAATCACACGTATAGGAGTTTGATTCTTGCCTTCACCAAGTACACTAGCAAGAAAGTGACACCTTGAGGATAGATATAAAGTTATGGCCAAGGGGACCACTAGAATGAGATTCCAAGGTGGCGGAAGATATAAGAACAAAAAGCTTCAACGCTTCAAATCGGAGATTTACTCGCCAGGAAGTGGTAATCGAAGAGGGATTTTCCCCAAAGAGATGATATCTGGTTTTGATGTTTTAATGAATATCCTATAAGAATGAAACGGAGTGACATGGGGGGATTCATTCTGCTTTGAGATTAACTTCCTAAGATACACTATCACAGAGAGGCAAGAGATAATGTGCTGTCATGAAATTTGTAATAGTTTGGCTTTAAAAATTTCGGTAGAGAATAAGATGAAGAGAAATGAACATCAGGATGCAATTTGCAATGAGGTACAAAGAATAGTTAAGTTAAAAGATTGGTAATGAGCCGTAGTGATGGTTCTAAGGCTATTTATTCTTTGTGGAAACAGTGTGAAAATGTAATTATAATTAAAGACATCCTTGGAATCATGAAATTTTATCGCAATTCTAGCTCCAAAGACAGAAAGATTGCTTTACCCACGGTCATATGTTATCAAACACCCATAATTTTCTTGGTATTCACATGATAGATTCAATAAAAATGAACAATGTCTTCTAATACAAATATGACCCTCAAATTCAGAAGTGTTTTGATGTTAGTCTATACCCTACTGTAGATTGTAAAATTAGAATAAATCCAACAGACGATATTTACGAGGGATAACTCTCATAATGCTTTTTGTTAACGTAATTTGTTAGGGTTCACTAACACCACTAACTTCTATTAATTTAAAAGAGGGCAAAAATTATAAAGAAACCTACTTGGCAATGTGTGTTCATTCCGTTTTCAATTTATATTTATTTTATTACTAAAATAAACATTCCCTTTACTTAACAAAAAAGTTTTAATGCTTTATTATTTTAGTGCTAATTGTCACTATTTTGTACTACTTTTTTAGTATTGGCTTGACTTTATATTGATTGTTTCATATTTTTCAATATCGATCCTGTAATCAGTTGTAAAGAGATTCACGTTCCTACTATTGTAATTACTTATTAGAGCCTTCCCCAGAGGTAGAAAAATATTTCATACACCCTAGCTTACACCATTATCAACTGCTGTGAGATTAAAACGGAAAGGTTTTTAAAATGCATTATATATCCAGATTTTTTAGCAAGGCTTCCAGTGGCCCCTCTTTATTACATTGTGTTTCTTCGCCTGTAAAACGTCCAAGTTCTGCATTGAGCGTTTACACTAGGGAAAGGGGTCATGCTGGTGATTATTTTGGTTTTAAGTGATTTCTGAATGGACTAATTACAAATGCATCAGACAGGAACCGGTCCGTGAGGTTAATTAAATTTTACATCGGTAAACTGGGAGGGCCGGATACGATAATAAATCTCAGGATGAATTGATTACAGCGGTGCCGGTTACGTCACTATTATTTACGCTCAGTCTTCATATGAGCAATATATGATCGTCGTTGTTCAAATTTTAAAGTTCTTGGGAACATCTTAGAGCAAAAGTGCCTCTTGATAAAGCGGAAAGCGAATTTGAATGTTCTATATGCTAATCTTTCTGTAATAACATGATTTGTAAATCAATCAAGTCAAAATTCCACGTACATGTTTTAAACACATTGCATAATAATAATACTTTGAGTAGCAATGCATTACAAGTAAGCACGAGATTCCTTAAAATATCAATTACAAATATGTTCATCTGTCATCTCAGACAGCATTATAGGTATGTCTTAAGAAATAAATAAGCATTTCAAATTAATAAATGAAACTACTAGAAGATTGATATTATATTGTCCGTACTAATCTAAGCTATATTTAAAAATGGCTTAAAACGAGATTTAAATCTTTTGTGATTACTGAGGTTTTTATACTTACAGTGAGCATAGTTAGAAGGTCTCTACTGACTTCATAGGGTTAGTAAGACCCTGCAAACCGCGGTAGGTCTAGATGGCGAGATTATATCATTACTATGTCTCTTGGTTAATTGTCTCGTAATGGTGGAAGTTCCTACCCGGACCAAATGTACATACTGACTGACTGTACAGCACTATTATTTTGAGTATGAATTATCCTGACAGCCTTTCTATGAGACCTCGTGGTAGGTGTTGGGATTGCGTCGGTATGCTGTCTTTAGCTTGGTTGTTCCACACCAATGACCGAGGTCAAAGGTCACAAAATTCAAATTTTGTGAGGTCAGATTAAGAAAAGACTATTGTACAATTTTTAATAGTATAAATACATTATTTTATGACTAAGGGTTGGCAGATCATATGGGCACACTCGCCGTTCTTGATTCAAAAACAAATAAAATCTAATCAGGCTATCTCACCGAATATATCACAAAACTTAAAACCCCGTAGGTCTTTAAGAATAATATCTACAATATACACATTATATCGAAGAACGCTCCTGTCCCGTAACAAAATGTGCACTGCGGTCAACATTATAACACCAAATATACAAAGAAAGAGCAAAGTCAACTGACGAAACTCTTAAAATTTACGGCCAGAGTCTGTAGTTCAAATTCACTTGATCATTTTTTCAAGTGCCCGAAAATTCATGACAGGTAAGCAGTTTCAAAGCATTTAGAAGAGAACAGGACTTCCCTAGGTGATGCAAACCGTGTTTTACTTGTAAAAAGGAAACTAGAAATATATAACTCGAGGAGATGGGTAACATTGCTGTGTGAGTGTGGTAGACGAAGTGGTTAGCCCAATAGCAAACGATAATCAATGGATCACACTATACCACTTTATGTAAAATCCGAACTACGGACATTCTTCCTTTGACTATATTGATACACTGCCGATATCCAATATCCTACATTCCATCCCTCCGCCACCCATGAGTTACCTGGATACCTTTACAAGGCTTCATGTCAGCTACGGGGCAAGTGAGGACGACAGCTGGTGTATCAGGAAACCAGATTCCAACACACCCTATCCTCAATCGCCTACAACACCCGTCCTCAAAATATTAGGACCATAGAACCACGCCACCAGCCTCGTTCGAATAAGTTCAATTTTATTAGTTTCATCCTTCGAGTGAAAGAACAAGATTACTGCCTAATACTATCGAGTTAAGTCACTTTGTGTTCGTAATAATTCTCATATGAATGCTGAATTGAAATAATAACTCAAACACAGACATCTAATAGATATGATTTTGACCTGAATTAACAGCTTGGAGAGCGCTGATCCACAAATTTAAGAGTAGCAACATTTACTGAATCTGAATTACAATTATATTAGTGATATAAATCTTCAAAAAAGGTTATCGCAATCTGTTATAACAGTAATTTATAAGACAAATATAAATTATTTAATATGAATACCAATTTTACGGTAGGTTTACTAATATAAAATTTGATTAAGGAGGAGAATTTTCACAAAAAGGATTTTTATTAAACGCCATATATTAACATCCCACCCTTTGATGGAACTCAAAGAAATTAGATAATATCACAGTCTGTAATTATTGCAGGGAATTAAACACTAATGAGAGATCCAATTAGGAAATAACTAAAAGCGTAAAAACAGAAATCAGCGCCGCCTTTAGCTACGTCATTAACGTTATTATTGGATGTTGTCGTAATTGTTTCAGTATTGGATCGTTATCTGTTAGCTTTTATCTCCTATTTATGTGCACCAAACGTTCAGCAGACGTAAACATACGCATCTCTTGTTGATGTTTTATGTATATACGTAGCCTTTTATAGGCAGGGCAGTATGTGTGGTTTCTAATATAATATTTTTAATTTTTTAGTTAACTGATAAGTATGGAAAAATGTTTTTAGTAGTACAATTTTGGAAATTTCTCAAGTTTCATTTTTGTATGTAGAAATTTCAGCTGTATTATTTATCAGAATACAAACAAGCTAAGCCAGATTTCGAGGCACAATAAAAATCCAGCTAGAGAGATAGGAAACAAGACTTTTTCCGGACATTTGCCATCGTTCAGTGAAACAAGAAATCAGTAACACTACGTTTCGAGATCTGCAATCTGATCTCTTCTTCAGGTAAAGAACCAACGTAGTGTTACTGATTTCGTGTTTCACTGAACGAGGGCAAATGTCCGGAAAAAATCCTGTTTCCTTCAAAATCCTTCCATCGTCAAAAATAACCTTCAAACAAAGTAGAGTCATAGATTTGGTTTCTTTATTTCTTCCATAAAAAGCATGTACTATTATGTAGTAAAATAGTCTATACGAAAGCGCAAAATAGGCAAAGGAAAGCGACGTTATGATATAGTGTAATTAATCCAATCTGTATAACATAGTTTATCCGTTAGATTTTAAACAAGTTCTACTTTCTCGCCGCGGCGCGGTGAGGCATCGATATGATTGCATCCTGCACATAAATATTGTACCGAGTTTGTCTATTGGAAGTTCTCACGCAAATATTAGTGGCAGTCTAGGCTCAAATTGAGTATGGTTATTTCTAGGTTAACTACAACAGATGTAGGTATACTTTTATATAATTCAAGATGGCGATTCTTTTACAGGACTCGTCATATTTTTAAGTTATGGAAGTAGCTAAACCGTTCTGGCAAAAGCCAAATATTCATAACACTGCATTTCCGATGCTAAATTGGATAATCTAAAAAATCTACTAAGTACATTTTCCAGATATGCTCATCGTTATGTACTCAGTATTGTTAATATGCACCAAAGAAATTTAGCACATGAGGTCCAGTTAAAAAAATCATCCTTAAAATCAATTATTATGGATTCTATCAGAAAGGTCGAATCCAGTTGAATTGTGGAAGGAACACTTGCAATAGCTTCTTAGACGCACTTACATGTCTTTTAGTTTCCCCATTGTAAACGTGACGTAAACTAATAGTTGCATCGAAACAAAATTATTTTATTTGATTATCTGTCATATATTATAAATTCAATTTATTTATTTATTTATTAACGGCAATATACCATTTTACATATAAGGATATTAAGATAACAATATATAATATAGAAAAAATACAAAAGTATAAATAAGGAACAATACAATAACATGTTGCAAGCACGCCAACCAACATGTGTAGCTATAAGCCAAATCAATAAGCAAACTTAGTACTGAAACAGTGGTTCAATAAATAGTGTTAACACTAGGAAAATCATTTATATAACAATAACAGTATTAACAATAATAGCAAACATAACCGTAACAATGAAACAACGCTAACGTACATTAACATAAAGCAACCAGTAAACTCGTGGTAATAAATAACATTAATAGACTATATAAGGTAATCGAATCTAATAATAATAACAAAATATAGAAGATAAGGTATACAACACTATAAACAATAATATAATATAACGACTTAGAAAGTAAATTGATTAGACTCAGATGGAAGCGAGAGGGCTTGCCTCCTGAAAGTCTGGTGGGTCATTCCAAAGAACTCCAGTTGAGATCCATTTCTCAAGCGCATAAGACGAGGGACTGTGCTGTGGTAGGCATACACAGTGTGATAGTGATGTCTGCTAAAAGTCTGTGTCAGGCGAGTTTTCTGTCTTTTAGAATAATTTGCAATTAGAATAAAACCGTGTTTTTAGATCGCCACCTAGCGATCCTGATTGCTCCAATCAATGTGCTCGTTGTCACACTGCCTTCGAGATAAAATCATCATGCACCATAATTTTTATAATACGTTTATACTGCAAGCAAAACAAAATGAAAGAACAGTTATGTTTAAGTCGACATCAATACTAAATTTTGAACGTTTTAGTTCAACATTTTTCGTTGTGTGGACAAGCAAAGAAAGCAAATCATTCAATTTGAAAAGCAAGAGTCAAAGAACAAAATAGTGAACAAAAATGTTTTATACAAATGCAATAACAATCAACGTACATGGTTCATTCTGTGAGGAACATGTGCCAACAATCTAAACTTTCAAACAAGATCGAAGTAGAGTGCTCGGTGGGTAGGGGGAGGGGCGTGCCTGAATCAACAATAGGCAATAACAAGGCTGTAGGCTGCCTCATTGATTGGTTTATCAGATGCCGACCGTCGTTTAGTGAATTAAATTATACCTCCAGTAGGCCGGGGCCTGGGTGACCTCTTTAATAAATATTGGCAGACCGTTGTTGCGTTTACTCTCTTGGGGTTATGTTAGGTAACGTTGGAATTTCACCTCGGGTCAAACAACTGACTGTGGTAGCATGAGCTCATAAGTTTAGGCTCAGATTTGCAAATCATTATCGTTTTATTCGTAAAATACACGAAACGTGAAGTGTACGCTGTTCACATTATACCGTAGTTAAGTTGGGGTAATTATCTTTTACTTTTCCTTTGTGACGTCAACCAAATCATGGACATATGTGGAAAGAATGTTGAGTAAGTGTATGCTCAGTATGTTCTTGCTGCTAGCTCAAATCCCCACAAGGGAACCCCACTCCTTCGTTCAGACCTGTCCTTGGAAAATGAACAAAGGGAGCATGTCTAACAAATGGGCTCAACTTTTAACTTTTTTTAGAACCGAATATGAAAGAGAGAATTATTACAGTGACCAAACTCAAATTATTTCGCTTTGAGTAAAACGTCACTTTATTGCGTGATAATAAGATGGGATGTTGTGGTACAAAACAGGTCAATATGTACCATAAAGAGATTTTAATAATGGCAAACAGTCTTTTCAAAGGTTGGTTTTAGAAATGGTTTGAGCTGGATGTGTTAGTATGAGCATTTGTTCTGATTCGGAACTATCCTCTTGAAGGTGCAATTTAACAAATTTAACAGTGTTTATTTCATTTGGAATATTACATTATCATTATCAAACTTACATATTTGAATCTCTCAAGTTGATTCAATCTACCTTGTCTACCTTTACTTTTATTTGTAATTCATTAATCCATGGGTTTTTCTTGATTATTACATCTTATTCTGTCTTTACTGATTTTTTGTTCAGTTCTAATTCATGTAATTTATATTTTACATGTTTTCTTAGGACATTTTGAAACACAATTTTTCTATAAGTAACTTCATTTGAATGGATGTGGTTCAATCTCTCACGCACAAATACCATCAACCTATGTCAAGAACTATTTATACACACATTTAGAGTAGCTGTTACACATATACACTTTTACAATATACCTAGAATATTGTGTTATAAAAAAATGTAGAATAATTAAGAAAATTAAAATTTTTGATTATATTCCTTTCATTTGTTAAAATGTTGGATCAAAAGTTATTCAACTTCGTAATCATATAGCATATTTTGAAAACAATTACACAAATATGTTTCTACTCAAAAATAGAGATATATGCTACACAATACATTTTTTTCCATTGTGTACAGTTTCTTTGTTTTTTGGTGTAAATATTTTACACAACTTTGCTCGTTTCTGGCTATTAATATTTTTTCTGACGTTCTTGAAGCTACATTCTTGGGGGAGTGATAATCGAATTGGAACGTGTAGTATTTTTTTCTTTATTAAACGTTGTAGCCGACAACCCGCATACCGGGAAGGGCCTGGCGCGCTTTCTTCGCAATTATAAGATTATATTTTTTTGCGTTATAAATTAGCAATTGCATGCGAGATAAACTGTGATGACTTCTATTTTCCGGATTTAAAACTTGTAGTGGTGTCCACCTGACGTGACCACGTTGGCGTAAATGTAAGCTGTCTCGATAAATGGCTAATTGTTGAGTCGCGATTTTGTCTTAGGCGAGTTCTCATTTTTCTCACTTCGACTTTGTATTAAATTCTCCTCACTTCGAGTTCACCACAATTCTTTTGGACTACCAACTTTTGCGCTGTGAAGTCTAAAGTTAATGTTGAGCCAAGTCTACCCACTTGTCACTCCACGTCTTAATTTATGGAAGTGTAAATTTTGTGTTTCATTAAAAACGAGGTTTGTAGGAAATATTCTAAAGGACATTGGAACTAATAAGCCCTTTCCCAGATACCATCTATGTTCTATCTTGTTCTATTTTTATTTAATACCAAGAAGTGGTGTGTGTAAGTTTTATTACCACAATTTAACTTGCATGTCAACTTCGCAATTTAGTGTATTTATTACTACGATTTCTCCACCAGAGATCTCCACCCCATGTGTTTCGTGCAATCGGTACAATTATTTGGTCGAAATGATCCCCACGGGTCCAAACACTAGGGCAATTAAAAGTTTATTTTAACCCTTGTACCGTCACAATCACTCGACGCTACTGACTTTGAATCAAAATTAGTTGTTCAACTGTGATAAGAGACGTCGTAATTATTAAATAGTGTTTACAATAACAGTACAAGCCTGTGTGTTATTGACACTCAATGGATTTCTTACGTAAGGTGTTCTGCACGCTGTGAAAGTAGCCCGGTAACGTAATAATAATCTTCGCCGTCATTCAAGGTGGTGGATAAATTAAAGACGTATAGCGTCAAAGCTAATAAAACCCTCATTAAGTAATCAAAATACTAAAAATAAAAGTTAAACCTAATAATTATTGATTGTAATTAGTAATAAAGCAATGCGGAAGGCAAAGTAAATTGAAAATTTTGGTGGGCCTCTATTTAGGCCAAATATAAAAAGTAATGTATGTTCTTTTTAATTCTCCGTTAAAACTGTATTTTTGGGGGTTTAAAATGTTACATGAATATAAGAGCAACATTTTAAATTTATACTTGAATCAGACAGATCAAGTGACAGGTGGTAGTAACAATTTCTATCACACATTATCGTGACAAAATGTTGTGAAGTGACGTGTTACCAACTACGAAGATTTAATGGCGATAAAACTCGAGTGTTTCTGAGACCTCGGAGTGAGGTAATATTTACAAGTCCTGTGGGGCACAGGAAAATGTACCACCGAGAGAACTCGCGCCGCGCCATGGAGCTGGTTGCTAGGATACCGGTGACGCTACATAAGTTCTCCCTTACAGCGCCGTGTCGCCTAGTAACCCCCAGGGTACCGAGCCGCGGCCCACGGGCTGTTCAGGAAATAAAACACCGGTCGATTGTTTCGCCAAACACAATTTCCCTGCAGTAAACAGTAAAAACACTTGTAAATATTTCATGTGGTAACAAAATGAGGGCGATTTCATGTAAGTGTATAACTTAAAACAACTGTTTAATGGGTACTGGTATTAAAGATAAATACCAAATACAACGAACCATTTACATTTTATAGATGGTTTTCTTATAAGAGTTTATATAAACTGTACGGTTTTCGAGCAAAGAAAGACCAAAAATCAACACTTTTGACTCCCTAAAACAACTTCATCAAATTTTATAAACATTTAATCAATTTTAACGTTAATTTTACTCGTATAATACACATGTCAAAAACGATTACAAAAGTAAACAAATTGTGCCAAAATTTGAATTTTGAAGATACATGTGATTAAAACATGATCGATATCCTCATTATTTCAAAATAATTGATTGATTACATCTGTTAGTGATTATTCCTTAGTATTGTCTTTTATATATGTGCCAATCTCTGCCTCACAATAAGCGAATATATTTATGAAAAGATAGTTTTTATGTACACAGAAAGTTACTATATTTTAATGTTTTCCAAAACTCATCAAAGTAACCGAATTGCACTACAAAAATAGTGAAACTGCTAAAGGATAGTATATTTATTACGTCATCATAAACGTCAAAATCGACTCGTGGAGCTGTCTAGGAGAGCTAGCGAGTATTTTGTGCTTTCAATGGGTTAGTAATCGTTTAGGAGTAAATTGTGCTCGGGTCGATTGATGGGCGTTATCCAGTTCTTAGAATCGCTATTTTGAATGGGTCAGTTACATAATTAGGAGTTGGATTTGTAGGAGCTGCTAACCCATGATACAAAACGTTTTGCCTTGTTGAATAACTATTTAATAAATAAATAAATAAATACATATATATATATATATATATATATATATATATAAATATAAAAATTAAAATTCCATCCAAATAAGCTACAGAAATGTTATTTAGTTTAATTCACACATCAAAGATTTTCATTATATAAAAAAGAAAGTTCTTCTAAGCATGAAAGAAATATATCTTCATTCGCGTCAGTTAAAGAGCATTGAGAGGGTTAAAAATATAAAACGAAAATTTTTTATCAGATCAATGTTTTTAGGATAATACATTTAAAACCAATCCTCAGGAACAAAAATAAAAGTTGAATCAGTGCAGCATCAACAAACAACACGAAGGCCGTTTTAATTCGATGACAATGTTGACTTTCAATGTCCTCTCGTTCCCTGGTGGCGATGCAAGTGATGTTTAAGTAACTGCCGTTTGGTTTATAAATAAATTATAATAATATGATCAGAGAAAAAAAATATCACTGGATATTTTAACTCTCTTAATATTCTTTATATTGATTCACAGCCGCAACTTTCTTATGCGGAGTTTCTTTATCGACCTCACGCAAAGTTAAGCTGAGTCTTATGGATGCAAATTAGTTTTTGTAGAAATACAAAAGTCAAATTTATTTTGTATTACTTAGTATCTTGCTAAAACTTTCACTACTACACAACGTTGTCGAGATAATTAAGTTTGTAAGTTTTGCTCCCCTGTGTCCAGTAGTATAGACTGATAGAGCGGGCGAGTGACAGGATCCTTCCCGGAGCCATCCATATCTTTGAAATTTATTTTTTTCTGCATAATGAATTTTGATAATAAAAACCGTCTATCTCGTGCCCAAAATTTCCCATTCAAAATCAGACATTTTTAGAGTCCAGAAAAACTTATTTTAAGCATTTTCAATGTACTAAACTTATCAGAAAACCAACATATGATAACATTTAGTAATATTAAATATGCATCACGCTGGAAGGAGTAACAAAATTACAATTAAATTTGACTTTGGGAGACTATAGTTCCCAGTTTGAGTTTATATGACACATGTTCATTATAAAAGAAGTATGATTTTAACAATATTGTAACCTACTCGACCTTCGATACGTACAAGATTTAATTTGTACACCATGCATCTTTAAAATTATATACAACTTGGCCCATGGGCTTATATTAAATAGGAAAATATTTTTGAACTTTTGAACTATTCAAATCCAATAGATTTCTTTAGTTTTGATTCAAATAAATTTAATTTTTCTCGCTTCAATATTTTAATCTCGTTAAAACCTTAATTTGTTATATTGCTTACATTCAAACTTTCTCGGATAACTTTAAATTGTGTTAAACTACGGTAGCGCTCTCTCACTAAATTACACGTAGTTAACACTTTCACTGCGGCAGTTTAGGAGTGCCTTTATACTGTCTGCAGGGGTATTAACCTGGTGCTTCCAAAGCTGCCAACGTCACTACAATAGGACTCTTACAGTAGAACACGTAGTTGTTGGCTGCCATTCAGTTTATGCCAGGGCCGACCGTATAAGGCGACCAGTTTTCGAGTAATTTTCGGTTATTATGCAGTAAACGTTGTTAAAGATTTTATGTTATAAATGACTAGTAAAATGTTTCACTTCAAGACGTTATTTCGGTACTACATGTGTTGCAGGATTTTCTCAATGGCTCTAGATCTTGAAATCTTGTCTGATAAGCGATAAATTCGAAACCCTATTGATAATTCAATAGCGAACTAAACGATGGCCAAAAATCAATGGTTAACTATTCAACATGGAAAAAAACATTGGTCAACTATTCAATAATAAGTTAATCTTATTTCTAAGGCTTAGCCGACTGGTCATCGTTATCGTATAAATTTTCTGGTTCAAACTTATGAGACAAAATTTCAAAGTTTGATACGATGTTAGACATTTTGTGACTTGGGAAAACGTAGGTGATAATAATAAACTAATGATTGGCCTACTAGTCAATAATAAAATTAATTAAAGATTTGTAAATAAAATAATTTAAAACGGCTTTAATGACAACAAAAATTGAAACTAAGTGTACGTACAATCGTACATGCATACATTATCTAATTTATCCTATTAATGCTAATTTTATTCCCGAATACAACAACGTTTTAATTAAAGAGAACGAGTCATTGTAGTATTAGAACGTTTAATATTGTATAATATAATACAATTAGGGAACATGTGGGACAAAGGAATGCATATTGCATTTTGACAATAGACATTTATTTTCAAAGGTTGATGAATTTAAATGTTGATTCAGATTGTTATTAAGTAAAACAATATAAGTTACATTTAAGTCTGGAGTTAATAATGATTTGTACTACAAAAAATTATGAAACGGTGTTTTGATTTTTTGAACTTTATGATAAAATAGCATTATAGAAATATACACTGGTACAGTTGATTTTATAAGAAAATAAATAATTCCGTGTAACATATGCTCTAAAAATATTTATTATCTGCATTTCCAAAAATCTGTAGATGAGGAAATGTTGTTCGGATGCGAAGTTGCAGATTGCTTGGCTTGGCAATTTAAAACTGAGAGAAATTTCATAGGCGCATAAGTCCGCTCCGAACAGTTATTTAGCTAGTATTGACCTAGTCAATAGAAACTGAAACTTTAACAAGGATTTTTGAGCAAAAAATATTAGATCCAGATTTTTTGGATTTTGTTAACCGCAAACGTGGGCTAACCGATACAAGCAATGGTAGGCTTAGTTGTTGTTGGCTGGGTGCCCAAGTCAAAAGTTATGGAAAACAAACGAAGATAAACAACCGGATTAAACTGGCCTCTCTGGTTTTTGTGGCTGAAAATTGGGTTGGCAGCCGCAGTTTGGCTTGGATTGGCCCAGCAACAGGTCCTGGCATCCGCTCTGTCTAGGCCACATTTCTCCTGTGCTCTCATAGGATCTTGAAACTAAATCATCTTCTAATCTTTTGTATCCTACTAAATCCTACTAGTACCTTCATAAGCTTAGTTTGGGATATTGTATTTTAAGGGAAAATATTCAGTTAATATTACATGCTTTATCCAGAAAATACTGGTGTAAATAGACTACAGATGTTATAATGAAATTTAAAGTGAACAGTAAAGTTGATGAATATAACAACTTGAGGAAAATAATTAACTTATGGAAAAAAGGACTAAATACGAAATGAAACATTGAAAACTGGAGGAAATAAAAAAGTAAAAATATGTAAAATAACAACTTCTTCCCCCAATTCTGTAAGCATTAAACGAGTAAGGTAATTCATACACGTTTCTTAAATATAGATTTAGGCTACCCTTGAAATAAACTGAATATGTAATCACAAAATTTAGGACATAGTCATATCAGATTTAAGAATACGTGAAAGACGTAGCGCATAATAATCAATTCTAAATTCTTACTACATTAAGTCGTTGTATGGCATAGAGAAATAAATTAAATTCCCACGATTTTATCAATATGGAACTACCCCTGTTGCATGGTTCAGGAGACAAACGTATAGCTAAGTGGCACTCAGTGTAATAGTACTAACGTGGAGAACCGTTGGATGCGCGGTCTACGGCTTCAGATGTTAAGTCTGAAGTACAGATAGCGCAGGTAGGTACATATCCTGCCTGGAAGGAAACACTTATTAACAAGAATATCACCTCGAACTGTACCTACAATCCCCTCGTAGGTATACTTTAGCAGTTCTAACGGCTGCCGCCATAGAGTTTGTTCAAACCAGTGTCCACACCGAGTAGAAATACGCCACGTAACGCTTGGCGGACATGAAAAATACGAGTAAAACGAGTATTTGGGTTTGCGCAAAACTTCACGATCACCCCCTTAATCCTCCCATAAGATCTCTACGCAGATATATAAACTTTGAGGAATGGACAGAGAAAAACGTCTTATAAATTGGTTAAATCTTTTCTTTACAAAAAAAGAAAGAAAAAATATTTTTAAAGCAAACATTTGTTGACAACTTCAAAGGATAAAATGATTCGCAGAGAGATCGAGAATACGCTGAACTCAAAAATATTCTAATCTCAAATCATAATGAAATGTTATTTCCCGAGTAGCTTGATTACAAGGCTTCGTTTTCATGAGAACCTCTTTTTTCTTCATAAAATCAGTAACGGATTGTCAATACGAGGAAGGGAAAGTATGGAGAAGGCCACAATTGGATTTAAACGGAAAGGATGATCTGGCGAGGATTAGAATGGAAGAAAGCACGATGACAACGAAAGTTTTCCGTCTGTCATCAATCATTGTTATACATGTGACCTAACATGAAGTTGTTAGCATTCAGCAAACAACAATTTCATTTTGTGTATAGCATGGGATATCCTTTTAAACGTAAATAATATACTTTTTATTTCTGCTAATTCAGAATAATGGGAAACGGACTGCGACTGGAATCTATTTTAAATTAAAACACCACTTTACACCCAAGCTATCCCTCCCGTCACTGACGGAAGAAAGGTTGATATCATACATAGTAGCGGCCATCTCGAAGATGTGTTTAGGAGTTTTGAAAATGTATTTATATAACACATGGTTTATACCTAATGATGACTCTTTAATGGTAGGAATATTAATCAACTTTTAAATTAAAAATTTTATCATCTTTAAAACTTAAAAGTTTAAATTATTGTTATAAGCAAATAAGCGGATTACAAGAAAATTCTTCTAGTAACGTCCCATTTTCGAGATGTGAATGAGTTCACATTGACTTGTATTAGAGCCATAGAGAAAAGAGAACAACACTGATTTAAGAAAATAATTATTGTAGAAAGAAAAAAGTTGATGGTTTGAACAAAAATTTAGTTGTATTAGTTTTAAAACTATTATTTACTGAAGCATTTCCTAAGAAAAAAAGTAAATTATTTACTTGTTAGTTTCAATATTCAACTGGAAATACCGCAAGTTCCAGGTAGCATGTAGCTGGCTCGGCTTAATTTAATAATATTAGAATGATAATATACATTATACAACTGTGACAAAAATATGGGTACAATGATGATATGGTATATGGGGATTTGGGGTGAATCATGGAAGTTTCACCTTAAAATTTTAGAAGTAACTCAAAAGTAACAAGTTACTATTTTCTGGCCAATCAAATTACATATACTTTAAGAAATTCACAATTGTATTACAAAGGTGGTACAAATTGTAATACGTTGGCACTGGGTTGGAATATATCGCCCGACAGAAGTGAATACTCTTCCTGATGACGAAAGTTCTAATACCCTGGTACAAATGAATAAAAATAGATTATTATTGTGCAAGTTTTAATTTGAATACCTGAAGTGATGGGTTAGCATGTGTGTAAGACACAATATTACATGTGCTATAAATGTTGTCCATAAGGAGTACAAATTATAATACTTAGGTTCAAATCGGTGCCCTGTCTACCCATCATAGAGTGTTTTTAAGACATAAATTAATTATCTTAGATCTGCATTCAAATATACAAGTAACAAATAGTACGGTTTCTCAAATAACAGAAGTAGTTTCAACTTTGAAAATAGTTTTCACAGTATAAACATCACTTAAATTTCAATTAAGTAAACATATTAATTATTTAAGTTCTAATCAGAACAAACTTTCGAGAGGCAATCCTAAGCAAACAAATCTGTGTGTTTTAGGGTAATTTAACTTCGTCTGACTACCAATTATAAGGGGTGACTTCACCCAAAGTTTCAAAAAGCCAGGTCACCGAGATTCCAATTCCAGTTAATGAGCTCAACTCGGAAATATGTTAGCGGCCGGTATTTCTAGTAAAAGCGGTTTTACATTTGAGGTGCCCGAACTATTTTAACGAGCTCGAAACTGTTCCAAGCTCTCTAAGCAGTTGTGATTAGAAGGTAGATTATCACCAATTATAACGCGTATCTCCCGCTTGTCGACTGCTTTCTTCAGTTCCGTTTTCATGTTTAAATGAAACGTTACCGGCAACATACGAATTGCTTTCACGTCTCATTATGTAACTGGTAATAGTTGATGATTTAATTCAACCAGTTGCTATCGTTTCTACCGGCTCGTTAACTCACTGGTCTGAGGACATGACGTATAGTTTAAGCATGGACTGTTCAATGTTTATTACCGGCTTTCACTAGCCAGACTATCTCAACAGTGTATTTATATGGTTTTGTATACATACAGGGTTGTTCAAAAATCCCAGGGGTAGTTTGGTATTTTTGAAAGTTTTAGTTAAAAATTAAACTTGTAACATCAATATGGAACATAAAAAAAGTAATTTTTGTGCAAAGGTACTTCTCGGTGGCGCCCCGGAATAAGTTCATGAAAATCCTAAATATAAATATAGGTCGTGTTACGTATCGTTACATAGATCTGAATGAGGCAATAAGAATGGTTGATAATGCAAATAAACACAGATTAATAAGAGGTGAAAACCTTCTGTCATCTCAAAAATTATGTTTACAGGATTTTTGGAAGATTCTAGAATAGATTCTTTAATAATAATGATTACATTTTAGATAAATCTCGTGTATAAAATTAAATAGATATTCAATTTGCCATAATTAAAGACTTAAATTTCCACTATTTTGCTCTGTGTTATCCTAATTTTTTGCTTTCCATATCTCCTTCTTCTAATCCTTTAATATGATATTTTACCAATCCAGTTCTTAATTTAAATTTTGTCCATCGATTCCTCAAGAAAAGGTTTCGTAAGGAAGGAAAGAAACGGTGATAAAAGTATTTTCGTTTTTTATTTGCTGTATCTAAGACTTGCAATCTGATATTAAATGAATCTAAGCGTTTCAATGAAAAACTTATAAAATGTAACCCAAAAAATTACCTCATATGTCGGAAAATAATTTCAGCTGTTTATGTTTTTTGTGGTCTATCAGATTTGGCGACCATGTCTTACTGTAGACTATTACAGCATGTTATACCAAACACTTGTTTTTGCATTACACGATAATAATATATATTCAAAACAAAAAAAACAATCATTATTTGGCTTAAAATATTTTTTTTCATTTTTCTGTCCTCCATTTATTCATAAAAACTCTACAAAATTTTTATTATCTATCAAAATGCAACCATTTGTCTGTTATCCTCTATGTATTTCATGCACTATACAATTGTCAAAGTCCGTTAAAACATAAACAAGTATTGACAATCTAATCATATTTATGTTCAAAACATTACAGCATTTTTGTAAGGAAGAATATAATGTATGTTATATAACATCGCATGCTTTAAAGTTTTATTCCACTTGCACGTGAAATCATGAAAACTACAATTTCAATTTTTTTCACGTATATAAATAAAGAGGGGTGAAATGATAATGTAGAAACCATGGGAATTTGTTAGGTCGCTTTTTCATTACTTGTGCCTTCTTATTAGATAGTGAATATTATACAGGGTATCCCTAAATTACTATATCAAACTTTACCATACGATTTGTCAGATAAGAGATATGTCATATGAAGTATAGTTCTATTTGCTTATTTTACCGCCAGTGTCATTTTATTATTATTATTATTTTGTTTACTTTAACTTTCCTAATATAATAAATAAAGTAAATACAGTAAGAACTTTAATTCCTTAAAGCTTTCTCCTGATTACTACCTTTAACGGCTGAACTTAGTAGTTTATTGCAGTCGATTTTATGTTATATTATATTTTGCGTTTGCCAATCAGTTAATATGTTTATTTAAAGAGGGTCATTCAACAGTGCAATGTCCGACTTTATTTATCTCACCCCGATAAATCAACACATCTTTTATGAGAATGTGTTGTATGATTATTTTGCAACTGTGTGGTGTTAAGAAAACAGTTCCATAATTGTTTATAATTCATAACATCATGACTCTTCAGTAGATCAAATACTACAGTTGTATCCTTCTTCACATCTTCTTATCACAATTCACAACACTTCCGCTTAGTAACAATAATTCCTAACTTATATGTCAACGTTATATGTGTTTTATGTTTTAAAATGTAAAAAAATACAGACACTAGTAGAAGTGATGGATTGTATTGTTATGGTAGAGAGAAAAAGGAATTTAAAAAATTGTAAAGATTTTTGCCCATTCTGTAAAATTGTGAAAATTCAAAAACGTTTTGAAATCAACTATTGAGATTAATTATTCTGAAATGGAAGCAAACGTGAGAATGTTTGTTGGAGACGAACATGCAATGGAGTTCTTATACATCGAAAAAATGTATTTCTAATACTTAAATTATTTTGGCGAAAATTATTTTACCAAATTAGTTTATAATGTATAACATTTTGAATTAGGCCTATTTTTCATGCTAAGCTGAACATGTTTTTTTTCGGCATATTATGATTAATTCTAAAAGCGATACACTGAGCAACAACGTAATGTTCTAAGCCTGTATGGAAATGCGTCTGATTATATAAAATATTAATTTTGAAAATTTCCGGCAGTAATGAAAACTGCCGAATTACTAATAAAGACGTGTTTTAAACGAATCGTATTTGCTCCTTTATAATTTTAATCGCAATTAATTATTCTAAACAAGTCATAAGTTTTGATTAGATTCCGAAAGTTTTAATTAGGTGGCCAGAACCGACAAAAGGAAATGAACATTTTCTTCAATTCCTACTATAAGTAATTGACATTTGAACTTAAATTAATTAATAATATAATTTGCAATTTGTGCTTCACTTTGTGCTTCTGAGACTGAATGAAATACCTCAATCAAGTGGTTTTTTTAACCGGGCGATACTTTAAATAATGTTGCTGCTACTTGCGTTCTTTTAGTCTAGGAAATGTTTATTGATTACACTTTCAAATGAACTTTCACTGGTTAACTTAAAATTAAAAATACGAAACAGTATTTATTGTTTTTTGTTGGTACTGTTTATGTAAGTTAATAATTATATATAACTTTTTGAGTGAGAAGAAACAGAGATGTATATGAGGTTTCAAAATAAAGTTGAATATACGATAACATAGTGAGCTTAAATATTTCAAAAATAAATTAATATTCAGCAATGGTCGAGTTGAGAGGTAACTATGTCTAGCGTTTGAAACAAGATATATGATCCATGCATTATGTATTGGGATCTATGAATGAAACATTCGCACAATGTCTCATTGCGTATAGCAGATGTGCTCATGGTAATGACTATCCACCTTCACAGCTGAGGGGATGGCTACAATAAGGGATTATAGGCTCTTCTTACGGAGAGCTTGAATTTGAATTCCCTATTTTCTTAGTATCCCACAAAATATTAGAGGTATATTTTTATATCTTGCGTTGGTACATCACTTCTTGTGATGCAATTCTGGCCATAATGAATTACTTAAATTACATTTCAAATGATTTTAATATTATTACATTCTCTTTGTTAAAGAAAAATACTGCACTTTTTCCTTCGTCATTAGTCAAGAATAAATTATTAGATTCTCTTTGTTAAAGAAAAATACTGCACTTTTTTCTTCGTCATTAGTCAAGAATAAATTATTAGATTCTCTTTGTTAAAGAAAAATACGGCACTTTTTTCTTCGTCATTAGTCAAGAATAACATTATAAAATACTCGTAGCATTTCTTATATTGAATAGACCGTGGTTTATTATTGCCTTAGACTTATAAACTTGTAGGCACACGTCTTGAACGATTTGTTTCAGAATAAATTATGTTTTAGAGAAAAGCTAGAGTAAGGCCTTCTTTTTTAAATTAAATCTGATTTTTAAGGTTTCAAATCAGAAATGAAAACAACGATCAAACGTACAATTTTGGGCCCTAATAAGTAAATATTTCTCCACAACTGTAAGCCTTCATATAAAATGATATAATAGTCTTATTTTGAAATACATGATCCTATAAACTGGATAGTTATTGTTGATATGAGTACAAGTTAATAAAAGAGATGAGATATATTAAGGAAATAAATAATCTATGATCTGTTTTAGCTGAAATTAAATGAAGTGAGAATTCTCTTTTAAATGCGAAGATAGTCTTTAAGAATAAAGAATATTAGATACAGATTCTTAAAGGGAGAACAAACACTTCTCCATTTATATAGCGCATAACATTAGTATTATATTAGAAATAAAATGTATGATGAATTTAAAAAATATTCTAAATACACAACATTAAATTAAAACATTGTAGTATCTATAAAAACGGTTTACTTTCACTCACACATTTATTCTGTCTGCAAGCTGACTCTTTAATTCGGAGCCTTTGCTTCAGCATATAATACAGATAAATGTAAATTACATACAGAGCAAGCAGTTTATTACAATCCTTCATCTCCTATGTAAACCCTATTACACGAACAATACCCAGAGAAACACTTGAAAATGTCAATGAACCATAGAAGGAGTAAATAAAAGCCCAACGTTTAAACAGTTAAGACCTGATAAAGGTTTAACAGCACTGTTAAATGGCAACATATAAACACTACACAATAAAGAAAACGATCCTGCTTCGCCAGTTCAGTACAGTTGATCGATTCGACCAATAATTGGCGGATTAGCGCAGCTGAGTGTTTACTCTGAGGACTACCGAGAGACTTTAGGTTGGCTCCTCGACAATGTTGTACTTCAGCAGCTGAACAGTAAGTATACTTTCTATCAGTTTACCAAAATGAAGCAGGAAACAACCGATATTTTTTATTCCATTGATTAAACTACACCACGTTATTTTTAACATAATGTATTAGTGTTTATCGTATATACAGAGTGTAACAAAAATCTCTACACAAATCTCTCCAAGAAAATCTAAAAACTAAATGCAACCAACAGTCTATTTCGTTTCATTTACCATTTGTCTGTATGTATCTACTAGTTTTCATTTTTATTATAAAAAAAAACTAGTAGATACAAAAACTGAAATTTGTAGAGTTATTTTCTTTGCAGTACCAAATCAAGATTTTGTAAAGAATAATAAAAGTTGTTTAATCTATAAAACATTTTAAGACCTATATCATAAAAAGCGGTCAGTAAATAATGTAAAGTTAAGCCGCTAAGGTTGTAATGCACGGTTAATGATTCTATAAACATGTAAACAATGAACGTTTTGCCATATATTTAGGCTCGTAAAGTAGGTAAACGAAAAGATATATACTATGGGTTACATTAGTATTTACCCTCTCTTGGTCAATGGAGCAATATCCTAAAGTTTGCTTAGATAATTTTGTTACACTCTGTATAACCTGTAATCGTCCTGAAGGTAGTAAAGATATTTGGATGTTTGATATTCAATCACACATACCTAGAGGACAAACTATTCACTAGAGAGCATATTTTATTCAGAAATAGTGTACAAAAATACTCCTATGGGCAATTAAATAAATTTATTTACTGTAGAGATAACCAATATTTTTGACAGCTAATTAAGTTATGAATCTAGAACGCAACTTTCCAGTATCCAACTCAAGTTTCAATATTTTGTATTTCTAAGCATAAACTAGCTGACCCGCCAACGTTTTGCTACCTCAGGACAGAAAGAGAAATGGAGTGCTGTAGACGAGACAGCTAAAAAAATAAATAAAAACTCTAACCATTCTTTCTCTCAATTCAATGTATTTCGTTAACATTATCATATTCATTGTACGATATCTTAAAAATTAATTGTAAAGTAAAAAAAAACAATATATTTTTTATTTTTAGTAGAAGAATTATTAAAAACTCTCACTACTAGTCTATAAAACAATTCTTCGAACCGGATAGGTTAATAAAACATTCACTATATCTTGACAAACAATACTGAAGCGTACCAGAAGAGTATGACGAAAGATTCAATCAACATTTATGAAGACATGAGTCTATCAGTCGGAATTTTAACAGTACGCCTGACTTTCTCCTCTAGAAGAATGCAAAGCCAGTTCCCTTGAGCCATCAATGAAAGTTGGAGTTGATGATGAAGAAAGCCGAGTGCACCAATACCGTCAGGTGACGCCACTTGCAAGTCGACCTGGTACTGGTGAGGATGAAGAGAGAGTAGAGAGATAATATAGCCATCGGCACCAAAAGATCAGGATCAAGGATCAACCGCAGATGGGCGGGTAACTGCCTTGCGTGATCTGTATAAACTTATCCTTGTACTCAGATAACCTTCCGGCCTTCTCGAGTTACATAGTCTACAATTCCTAATTGTTCAATCAGTATGTACCACGAATATATTTTGGGTTTAAACGTTATTAATGAGTTTAGTCTGATTTTTCTTACAATCTTTTTCAATTTTGGCTTATAAAAGTAGCCAAAATCAAACGGTTTTACTTAGTTTTAAAATGATCAACTTGTGTATTTGATTTTCATATAACCATTTCATTGTAAGACTATAACTCTATTGGTAAAGTACTAGAATTGCTTCAATCTACGAACCCCTACGATAGTTGAACATCACCGGACGTTTAACCAATGGTGGTTTTTATGAGATTTTAAAAGGCAGAACAGTCACTCTAACTAGCGTACAATGTAGAAAAGCATATAGAATTCGACATGGACTTTAAATAAATTAAAATATAATTAGTAACAACTCTAATCACTGGAAAAGGTAAGACTAACCTCGCGAGAGCCAACTTGAGGTCAACCTTGAGTTTGTTGAGGAGGTCTGTGACGCTGGCGAACTGTCTGAGGCTCATCTCTCCGGGCTGAGGAGTGCTAAGGGCGATGATACTCGGGGGCTGTTTGGCCTCTTCGGCGCGGCGCCCCCACTTCTTCAGCGACATCGCGTAGTCCTCCGGGTTGTACAGAGGCGGTCGCGGCTGCAACAAAAGCATTTAAACATGAAAATGGCGAATTATGATAACAATATTCCTAAATAATTCATAAATGTAAGCACAAAGGTATAGCAATAATAAAGAAAAAAATGACGAAGTTAAGGAAAGGATAGATGACCAGGTGTTGATATCTAATCTCATTTTGAATTCACTAGGGTAGAATTTCTGTGAGAGATTTCAAGAAGATAATGCTTCTCTCTGCAATCTCCACCCGATTTACGGTGAAGTTAATGTTCATGCATTTTAACTTGAAAAACGGAATTTCGTGACCCTACCCCTGTGTGTAAACTACAATGGTGACTTGTTCAATAATATACACAAATTAATTACTTTATCAATTGGGTTTTATGTAAACTCACAGAACTCAATTAATTTGTAACTGATTTATTTCCCTTATGTACTGATGGCGAGAGAAAAGAAGAGACCTGGATTCTGGCCTATCTGAAATTTGCAGGCGTTACTACTAGTATGTTGCCGCGCCCTGTTTCGTAATTTCCATTATTGTTTCACTGTTCCATTGCTAGGATAAACAATTCGCAGGGTTGGCTGTGGGGCGAAGCGCCTGAAATTGCCGGGCGGCAACACACTAGTAAACAGCTGTGCGCCGGCACGGGCCAGGTCTCTTCTTTTCTCTCGCCAACAGTAATCTCAACGCCTCAACACAGTTATTTTAGTTATTATTTACTTTATTAACATCACATATGTTTCGAGTTTATTACAGCTGTAAATGTGTACATGAAAATGTGTTTGCTGTGATGTAACGTCAGAATAATGAAGACAATTCGTTTCGCTAAGTTATGTTAACAAATAACACCCCGATCTTGGCTCATGTTCAAGGCAGGTGGCAGACCGGCAACGGTAGCCACCCACAAGCTACTTACTGCGTACGGCCAATAAAACATTCGGAAGGTGGTAATGGTTATTAATTTAATACTCATAAATATTTAAGTGGGCTGAAACAATTAATAAATGTAAAAATGGTGGCGTTACAAAAAGTCAGATTAAAGTACCTCTTCACGAAATAGAAATTTATGTACTGTGAATTCAGTAACCTATAAAAATATATATCAGCTGAAACAAATCAATGTATTTATTTTTTTATCTTGAAACAAATAAATAAATGGGAGCAGATAAAATACATATCCAGGAGTTCCCAGAGTATCAAGCCTGTAAAAGATTGCTCAATAAGGACATATTAGAGTAACTTAAAAAAAAGAATAACTCATGATTTGAAACAGACATGACAAATTTTGTTTAGGCCTTAGTTGTTCAAGAAGGAAGGGCTTGAATAATAATAGCCCGTTTCTTGTGAAAGCCTATAAACAACATTATGAAGATAGGAACGCTTATATGGATCCTATAGTTCTCGGTAGAGGTTGTTCTTATATTAACTTACAGTATCTGTATGACAATGAGCCATGACAAACCAACAGTTGAAGTATTAATTTGGTGAGGAAAATGGTTTTATATATATACACACACACACACACACACACACACACACACACACACACCTCTATATATATATATATATATATATATATATATATATATACATTTTTAAGAGATAATTAAACATATTATTACTACTTATACATTATTTCACTAAAAACTAAAATACGCTCACGACGCCATATATAGAGAATCCCTTTAGAATTATTGAAGCGTCCGCTTCATAGTTATACACGGTTTCACTTTAGGCTGGATGACCTTGGAAGATTCGGTGAAATTCGCAATGCTCTAAAGAAAGCGGAAGGAAATGGCGATGAGTTGAAATCGATCTTTAGCACAATGGCCGCAGGTAGAAGATTTGATGCCGATGCGTGGAGTCGACCGCATCATCTGGGTGAGAGAAACTCGATGACATGATCAGACTCCTCGCAACATGCTTCTTGGTGGGTACAGTGAAAGTGATGCAAAGAAGAAAAAACTTGTTCTCCAACTCAAATAATAATTAGTCATAGAGATAATTTACTCACACACTTTCCTATAATGATTTTCACGAATAATAGTAAACTAATAAATTTCTAAAGGATCAAAAATGTTCTATTGTTATTAGAAACGCAAAAATGTCTGATTTATAAAGCTCTACGAGCAAAAACTACGGGACGATCTCTACAGCTTATTTCGCCATGTGTACAATAGGAAGTGCAGGATTGATAAAGTGTTTAGCCCCTAGCTTTGGTACCAAAACATTGTGACCTTGTTCAAACATAGAGTTCATTACTTTAGTAATATCTGAGAAAGATTGTTTGTTCACGGGCCCGAGTATGAAGCCCTGTGGCAAGTCATCACAGTTTTAATTTCTGTTGAGGAAACATACATTGAGGGACTTTTGTTAGTTTTATACTCGTGTTGACTCTTTCGCTGTGTGAAAATACTCCATTGAATAAAAAGATTATTCAATAAAAAAATATAATAAATACTGAACGTTTCTAAATCCTAATCATAATCCATTTCAAGACGGCAGTCATTTGAAATTGCTGACTTAAAATAGCCGAAAACACAAGCATTTACATATATTTTATAATGTTTTTAGAAATTGTAATAGAAATACGACATATTATCTAAGTAATTTCAGTGACCAATAACTGAAAATTACAACTTTAGTGAAGGTAGCACGCGCACTCTTTAATTACGCTAGTCAATTCTAAACGAACCAATAAATTTTATGTAGGTAATAAAACATTTTTTAACTATCAGATGTAGGTTAGTGGCAGTTCTCATACAGTAAAAGAAATAAATGTTTACTTTTAAGCCGCTGCAACGTATTTACTCTTACATAAAATACCTTAAATTCGTCATATAATATATTACAGAAAATATCAGACATAAGATGAGGAGTAAGCTTCGGTAATAATAAAAAATAAAAAAATAAAAAAAACAACTGAAATTTCCTTACTAGAATATTAAAGTTGATTACAACTTTAAAAATTCGTGCTATCTATACGTCACCAAACAGAAATAGCTGTCCAAACAAACGTCTTCCACACAGTACCTGTATGGATGCAATGTCGAATGTAAAGAGGGTAGTTCAAAAACGTAACGAATTAATTAATGATGATTTTTAACTAATTGTAGAATATACTTATGCTATTCTAAGAGTTTATAACTCTCCAATTTGAACGAGTGGCTAAATAGATTTTAAGAACTATTAAACAAAGTAAACATAGTTGAAACCTTTTAACTAATAATTCACCACCCATACGTGTATGCAGGTAGGATCTTGTATATGCAACTAGTGCCAAACAATTTGCTGTTGTAGTATTCGTGTGGTTTCGTTATGCACAGACGTACCCAGAAATTTATGTTAGGGGGATGAGGGTAGATTAGAGTATATTGTAATCACAAAGATTTGTTCGAGTAGAACGCTATGCATTAGTATTAAAATAAAAAGTGAAGAAGCGAATACAAACATATGTAGATACACAAAGTTGGAATTAATAAATTTAAAAATACGTATTTGTATCCAAATTTTCCAAGTTTCTTTGACACGTTCCTACCGGTTTACGATGGTCTTAACGTTTTCAGATTTTCCATGATAAAACTTTATGTATTCAACTTACAAATATTCAACATGTTGATCCCCTAGTTTTCCGAACTCAAGCTACGGCCATGGTTCGACCTTAACATTGACCTGTTTCACTGGATGTGAGTCACAAACCGTGTCACACATTAGCGTAGCAAAGCCCCGGGCAATTCTGATCTCACCTGGCCGTAATAATCAGGGCGTCCTTCGCGCCTCAACGAGCAATCACGGAGTTGTAAGCAGTGCCGTAGCTAGTAGCTTTGATTTTATTATTTACGCAAGAGGTAACTCATCCAATGCTATAAAGCGAGGTACTTAATATAGTACAGCAATCTGTGGAGTAAAAAGTCAGATAGCATACATTTGAACGGTAACAATGTATGTTAAGCAAAGCGACCCTAGCGTCGGACCTCAGAACTTACTGAAACAATCCCCCGAAACTCATCGTGCAACGTCCTTATGAATGATTTATCTTGTGTGTAACTAATAAAATCAAAGCTAGTAGTTAAGGACCCCAGCAGAATCACATATTGTATACCCCTCTAAATCCAAACCACAGTACTCTGTAATCGTTTTGGGGTCCTGTATTATTAGCATCATTGATCCATCCACCTAATCTTGTGTGGATCTCAGAGCTAAGACCGTTGGATATATAGAGGAGCACAAGTACTACCTTGAGTAATTAAATAATACAATAATAACTTAAATAGATTATGTTAAGTTTAGGATTGGCTTTTATTTAAATGGATTACGTGTTTTTGAAAATAAATATATCAGTTCAACTGATATATTTATACTTATATTGGAAACCCGGGTTTCCAATATAGCATAAAATGGCGCCCTTAAAAATCATAGAGAGAATTAATAATTCAACTGATAATTTGATAATTTTTCTAGACCAGCAGGCAGGAGGTGTAGGCCTGGAGTAATTGTTTAAATTCAACGACCCAATTTGTACTAAATAGAAAGAAAGACAGTGTTTTACTGATTTAAAAAATACCACATACGTTATACTTTCCTCGTTGCTTTCACCAAATAATTAATAAAACACGTTGGTGGATTTGACTGATATGTCACTGGACTCAGTGTTGGAATCAGTTATGTAGTAAAACAGAAGTGATTAGACAAGGTCAATCCAAAAATAACTGTGACTGACATTTTTTAAATGACAAAAATGACTTGGTTTAAATGACTTGATTAAAAAAGCATGTTGGTTTCAAATTGTACCATAATTTAATGTTATGAAATATAAAAATATAAGTCATCGTATAAATACACAAACAAACCAAATTACATAGCGGTTTATGAATTCTGGTCTTTAATGAGAGTATTTATTAAGTGGTATACAGACAGCTTAACATAAGACTTTATTATTTTGATTTAATGCGTATTATATTGTTTTAGTAAAAACCCGAATTTAATAAATGTTGGGGTAAAAAAAGAAACGTATGACAGGGCGTATGAAGGGTGAGAAGGCAGAGAGGCTGCACAGTGACGTTTCAGGCAGCGGCAATCGCTTGCACACAGTGTTTATGGAAGTGGGACGACCTTTATAACACAAACACGGCCCTGGTTATCCTTCAATCAATAAGCTGACTCACTGTTACTATCCAAAAAGTGGTTTTTAATTAAATGTTAAATCGACGGAAAAGCACACTTCGACCAGTCAGTCACTTTGTGGTACAAATAAGATACAATAAGTTTTTATATTTCTTTCATCAATGACCGACGGAGAAAATGAAAGCAATTATAGATCAGCTGGATTTGCATACGTAGTTTTAATGCTGGACTGCGAAGTAAATCTGATATAAGAATAGTAATGGGGATTTTGTAAGGCTAACTCTCAGCGCTTAAGCGGTTTACGTATATGATAGACATTACTTTCCAGCTCCCGAGCGATAATCCGAAAAGTACTGGCGGAAAGCTTATGATAAGTTTATCAGCATATAATAAGCACCTTTTAAATTGATTGGCCATTGCTGCTGACAGAATGTTTTAAATCTAGTTTTTATGAAGGTGATATATTTAAGACAATATAAAGATTTGAAAAATAATAGAATTGCAATCGTCACATGTAAAACCTAAAGCACGAAATTTTGAGAACTCATATCCGCTATCCTTGTCAAATATCTAACCATTAAATATCGATTTCTCTCTTAGAAGAAATTCCTCTATCGGTTTCAAGAAACCCAGATTGTGTTCTAAAAATAAACAAACTGGTTATCAGCAAATTTACTATTAGGGACACTAGTGTCTAATGTAGGCATAAACATTTTTATACGCTATATTGTTCATGCATTAACGATAATGTTGGTTTTTCATAACTAGTCTGTTGTCATATATTGGCTAATTTTGCATTACCTTTTTAATTAAATTAAAAACAAAATAAAATAATAACCTCTGCATAGTATTACAGAAGCAGAAGGATTGAAGAAATGAGGAAATGAGAATCTTGTGCAACCAAACAAATTGAACCTATCGGTTTGACTGAGAGGATTTCAATTCCAGATCAAACACATGCATTTTGTATGAGGCCCCACTTTACATACGATATGGAATACTCAATACATATTAAATTGTATCTCAATCACACATGGCATCCAGATTGTATTAATCAATCAAAACGTTTCCGAATAAGAAATATAGAGAACCAATAATCTTTTGCAAAGATCTTGTCCTTCCTTTCCAAATATATATCCTAAGAGAAGGACTGCTTTAAAAAAAATGTTCAATCAGGGTAAACTTTCTATTTTAGGAAACAATTCCCAAATATTTTGAGTGAGCTATTAATAACTTTGCTTAAAAATACCCCAATGTTTTATTTTTCCATCTACAAAAGGTTGAGAATCAAAAGGAAGAATTAAACCACTGTATGTAGTGCTTAATTTAAATTATTTTACTCTAAAACACTAGTCTGTAATAAACTACGATATTATAGTAAATATTAGCTGTATTGTTTATAGCACACTAATAGTGCACATAGTATTAACGTGGAGATCGTGTCGGTGTAATACGAAGTTTACAGTTTATATAAAGCCAGTTCCGAACAAAGTAAACTGGCGGGGAGAGTCTGCTCTTCGTATTGGAGTATATTCTAGAACCGTCACCCAGTAACGTAAACTTGTATACAGCTAAACTCAGTCCAATACACGAATGGGTAGGATAACCAAGTATCAGTAATACATAGCTAGACTTAGCTGTGGTATAAACTACGATGTTATTGTAAACGTTTGCTTTATGGTTTATGGCACACTGATAGTGCACATCGTATAACGTGGAGATCGTGTCGGTTTAATACGTTGTTTACAGTTTATAATGGCAGTTCTGCAACAAAGTAAACTGGCGGGGACAGTCTGCTCTTGGTACTAGAGTATATTCTAGAACCGTCACTCAGTAACGTAAACTTGTATACAGCTAAACTCAGTCCAATACACGAATGGGTAGCATAACCAAGTATCAGTAATACATAGCTAGACTTAGCTGTGGTATAAACTACGATGTTATTGCAAACGTTTCGTTTATGGTTTATAGCACACTGATAGTGCACATCGTATAACGTGGAGATCGTGTCGGTTTAATACGTTGTTTACAGTTTATAAAGGCAGTTCTGCAACAAAGTAAACTGGCGGGGACAGTCTGCTCTTGGTACTAGAGTATATTCTAGAACCGTTACCAAGTCAGACATAAAGATGAATATAACTGCTTCCAGTCCAACACTCAACTGGTTCGTTTATTCAGAACCGGGACCGGAACCAGGTGGTGTCAGTTATGGAACCTGTTTTCCTCGTCATTACCACATTAAGTCATTTATCGCTAATTTCCAGATTAATAATTATTGCTTGCTTTTCAGTATTTTGCCACTTTTATAATTTTTCAGTAGACCAACTTAGCTAAGAAAAATCTTAATATTTTTGTTTTCAAAAATTTGTTTTAATTTCAAAATTTCTCCCAATATTAGGTTTTCTAGTTAGTAGTTTAATAACTTGTTAATTTTTGTTTGATACTTGTATCGCGATTAACATTATTTCGGCACACAACAGGCTATTATTTATTTATTATTTTTAATATAATTGTATTGAAATATTTAATGTTAATAATATATTCCAAATATTTCGTAAATAAATATTAATAGTTTTCGTAAATAAATATTGCATTCGATAAAATTTTAATACACTGGTAAAATGTGTTAAGTTCAAACAAATATGAATCGTTATCAGCAATCTAGATGTGTATTAGAGTATATACCGTTCAAATGTTAAATTCGCATTTAATTTAAACATTTGGTTATAAGTATCATAACAGTTAATAACGATTTAATAACCGACACTTTATAGAGAAAATAAACTCTTATTACTGTTTTTATAACATAAAAAGTTTCCTATGCAGAACACTGTTTACTTCAAAGAAGTTCCCCGTGTTGCTAAGCTTTAACTTTTAGGTAATATAAACAAAGTTTCATAACCTTTTGTTTTTAAATCTAGAGTAGGAAAACAATAAGTTATTTATAACTGTATTGAAAGTATAAAAATAATCTAAATAATAATCGTTTTAGTTACCATAACAATTTGTAGATTTTTCCTACAACCTACAGAAAAATGCCTTTGATTTTATTCTTTAACTTTACAAACTTTGTCGAATGACTTCACTACTGTTGATTAAATATAGGTTTTATTTATTAAAAGCTTATGCCTCGCCAACTGATACAAACTGTAATATCTTTTTGTTATAAATACATTCTATAAATAAATATGAAACCTCTAAACAGACAGATCTCAGTACAATCTCAGTGTATCGCCAAAACCGGCTTAAGTGCTTATGCTAGGCAACTTAAAATGATTCCAAAAAAACTTAAGCATCATTTTTGAGCTATGCGCCCACTGACGTGAATCATTACTCTCCGTGAGTAAAACTAGAGCTTTTTGTATTGTTATTTTTTATTTCCCTTACATTTATATATTATATTGAAACCTTTTATTTTGGGTTTGGTACATATTTTGAAATCAAACTCTAACATTCATACCCTTAGCATTATACCTAAAATTTAATTTATGTTCATTTTCCAGTCTACAAAATCTCTAAAATTGAGCGCTATGCGCATTTAGCACCCGGTTGTAGATGACTAAATCGGTAAACGTAATTAGAAAGATAAAGATTGTGTAACATCTTCTATAAAATTGTTGCCATCGATAAATTTGACGTGCTTGTTGGCGACTATATTAGTAAACGTAATTAGAACATACAGATTGTGTAACATCTTCTATAAAATTGTTACCATCGATAAATTTGACGTGCTTGTTGGCGACTATATTAGTAAACGTAATTAGAACATACAGATTGCGTAACATCTTCTATAAAATTGTTACCATCGATAAATTTGACGTGCTTGTTGGCGACTATATTAGTAAACGTAATTAGAACATACAGATTGTGTAACATCTTCTATAAAAATTGTTGCCATCGATGAATTTGACGAGCTTGTTGACGACTATATTAGTAAAGGTAATTAGAAAGATAAAGATTGTGTAACATCTTCTATAACATTGTTACTATCGATAAATTTAACGAGCTCACTGACGACTATATTAGTAAACGTAATTAGAACGATAAAGATTGTGTAATATCTTCAATAAAATTGTTACCATCGATAAATTAATACATTATTAACAGTTAGCTGTTACAAAAAGTGGTCGTCAAATAGCGTGTTTCTATCATTTTTGTAAAGAACAGTCAGCAATAAATTACCCTTGTAATAGGGTAAATACAATTCAAGCACGTTATCTTAAGTGGAATCCGCCCCGGACCGGTGAGGTAGTTCCTTTATCTTGTACATTATATACAGCGACTACACTGTGTACGTTTATTGCTTTCAGCTTTGTTCAAGCCCAGCACTCCTCGGGGTTAATTAACTCAAGCAAAAATTTATGGGAAAACCGTACGATGCGTTATTGAAGAACAAAAGTATCTCGGTGTATTGGCTCTCTTATTAAACCCATTTGTTATGAAATATTTCACGAAGATCGAGAACGTTACCTTGTAATTGGTTCCCAGTGTGCCAGGCGGAGGGAAGCGGTGTTTTAGAACGTAAATCGTCTGTAAGATGCTGTTGCACCTTCAACTCCTCGGATCTGAACATTTTATGTTCAGCGATAAACGTCCGTTGGAGCGTACAGTGTTGCTTTATGGGGTTGAGAGGAACTTACCCACGTTTTATGAGGATTCGGAAAAGGATTCGGCGCACAGGAGCAGTAAACAGTTCAGTAATTGACATACTTTATAGTTTCAGGTTCCGTAGGCAAAGTGAAGAACCCTTAAGATATTAACATTATTTATCTATTCGCTGATTATCACCCTGTACTTGCCGATCAGTGATCTGGTAAAATAATTGAATTGCTTGTTCTTAGCAAATTGAATCTAGGTTTTATGGAATAACTAAATTACTGTGAGTATTTAAAAATGTGTATTTTATAACATTATCCAGTAGGCCATACACGATACAAAATAAGTTACCTTTAAGCAGTAGCGTAACCAGGATTTAAAAAAGGGGTGAGGGTGTACCAGGAGCTAGTAGATGAAAACATGGACAACCCCAGAACACAGCGAAATTACATCATAAAACAAATGAGCAGGTTGGATAATATCTAATTGGTATTGCATGTTTTCAATAAATTTTCCCTTCGCTTTTATGAGAATAAAAGGAGGGTTGCCAACCCTATAGATCTACTGTAAATATGCCCCGTCCTTAAATAAACTGAACTACAATTTAAATTTTTAGCACTGTTTGCAGATTTGTGTTTCAGGGAAACATCAACAAAACCTCAGTTTCGATTATAAATACGAATACAATAATGGTCCTGTTAATGAAATTTAATTTCGAAGGTAACTAAGCACAAACATTTGTTCTCTCTCTGAACAAACCGATTGCCCAAGCTTAACTATTCTTCGCTAGAGTCTCAGTATGTTCTCCGTGGCTCTTCCACACATCCAACACAAGCCTCAGCTTTTGACCACACAAGGAAACCCAGGAGCGTACCAGAGACAAGCGGAAGGTAATTTTATCCTAACATTTTTAAATTTAAGTAAATTAAAGAGGTTGAATGAGGTAATGAGTGAGGTTGCTATACTAATGTTATTGTTAACTATCAAATATTTTTTCTTGAGAAAAATTTTTCTTGGTAAAACAACAATGTAAACTCTTAAGAATCATTATTTTTGTAGGTATTTTGTTATCATCTCTCCCTTCTACAACTTCTGGCTGTACACCTAGTAAATAATATTTGGAAACTTATTAGGAAGTTGTCACTAAAACAAAACACAAAGCTGCATTATAAAATGACCACAGCATTGCAGAGTAAATCAAGATAAACATGTGGTATGAAAAAAAACCGTAAATATTAGGATAGTAAAATAAAAACAAATGATAGTGAACTTTAAACATCAGGCCATAATTGAAGTAAAAGATAGTTAATGCCAGATTAGATCAAGTGGTAAGTAAACCTATTTGTATTAAAATATCCTCATTAGAAACCCGAAAAGTATGGTTGCAATATAAAATAATTAAATACTAATATAAGAACCGACATGTAATTCATACTAACCATGGTGCAATAAGTAACATTCATAAATGCAAACAGCAAGGAATAGTGCGACTAGTATAAACAATTATGTAATTACAAACATTGATTAATTAGAACTGAATGTGTAAACACACAGTCATGCGAATGCAATAAGCAATATAACCTGAGTGGAGTGGCACGCATGTGTGTTACGCGATAATACATATACAGTGAACAACGCTTCCTAGAATAATGATGACGAGAATAGTAAGGTTATTAGAGGTTATTAAAGTAACTTTATTAGACTAAATTAGGTAAGCTTAATTGAAAACTAATAGCAAATGGCGTGCATGTGCAATAGGTAAATTACTAATGCAAATAGAGAATACATTTTGATATAACTCATTAAGAAATCAAATTTCAATACCTAGAGTTAAATACTGTTCTCAAATAAGGAAGAGCATAATTTCTAATTAAATAAGAGATTAAAAACAAATACTTGATTCAATTAATGATATGGCACAAATAAGATGTTTAAACTTATTCAGTGAACGATGCGCCGTCCAGGAAGAGATCAGTACTAAAATATGTGGAATTGTATCCGTGAGGAGTTCGACAGGGTCGGTACCTGTAGTTATTTAGCTAATAACTTAGGTACAATACAAACAAATTAAAACAAGACTTACATACCTGAAGGTATCAAGAAATACATAAACTGCAGGACTTCAAGGGAATCGATGTTCCTTTACAATCAATTAGTAGTTGTAGGTAATTACTTTATTTAGATAAATTAGTTATGAAGCCGTGAAACCTTGTGAAATCACGGTCTTTGGGTAAGATATCTTTATATGGATAAGTATGGTAGCGTTAGAAGGCTCTGGTTGATTGGTGAACATGGTGAGGTAAAGAACTACCAGTTTAATCGTTGGAGTACGAGTTAGATGTTTCTTTTATTCTTACCATATGACGTCCGTCGTTTCTTCTCCACTACGTAGAGTTGTGGTGACGCTCGTTAATTTATAATTTGGGTAAAGTTTCTTTTAATCTCTTTGTTTTATAATTTTATAAAACTATGGTACAATTGGCCTACTTTATCAAGCGCTGCTAAATACTATTAAAATGCTTATTTTATTAAAATTGAAATATGCTTTGAACAACGGTCAACTTTTAGAACATTGGTATCAAGTAGGTACAAGAAGATAATTCTAATTTAAACGATGCACTGAGATCTCTAACATATCCGCAAGTACTACTCTCAATCACAGAAATCGAGTAGCATTATCTTAGTTTTATATATCTTCAGAACCTTCAGTAACAAGACTTCATTTTACTGCCATAAGGTGTAAATAATTCTGTTCGAGAATGAATAATGTCTAGTTCATTGCACGTCATTTGTATGGAAGGTCAGTAACTGAAATGGTGAATTTATTAAAAAACTTGGTGGTCGAAGTTTGTGGGTGATTTGAGACATACGTGAATATTATTGCACTAATCAATAATACTTGGTAACCAGTTAATAATCTCAATGTGCGTTTAAGTTTGTAACCATGTTTTGTTAATTTAGACATTCAGCGTTCCAATTTGATGTCCTGAACACAATAAAGAAAACTGAATTTGCATATAAAATGGTGTGCATGGTTTTTAAAGAAAAATGTTTGAAAGTTCACTGCCAACACGATACAGAATGTCATTATGCCTGTTATAGCTCCTGCTAAATACTAAAGCTGCAAGAGCCTGGTTCAATGACCATCTCACAGTCTGCACAGTTACAGAGGGAACCCGTATGTCAAAGAACAGGTTTGCCCACCGGCGCACGGGCTGACGTGAAGGAAGAGGCCTGATCGGGGCTTCTACACTCCTCACTATTCAAACTTACTAAAATGAGTGATTCAATCAAATCTAGAGCCATCTATCCAAAAGCTAGATAGGTTCACTATCACTAAGGTTCTGTTTTAAGTAAAGTTCTTCTCTAATTTTACTTTTCCAGCTGAAATGAAATCTCGTTCACATAGTATGTAAGAAATATATATTTTTTATATTATTATATTATATATATATTATATATATATAAATATATATATATATATATATATATAATATATAAATATATATAAATAAAGTAAACCCGGCAAGTGAGAGATCCGGGTTCGACTCCCGGCGGAGCAAGTACTTTTTGCGATTCAATGTTTATTGAAATTAAATAAGGCAATTGCCATTTATACAATTTAATGTATGTATATACATACAGGGTGATTCATGAAGTTCTCCCCCTACTTCTACAGCACATTGTACTAGTAAAAAATAATGAAAAAAAATGTTATATAAAACATAGGTCCGAAAACGCTTCGTTAGCGAGTTACAGCTAGCGAAAGATTTCGCCTGAATTCCTGGGTAAAGAGTAAAATAAAAGCCATACTGAACTTTTGGAAAGGTTAATTAAGTAAGAAATAATCGTGGATTCTTATGTATTTTTACCTGATAAAGCTAATAAAATAGGTTTCATAACTGTACATGTAGTATTTTTTGGAGGGATTCCAGGTTAAATGCAAAAAATTTGGGCACGAAACAATGTTTTTTTTTTTAAGTTTGATCTACAATAACTTTGTTAAATTTGGTAATAAATACATAAAATCAACAAACATTAATTGTAGAGAATTTAATTCTGAGAAAATTGATATAATCAAAGTCTAAAATAAAACAGAAATAGAAGTACCAAAAAATCGATTTTATTCAGTATAATACATTACTAGCTGTAAAGAAATACCGTACGGTATTTAGTTAAAATAAAACAAAAACAAAATGTTTGTTCCTTAATGATGAGATAAATTGAGAAAACAAGATTAACTGTTAAATAAATTTGTTTGTAAATAAAAATATCATGTTTTATTACGTTGTATTTTTTTTTTTTTTTTAATAAAAAGTTACATCAAATGTTCGAAAATAAAATGAAGCAAACATTTTCCCATTATTGTTTACTAATCATCGAAATGCAGTTTTTTGTTTTATTAATTTCTAAGTTGGTAACGCACGAATAACAGCTGATCAACAATGGTATTCTGTACTGTTACGTTAGAACTGTTTATTAGTGGTGTTTTGCAAGCTACAGCAGGAGATCGGGTTCTGTGAATCGTGTTATTAAATGCAATTTTTCTGTGAGTTATAATTCGATTGTTTATTCAGCGAAAAAAATGCCTTACTTATTTACATCAGAGGAAAAACGCTGATATGTTTTTTATTTTGGGTTACTGTAATGGTAATGCTAGAGCTGCTGTAGAAGAATATGAACTACGATACCCTAATAGGAGGATTCCAGATACCAAAACAATTTCAGGAACTTTTCGTACTCTTCGGGAAACAGGATCACTACCAAGTACTAAGAAACCAATTATGAACGAGCTGTCCAACTTGATGATGATATTGTTATTAATGCTGTTCATCGCAGTCCAGGTGTAAGTACACGACGTATTTCTAGGCGGATAGGAGTTTCGCAGTCAACGGTTGTGTGGAGGTCACTTAATCGAAACAAATTTTATCCGTTTCATAAACAAAAGGTTCAACATCTACAGTTAGGGGATGGTCCGCTTCGCTTGGAGTTTTGAAACTTTTTGGAATATTAATAATCAACTCTACAAGCGTATTTTGTTTACGGATGAGGCACAATTCACTCGGGATGGTGTCAATAACTTGCACAATTAAACACTCATGGGCAGAAGAAAATCCACATGAGGTAGTGGAACAGAACTTTTAACACCGATTTAGCGTCAATGTCTGGTGTGGCCTTTTGCACAATCGGCTGATTGGGACCTTTCATATTACCTGGGACGCCTAAATGCTGAGTTCTATTTGCATTTCCTTCAAAAAGAGTTGTCGCAGCTGTTAGAGAATGTTCCTTTACATCTCAGACAAAATTTGTACTTCCAGCATGACGGAGCACCTCCCCACTTTTCACGTGCCGTTTCTGCTTACTTAAATCATCAATTTCCTGGACACTGGATTGGTCGTGGAGGGCCTCACCCTTGGCCACCAAGATCACCAGATCTATCTCCATTGGATTATTGCATCTGGGGATGGATGAAAGACATTGCATACAAGACAAAAGTGTGAATTCTCGTGATGAATTAATTCCCCGTATTATGGATTCGGTTGTGCAGATACAGGGAAGTCCTGAAAAATTAAGAAACGCAACAAAAGCAATACACAAACGTGCTGCAAAATGTATTGATAATGATGGCCTCATTTTTCGAACATCTATTATAAAAAGGTGCGTACGGTTGGCCCAACCTGATTAATTTTGCATAAAACTAGTAATGTACTATACTGAATAAAATCGATTTTTTGGTACTTATTTCTGTTTTAATTTTAGACTTTGATTATATCAATTTTCTCAGAATTAAATTTTCTACAATTAATGTGTGTCGATTTTATGTATTTATCGCCAATTTAACAAAGTTTATTGTACATCAAACTTAAAAAAAACATTGTTTCGTGCCCCAATTGTTTGCATTTAACTCTGAAACCCTCAAAAACTACTACAGGTACAGTTCTGAAACCTATTTTATTAGCTTTATCAGGTAAAAATACATAAGAATCCACGATATTTCTTACTTAATTAACCTTTCCAAAAGTTCAGTATGGCTTTATTTTACTCTTTACCCAGGAATTCAGGCGAAATCTTTCGCTAGCTGTAACTCGCTAACGAAGCGTTTTCGGACCTATGTTTATATAACATTTTTTCATTATTTTTACTAGTACAATGTGCTGTAGAAGTGGGGGGAGAACTTCATGAATCACCCTGTATATATATATATATATATATATATATATATATATATATATTAGAGGTGTTCTAATACTAATAAAGTCTGCATCCGTAGGTAGCAGAGAACCTGTATGGGTGATACATAAGAAAAATTAAAACTAATATAGAAGCTCTAGGAAGGGCTTAGGCTGCCCGGCAAACTTCTGTTATTTAAAAAAAGATAATATAACCAAATGTAAAAATACGAATAAAAGAATAACTGAAATGATATACACTTATTACACTCCTAGTAAAATTTAAAAAATATATTGTACAAGAGTAAGATATTATAGAGTTAAATTCAAGCAGACAATCGTAAATTCACGAGATTATCGTAAAAAATAAGTAAAAATATCTGAATTAGTTTTACTGTACTTGGTACAAACCTATAACATTTTGGTGCAGTTAACGTAAAGAATTTCTTATACATAGTGAGGTTAGGTCTTGGCATGTAAGCACTTAATCTAATTCTCAGACCAAACTTTATGCTTATCACTATGATCGAGCTTGTTATTATTTCTTTCGGCGTAGTTGAAATTCTCTCTTGAAATTAGTGAGAATGGCAACATTGAAATATAGCTTCTAAAGTTGAACTGAATAGTAGACATTTATATAAGTTTCGGTGTGTTACTTTGCTCAAAGCTATCAACGAAGCAACAACATGGATAGTGGCAAACTAATTCTCAAAGTGATCAATGCAACTTGTTGTACGTGAAATCAAATACGAGAAATTGTAAATTTTAAGATACAATTTGCATTCTGGTATACTGAATACCAATTTAAACCATTTAATGAGATTATAACTTGTTGAAAGGTAATAAAACTTTGGTTTTAGGTTAAAATATAAATTAGTTCGTGAAGCAGTTTGGAATATTTTGTAATAAATAAAAAATTTATCGGAGATATTTATAAATTTGACTTTAAGGAAAATTATATGTAACTCATTATATAGTATATATATATATATATATATATATATATATATATATATATATATATATATATATTGTTTCTATGATAATTCCATTTCAATTTTGTGAAAAAATAACGTTAAGTCTTCTATAATAATACGTATTGAAGAGCAAGTTAAGTTAAAACCGTATGTTTACACTTAATAATAATTTAAAATAAACATTGATTATACGATACTCTTCATTTACTCTTGGGTTAAAAAAATAACGATTGGTGGAGAAATTAATGTTAGAAGAAGTAGAACAAAAAGCAAAAGAATGTCACACTAGTCCTCGGAGTGGTTGTTTCTGCTTTATTGAATGACAGTCATCTGTGTCCAGCTAATAGACCTATTGGGATCGTTAACCACTTAGGTCAATGCAATATTGCAATAATGCAATATTTCTTAATGCACTGCAGCTAGTGAATAATGAGTATACTTCAGGACAAATATTACATCGCTATTGTTGGGGTATATCAGATCTAAAGTAAAGTAAAGTAAAAGTAAAGAATGTCTTAATTTACCAGGCGAAGTTAGGGCTATGAAGCCCTCTCTAACACTTAACCTGGGGACCAACGGCTTAAAGGTGACTTCCGAACCACCACCAATGCCCGGGCAGGCGGGCCGCTTGCAAGGACAGGATCGCTCAGCGGTCACCTATCCAAGCAGCGGCCACGCTCGACGTTGCTTGATCTGGTTATCTTGCGATAACCGCCGTACCCGCTACACTGTGCCATTGGCAGTGTAGATCTGTTGGTTTGCTAAAAAGGAAACATTGGGGAACAGTTGGATACTATTTGACTTTTCATATTTATTTGTTTGATATAACAATGAGGGGAAAGAAATTAAAAATGAAGAGAGACGCTTAGATGATGAGATGAGTTAAAAATGAATAAGGAGACACAAATGAAGCATAAGCCACTTAGAAAAGAAGTGGAGAACCCAAGTGAAAAGAGAGTGAAAAAAGAAAAATTAAATTAAGAAGTATAAATTACCTATAATACTTTTTTGCTTTTTATTCGTACTACGTACTTAAATTAAGAGGATTCATCTTCAGGTACTATGTCAAGGTGTTTATTCATCTGACAAAAGTGTTTGGCCTGGGGAAAGAGATAAGCAAAGTGGAAAACTACAGGCATACATGTGTTTGGATTACCAAGAAAGCTACACTGATATGTTATGCATCAGATACTGATGGAACTCACACTTCAGTCTAATGACAGTAGTCATGTTGCCAGGTGTAGAAAGTGGGAGGTTGGCAAATAACTTCAGATCCGACCCGATCTGCTGGAAACGATTGACTTTCATATCGTTAGGAATTGCCTTGTCTGCAGGCACCTGACTGGATCAGAGGCTTCCTTTCGTGGTCATTCCGCGGGGGTTTATTATTTATAATCAACAACTTTCAACCGTGACTTTGAGCCAAGGGGGTTAATAAATGTTTGCATTATAGTAGCTGATTCAGCGTTTTTTAGCGATTATAATATTGTAATTTAAAAGAGTTATAAGTGAACGCGTTTAATTCCATACTTTAATTGAAGACCACGAGGTTAAATATAACTCTATTACTTAAAACAAGGAATGATTTACGTTTATACATTATGTTCGGTATCAGGAAAATAATAGTACAGCCGCCGAGAACAATTTACATTGTATAAGACACAACCTGGTTTGTCATAAAATCAATAAAAATAAAACATAAATAAATAAATTCCCCTGAAAAAGACAACGATTGTCAGCCGTACTAGATTTGTTAGTAGATCTCATGGCGTATTTAAATAGCGTGTTATTTAAAATAGATTCCACATTTTATAAGATAAAATAAAATAAAAAAAGAACATTTTATTAAAGCTATGATCGGCATTTTCATTGTGTGATTTCCAGACAAATATTTTCTCCTGTTAATTATTAAACCTTATTATTTTTCTATTGTTAAACACCCAATTTTAAATTGTACATGTTTAAAACATATTTCTTGAAATGTGTATAAACAATAATAAACTTAACGAAGATAAGGTAATTAGTTTACTTGTCTTACGACTGTTCCAACTCACAAATTGTAATTGGAATGGACTCTGGGTGACTACAATGCCACATCATTTTTCCTCCCACCCAGTGACGTATTCTCTTGGCTTGTAGAGAAGGGGGCAAACATATGGAGAAATAATACATACTTATGATAATTATTGTAGTGTGAACTATAACTCTATGTTTCTCTGTGTTTTAGCAGTTCAAGTAATTCTTTTTCAAATTTATTATTGACGATTGATCATTTGAAAGAATAAAAGGAATTTTGATGTTTGTCATTATTATTGGTCGTTTTTTTCTGGGACTACTGGTATAAATCTTATATTTTGTAAACTCGCAGCTTGAGCAATCCAATTTATCCTTAATAGTGACCCGTTCCTCTATGTATGCGTTTACCTTGATACCTTGATCGAGCGAAACGCATCACGCTTAAGGATGAATTGGATTGCTCATGCTGAAAATAAGTAGTATAAAAAAAGCATTTGAATTCTCATTCAAATGCTTTTTTTAGTCTAAGCGAAGTACCATAATTTTAGGAGTTTTAGTTATTTATATGCACCAAGCTGAGCGTTAAATAAATAAGTTACTAAGGATATGAAATATATCGTCAAAATAAGATATTTAATTAATTTCTATTCAAACGAGTATAAATAGACTGCTTGTTAGGTTAATGTCTTAGATTATTAGAGTTAATAAATGTTGCAGTTGAATAAACTATATTTATAGATTTTATAGAGCAACGAGAAAGTGTATCTGGTAAAATAATTGTATTTCTTACATTGTGATATTTTTAACCATTTTCCCAACGCCCTGACTATAATATAGGCCTACTGTATTTTTAATGTGGTTTGTATTATTAAGAGAGTTTTCATTCATCCACTCCCAAAATTTAATGAGTTGACGGGTTTGCCCCCAAACCGAAATCCAGGCTACGGCACTGTAACCCCACCCACGCCAACCACTCCATGATTAGATTCTATTGTAAAGCTGACCTGTAGACCAGACGGTCCCCAGACAGGCTTTGTGTCCGAGTCAGCTGTAAATCATCTAGTGACAACTCGACGACGAGATGCGCCCAGTGATACGTGGAGATCCCAAAACAGGTTGTGGGTATCAACAAGGATTAGGAGTTGTATAACCGAGCTGGCCCCAGAATATAAAGAGCACATACAGATATCAAAACATTCCACTGATTTAGACCTGATAGTGTTAGTGGACCATGTTTGTTATTTTCAATCTGGCCCAAATCTGACCCTTTACTTAATTTTTTTAGATCGAGATTGCAACCATTACATTACAATTATAATACAGTTTTGAAATTTCGTTGTTACGGTTAATAGAGTTGAGAGATATGAAGGATAGAAATTGCTGACCCATAAGATAATCCGATTTTTTGTAAATTTATTTTCTCGTTCGTTCCCGATAAGTGGTCAAGACAAAGAGACTATTCTGACCTATCAAGTTAGTGAAGTACAACGGTACAGTCCTTGCATATAATTAAAGTTTATTATTATACTTGTTCATCAAAACAATGTAATTTCAATTACAATAATTTAAAGAATTCCAAAAAAGAAATAAACGCGTTTAGTTATCAATTATCATTGTAGAGTTGTGAGTAGGCGTGGAACAAAACAAGAATAAGTTGAAAAATTACACTGTAAAATTATTTATTTAAAAGAAGTACACACAAATCTTTGGAAGTTTCAATCTACGCCAAAGGTAAGATTTATTCTTTTAAATTAAAATTCAGCGCGCTAACAGAATTGTGGAGAGCAGGTTATCTACTCGACCTTTGTTATTTGTGGATATCGCACACAGGTATATAGGGGTTTCTTAAATGATCCTCCATTGTGGTCTTAATAGATCTGTATAATCTATAATTATGGTAGTTAAGTATAAATGGGGAACATTCACTTGTATTTAGGGACATTTACAATGTGTATTTACATATTAAAAACTGCCGCCATCTTAGAAGATGGTCAATTTTGTTCTTTTTAAGGAATAACCTGTATTTTATTATTATTATTATCGATAGAAAAATCAATTTAAACACTTTTTTATTATTAAAACTTTTTATATTTTCCTTCATAACAGATATATTTGTGATGGGGTTGAGATTGATTATAGATTTTAATATAGAAAACACATTTTCTAAATAGGTATAATTTGAATACTATTAAACTAAATGCCACATCTTAAATTTAGGACTCTTTCCCAAGTTTTTAAGATACTTGTCAATGTGCATTCAAAAATATGTGTTACTCGTATTTATACGTATAGTCGCTGGATAGGTTTAAAGTATATACAAAGTATGCTTCAGCCCAGCGTCATTTTCTTTGCAAACACATGTTTAAAACTTATAACCTAAAGATTAATCTACTTTTTTATTTGAGTATTCCTAGTGTTCTTGGATTGTGATAGTTTGTATAGAGTGATTTTCGTTCTTCACAGCTCGCGATAAAAATGTAATTAATAGAGAGGCAAGGTGAAGATTTATTTAAATTAGCAATATACTTTGTCAGTTTACACGACCACTTAGAAAAGAGACATTCTGACCTAGTGATTTTGTAAATAATGTTATTTTGCCAGAGAGATTACTGTCAAAATAATTCAAACTATTTGATCACAACCTTGGTTGAAAGACTATAACAGTGGTGCTTGATATATCTAAAGGTGTCAGTTAAAGACAATAGTTGGTTACTTGTGTGTGTTTATCCGATTCATATTTTTATTTAACCACCTCTCTCAATTGAAGTCTAACATTTTTTAACGCCATGTTTCTAAAATAGATCTAATACAATAATAAATAACGAAGAAATAAATTCAAATATTCCCTTAATAAAATTTAAGACAGTAGATTTGTCTCTCTCTCCTAAAATCCACATCTTGGTTACTCCACTGAACCCATCAATAATAATACATGTTAATATCACTAAGGGACTCTACTGCCCTGTTTGCAGACGATTACTCGCTAAATCTCCACATTAAGCGTTATCAGCTTTATTACAGCAAATACAAATCTTATACAATCAAAATTAAACGTAAGAGTAGGGGGATTGCATTCCTGGATTTAGTGACAGGACCACTTGAATCTCCGTTGACCTTAATAAGATAATTTTAAATTTCAAACGTAAGCTAATTAAATTCATGTAAGGGTAATCGAAGCCAAACTAACTTCCAAATATGACTACTATGTAATGTATCATGGCTAAGACATGAGATTCCGGTATGGGATAAAAAATGTATGTTTCAGTAAAACGTAATATAATTAATGCGCAGTATTCACTTTGATTTAGGGTTGCTATGAGCTTACCCCAATTACATTTTTACAGGCTAGAGCAAATTATATATACTCCTAAAAAAGTGTCCTGTTTTGTCTTACACGAATTTATTTCCAAAAATTTTCTGACTCCTTTTGATAAAACTTTTCATTTTAAGAACCATTTCCTTTATATCAGACAGGTCAGTTTCATATCCAAGAACCGTCTTAGGAAGGGAGCTTGAACCCTTAATACTATACTTCCTGGCTAGGGAATGGCTATGGGGCTAATTTGATCTTTTTATCACTGTATATAAAAGATATAGATGTTTATAAAATTTGAGTTAAACGGGCAAGATTAAACTAATATGTCTTTATTCTATATGCCCGACATGGTTTTATGTAGTGTGTATCCATTTGTACTATGTATTAATAACCGAATAATACAATGTTTACTTTCCCTATTCTTATACATAAATGTTTGTATCAGTCATAAAAGGTGGAATCCTGTCCTGGAAACTACTAAATTAGATTTGTCTAAGCATAATAAAGTGTCTACACCTAAACGGCTAAAACAATACTAATCAAGCAAGCAATGCATTTGAACAGGTTTAAATTGAAATAACGTTGTTTTTTAAATGGTGCCATCCATTACTTATTATAAAATTGAAGAAAAATAAAGGGGGTTTTTAGGAAACATTTATTACTTTTCTTAATGGCTATTCTTATAATTAAGTATTGTACAGGAGACAATCATTTATTGTATTTCTTTGTTGGTTTGGTAGGATAAGGGTGTGTTCCTTCTCAAAATCTCTTTCCTGTATGTACCGCTGACCCAGAGAGGTAAGAATGAGGTGGTAGTTTGGAATTTGCCACAAAGGATGTATCTCTGAACAAAACAGGGGTCTCGTTTCCATGAACAATAAAAAAACTATAATAACAATGGGCCGGCAGCGAGGCCATTAGGTCGCCTGTAATCACGGGTGCGCGAGAAAGTCCAGCGGCTGTCCGTCTGTTCTGGTGACTCCAGTGACTCGAGGCGGTGGCCTCTTTTGTTCTTAACACCCCCTCACGAACAGCGTCAAGGGTCCGGTAATTTGGTCTCGTCCCGAGTCGGGAGTACCTCAGGGGTCACAGATAGGGCCGTCGTCATTCCTTTCCTTTCCGAGGCTGAAAATGCCGCATATCATCTCAGCTCGCAACCCAGTTCCTCCTGGCCCGCGGGTGAAACTGGTTTAGGAACTGGTTCCATTCCGGCAGAATCAGTTTGCGTCATTGTGACGTGTGATGCATTCAGATTGACTATTGTATACTACAGTCGGTCTAAACTTGTTTCTGAATCGGTGTCCATCTATATTAAGCAAAGAGGAGATAACGTGATCTCCTGCTACTTGTTCAACAGAATTAAAACAAACTGTACATTGAGACTTATCCTATGGGATGTCAGAGTTTCTTCTACATATTTCCTTATTATATTCTATTAAGTATAATTGGAAATATTTGCTTTATGGCTTTTAATGAAATGTGTTGATTAATAAATTATTGACATTTAATTCTGTAAGATTGTTTAACAAATTAATTTTGAATAACTAACTATTTATTCGACAATTAACTATCGAACATTTTAAAGGCGTATTTCAACGGTATTTTTATGATTTAAATTTAAACTCATTGTTAAATGAGGATAATATGTGATGTAACTTACCTAACCATTTCAATATTTTAAGCCCTTGCGAGATAAAAACAGATTATTTATCTATAAGACTCCAATAATGGGGTGCGTTGAACTGTTGTTGTCATAAGAAGCTTAAAATACTCTTTTAGAGTGTATGATGTTTTTGGATAATAATGGAACCACAATGTTTTTTTTTAGTCTTTATTGGATATAAAAAAGTAATTGGTGCATTTATGTTTTATTAAATAGCAGAACATCCAATTTATGGAATAATTTTTAAAGAGAGCAGGTTGTGTATAATCTAATTTATAAATAATTTTTCTCATAGAATATCTTTATCACGTTTATTAACCTGCAGACGATAAATGTTTCATAATAAAGTTTTTTAATATGCATAAGAGCACTTTCTTAAATGTTTTTTTATGTGTTCTGATTAACTGACTAATTTTGGGAGCTTCCTACAAATACACAGGCATAATATTCAGATACAAAAGGTAAGTACATAATTTAAAACGAGGTCTATCCCAACTATTAGTTATAAAATATTTTTATAAAAGTGCATAATGACGTCATTTAAAACACGTGAAATTAATAAATATGCCATAACTCATCCTATTATAGTAATTGTAATGGAACGAAACCAGTCAAAATGTTTTATTCTATAAACAAATTCTTACTTTTCTTCAGTCATGAAAGGAAAGAGCTGATTCAATGCTTGAGTTTAGCTTAATTTCAATTTCAGCTTAGTGCAGTGTCTGAAATCTGACATTGTCAAAGACATCATTCTTGATACATAGAGTTCTAAATACAAATTTCAAAGAGTATTTAGAGATCAAAAGAGAGCTGTCAGAATTCTTTACAAACTGAATTTCAGAGAATCGTGTAAATATGCCTTCAATTGTTAACTTTACCCTGTCTCTATATTCTCGGCGTCGTTCTATACAGTCGACTCAAATGCGAGTAGGTCCAAGGCAGTGACGTCCACCAATACGAGACAAGAGGCAGGGACAACTTTCGGATTGTAAAACACAGAACGGCATTTGAACACTTGCCGTCCCCAGTTGGTGTGGGACTGATAAACAAGCTGCCTGAAAGAATTAAACATGTCAGTGATTCTAAACGATTCAAATCTCGATTATAACACCTCCTGGTGTCAAAGGCGTTTTACTCTGTTGAAGAGTTCATGTTGAGTTGCTGGGATGAAAATTATTGAGAACAAGAATAAAATAAAAACCCCAGTTCTGGTATATAATCGAATGCCAGAACTGCAATAGAATTAATGCTAATGATAAATGTACCTGACGGATGCATGCAATCTTGTAATTGTTGACGCAATAAAGATTATTATTATTAGTTCATATTAAACGTCTTCGATGCCGGGGTTTTTAGATCTCTCCAGACGGACGTACACTCCAGATTACAGGAATCAAGTAACCGCTGCGCTAAGCGGAATGTGAAATGGAGTAAACTTAACAATCACAATTTTAACATTTGTTACCAATGTGTAAATTAATCTAAAATGGAGCTCTATACATATTTTTTCTTTAAGACTCTAAAGTTCTCCAACTTTAGAATTTATATTGCTAAAACTAAGAATTATTTAGATGTTAGCAATATGCCATGATAAGTCGTACATACAGTTAAACACATTCAGACTCCAAACCTTTTCCATTCAGGGTATTGAAAAATATGATTGTTTCCTACAAATACAAAGCCCGCATGTGTCGACATTCTGAACAAGGATTTATAAAATATGTCATAGACAAATTTACAAATGGTTTTAATTTGTTAAATAAACTAAACAACTATTATCTTTTTAATAATGGTTTATATACATAAAATTAAACCTTTTAATGGAATTTCATAGTAATTGATGAGTATATACTCCATTACGATTGGAAAACCTTGGTACAGCTGGAATTCAGTCGCTCGGAATTTCCGTAATAAATATGATGACGGACATTAAAATAAGTAGATACACTAATAAAACTAAACTCTGCTAGGATTTAAGGAACCGACATGATTAATAAAAGTTAAAGATGACACATTATATTTTTTGGAATAATTCAAATTATAATTTTGGAACTGGAATCTGCAATTTAGTACAAAAATACATACAATATAAATTAAATAAATAAATATATATATATATATATATATATATATATATAGGTATATAATACACATGCAATGTATGTGTAGACACTTAACATGTCATTTGATTAAAAGCTATTGAATCGTTTAATTTGGTGTGTTCTATTTCTATTTCTGTATTCATATGGATTTGGTGCTATAACGTTATAGATATTATTAACACCTTCACTGTGAGACCAGTGAAGTACACCGACATTAGAGCAGCAGGGATAGTATCAGTGTGCACATGATGTGTTAAACTATCATACACCTCCTAGCTATATCATATGTTGTTTGTGCACAGTTTAGAACTGAACACGTTTCAGAATTATGCCTTCTTTATTGTTGTATAAATAACCGATTTTACATACTAAATTTAAACAGATAAAATCAAATATCAGGTATAATGAAATAAATACTTAAATATCTATATTAGTTTTAGTAGTGGGTTGAAAGTGTATTTTAGAAACTTAATCATTTTTCGCCATGTTATGAGAATGTAGACTATAATAAAAGTTAAAGTGGGGTTTTTCTTTTATATCGGCATAAAATTGTTTGGCTGAGTTGTAGGGAAGCCTATCATTCGAGAGGCTGCAAATATTTAATTTCTGTCTGTCTGTATGTCCGCCCTATATCTGGGAAACAAAATTACCTATAGACTTGAAATTTTGCATGAAGCTTTATTTCTATATGAGCAACACTGTAAGAAGATGATGCATGTCACTGCAAGGGATTTGGTTGAGGGTTAGCGAATATATATTAATATATAAAAAGGGTTTTACGGTTAACCACAATGGCAACAAGAAAACAGCAGAATAAATAAACTGTGTACTAACATAATATATGTGATTTGCATATGAACCATCCTTATTCGTAGAGTGAAACAAAAAATAATAGAGTGTAATGTTGTAAGTGTAAGGTCGGTGACAAGATTTGATTTCAGCGCACTCTTGCGTAGTATTAATACACTCCCTAGCACAAAGAATTTGTATTTGAACGTTGCTGTGAAACCTAACTTGATGAACAAAAATCTGAATGCATCACCTGGCAAGATATCTCGAGAAGATTTCTTCCATAGACTTTAAATGTTGCATGAACCTTCATTTGTGCATAGACAATAATGCGTTCTATGGTGGTACATATACAACCATAGAATTTAGTAATTGAGCGTAATTTTGGTATATATTTATTTTTTAATGATTTTCTGTCTGGAAATCTGTCAGTAGGACATCTCGAATATTAAATGAGTCATAGATTAGAAATGTAACATGCAACCTCAGCGAAACCTGTTATGGTATCATGTATAACAAATAGTTAAGACCTAAAAATTCTTCGTATCTTTCTGGCCTCATATTTCTGAAGCTTTAAGTAGTTTGTCAAAAAGTTGAAAAACATTCTTAATATCATTTGGATTTTCGGTAAATTCTCATACTTATGACGACAATGACATTAAAAGCGTAACTAATGTTTTTAAAGGCAAAAAAGATCAAATCAATTTAGCCTATAGATTTTTGATGACCTCGCAGAGAATCCATCCTGTGACCATTCTGTTAGAGATCCCAATCTTACCCTTAGGCTACGAATGTTTGATGAAGATGAAAGGTCTATTTCTGAGTATCTAACTGATGAGGTGTAACGCCAAACTAGGGAAGATGGCCGATCAACACGACCAGGCGGTAGATTAATAGTCTGGCGGAATTTCCGGCCGCAGCGCTGGGAGCGGCACCGCCTGTATTATGAATATTAAACCTGGGCCTCTAATTTATGTGCGGATCGTATCCGGGTTGAACAGATCAAAATGGTTGTGAATCGACTCAAATGGAGTTTTTATGCCGAGCGGGAGTGCGAGGGTATTCAATTCAGTCGTTCAGGTCACAGAGGCATTTGCATTCAAATTGTCCGCGCAGTAAAACTGAAGTGGGGAGGATGAGTAATAATTTTTACTATTTTGAAATACTGACGTAATGTGTCAACACAGAAACCATTAAAATAGTAATTAAATTAATGGAATTGTTTTTGCTAATGGTGTGTACGGTACACACGAATAATATTATAAATACATTTTTAGTGAGTATTGTGAGTTTTTGTCCTGGATTGAACAATGCTGACCAACAGATTTGTGCAAAAAACCTCTGGACGAATTGTGAGATTTTTACATACACTTAATTTTTTCTATGGAGTTCTCCAGTTACGGTTTTTTATACGCCCACTTGTGACCAGTCAATCTTTTTAGATACCTTTACAATGTTTTCTTTATATTTTTAAAATTTGAAAGCGATTAATGTAAGATAAGTATGCCAAATATGGATTCTAAAGTTCAATGAGAAAGCATAATATTTTTTGGTAGTACATGCGGGTATAAACAAGACTTTTCTACTCTACTATTTCGTTTACTGTTAAGAGGAAAATAAAATATTGCGTAACTATCGTAGCCCGGAATGTTGACATTAAATCAATGCTTACATTTATATTGATCTTACAAGAGTTTTTTTTTAATAAGAGTGTGAACGCGTGTGTATATCTGCGTTCGTGTTACCATTTTAAAAACATATTTCCAACAGATTTCCTTCAACATTTGACATTAAATTTGTTGTTAAAATGAATTCGTTAACAGTATTTGTTCTAATTAAACTTAATACATTATCTAAAAGCTTAATGTAAAGCTAGGAACGAGAAGTATATTGCAAATTGTTTTCAGTTTTGCAATTGTAGTATGTGTGCTACAGCAATAATTCCTTTGAACTTAGCACATATAATTTATCCAACGAACATTTCTAAATTGTGTACTAAGACACTGCTAAGATTGAAATGACTAAAACTAGATTTAAGATTCCTTTCGACTAGTGTTTTTCAATATTTTATCGTGCAATCTTGGGATTTACTGAATTGAACGCCATGATATTTCACAAAGGCAATCGTGTTACTTCATAAGCTGTCATTAAGGCTTTCCGACTTCAATTATATTAGACCACTTAGATACTATATGGTTCCTAATTAGTTCTGAGATTAGTTCGAACCACCGTCACTTATCTCAGGAGTGGTGGAAATGCCGTTTTAATATAGATTGGCTCTATGACCCCTATTACATTACACATAATGAGTGCTAAACGGTGGGTAACGGTTAGAACGATACAAATACTGGGAACTGTGCAATTATAACTTGTAACAAGTTTCATTTGTTGTAATCGAGTTGAATTTCACCATAAAATTTGTGTATTTATAACGCTGAGGCCATAGGTTCGATTCCTGGGTAGGTAAAAATAATTTTGCTGATGACTTACCTAAAATTTATAAACGTGTTAACACTATTGGTGCAGGTTTCAGCTTTGTAAAATATATTTTACTAACCAGTTGATTAACAGTAGGGAAATATCAGCACAAGTGCGGAAGTGTTGTTTAGAGGTTTTACACGATGTGTATGTTATTATATTTTCTGGGTATCAAATTATTCAGCAAATAATGGTTCAATGTACATTAACAAGGCTGATTAAATTGATTCTGATTATACTGTTATTTCAGATTATTCTCATGGAAAGTAAATTAACATTTTCATCATAAGACCTTTCCTTACTCAAGCCTACTTTGTGCATTTTAAATAACCAGCTGATTGTAATGTATTGCCTCATTATCTCAATAGTGTTGTAATAATGGTTATGATTGTGTGTAATATGGTTGTATAGGTATATGGAAACGTAATAATCATGATTGCATCACTAATGTACACACATTTCCTGATATGAGATATTTATGAATGTGCAGCTGTAAATGCAAAAGGTGTATTACTTATTTTTATTACAATGTTTAGGATCATGTGATTTTGATAGATGCCTTCTTTATTTTATAGATTTACTACTTGGTTGATTTCGGAAGTTTGTGTATCAGTTAGTGAAGAGTTAGGTGATCAGATTTGGCAAGAAGCAGGCCTGGCCCAGGGTTACGACCCTACGTAATCCGACCCCGTTTTATTACACTAAGGAACCCCGAGGAGAGCCTACAATAAACTGCGCTAAGCCAGGAGCAATTGGGCTCCGAGTTACAACATCTAGTAAAGAACTTTATCCCACTTATGGGGTCTAACTCAGTGTCAATTGCCAGTCCGTTCTTCTTTTGTTTCGTTGCCAGACCATTATTCTGCCGTACTGCAGTACTCTGTAATTGTTTGTTACCAGCTTGAATGTTTTGAAAGAAAATAATGTAAAGGGTTCAATATTTTGAATACACACAATCATGTCTTTGATAGTTACACAAACATAAAATAAACTTATATGAAAAAGAAAAAATGTATACTGATAAAATATTTGACAACGCAATAGTAACAAATTTGATAAATCGTAACAAATACTAATGTTAACATAGAAAATAATGTTAAAAACTTATGGCTTACTTGGGAGTAATTCATAACAACCCTATATTTAAAATAGCAAATATTAATATAGTAAGGATTTTAAATTTACAGCTTCTGTATCTTCGGTACTGTCATCCATGCTAGTTAGAGGCAAGCACGCCGTTTAGCATTCCAGGAGTTCGGATTCGAATCCCGTTTCGGGAAAGGCATTTTCATATTCCAAAAATCTGAACCTGAATCTGAAGGTTTATTATCATAAAAGGATTCACCATTAGAGCTTTAGACCATTAACAAAAATCTAGGCAAATAATTTGATTAGTACAACATTAAAAGTTTGACTGTTGATTAAGATCTCAAAATTATATTTCTAATTGATTCAATATAAATTCTTATGAAATCTTATAAATTGTTTCAAATAAGAAGAATGATTACGTTCAAAACAATATATGGATGTGTTAGAAAATGTAAAAATTTACATCGATAAATCCTTAAAGAAAATTAGGACTCAATTTAAAGATCACATAACAAACCCCTTTCTTATAGCAAACCTTTGATGAAAACATGGCTCTCAATACTTCTACTCATTGTGTCAAGACGTATACCAACGAATGGTATTAAATACATCGAAAAAGTTCTGTTTATTAAATTTGACCTTGCTAAGTTACAAAACAACATATTACCAGAGTTTTGTTATTAACATGTTTAAATAATAAGTTTAATACTTCTGCATGGTTTAATACTCAGTCCTCCCATCTCATAGACTTGGCAACCTTATGTCTCCCACCTCTGCATCCCTTCAACGACAACGACAATATAATTTTGCCTGAATATTTTGTTGATGTTACCTGATTAAATGTTGAGTTGCTTGGTTTTAAATTATTATTTGTTTTCCTTGTCTGAAATATTATTTTTTTTTTAGTTTAATAGCATTACTGTTGCGTTGATATAACTTATGTTAGTGTAGTTTCATTGAAATATTTATTGCTGTTTATTATTTAAAAAGAAAATATTATCGTACAATAATACTGTATTGGTAAAAGCTTTAAAGTGGTGTAACATTCAAAATAAATAAATATTAAAAAAATATTATATACTCGAATAAGCTCAAACTGTGAATGGTCAATTTTAATTTAAAGTAATGAGTAAATTCTGGACAGTGAAATAGAAATTCAGAGACATGTAATACTCGATGACATCTACCAGCAGTCGGGGTTTCTCGCTTGTAAAGGGCCAAAGAACAAGGATTTGCGCGGCAAGCGGAAAACGAGGCTAAGGTCGCAGCACAAAAAGCCAAACTGGATCAATATAGTCCTCCAATGTGCTCTTAATTGCCGTGCACTTGCTCGAAAACCGGCTCTGCATTGTTCTTTCGTTCTTACACTCCCACTTGTGAATCTACTTTATGTCGTCAAAAACAGAGAACACGTTTCCTATTACTTTGTCTGTACTTTTAACGATTCTTCGTTAATGAGTCCGACTAAGAATATATTCAAAGAAAAAATAAAACTCACTCTTTTTGAATTTCTTCATGTATGGAACAATGTATTGCATTTATCAAGTTCTAATGAGTATTTTTAAAATTAAAAATTGTCTTGACTAGTAAATCATTTTACGTTATAATAGAAAACTAATTCACTAAAACCAACTGTAAACAAGATCTTAAGGCCACAAGAATTAAGGTAGATTTACGTTGTAGTTCAAAAGATAATACACTAAAACTCACGTCACTGCACCACCTGGTTCCGTGAAAGTCATAATGATGTACATTAAACTAACTTTTAAACCGGTCCCCGAGTTTTGGACTTCTCACATTCAAAGAATGAGTCCTAGCCTCTAGGCAAGCCTCCTTATAGTAGTGCCAGTACTCTTGAAGCTCCCTAGGTCTCTAGGTGCTTCTAACCTCTGGCAAGCACCAGCTTATAGTAGTAACAGTCATCTGGGAACTCCCAGCCTCTAGAGCTTCTAACCTCTGGCAAGCACCAGCTTATAGTAGTAACAGTCATCTGGGAAATCCCAGCTTCTAGGTGCTTCTAACCTCTGGCAAGCACCAGTTTATAGCAGTAACAGTCCTCTGAGAGCTCCCAGCCTCTAGAGCTTCTAACCTCTGGCAAGCACCAGTTTATAGCAGTAACAGTCCTCTGAGAGCTCCCAGCCTCTAGAGCTTCTAACCTTTGGCAAGCCCCAGCTTATTAGCAGTGCCGGTTCTCTGGAAACTCTTAGACTCCCGGCCTCTGGTAGCTCTCATAATCCTGTATATTTAACGAGGCATATTTCCCGAAAATGTGGCTGTTTTAAAGATTTGTATTAGTCTTGTGCAGAATTGAACATATTAAATGCTGCAAATGTTTTAATATGGTTCTTATTTCATTCACAATATTTTGGTTTATCATTCCATTAAAATAAAAATAACGACCTATAACTATGCAAGTTCTTAAACCCTTGGAATATTTTAAAACCTTTTGGAAGTTAGAAGAATAAATTCTTTGAAAAAACTGACTCTGAGTAAGTATAGAGCCTGTAAATAAACATAAATTTAACATATTTGTCATTAACTCAGGATTGAAAAATATTATATAATGCCAACGAGCACATCAATATTTTTCTCATCAAGATCTTTAACCGATATACAGCTTAAATTATACTTGCAAATTGTATATCTATTGGACTCGTATTGATCGTCCATATAACTTTATAAAACGATGCGTTAACAGAGGTATTTTTATGATAAATACATACACACAATATCAATTTGAAAACTTGGGTAAAATGTTCTTGATATATCGTACGGACAAACGTAATTATAGACACGAATTTTGTTACCAGTTGTATTACGTTTCAGCTGTGTCTGTCTTAACTATATTAAACCGCTTTAGCGTAACCCTTTTTGTACCTAAGGCGCTGCTCGTAGCAACAACCGTAAGAGCTTTCCATCCGGTAACCGTAGAAGGAAAGCTGAATCTAAAGGGAGAATTGGGATTTGGGAACGTTAATTTGGGAACTGTCCACTGGCTGGACATAAACATGCTGGAAAAGGCTGGACGAACTGAACTTGAATTGAGAAGCCAACAGAACTGGACAATGATGTTATGTAAAGTTGACGGTGTTATACGGATTGAATTGCCGTACATGATAGCTGAGTGGTTGCATATTAGCTTACAACCACTGGAACCCGTGTTCGAATTCCGATTTGCGCACTAAACTTATGCAAAATAACATAATAAAATTAAACTTAAGTTATATAGTAAATAGCTTTGAATTAGAGCTTGAAACCATAAACATAACCATATTATAAATGCGAGCAAACGTAGTGAGATTGGAAGACTGGGTACAAGCTGGGGATGGCAGCAGCATTCTAATTTGTTTGTAATAGGCTTATAGCTTCATACCAATAGAATGTGAACAGAGGAACAAGAAGAGAGATTGAAAGTTAAGGTTCCTGGAATGATCTGAGCTCACGTTACGGTAACGAACCGGAGTTACATTCGCAAAAACCGGATGAGAAGAGGTATTAATAGAATGAGCGCACACAATGAGGACTGGTTTTATTTCTTCATTTCAGATCATAGTTCCAGTATTTTGATTTCATTCCTGCAGCTTTTCAAACATACGTGAATGATGATTATTAATACGCTATATGAGCTTCCAAAGACCACCCAGTTAATTAAAAAAACCTTTGGTTATTTAAAGACTAATTAATGCACTCTAAAGCAATGAAAGGCGATGGGATGTAAATATTGACAACTTCTTATGCATATGAGAAAGATGATTATTTGTAATTCAGAAAGCATGAAATACTCGTTTGGCTACCACTCTTTAAATCTTGCCAGTTTTGGAAGCAAAAATATGTATGTATTAACTGATTAACGATTGCAAAGGCCAGTTGTTTTCTAGCTTAGTTATAGCCATGTTCTCTTTTACCATGCCACAATTAACGTCAAATTTAAACGAATATTAAACGTAATATTAAAATGTCACTCTTAAAAAAAGTTATCCTTTTCTTTTCTTTCAAATTTTAAGTACTTTTCTTAAAATGTACGTCAAGAGATCCGCCTGTTTTGTTTATTTTGAGAAATTAAACTATATACGGGAATATGCACTCAAACACGTTAGATTTTTTAATTAACGAAGTTGCAAAAATTAAAGTTCGAGGTCTAAAACACTATTGTACAATTATACATAACTCGGGAGTGTATGAACGATGAAAATCCCAAAACTCAGATGTTTTTGACAGGTGAATGGAACTATTTAGTTAAAAGATCAGCTCTTGCAAAAACGTTCTAAGCATATTAAACACGAACAGAAATGTATCCAAACACCGACAGTTCTCGCCTACATTTACCAGATGAGTTCTCAATTAGGACAAAACCGGTTGTGAATTTGATATGGGTAATTCATTGTGGATGGAAAAATTACGATATTCTCACAGAACTTTGGTGTTAATTGAATATTATTTCATATAAAGATTACGAAAAGTTTCTATACAGTATTGGTAGATTTAAAACCTCGGTACATTTCTCCAATGCAATGTCACTTTCCTACTTTTTGCCCTGTAAGGGTTGTGAAAGAACTATAATTCTCTTTTCTCAAAAGTTTTAAAATACACGTGAAACGAATCCTCTAGTCGAAGAGTCTAATCAAATCTACGACGTCACCGACAGTATTCGTGCGATTCAGAGAATTCTCGAAACAATTAAGCGACAAGAGGAACTTTGCGACAGGACTTGATGAGCAGACAATTGAGCAAAGGCAGACTCGTGAAGTCAAGGGCCTGGATCTGTTATAACTGAAGTAGAGGAGCGTCTAATCTCGTTCACATCGGTGACTTTGATACCTCTCCGCCCGCGCCGTAACTCTAGTCAAACAATTCTCGAGGACTGTTAATTGTTGAGCAGCCGCTCAATTGTCGCTTGACAGCTGAGAGAGACGTTTAAAAGCCTGTCTACAAACTAACTCTCCAAGGCTGAAGTATTATCTCTTTCTGTCTTAGGCAATGGTCTGTGAGACAGTACATAATCATTTTCTTTTCCACTTATTATTCAGCGAGATATTTAATTTATTTGATGTGTAATCACATAGCTGTATTAATTGAATTTCCAACGTAACGTACAGTAGAACAATGTATTCAGTATAGTAAGCTTCAAGCTTCCTTGAAAATAAAGCAACAATTTTATCTAATTCCACTTTTAAAGAAATTTTATTATATATATATAAATAATATATATATATATATATAATATATATAAGCTCATAATTAAGTGTATTTATCGTTGGTAAGAGAGTATTTAAAGTTGGATTGAAATCAATTTATATATATATATATATATATATATATATATATATATATATATATATATATAAAATAGCTAAACATATATGCATATATATATTTATATATATATATATATTTATTATATATATATATATTTATATATATATATATATATATATATATATATATAATAACAAAAATATATACCACAATAACACATACGAGTATATAACACAACAATGTCCTGAGAATGTTATATCCTGAGAATGAATTATTCTATAGATTTAAACTTTTGCATAATTTGCTAGCACACCGAGGACTGGCAAATTACCTTTCTGCTTATTTGTCTGTATGTCTGACAGAAATAATTATATTCGATGATGGTGCATGTCTTTCTGTGGGATTTGGCTGTGAATCGCCGAAAACCAACTGTATATCTCGAGAACGAATTAAATTATAGCCTTGAAATTTTGCAAGAAAGTTCATTTCCACATGGGCAACATCGAGTTTGATGATGACGCATTGCTCTTCAGTTGATAGCGCTGCGCGTCAGCGAAGAATGATGTAACTTTTTTGAATGTAAATATAATATTTAAAAAGTTTTCTTATATTTGTTTGCCTGTCTGTCCGCAGGATATCTCTAGGATCAATAGAGCTTACAGCCTTGAAACTTTGCATGAATTTAATTAGTGACTGTTACATACGTGCCTTGCCGTATCTTGTTCATTTCATACAAAGCAATTTAATTTTGGACATTTCTATAAAAAAAACGCAATTGTAGCCAACTAAAGAAATATATAGGGGGGGGGGATTGATTGGCTAGTTAGGCGCTGGTACCCAACAGTATTAACATCTGTTAAATGCCCAAATCTATTTGGAAGTTTTAAAAAATTGACGAAATATCTGATCCCGCAATTTCATGCAACTCTAGTTTAAATTTGTTCCACTGAATGTAATCGATAGGGAAAATAGTTACATAACCGATTGAAAAGTGGAAACTATGACACAAGACATTTATATTTCAAAGCTGAGACTCATAATGGCATACACTGCTTGAGACCAATCATGCCAAACATCAAAGAGCACTTAAGACTGCGGTAGCGTGACATTGTAATTGCACGGATGCTGGAACCGTTTTGATTTCAGTAGACCGCAAGAGCGGGCACGAGTTTCCGGGTCTTCCACATCAACCACCAGAGCCTGACCTTGGATTTGATAGATCAGCCTTGGTTTCTCATAAATATAACAGCACAGTCAAAATTCAATAACAATTACAGAAAAGGTTTGTGGTACCTATTGAGATTTTCATATTTTCAGACAATAATGCCAAGGCCGTGCGTGCATGGTGTCCTTACGAAAGCTAGATCCCAAAATTATTAACAAATGACTAAAAATTAACTAAAACATCAACAAGTTAAAGATGTATTATTAATTAAAGCTGCCCTCATGTGACTGAATAGTTACTTTTTAAGAGGTAACAGCCTTCAACAGTTGCTTTCTTGAAAGGCCATTTACCATAGTTCAGTTTTTAGTTTTCTTCAATGATTAAAGATTGTTCAGACATTAAAAGTGATTAACTAGAAATATTATAAGTAACATATCTCTAATTAGTATAATAAACCAACATGTAAATATAAACAGCTTAAAAATCTGTATAGAACAAAATAATACGTATGTGTTTACTTTTACTAAATATAGCTCATTTTAATTGTTTTACTGCAACGCTTTTACACTTATATACGTGTCAAAGGCGAAATATAAGTCAAAGTGAACATAGAACATATATATATATATATATATATATATATATATATATATATATATATATATATATATATATATATATATATATATATATATATATATATAAACGTGAACTACAATAGGTGAAGTTATAAAAATGTGAACTTAAATAGTGTTTCCGAAATCGATTGAAAGAAAAAGACTACCTACTCTTAACTACTGGGAGGATGGTTGCAAACATTTAGCGGCACGTTCGTAACAATACTCTAATTTAGATTTTTTTCACCCAGTTAGAAACGAAGCCGAACAGACTAGACAACTGCGGGAATAAGGCTCTGTTATGTGACTGGGTGTTCCAAATGGAGCAAAACCAAGGAACAGTAGTGAACTGCTTGGGCGGCCTCTTTGTCTTGCTTCATTACCCGTCGAATGAGAGGGGAAGGTGGGGAGCGACGGAGAGAAAGAAAAGGGAAGGAAGAAGACTAGGATCACCGTTACTGCCGCTACGGCCTCGGGCGCTGCCGGTGACTACGCAGCTATTTCTGCAGATTGCAGAGGACATGGCCGAGAGTTCATATCCAGACCAATGTGACTGTGTTACAACTATGTGCTCGGCTGTTATAAGAGCAATAAAGCTTACTGCAACTTTAGTGTACGTGACGAATCTCTTCAACTTTGTTCTCGTTTGGTCAGGAATTTACTTGGCGGTTTTGCCTTTTGGTACCTCTAGATCTAAAGTCGGAGTTGAACAAAGGAATAAGTGCGCATCTAAAACACTAATTTAAATTAGAGTATTGGAGTTCCTGTACTAACGTGCCGCTAAATTTTGCAACCATCCTCACAAATGATCCAGTAGTTTGACAATAAGCCTTTTTCTTTTAATCGATTAGTTAAGATTAAATTTACTTCTTTTTAAAAGAGTGTTATTATAACTAAAACGTTGAAATAAATATTTTCAAATCCCACACACTCTTAATATGGAAAGCTTCAGCAATTAAGGTTGAATATATATCAGAACTTCCTTAACACCTTTACTGCTGATCTATACTGATATATATCAAACTTAGTACTAAACCTCTGCACTCTAAGGCGTCTGCCGCTGTCGAAAATGTTAAAATACTATATTACACATGCATAGCTTTACTAGACTTTTAACAATACAAACATAGTCTATAGAAATCTTCACTAGTCTTAATTACGCCGTCTTTAATATAAACCAAGAAGTATTTTTTGATAAGTTGTTTCAAGTAAGATACGAGAATACTTTTTCATTCAAAACTGATATTTTTAAATTGATTTTTTTTCAAACTAAGCATTAAAAATATTTGAAGCAATACAAAAAAATTATTGTAGAAGATCAATCTGTAACTCATACAAACATTTAACTTGAAATGAAAACAAGAAATAACGTGTTTAGTGTACACTATTCTAATATAGTTTTTGCCTACCCTGTTCACCTGTGCAATACTGTATAGCTACGTTACTACAAATATTTTAGACTTCGAGGGTCTAAACTGCATACAAGATAGACTCTATGTCATATCTTGATTGAACTTTAAACAACAGGACCATCTTCTACTGAACTACCAGTAGCGTGTGAACTACACGCGTGAGCATTAATACACACGCGGTGGGAATCTAATAAAAATCTTCGCTTTTGTTGTCAACGTTCTCAGCAGTCATAGAAAGCGGTTTATTGAGAAGAGAGAAATTATTGTACAAGGGTTGCCAACACGATGGAGCAAAAACCAAACAATGTTCCATTAGCGAGTTCTTCTCATTTTCCCTTTCAGTTCCAGCATATATCTGTCAGTGACGGAGTTCATTTCCGCAGATCATGTGGGAAGCGATCTGTTATTTCGTTTGCAGACACAATTAGCTGAAAGTGATTAAGTAACAAATTAGCTCCTTGATGGTAAACAGATCTTGAGCAAACTGTACCAACTGCTTCTTATATTATTTTCAAGATTTTAAATAACCAACAAAACACAATTTGTTATATTTTACCGGTGACCATCAAGAGGTAATGTCCAAGAATTCTCATATATAGTATTGGTTAGAACCTTAGTCTACATTCAATCGAAACTGGAGATAGAAAAAGACAGACTGGGATCTATTGTGAATAACCAATATGTTTTACTCAATCCTACGAATGAATCAAAAATGTTAGAGTGACAGTGCAATTTATCATTATGTTATTTCGTTACATATTTACCAATTCAAGGTCAGCATTATATATCAATAAATAATCCAGTTCTAAAGGCCCTTGCGACCCTGTAGCCGTGTACTCGTGAAGCATCTGGGCCTTGAACTATGCCGTCGTCATTTATATTCCATTAACTCCAGCTGTCGATGTGGAGATATGTATGATTTATCGTGCCTGCCGCCATGACATGCCGAATGGCTATCATTTGTTACCATACCTTATCTTTAAACAATCATCTGCCTCTTCAAATAGTCGGCTGTGTATCTCCCTACCATCTGAGTTCGTTGCTCTTACGGCGCTCTTCTTTGTCAGAGGGTTCCTTAACCTGGCCGAGAGCGGTGCAAATTAATCATTTCCATACCGTACTCTTTTTGGATTGCCTTCAGAGGTTTGAAAGTTCAGCAAACAACAAATATTTACAAATTTGGCTGAAAATATAGGTATGAAAATAAATACTAATTTCGTTCTTACGTTTTTTGAAATTCTTAACTGAATTATGATACTTGCCTTCATTGACATAAACAAACAAATACATTAACTTTATCAATTCACTAACTCAAACATTCTAATAAAATTCGGCTATATAGGCTTTTTTGAACTATGTTATCGTATTTAAATGTAATTTTACATAGAGTTCTAGTTGTTTTGAACAAGGTAGTGACAAAAATGGCAAATTTGTGAATGTAGATGAACACGCTTAAAAGTTGTTTTAGATTATTCAACAGTAATAAAGATCATATAAATTGTAGTTGGAAAAAAAAAATTATAACATATTTGTATTTGCTAACACTGATTCACCTTTGAAACGACATCAGGCTCGACAGCGTGCTTCCAGGGGGTGTTGTTGACCATCCCCTGGACGACCTTCAGTCGCCGCTCCTCATCGTCCGTGTTGGGGGGCATCGCCTGCAACAATGAAATACGGAGTAAGCATCAAGTTGTAGAGTTAGAGACCAATGAGATTCATTCCGATAAAGCCGTAATCGTTACATATGTAACATTAGGCCTCTACAGAGGGCGTTGTCCAGTATTTCACATGACCACTTTTAGTGGTGAGGAAAACTATTAATTCTGTCAGATATTTGTGATCGACTCTCCAGTCTCGAGAGATGTTTCTTGTTCTTTACCATTAGTGCGAGGCAGCACATGTTTGCCACAGCCCGCATAGATCAACGAAGACATTAGTGTTAAACTGTCAAAGAACTATTTTTAATTTTTTAATCTTGTTTATCAGTCATAAATACAGTGTCCTTAATTCCTTTTTAATTTCAGAAGTTTTAGATTTGAAAAACGCTACGCCAATGGTGACGAGCGAAAAAGCACGCGACTCATCAAAAATGCATCAGACAGCTAATAGATATAACAATTTCATTTGGAAACACGTATTGTGCGAAAACAATTATAAAAAGTGGTCTTTGCTAATGAGACATGAGATTGATTTGCTAAATTATCAGATTGATTCATAATCCAATGTCATTATCCTATCATCGTGAATTTCTTCATATCAAATAGTCCAATCTTGGTCCAAGCATTCCTATTACTCGTGGATAGATCTAGGTAATAAACGACGTGTTTTGAAAGTTGACGTGAGTTAGACCCATGTGGTGCCATAAACTAGCAGACCTGGTCCATTACCTTGTGGAACACCTATGCTCGTCCGACCACAAATCTTACACTCGCAGTCTACAGTCCGGGTCAGGTTCTGTGTCCTTGGACTTGTACCTTAGCTCGGAGAGACTGGTACCTGGTTGCGGTCACTTTATCACTTTCTTGAAGCAAATCTTCTCCAGTCAAGTAATGAATGAAGGAGATAAATGTTTCCTGGACAGGTTGTTAATGTTCAGTATCATTGCTCTACAGAGGAAAAAGGGCGAGTTCACTGTCCGCTCTGAAGTAGTATTATTTTCAGCGATAGATTTTCTAGAGAGAGAAAAAAGTTATTGCTGTGTAACACTGACCTCTAGACACTTTTGAATGTGTTGAACTTTGTAAACAGATGTTTATCGACAGTGGTGATACAACACTGTCTTCCAAAATAACTATGTATAAGTTATTGTTATTGTTAAATTCTTTCGTGTATCTTTTGAAAATATGTTTTGATTCTGTTAATGGAAGAAGTAGACATAAGTTTTTTTAACTTTTTTCCAACTGAATAGTTCTAAAAACCCTGAAATTGGAATAATTTGAAAATCTTTGAAAAGAGAATGAAAATGCTCAATATACTAAAATTTACTAAAACAATTATTTTTAATAATTATGTATAGGGCAATGACATGAAATTATTGTTTCTTTTTTATCTACTTCTTAAGTTATATTCACTCAGAGTTAATCAAATTACAATTGTGAGATTTTAGCTAATCAAAATTACTTTTCAATGTCCTTTTTAAACAAATATTTAGTCCTAAATTTTTGAAAATAGTGAACTGTGAATTGCTGTTACAATATTACTGTTTCAAATGTTATGCCGTGAGTGACGAATTGAAACAATCCCTTCGACTTATATAGCATGACTAGTCGCTGAAATCTAAACTACAAGTCGTGATATTTTGTAACAATTTATATAACCTCTCAGCGGCGATTTAGAAACGGTTGAGTTCTCCAATTTCAGGGTTCCATTTCATTATTGTTGAAAAAAATATAGGAAAAGTATATAAATTATCAAATAGATTTACTGTACAACAGACAAGGCAAAGATATATTTTTCGTATTCGGGCTCCGGCTTACAGGTATATAAACTTATAAATTCAATGGTATGTAAATTCTGGAAATTGATAAGACTGCTATTTAAAAAGAGTTGCTGTTCTTGATACACTGCTATGGAATACATGCGAACCCGTGGGTAACAGCCAGTGGCCTGTGTGTTTTGGAACAGTTTATCACATAAGCTTCTCTGAGTACGAGACGAATTATTTAAAATAATATATAACGACAATAGAGGAAAAGGAAAGAAGGATTGAAATGCACAAGGATAATCATTGGTACACACATGATCCCTTCGAATCATCCTAATACATCCTGAGAAATGTGATCTTACGCTGAATAGATAACATCTTACAGTAGAGGTATTCAAATGAAAAAATAATTATTTAGTCCATAAACTCAAAATTGTCTAAAAGTTCAACCTATCGCAGTTAAAGATATAAAAACGCAACGGGAATTCCACACTCGTGATTCCTGAGGGAGCGGTTTTTTCCATCGTCTTAACACATTTAGGGGCGTAACACTATCTCATTTCTGGAGAAGAGAGTTAATAAAATATGTACCATAAATATACTTAGTATATACTTATAGGTTTTGATAACTAGAATGACAAATTATAAAGAAGCAAGTTTTAATAACACTTAAGAAGGTACGCTAGTTGGCTGCCAGCCGCGCATCTAAGGCTCCACTTTTAAGTTGTGTTAAAACAAGTTAAAACTGCGTTATAAATGGTAATTCGTATTAAATGAATAGGTCATAAATGGTTCACAATATAAACTTCGATTTTAGTGTATCAAAGCTAACGGATTATTCAAATACGATTTCACTATGTATATTGTGTTATAAAACTAATGACTATTATCTCAACTTAATATAGAGTTTCTTAACATAAAAAAATCATTACGTCATGTTGAAAACAGAGTCTCAGATCTACAACTAGCAGCTGACTAACGTGCTCATACTAACTCTACATTGATAATTCTCATAGAGATAATTTAAGTAATTGCTAATGGAGCTCGTAAATAGAGCTGAATAAGTTAGAAGTGTCGTAATGCGGGGTTTAAGGTGAATATGAATTTATTGCTATAAAACTTTAAACTACCACCTTAAAATATTAAGTTGTGAATACGTACCTTGAGTTTCGTATACATAATATTCTCAAGTGCTAAGAGACTGAAATTACCCTAAGAACTAAAGAAAGGTACTTTTCACCAAATAAAATTTACCTAATAACGAAGTTGTTCAGAATGGTTCAGAAAAGAAGTGTTTTTTTTTTGCAAAATTTGATGTGAATTGAGGGTGAAAATGTTTAAAACGTGCGATTTACGTAGGTTGAATAAGAAACTTTTTATAGAAAGCATTTCACTCAAATAATGTTTTGGAAGATTGGGTAAGTGACCACAGTCGGTAATTTTCTCTATCGAAATTACAACGATGGTAATAAATCAAAACGCTAAAATTATTGAAAGCAAAATGTTAAAATAATAAGCAACATAAACCACCTATACAGTTCAAGGTAAAGTTCTGCTTTGAATATGGAGAAGAGAGGTTTCATGTTGTGTACATTGCATTTTTAATGTACCGTGTTAAATTTACAACCTGTACTGAATCACTATTCGTCTTGAATAATACATGTGTACGAGTACATTATTGTTGCTGTGTGCAATTTACTCCACCCATATTGTAAGCAGATTATAACGGCTTGAATGTGAAATTGCGAACTGAAACAGAAAGACAAAAACCCAACGTTACCCTTTCCTGTGAAACGTACTGTATTCATACATGTGTAGTTGAGTTAGGTTATTGATTTTATAACCAATATTGGATATTTTATATAGTAGATTTTCTATCGGCATTATCTCCACTTTATAGATTATTAAGATGAGAAATTTTGCAAAGAAGCCAGGATATATATTGACGTATTGATGGTTAATTGAAAAAACTACGAAATCACATAGTACTAAAAAAACTAAGAATGGTCTAGTATGTTTCTAAGAAAGAGGCCATTTTTTACTTTCGAATCTGTCTGGTATATCTTTTGACGAATATCCAAGTATACCAATGTATTACCAAAAAATTTAAATATACCGACAACACAGGACAGGAATATGTTATGGCAGCAGGTTATCCAGTAGGTCAAAACTTACTTAACGAAAGTTTAGTTTCATATGCATGAACACTTATTTTAAACTTGCGATAAACTCAAAACTTATTTGTATTTTTAATACTTTTCTGTGTTTACTCGGTGTTCAAGAGGTTAGATGTTTCGTTTCTTTAAAATCAGGTATGAAAAATGAAAGATATAAATTTACCTAAGAATAAACTATCAATTTTTTGATATGGTTTACACATGGCATCAGCTCAAATATTTCGCATTTCCAATACATTCTGCATTAACGTTATAATGAAAAATAGTATGTGGATGTAAATATTTCGATTACCCCAATAGTTTTTAGATTGTGATGAGATAAATGAAAATAAAAGTTATACACATTAATTTATGACACTTCAAATTACATGCATTCTAAATTAATACATTTCTAATGACCGTAAGTCGTGACAAAACGTCTGTTACTTTGCCAACTTAGCTCCTACGAACTCTAGTCACTGCACTTAATCAATATCAATGCACTTAATAATACGAGCTACTCCTCTCCCCTCCAAACTTTGTATTCCCTTCCAAAACGTATTGGAAATCGACTCTTAAAATTAAAAGCAATGTAAAACTCACAAAATAAAATAGTCTATCTGAATTTAAATGTTTTTTACTATCAGCAAAATGTATACAAGAAAACTTGATTTTTCATGCTCCACTTCTCCACTTCAATACAAATCAAAGAAAAGATACAAACTATAAAATTTCGTAAAAATCTTACTAACACGAGCAATCAGAACTGTTACCTACTGCAGTCTGATTCGTAGTGTGTAAAGTAAAATTGTCTTGTTTTCAAGTTGGAAAGGCTTACTAATGCTGAAACTTCTGGTGAAAAAGTACGAGCTTATTCACTTTAACACTTTCACTGCGGTCCTACAGTGAGTGAGTGATGTAGACTAGCCTCATGTGGTCACTGCGCGGATGGCTTCTACCTAAATTAACGAGTTAAACGTTTAGCTAGTCAATCAACGTCTGGCTATAAAATGTAGTAATGTTTTGTTTTTGTTGGTTTTGTGCAAAGCGGCTCTAAATGGCATAATTTCAGATAAGTTTGACAAGACCTGCTAATGTTTAGATTAATACCTGAATATAAACATACTAAAATACTTGTTGAAATGTTGAAGATTGAGCTTGTATTGGCTATTATTAACTTAATTACATTTAAAACACACATACCAATACTGAAAACCTTTATTTTTGTGAGGCCTTTCGATAGCAAGGCCATCTTCATCAGACTCACCACAAAAGTAAATTCAGAAAGTAAATTTGATTTTTATAATAGTCAAACATACGTGATTGTAATATTAATTTGTCCTGTTTGGCGTAGGACGTATATAACATTAAACCATTACTGGAATTATACTTTATACATACATTTTGAATGTTATTTTTGTAATCTTCGTGAAAGTAATATTGAATTTTGTATTGGTCCATATTCTAGTTAAAGAATCTCTACCATACTTTCCTAGCATTTGGATTCGTTATGTAGACTATATATTTGCTGTGTTAAACAACAATGAAAACCTTGATAACTCAATAAATCAACGAAATTAATTTTACTCCACCATTAAATTCACTCATGAAATTGAATCCAACAACTCACTTCCCTTTTTAGATATATTAGTAATTAAAAACACAATTTCAAAGCGATTAGAGTTCGATATATATCGTAAACCAACCGATACGGATCGTTTTATAATAAATAAACTACATTCTTCCTTCCATCTCTTTTTGACATCTTTTTCTCGCGTATCGCACCTTATATAATTAACTACAGTTTACAATAAGTTATGTTAAACATGATGAACACGGTCTATATATTGTTGGGGCTGATCTGAAGACTTCCAATTCTGGAATATGTGAGGTTTGTCCGGTAGACTTAGATATAATGGATTAGTCCAGCCACAAGTAAACCCTTGCGAATACCGTTTGTAATATTACATATACGAATTTTTACAGTTATTGCGAGTTTATTTTTGTAATAAAAATTCAAATGTTATGTTTATTAATTGATAACGCAAAGTTATCTACCCCTTGAAAATATTTAACTGATGCGAAGATAGTGGCATCTGAATGCTCGTGTTTAATTAAGCATTTTATCTTCTACTTAATTATAATAAATGTTTTTATTAATAAAAAAACCAGAGTATAAGAGAAACCGAACAATTTCCATTCATGAGTGTACAGCGTATAATTTGTCTGAATAGTAAATAACTGGTTGAATATACATTTATCTGATGAATGCAGCATAACAGGCATCTAACATGAACCAGTTGCAGTAGCGAAGGTTATTGCCACAAGAACCGGTTCACTCGACTACTCTATCTAGTTCCCCGGATATAGTAATGATCGGAAAGCCTTCGGGTCAAAATCTGCTTAAATTGATGCAGCAAGAAGTTACTTCCAGGATTATAAAACCAATGTTTTTGACTTCACAATTTGAATTTCATGATCCGAAAAGAAACCTTCTTTTATTATGGAATCTCTAAGATAATCTTTGCTTAAGAGTAAAAACAAAACATGTCTTCTAGTATCGTATTTATAATATAATTATGTAACATTCGTTTTAGCAACAAAAAATTAGATGATGCTCTAAATTGAGTTACTAAGGCACAACTCCTTAAAATTATTTTATAAACTCCTCGATTGCAACATAGGAACAAATGCTTGTAATATATTTTCCTGTGCCATGACAACTTAAATAAAAGAGTAAATAATGTGAGTTATAAATAATTACTTTATGAAATTAATAGATTGATATTATTACTATTAGAGATTATTATAGCTTGAATAATATTACAACAAAAATGTAGTACATTTAGTGTACATTTCAAAAGATTAAGAGAACAATAAAGATAAACTGAACATTTTCTTAAACGTTCATAACCTACTCTAGCGTAGTCACTCAAAGTGGTATAGCTCCAGAAAATGGCCGGTTAGATAAAGTGGGGTATCTCCAATCGATCGGTGGTGAATGGGCAAATATCGCAGCGAAGTAGTGTCATAATAGAGGATCGATTAAAGCGAGACGATGAAGCGGGGAAGGGGGAGGTAATAAAGAGGTTATACAGCCTCGAGCATGACTGGCCAGTCGTGGGGAAGTGTGTCGGCCCTCGGCAGAGGGACCGCTACTCAGATCTGACTGTTCCAGGCCCGAACTTTCAGCATTCCTTCATCTTCGGCACTCCTCTTCCATTTCCACTCAAGGACTCCTAATTTAAACATTTGGGCTACGCTTGTAATTTAATAATTTCAGGACTTTTTCGATAATAAAATAGGCTTCATAAAAGAATATTGTGGAATATTGTACTTCTAATTTCGTTTATGATCAACGATTTCCTCTAATTTCGCCAGAGAGTATTCGTGTTATCCTCAGCTAACGGTTGAATATTAAGTACTACATTCCAAAAATACATTTTGAGGTTACATTAACCGATTTATTAGAATATGTATTGTATGTAACGTGTAACCGTTTATATGCTGTATTGCGATAATGTTTTCATTATAAAATAATCATTAAAACAGCTAATCTATGAACTCAATCCTCTATATTTTTTCTTGGATATTTATTATGAATACGTATTAAAACCGGTGAGCATGTACAGAATCAATACATAGTTGAAATAACTTTATGTTGTAACTGCTGTATTCCAAAACTAGTTTGCCGTATATGAATCTTGCTATTTATTTGACATATTAATTCATACCTACTTGTAGGTAGTTTTCCTCAATTTATAAAATTTTCCTCGACCGCGAATATTCCACGACCGAGGCGACTGCCCTCTGGACCGGTCTTTACTCTGCCCAAGGGCATATATTACTGTCCGACATCCAATTAACATTAATCCAGATTTATCTCGCCGTTTCCGGCCGCAAGAATGCGCTGACGGCGAACCGTTGCTGAGTAATTGCTGAGGACTGGTTAGTTAACTTTGTTGATCGCATCGAGCAAACCTCGCAAGCGGTCCGATTTTCCGTTTTGTACGCTTGGCTGATAAACCGCTTGCAACAACTTCCGAACGTTGGCACTGTTTCAGAACAAATCTTTTTCTTGAAAGAATTCTAATTCACTATTTAATCAGCTAATTCCTCTTATAATATTAAATGGTCAATATGGAAAAAAATTTAATGCAGAGAATTAGTACAATATGTAATAAAAATACTAATAAAATTGCCTAGTTTACATTAATATTAGCTATGATTTTAATAAAGTCAAATTATAATGTATGATGGTATTTTCAATTTTCATTTACATTTTGCTTGGGTAATTTTCATAAATTTGGTAATTGAGTACTTTTTCATCTTATCTTTTGTGTAATGCACATGTTCTATATAATTAACCGAAATAAGTGTTTTTAGTTTTGTATTTGGATCTCTTCAGACGAACACATCTCCAGATTCCAGGAGTCAAGTCGGACACAGAATCAGATACCAGACGCTACAATAAGAGGAAGTTGAACTGGAGCTAAAGTCAACATTCAAATTGAATCTTGATGTTATAACGAAGTCTACTTTGGAAATGTAACAGTTTTGTACCAATGTATTATATTAATATACAAGAATTCAATTCCTAGTGTTTTGAAACCAGCACAATAAATATCGTCTAATAGATTATAGTTTCTTCAACTTATTTTTATATTTAGAATATGTTTTTCAATTTAAGCGTTCATTAGCCGTTTTACTTAAAATTAACTTTGTAGTAAAGAAATAAAAGCTTTTTAATATATTGAAGTTAGCAAATGATGGTAACATGTCACGTCTACTCAATTTTAGCAATGCATCCTGAACTGTGTAAAGCTTTAAGTTATGTATTTAAAATCAGACAATTACCAATACTTAAATTTTATATTTTGTGTGTGGAGTTTATAGATTTTAATTGTATGGTATTACTAGAGTTTGTTTTAGTAATAATTGTTGTATCATAAGGATATAACACTGGATATAATTATGTAGTAGTCATTGTGCTACCATTACACCTATATATATATATGCTACCATTACGATTATATATATATATATATATATATATATATATACATATATAATAACAACAACATTACAACAACAAACAAAATACACATACGAAACATATAACACACACTCCTACACAACAACATAACATAACATAACATAACATATATATATATATATATATATATATATATATATATATATATATATATATATGTTACTCCTTATGATACTAAATTTAAATTAAAAGTATAAGAAATCTATCTGATGTTATTTAAGTTAATTAATACATGCTGACTAGGTAAGGAATGACATTTTATTTCAGCAAGTTGCTCTCTAGTTGCAATTAGTTTCACTCTATTTAGTAAATCGTTTTTCATAATTAACTTTGCAAAACTCCGTTGAGATGTTCTAAGAGTTTTAAGTGAGCTGACCAAAACAGCTTCAATATATGCAGCTATATACGTTGTCTCATTTATGCTTTTCTCTATTGACCGACGTTGTCCTTATAATTACGACATTGCTGAAGGATTGTCAATACAATATCTCTTAAAATCATATCTTGTCAACCGGTTGTCTGAATTGTACTCTGTGGGATGTTCCAAAAGACAAACGAGTATTCTTAATTTTGTGAGTTTTACAGTTATTTAAGAATGATACCAAAAAGGGTATTTTCCTCTTTTAAAGTAATCACTATTTACAACACCATTTGTGGGTAACTGTTTATGAGTAGTCTATATAGTCCTTTTGAATTTAAGAAATCACTACCAAACATAAACATACAGAAAAATTCGTAATAAATGTCACAGATTATTCAAGTGTTGACTAACATACAAAACTGCCCAGCAGGGATGACATCTGGCTGGTTTATACCTTCCAGTTGAACCTACCACTGGGCACAGCAAAAACCTTTGCGTTACTTAAATCTGGGCAGTCCTATGGATGTCCAGGAGCGGTACATCACAAACCGCAAATTCGAAATTCTGGGGTGCAAGGGTAATTCGATAGGTCTAGCCCTTTTACTGCCGGACACTTTTTTTTAGTTTGTTGAAAAATGCCAGACTTTAATTTTATTGACTTGCTAAAAATGCCGGGCTGAAATTGACTAAAATGTAATGATTTAAAAAAAAACATGGATTCATTATTTTTTATCATAAATTGATAAACTTTATCTTGTTTTTTCCTTATAAGTTGTAATTTGCTACAAAAAATAATTTAAACATTTTCTGTCATTAAAAAATATATATATATATATATATTATGCCATGAAACAAAAATTTTAAATAAATAACAATTATTTTTTGGAGTTTACACTTTAACAAATATATTTAAATATTAAACCAACACCATAATTATAATTTTTTATTGTATAGTAATTATATATAAACATTCCCAACAAATTTTAGGAACATTCCTTGAAAAATACTGAAGCTGTGATGAATTTTTGAAATTGGTGCAATATCCTCGAATTTCAAGATAACACTTATTGATAACACTATATCACTTTATGATACGTAAATCACTTTATAATACATAAATCACTGTCCATTGATATGAAAATATAATATATAATTATAATTATAGAAAATTAAAGTTAAAAGGCACTTTGATCAATATTTACAAATATATATATATATATATATATATATATATATATATATATATATATATACATTTTTAGGCTCATAGGCCTGCTGATTAGCACTTGTGTTCCCCAAAACATGTGGGATGAACACCTTTTTTGCAGTTTTTGCAGACAGTGACTGACAGGTGATCTTCTTCTCTTACTCATTTTATTAATCGTAAAAATATGTAGATTTACAAATATAATCAAATAAGTCAAATAAAGCTGCAGAACAGCTGCAGAAGAATATGATGTCTCAAAATCTATTCTCTCTTCCAAAAATGTTTCAAAAACAACTTGGGGCATCATTAATAATAAAACGAAAAATCGTAAATCAGTCAAAATTAAAATTGGGTCTAGGCTTGTGGACGATGAAACGGAGATTGCCGATCAGTTTAATAACTTTTTTGCATCCGTTTCTGATGGGCGGGGTCCTCGGCCATCTGAACCTCAAGTACGCCCCTTGCAAAGACAGAGCCCCATATCGTCAATGGTGTTGGCGCCCGTCGTTGAGGATGAGCTTCACCGAATTATTCAGCAGCTCCCAGCCAAAAAATCAAACGACCTCAATATAATGTCTCCATGGCTCATAAAAAAATGCTGCAAGCATTTAGTGAGACCCTTAACCCAATTAGTAAATTATTCATTCCAAAAAGGAGTGTTTCCCTCTCTCCTGAAAATTGCTAAAGTTATTCCTATGTTTAAGAAAGACGACCCAGCTTCAATTACTAACTATCGGCCTGTCTTAATTTTGCCAGTGATAAGCAAAATTTTTTAAAAGCTATTTCTTATAAGAATGCTTCACTTTTTGGACAAATACAATCAGCTCTCAAGTGAACAATTTGGTTTCAGAAAGGGCAAATCGACAACAGACGCAGTTGTGAGTCTTGTCGATATGATTGTAGAGGGAATTGAATGTCGAAACCACACAATGAGTGTGTTTTTAGACCTGTCCAAAGCTCGACTGCGTAGATCATGGTACACTGCTCGACAAACTTGAGTCCCACGGCATTCTTAAATGGCTTAGCTCGTTCCTAAGTCAGAGATCCCAAGTTGTCCAAATATCAAATAAATCATCCAAACCAATACACCTGAGATATGGAGTCCCTCAAGGGTCTATCCTCAGTCCTGTGCTTTTCCTGCTTTACGTGAACGATATAAAATCATCGCTTCTGCATGGAAAATTGGTGCAGTTTGCCGATGATACGACTATTTTTTTCAATGCAATGTCAAGCGAAGTTTTGGAACAACAGGCTTTTGTTGACATCAACAACTGTGTCCAATACTTCCACAGCCTCAATCTAACAACAAACTCTTCAAAAACCAACGTTTTGAATTTTGCCTTGCGCACTGCAGGCAACCAGTGTGAGCCGGCCATTTTGTTAGATGACTCCACACTGGAAGAAGTCTGCTCTTCAAAATTCCTAGGAATGCACCTCGATCGAGGGCTGACTTGGAATGAGCACATTGACCATATTTGCGCAAAAATCTGCTCAGGCATTTTTGTTTTGAGATCACTCTTAAATACTGTCCGAGTCAGGTACTGATTACGGCGTATTACGGCTTGATTTACCCCCATCTTGCCTACGGAGTGGTCCTTTGGGGAGCTTGCGCAAACACTCAGTTTCAAAGAGCATTCAGAATAAAAAAAAAAATCAATTAGAGTAATCGCCAAAATCAAATTTAGAGAGACGTGCAGGGAAGCTTTCAGGAAATTGCAGCTGTTGACTCTGCCGTGCCTCTACATTTTGGAAACAACTTTGTTTTGTATGAGTAAATGTGCCTTAACCAGAGGCCAAGACATACACATGTATGAGACGCGTGGCAGAGCAAACTACCGGACTGGGAGACACAGAACGGTAGTTCATGAACGCCTACCCTCGCAAGCGGGTGTGCAGTTCCTCAACAGACTGCCCAATTCAATTAAACATGCCCCAACGCCTAAGGCGTTAAACACTCGCCTCAAACACTTCTTGGTGTCTCAGGCATTCTATAATGCGGGTGAGTTTTTGGCATTTTACTGGGAGACCGCCCAATTAGAAGACTGACTCTGCTGTGCTAAGTGGGCTGTATTGGCGAAGAATGAAAGAGGCGTGATTGTAAAATTGTAAGTATAAATGTGTATTGTGTGTATGAATGCCTGGAATTTTAGAAACCCAGTATTGACGTTTGCAATACAATGTATATACAATGTCGCTGCAATAAAAAAGATTTTGATTTGATTTTGATTTTTTGATTTTGAAATAAAGTGTAAAACACGAAACAACACAAGTGGAACTCACGACTAACGAGATCGACCATAACCTCATCAAACCAAACTCGAGTTATAACCAAGGACGTTCAGTAACAAAAATGGCTTCCATAGATTATAAAACCTGTTTTCTGTGTGTTGTCCATATAGTAATGAATAAGACAGCTGAATTTCGATGCATTTGGACAAAATTGAAAACCAGTATAAAACAAATACGAGACGGCTTTTATAGCGCACGTCGGCGATTTTCGCACAAATCGCAACGTGCGCAATTGCGCACGTCGGCAGTAAAAGGGCTAGTCAACTACGGGAGATACTAGACTGTTGGAGTGGGTGGGGTTCGTTCTAGGAACGTTCTAGTATGCCATGTCATCCCCTGCCTGCTTTGATTGGAGAGGCTGGTTCAGAGTTGGGCTCCCCTTCTTCCGGGAGAAAATGACTTTGAGATTAGTGGCCTAAATTCTTCCTCGTGGATCTCGGTAAGAGACGCCCCTACCCCCAACTGTACCCATCCAGAATATCCTGTAACTCCGGAAGCAGCGCAAAGGTCCTTATAGGACTAGGTGCAATTTATAAGCTTCTTAGATTTATTAATTATAACGATGGACACCGCTTAGAAGAACGACACTACCTTTTCGTTATATTTACATGCCAGTTTCAAGGCAAATAACTTTGAGTAGCAACCATTTTTAAAACAAACACCAGACAATGTGTCTTAAATCATTTTCAGCGATAAAAATGTGTACCAAATTATTTTGAGTATTTTTAAGAAATAATGTTTTCCCAACTGAAGTCCAAGATCTACTTACCTGAACAGATTACAAGAGAGTTCAGAAACACTCTGCATGTTACAGTATTACTTAGGGTTTACACGAATTCACTTTCCCTACAATTTGAATCCCTAAACAGTTCGAGTCGAATGCAAAATTGCCATAAAAACTGGGATATTTTCTACGGTTCGTTCGGTCGTCTCGCTTTTGTTTGGTTTCTTCACGCAGAAGAAACGTTTCACTGTGGGATTTGGTATGGAGAAATCTCGGTATGTAAAAACAGTTATTTAAGACTGAAGAAAACCTCATGTATCGCAGTATGAATATTGAAAAATATTAAAAGATACAAAATACAGCATCTATTTTCCATGGTAAGCATTAAAGGACGACATGGAAACGTTCGCTACCACTAAAGAACACTATGCGACGCGACGTTTAGCTGATATGTTTTCCAAATAAAGAAAAGAGAATTAAAACAACGCTCTGTAACGCAAAAGGGAATAGTAAATATATCAGTTGTACTTCGATTTCGATGAAAAACAGATAAAGCGTTTTCAACGCAGTAGTATAGGAAAATAAAAACCCACGACTGACGGAGATTCTACGCTGTGAGGGTTTGATTTGTTACTTCTATTGTCTCTTTGACATAACATCTCATAGTGTCTGTTTCAGTTTCCACTACAGAAACGTTATTTAAGTACCGGAATACGTCTGGTAGAGTTTAAAATAAATACAATGGTTAATCAAAAGACTTATAATAGACCAGTATATGTATATAACTCAGGAAACGTTTCAGAAAAAATATACTAATTTTGTTACTATCACAACAATCCCCATTTTCCCAAAATTATCAAATTTCAGAGCAGTACAATAATCTTAAATTAGGTGTCTACATTGACACGTACTTTTAAAATAGTAAAACACAGATAGAGTGATATTGCCTGTGAATTTGATGAGAATTTCCAGGATGAAAAGAAGCACTTCTGTCTCATCAGATAGTTTTACAATCGTAAAGTAGGGGGGTTTTAATTTATAAATACAGTACACATTTAATTTGTCCAAAATGTCTCTCTATTGTGTTATGTTTTTCTTCATTGGGGGTTATTACAAATTAAAGATACATTTTTTAAATCAGTCTTATGGATGTACCCAAATATGTTCCATTTTTCTCTACTATAATAAGGCATATTCGCTATTTAAATAAATATTTCACGAAATACTCATTAAAATACTTGCTTACTTTTATTTATTTAAATTCAGTAATTTTGAAAACTCCTTTTAACTTTAACTTTAACCAAACATTATATTTAAACGGATTTGGCACAGGTAATTTAATTATAGCGAACAAAAGTGTACAGTTCGGTTTGAATTACCTTTGAGCAAAAGAAAGACTAATTAAAACATTAAAACTCTAGCTGTTGTAAGGACTTCAATTTGAATCAACGAATGATTTTGATACGAGTCTTTAACAATTAATGTAAAAATTTGAAGTTGAATTTATATATCATGAGGTATCATGGGTTATTTTGATTTATATCGCCAGACCGTTCTTTACGGAAGAGAGTGGCAATTCTAGTATAGGTTAACACCCTTCAGACTTGTTCAATGAATTAGTAAATCTTAATAACTAGCATAATTAACTCTTAGTTATAAATTAAATGTATCTAAAGATGAAATTGATTAAATACATGTTTTAATATATATAAGTATAAAACACGACCTATAGCATTGTATTAATAGTTTGAGTGTTATTTCTTTTACCAACTATTTTCAAAAATTCTATATTATCCAAATATTTAAGGCTATTCTAGATTGTTGGACACTACTAATGGTTATCTTACAAAATAAAAACTATTTACCAGTCTTAATTTGGAAAATCATGAAATAATTGATTTATGATAGACCCTCAAAATGAAAAGGGGTTTGCCCTAGTTACTGATAGTTTTGTAATAATTACGTTATTAATCATATTAAAGAGGTTTGTCCCAGAATAGATGAAAGTATTACAGTATTTATACATTTATTTTTATGTGGCTAATACCGGCATTTGTTCCAATTTTCAAACCTAAAGTTTTATTAGAACTTTATCATTTTGCCCTGATTTGATGTAAACGTCTCTAAATCTAAATGTTTATCTTCATTAACCATGAACTTCAAACTAATAGTATAGCTCTATGTGGTGTTGAATTAAAGCATTGGAGATGCAACAAATGTATGAATTTAAGAAATGTAAGTAAACATTAGTGGTAACCAAGAGTGGAATTTCATTCCCTAACAGAGGATTCGATTCTCATGGCTTCCCTTAAAAAAGTTAATTAATTTAGAGCCTACTTAATTATATACGATTGTATATTGCAATTGGTAATATTTAAATGCTTTTAAAAAATAACGTCACCATCAATTATAATAAATAGAACGTGAGTAAAAATAGAGTCAAAATCAAATAATTAGTAACGTGTAAGTTTGATGGTACAAGATTCTTATACCAGGAAATGTTTCAATGTTTCAGGTTAAAGAGCCCTGATTCTGTAGTCTAGAAGGCTATCAGACGCAGATGTTCCAGCTTGCCTGGAGAATGTCCAGGCCTGGAGAACAATGGACAATGGCCGAGATAAGGCGAGCAATTACACTTATCATTGCTATCCAAGCGGCTCCATTTACATCTGATGTTCCCTAATTGTGCATAAACACAGGGCGCGTGGAACAATTCGACTGTATCTTTGATGCTATTATGACTTGGCTTAGTCATTGATGGCGTGTCCTCTCATTGCACACAAGTTTAAGTGTGCTTGTAGGCCAAGTTGGGTTAGCTTGTTTAAGATGGAAGATTTTCATTCATTGACAGAGACAGGTAATTCCGTATCTAGGAATTCTAGGGGGGAGGGGAGCTAACTCCGAAGAGCATGATATACCTCCCCCAAGTAAGAATTGTCTTCCGGGCTCATGTTTAATTTGCTTTTTAGACTGAATTATCCTGTAATGCGTTTTGCGTTTCCCTTTTAAATAAATTAGACAAAGCAAATTCAAAATTATGGGTTAGAAATTTGGTAAATAATTAAACGAAGAAGAATATTTCTATCAGAATATGCCCTAAAACGTTTTCCGTCTGTAAGTATCTCTTACAAAATATTTTTACTCAAACAAATCAACTGAATAATGTTATTACGTCATATATTTTAAATCATACGTTTTATATACATATATAAAACGTATGCTTAAGGTGTCAGTTATTTGCACCACAAACATTTGTAATCATACCAAGATTGAACTTTATAGTTCAGTCGATTTATCAGAGAAAAAAATATTGTGTAAGAAATACTAAGTATCTATATATATATATATATATATATATATATATATATATATATATATATATATATATATATATAGATGTATATATATACATATATATGTATATATATATATAGATGTATATATATATATATATATATATATATATATACATATATATGAAATAAAATAACTTTTGAAAGTGCAGTCATGGGATTGAACTCTTCAGTCCTCTGCTGTCTCTGTGGAAGTAGCGCATCTTGCTCTAGAGCATCAACAATATTACTGAATACTGTGTTAGGTACAGGCAAATTCTGAAAGAGAATTGAGGAGATCGTAAATTAAAGGGTCCCGCGTTTAAATTTCCATCAGTCCCGTAATTGGTTAGAGCGACGGTGGTCAACTTGTACATTATTGCCCTCTCTCTGCTTATTCAAACTGCCCCAATTTAGACGTGATTGCGGGGAATACTGTTAGATGTACTGAGTTCAATTTCAAACTGAAATTCATTTGCAACTTGCTGATTTTTTGTGGTTATGAGATTTTCAATTAGATTTCATTTTTTCATTAGTTCAATGTGGTGATCTTAAAAAAAAAACGATATACACACACTGAAGTTCGGTCTTCTTGTAGCTGGATGACACTAATGTAAATTTTATTTATATTTCTGATGGTTGATTTAAAAATATAATCTAAACAAATTATTGTTCGGTATTTGTAAATTTTAGATACCCTCCAATTTCAAGCCACACCGATATTAGCCTGACCAAATTATTTCTCTGGGGAAATTTCTCTATTGCTTTCAAGAAGGCTAGATTGTCTGCTTATACAAACCAAATTGGCTTTCGGCGCCTTGACTAATAAAGATTTTGTGACATTGTGCTGTGCAGAGTGTGGCACAAAGTATTAAATACAAGTGAGGAATAAAAGAGAGGTGAGCAGTTTAATTGCGTTACGTAGCCACACCTACAGCAGGGTAATATTGAGATATTTAGTCCTTAAAAATAAATCTACCTTAAGTTTAGAATGCCGGAAAAACAATGGCTCTATCGCTTTACTTAATCTGTTAGTGTATATATGAGTATACTCAGAATTTTGGGTTTTATTTAGGTTTGGTTACTGAGGAAAATCTGACTAGTTATTTAAAGTACCGGTGTAGGTGATTTTATAAATAATCAAATAATAATGCTGACTACAATATTGGGCTAGCCATTGATCTTAGCGGATCTTATCACATTACAGTCTTTCTTCTTACTCTTAGACTACATATGAAATACATGGGCGAGGGTAACAACACAGAATCAAACTTGGTAGTTGTGGAGTTTCTCAGCTAGATGACGTCGTGAAGTATTCTGTAGTAATTCCCGTTTCTTTAAAAATACTGTACTATACGATACTGCAGACGTCCACTACCGTAGCAACTCCAAACCTAATTTTCGTCGCTGTGTTGTCATGTTTGTCAAAGTATTTCGTGTGAGGGTTAGTCAATTGGGGGGGGGGGGAGGTGTTTATATTATAATCATATACAACAGTTGTCCATTTCCTCCTATTGTCCGTATTATTTTTCATTGTCTCTTCCTGTCTTATATATCTTAATTAGTGTTTCAAGTACTGCAATTATTATCTTAAAGAACAATATATGTTATATGCATATTGTGTTGATCTGGTTGTATAAGGTTGGTGTACAAAGGATGTCTAATAACCTAGGAGATTGTTGTCAATAAGTTAAAGTCTCATACCCTCCCAATATCACGAACTCCAAGTGGTTCTGTGGCAGGACTATGCCAAGAATCCACACTGTTCTACCAGCCCCACTTCCGCCAGAAACGGCTCCACCTGGAGAACCGGCGAGTCACTCATAACATTGTGAGTATCGCCTACCCGAGCCGCCGGAGTCACGACCTAGCACTCCCTACATTACAACTTCTCGGCCGCTATCACGCGCCTAATTATTCGCGCATTAGTTCCAACTGTTCGCCGCCCGCCGCTTCTCCGTCGATGACCGCAGCTAATGAACTGTGTAGCGTGGAGCATCATTGCCTGCACTAACACCTACGTGAGGTAGTCCGTAGCCGGTCTTCATTCAGGCGTTCTTCACACCTAGCTGCTGCTACTAACACAGCTGTGAATGACCGACTCACAATTGTGCTATCAGTGTACTTAATAAATAAATACATTCTTTAATATTTAAACTATACACGTATTACGATACATAACTTTAGAAAATTACTGTAGTCAAATAGTTTTGAATTAAACTGAATACAAAATTAAAAAAGACGATTTATTTTGACAAAAGAAACAAAGAAACCACCATACAGTCGAGTTGGGAGAGTTACTGCAAGAAATAATTTCAACTGAACAGTTTTTTTAATTCTTTGTGGATTCAAGAGGTCTCTTCAACACCTTGACACTACTCTCTAGGATCATAGTTGTAGTTATTGGAATGTTGATATTTAATGTTGTTGTGTTCAAGTAGTCCCTATGGTTTTATTTGAATAATTGGTTGACCTATTCAGGACTAAAACTCCCTGTCATAAGAACGCAATGCTACCTCAAGGGTAAAGGGGCATTGTACATTGTATATTGTCCTCAATGGACACACTTCCATAAAAGCGTGTTCAAAGACTATATAAAATATAATTTTGAAATTTCAATTATTATACCTGTTTAAATGAATATGAATGAAGGCACTGGCTTCAAAATTCTATAAATTACATACAAATTAAAGAATCCTCCACAAAGAGAAAGAAACTTCACGTATGTGATCCAGTAGGATGTCCTGATCAAAAATATTTATTTGCATTGTACTTTGATATTTGACTATCAGAAAGTACATAAAAAATGTCAAATATTATGCACAATAATGTTAATATAATATGTACAGTAATAATAATATTGATAGTAATACAATTAATATATTTAGAAGGATCTTTTAGCAATAGCTCAAGTGCAGGATTAACATAATAGCTTAAAGTGCATCTATGGATACAACCTTGTTTTTATATAGTTTTGCATATACATTCGGTTTAAAAAAATTAAATTTGTCAATTAAAATTAGGTCTTACAGATTAACATGTTTTATTAGAAATGGTAGACACATCGATCTATGTTTTGATTTAAACATTTTCACCGACTCTTTACGGGTCACCCCTCTGAGGTGGTGAAGAGATACTGATCACATCATAAAGTAATCTTCCTTTTATACTATATGTCACAATACAAAGTTTATGTCTGTACGTTTACAAATGACATTAGACTATTACAAGACTTTTGAGCACCCCTGTTTAGATTTGCATTATAAATTTGGTTATAAAACATATTAAATACGTCTTAAATTAGATCTTACAGATTACCATAATGTACGAGAATGTTTGGTACATAAACAAGGAAAACAAGTCTAAGAATCGTTAATGTTCGTAAGACATCAAAGACGTCCATTTGGGATTTTTAATCAGTACCGTCGACCTCGTACTGTATCGACTGTCTTTTCTGCTTGATAAGAACACTGGAACAGGCCTGTGGCCCATGAGGACGGACAGAATAAGGCTAAAAAGGGGATCGGCCTCTCCGTAAGATACAAATAAAATAAGAAACGAAAAGCATGTTTGAAAGTATAAATAAATTTCTTACACATGTGAGTAATCTTACGAGGTAATTGAAGAATCAGAAAGAACAGTCCTGGTGTCCTACAAAAGCAGTAAATCCAAAGTGACGATCAAGGGAGCTTCGATCCCAGAGGGACATCAAATAGAAATATTTATCATGTAAGAAATAAAGAGTATTGATTTAATTTCCAAATAGATGTGTTTGAAATTAGAGAAATACAATTTATTAAACTGAGTAGGCTCTCTATATGTTAGGGTTTATCAGCGGGAAATACTAACGAGGTAGTTACAAATTATGAAATCATGCTAGAGCTACCTACTCAAGTGACTATCCAAAATAAGTTTGTATCCAGCGCATAGTAAAATAGCGAAGTGCTCCGGATCCACTAATAGCTAGTCACGGGACTGGAGCCACATGCTCCACAGCTGTCGGTGATGGCGATGGTTATATCCTCTACTTTCTTCAACAAGTAATAAACGACGACCTCTACCTGGCAAAACTGGAACATCGATAGCGGACGGCCATCTCGACCTGATGACGTTTTACGAGGAGCTTTCTTCTCAAAAACAGGTCCAACAAGGAATCTTCACACCTGAGTCAAGCCGGCTGTTATACATATCCAATGGATTTGAGGGATCATTTAAATTGAGTTTTCGACACAGGTAAATACAATCGACGTTCAAACAATCAAAATGTTTACAGAGGGAATGGGGGAAGATTCATCACAGAAACTATGAGCTTGCTCACTAAGAAGTTTAAAAGCTAACTGTAAGGAAACTTTATTGCACACTATTTCAAAAATGGAACTAATAATCATTCATCTCTCAGAATGACAGTTTAAAATTAATGTAATTGAAATTCTGATAAAATATTGTACTGGTATAGAACCTTTTACAAATGATAGAGCAACAATGTTTTTTCTAAATATTCTAACAAAATTTTATATTAGAAAATTAAGTACCTACATGCATATAATATAAGTAATATAAGTTTTGTAACTCTGTAACAGTTTTTTCATACTTGCTTTGAAGTTTTGTTCTCTGAAATTAAAAACAAATAATGCAGCAATATTTTAAATTTTTTACATGAAGATACACAAATATCTCCACGAAAGTCAAGTTTGTTGTACGTAACTTCAACGATGTGAATATATATGGAATTCTGTTGAAAAACGACCACCAATTTTTGTTAGTACACGGTAACTTCGCTAAATTTCCAAATAATCGTGCACTTTAGTATTTTTCCTATCATATTAATTTTATCAAGTGTTGTCCATCTTTCATCACCATATTTCCCTGTAAATAACCACTGCCACCATGCACTCCCAGTGAATCGTAGAGAAGTATGAGAAGCACGAGGAGAGGCAGGCCGCAATGGATGAGTGGGACCCCCTACATCTCTCTACACGTATTTGCCTTCCTCCGAACCGTTACTCTTATCCGCATGATAACGGAGTCGCCGGCCGACCGAACCGCGAGGAACAACCGCATTGTAACCGCATTTAACCGCAAATCGGGTCGAAAGGGTCACGCGTTGCAATTATTGAATCAACACATAGGATTGCTGGTTTTAAAACATCAGTATTGTCAGTGAGCAACTGGCAAATGTTTTAAAGTACCAAGGAAAAATATTTTACACCAAATTATCAGTGAGTTGTGCAAATATTTCACAGCACCTCTAATACTGAGGCACAGAAAAATGCTTTCAGTAGATTTTCCACTTCGTTTTAAAGAATGTCTTAGAGCACACGCAAATCAAGGAAAATATTGTACAGCACTTTTACCGATTAACATAAAGATTACCTACAGAACGTTGGCCAACGAGTCGTAACACATGTTATACGACCTCTCTGCCAGTAAGTCACGGGAAAGTCTTTTTTTTTATTAATCAGGGAAATTACTTGATAGGACCTATGCTAGTGTGTCTCGGGAACAAAATTACAATTACAATTACAAAATCTACCGCAGGAACGGTGTTTAGAGCTTCTTTATAAATTATAATTACATGTATTAGAGCTAGACAGTTAATTTGTTGTAGTTTTCTAAATAGCTTGTACATTCTATTTATGGTGTTTTTTTAACTGTCGTAAATCATTTGTTAAAAGTCTTTTGGATGAAGTAAAATTGTCCATATGTTTCAAATTTTGATGGGTTTGAGAATGAAAGCAAAGCATATGTATGCCACATATAAAGAAAATAATAATGAACAACAAATAAAACATTAGCGTAAAGAAATTAGTGTGGTACCAAAGAATTTATAAAAAGACATTTCAAACTTGAAGACTATTAATGTTTTAGTACTAAAAAAATACCGTATAATAAAGTGGCTTTATATACTTAAAGCAGTGTTTAGTTTTTTTAAAGTAAATTTGATGATTCCAGTACGGAAGTTTCAGCTGTAACACCTATGTTCATCGAATGAAGTTGGAATGAATTATTTTGTTAAGTTCTTACTATAGGTACATGATTGTATTTTAATTCCCCACATTTCGGAACGTTGGTGAGATGATTTATTTACCTAAAAAGTACAATATCGTATTACTTATGAAACTATAGATTTATTTCTACATTATTATGCAGTGCGAACTCTTGTAGCGCGATTCAATTGGACTATAGTTGAGCTACAACCACAATCATAATAGATTTTCTTACTTCCGCTTAAATGAACCCTGACTGTAAAATCAGCTTTGATTTGCTAAAATTTCAACGCCACTCGTCCCGCAACGGTCTGGCGGGCGACCGCTCGAAGTTAGATCACAGGACATACGCGTGCTCTCGGACATTACTGCGGTCACGAATGGATGATCACTGACATCAGCGGCCGCCCATGTCGAATCCGAGAGGGCCGTTTAGTGTTGAGACCCGCAATCAAGATATCCGGCCCGGAGGACCCAAGTGTCTGTCCGGCCCGGAGGACCAAACGACCACTAGTAGGAGGAACAGAGAAATTATAACGGAATTTGCATTGCAATGATTACAAAGTCCAGGTATATTCAGAAACATAACGTTTCAATAATAATACACCGGGAGACTTCGGATTGGATTTGAATTGTTTTTGTAGTTGTGTTGACGTCATGACGTTTGTCTCGGGTTGAGAGTTTAAAATAAAGATGTATTCATAAAAGTCCGAAACACACAGATGGTTTACTACGTCTCTTTTCAGTTCATAAATTGCGTATTGTATGATAATCACATTAGAGTACTATTATTTTGAGTTAAAATAACAACTAATAAATTCTCAAATTAGTAATTATTTATTGTTATGTTTGAATAGTATAGATAATTTTACCCAAATATGACAATATGATATTGAACATAGCCAATAAAAAAAGTTAGAGAATTTCTGGTCTGAAAAGATTATAGTTTGCTTGTAATCTTGGTGACGTTGACATTGACCTTACATTCTCTTAGTAATACGTGATAATTCCCCTACCTTACATAATCGTAATACGATTAAACACAGCTAAACGATTTAATACAGCGGCACGAAATGGTTGAAATGAACTAAACGTTTTCATATTTTGGAAAATTAACCATACAATATATATATATATATATATATATATATATATATATATATATATATAAACAATATGTTGTATTAATTTCAGTTAATTTAATCTGACACAAACCAATAAAAGGTGAACTTTAGATAGCTAATGAATACAAGAATTAAGGTTTGTGAATACAACAGGACTGTCATCTTCTTTCGGCTAAAGTGTCGTTTCTGTTCATTTAAATCATTTTTGTGATTGGGAAATATACGGTTGATTGCGATTAGTTATACCAGATAGTAAATATAAATTTCTATGCTAAATATATCAATTTAAATAAAATTAGCCTTATTATGTCCCTATTGCGTAGAGCTGACGGCCTAATTTTATTATCTAAGTAGAACAGATTTTCAATCAAACACGATTTTTTTATGGATTTTGTGCTTACTCAATTACGTATTGCCTAATAAAGTAAAGATTTTATAAAACAAAAGATAACCACTTACCTTACGAAAAAATCGGTTTTGAAAATGAGCTCTTCTGACAGATAGTATAAAAGTTACGGATTACAATAAACACTGTAGGTGTTGAATGTCTCACTGAAGGGAATTCGATTACAATGCGGGCGCCTCGCCTGGTAAGTGGAATTTATGCCTTCATTAGGAGAGATGCATGTCGCCCTGGAGATTGGGCATGGGCATTAGCGCAATTATGTCCATTACAGTGGACCTTAAAATTACAGCGGCTCTGTGATATATGGCCCAACCCTACGAGAGCAATTCAGGTGCGAATTTGCCCTTCATTCGTAATTGTTTTAATTTCTAACAAATTATGTCATGTTGATACTTCAATTTAGATATTTTTATTACAAAATCTTTCACTGCATATAGCTTTTAAACCCAGGCTAAAAACTTTTTATTGAGGAGTAATTTGAAGTTTTGGTATTTTTAAGAGGGCCGAGTGGATAGTATTAAAACTACGAGTAATCCGTATTTTGTTGAGTTAGTAAGCCGGTAATATAGGTAGTCGAAAACCTGTATCTTCATCTCGGTCTGCAAGATATCCCACAAACCGTTTGAGTAAAAAAATATTATAATATATTAATATCTTTAAAAAAACATACCTGCACTTCAGATTAGTTACTGATTAATGGAGGTTTTCAGTATTCTGACATTAGAATTGATGTATGAAGTTTCGCAACAACATGTAACAGGTATAAGAAGAAATAAAGGAAGAAAATAATTACAAATTTTGTCCATTCCTTGCAAAATTAAGTAACAAAAGTTGAGTTTTATTTCAATAGGTGTTTGACTCGTATAAGTCCACGGGGACATCTCTACTAGTACACCAACATGTTAATTAACGGCTTGAGTTGGTCAAGGTTCTGGTTATACGAGTATGTGGGTTATAGGACTTTTCTTTTCCAAAATATTAGATTTCAACTTAAAGTTATCTTTTTTAAGACACGCAAAGTTGAAATTTGTGTACATATAGGTAATAAATCTGTTTCATTAAAGAATGCAAATATGAATTAATTTTAACATTAGCATGTAACTTCATGAAATAGAAAATCGTTATAAATACTAGTATTGGGAATTTAAACAAAACAAGGTATTACGCAAACATTTAAAGAGCATGTACTTGCTATAACATGTATATAAAATGACGTAAACACGTTACTGATGTTCCTGTTTGTGTTTCATGAAAAATATTTCCAGAGTTGCTAAATCTGAATTGAAGAATAAAAAGCTTTTGAACTTTCATGCTATCCTTTGTGTAAGCATACATCATATCCATATCGGTTTGGAACTTACGGTTCCATTGGTATAAAACACTGATATTGAATAACTTAAGATCGGGCGAAGTTGAAATTTATGTTTATTTAAGATTAATGATTCAGACTATTTATTTAGAAGTTCATAATTTATTCTGACATGCATTACTATCCGTTACGAATATCAGATGACACAGTCATAGACAAATCTTTGATCGTATACTATGTTGTCACTGGAAGTACTGAAATGTTGCTAAACTTTTCGGATGACTGTAACACAAATATCAGTATTTTATAGTTTTTAAATAACGAAGAAGTCCAAAAAAACGTACCTTTTTTAAATAAAAAGTTAAGTTTTACATAGAGTAATTTTAGATATTGTAATGAGACAAATTAGAAAAGAACCTTAATGCAGCTCCACAAAATGTTTGAGTAAAGGGAATACCGTCCTCACTGAATTCGGGTCAGCTGCATCGTTCGATACATATCTCAGGATTGATTTAATTCCAAACATAATGATCGTATACTACGTGTACAATTAAGAGGGTCTAAATGATCTATGGTTTAAATTGTGGTTACATGCTTTACAGATTTTAGTGAAGAATTCAAACCATACGAATAACCAAATAGGACTTTAAATATTTGTATAGAAAAAGAGTCGGAATCTTTGATTATTAGTTACATTCTATAACTATTGAACCTTCTTATCATTTCGGAAAAACTTATATATATATATATAAATATATATATATATATATAACCATAAAATAGATATATTCAATGTTATTTATATACGAAACCCACAATTTCTTCACAGTGATGATGGAGTAATTCCTGATACACACATGGAAAGAATTCAAACTCAACAAAACAAACACGTCATACGAGGCTTCAAACACAAATCCCACCGTTCATAGTTCACACGTAACAACCTTACATAATGTGTCATCCGTACGGTCGCCAAAACCGCTACTGAGTAACGGCAAGCGGTCATCAGACCGTTCCGGGTTTGTCACGGATAGAGGAATAGCAGTGATTTAAAGTCACGCATTTCTAGAATTTCTAGAAGTAACGTAGCTTGATTTCGTGAAAAATTAAGAGATTTTAATCGCAGCCTCGTTCCAGGTTTGTCACGGATAGAGGAATAGCAGTGATTTAAAGTCACGCATTTCTAGAATTTCTAGAAGTAACGTAGCTTGATTTCGTGAAAAATTAAGAGATTTTAATCGCAGCCTAACAGTCAGTTTTAATGTTAGAATTTGTGTTCACACGATTAGAATTCTTATAATTACCTCCCGTAATTTTCTCTAGTTGAACGTCTCTATCGGAATATTACTCATAGGTTGCTTACGTTAGCGTCAGTATAACATAAAACATATGGAATACAATATAGCTATCAAAGTTCATTCTATCAGCTCTTGTTGAAATTTATATTACTAGATAAAGGCGTGCAATAATGTTAGGCGGCAATAATGTTCACGTATCAAAATCAGTGAGTATGAGCATTCCTGTGACTGAAAGTTTAGTTCATAAATTTGTAGATTGTTCAAAAAAGCAGAAAGATAGCGTCCCCCTGCACGGGTACACTAGACACGAATGTTCCAAATCTTTATAGTCGCATTTCACTCACAACTAGTAATGATTTGAAAAGTTACTCATCTTGATTGTGTTCTTCACTTCAATGTGACGATGGCGAGCCCAATGCTGGTCAGAAAACTAATATATATATATATATATATATATATATATATATATATATATATATATATATATAACAAGTTGAAAAATATTACACAAAATTAGTTTGCATTATTTAGCAATTTATACATGGAAATGATTCGTTTTTATATTGGGACGCTATATCCAGTATGATTCCACTGAATTGAACCAATGATCTCTCGGTTAAATTGATTGATTGCGAAATGAATAACTCTTTATTCATTTCGCAATCAATCAATTGCAGCGGACAAATAGATACTTTTCCATTTTCGTTTTCGTGCATTTCTTTTAATTAATTTCTTGTCGTATACAAAATACATACATATAGTAAATTCTACAAATATGTTTTTTGCCATTTTTAATAAAAATGAAAAATACACGTTATTGAATACACAATTTAGGTGTGTTTAAATTGTAATATGATAGTGTTATTCTGTGCAAGAAGACTCCGACATTTCAGATTGTTGAGCTTAACACTTATGTTCCTCATGCCTTTGATATGATGCTAATGTAGACCAAGTATCCGTAGAATTTCCGATTACACTCCTATTTTCTGATAACCTTAATCTTTTAGAAGTGGTGAGGTGAGGCGGGGAGATTACCAGTAATAGAGATGTCTGCCAATATCCGTAATTGTGTCAGGGATGCCTGAAAACATCTCGCCACTCAGAGTGCTAGTTGACATTCCAATTGGATATCTCAATCATCCGAGATCCGGGCCAAGTGCACTAAAATGAGACGGATTGTGGAGATTTCTTCCAATTATCATTACTGACCACAAGCATTCCTATTGACCTATTGCAGTTCGCCTAAAGATGAAACGAGTCCACATGAACCGGAAGCTTGGGTTTGAGATTACTTGCAGTACTCATAAATCACCCCAAGTGCATCCTTGGGACATTTTCCCAACTAGTTCAGATGAGTGATGCCGTGCCTGTTGGAAGTAAGAAGTTTCTTGATTTGTTGCAGCGAAATGAGATGGCGAGGAAATATTTATTCCAATATTTGTTAATGGTCTCAGATAAACTAAGATGTATTCCAGGCCAGATAAGTAGATCCGAACACTTCTATTGTGGCCTTTAAACTTCCACAGCGGATGTGTTGCGGGATAAGGATTTTTGAATTAGCATCATTGATCTCAGAGATGATTGGGAACACCAATAAACCAAGTAAGGTTGCTCGGTAAAAAATTACTTCACTGCTTCTTATTATCCGATTAAGGGTGTCTAATTACACATTCTTTAAAGTATACGGTTTGAAATAGAAGAATGACCCAAATGCATGGAATAGTACAATCCTTCAAACGTATTTGAACCTGTAGTTCTTGTTCGTTTTTGTGAAATAAATACGTAATTATAGACAGAAATAATTTTAGAACCTCGTGCATTCATCTTCTAAATAGACGAAGAATAAATAATAAATTTTGCTATGAAGGTGCGCCCAAAGAAACGATTTAAAACGCTTATCCTGTTATGGAAGAATGAGTATACTCGTAGTATCTTGAGCTTCTTATACTTTTCCATGCTTTCAGTAAAAAATAAAATGTATATGTGTTGTTTGAAATAAAAGTTTAGACAAAATTCATTTGATAAAATTAAATTTAAATATAATAAAGCCTTTTACGGCCTTTTCCGCTGTTTAGCCTTTACTGCATTATATTACAGTAGTATTCTCGTTGTTTTATATTCATGTCCTCACATATCTTAAGTTACTTATACAATCTGTATAATGTCGCGCAATTAACAGAAAATATAAAACACTCCGAGAAAACCACAGTTATGGTATTCCATATATCAGTTATAAATCGTTATAATATATCGTCAGGAGGTCAGGTGGTCGGATGGTCAACGGTAATGAGAATTTACGTATCTCTTTCATAAAACACCGGACGAACATTAAAACAAGTAAGAGTGTTTTTATCTCCAAACTATGACTATGAAGTTTTGTATACTATTATATCTAAAACTATTGAATGTTTTTGAAACCGTCTAGCGTGTATGTAGACATCCGAGTTCAAAGAAAAACGAAAAGGACAATTCATTTTTTCAAGACTATTAAAGTTTTTAGTTATTTACCATTTGGTGATGATTTCTATATTCTGTGGCTTCTTGAGATCCTTCCTACATTGGTGATTGCTTATTAAACTATTAAGTCACTTCCAAACGTAAATAACTCTATTGCTATAAGTTGTGTGGCCACAATTTTCACTCATCCAACGGGGCTCCAACGATGCCTGTTTAGGTTGCGTAGCCCGCCCAGGATCTCACGGACCCAGTGCTATCGTGGGAGCGATCCTGCTGAGGCAGTGATGCAACCGCACTGGACATGTTTTCTTTCTGTCATGTTGGTAACAATCAGAGACCCCTGCTACTGTTACAACACAAGTGTTCCGCGTTGATAATAATATTTAATCAGCTGGTAGTTATGTCTTCTCCTCCTCCTACTCCAGATGTACTCTCTACAGAGGGAAATGTCTCATGGTAGGAAAGAATAGTATTAGGCAATATTTTGCAATATTTTAGAAAAGCCAAATTTTAGTTTCCTCTCTAACTTATTCATTATAATTGAGTTAATTTAAAATCATAAAAGGGTTGAATTTCCTCTATATTAAGGTGGTTCAATCAGTGTTCGACTTTTTCTCCACATTTTCTCTGTTACATTTCTGCAATATTGTAAAATACTCAAGAACTACCAGAAATAAGGAAATTACATTGGACAGACATCTTAATGCATTTATAAATTATTTATTGGTTGATTGGTGAGTTTTTTTATGTATTCCAAATTTTAATTTTAATAATTATAGTTATCAGCCACGAAATATCCAACATTAGCACCGTTTAAAAGAGAATAATTAGTGAGAAACGTGTAATGGTTAGAAAAATTTAATTTAATTTCTAATTTCGTATTTAACTTGCAACGGTGGTGTACAATAACGTGATGTCAATGGTGAGAAACTCTACTCTTTTGAGCAAAGAGAGGGATGGGAAATCACACAACAGTTTCTGTAAGTAGATTACGACATAAAATATTGAAGTGGTAGACCGCGGAATTTACAGCGTTTCCTTTATGGAAGTCATCAGTGGTGCGATGCTCTGCGCTTTAACCATATTGACTTTTATTATTAGCTATACAAGTTTATGGCCGCCATAAAGGAGATAAGGCGCGCAAGCTCGACTCCGACCGACTGGGGAGAGAACGCTACACGCTTTCGACATAGTAACTTATCATGTGTTTGTTTACCACAGCCAGATTATCGGAGGGATAGACAAAGTAGCGGGATTGCGGCCAATTGTAGGAACTAAACAAAAATGTATGAGAACATTTCCTGTATGAGTTTCAGTAAATGTACCTCATTTAAAGTTTTGCTGAAAATATGTATTATTCGGACTTTTTACATTACGAAATCCAAACACTCGTGAATTCTTTTCAAACGGAGATACTTGTTTCCTAACGGTTAGTACCATTAAGTGGTCGTTTACAACCGCTACAGACGACATACTAGCTCTGGTGTTACGTAACTCTTTAAAAAGCATAGTACATTTTCCAATTGGAGTAACATTTCTGGTTTGTGGTGTGATAACAAGTTTTTTCTAAAATGTACTGTGGTTGAAAAAGGGAACAGCTGGAAGCGGTGACGACGAATTTGGTAGTTAGACTAATGCAGTGGAGATTCCACTCGTATTAATAGAAAAAAATAATACTTCAGAATTAATTTTAGGTCAGAACAAAATCAACTCATTGAGGAGTTAAATATAACTGTTAGTTTTTTTGCGAAAAAAGAACAGTAGCAAAACTAAAAATCTTTTTGTAGTTCTGTTTTTTTGTGCCTCCTGGACGAAAGCAATTTGTGTGAGACATAAACATAACTTTGAGAACTTAAATTCCCAAAAACTATAACTGACCTTAAAACTAGAACATTTTCATCAAGAAATATGCTTTAAATTTCTACCTCTGTTGTTTTTCATACATGTGTATACCAATACTGAACGTGCTTTACCTTGTACATAAATGAACCACGTGAAAAACTACAAACACATCAGAACCAGAAGCAACAAAACAACCGCTTTTGACATGGCTTCAGGAACACGATAAATATGACCGCTTTGGTTAGTGTTGTCATAGAAAGACTTATTATTTTGATATATACAACATGGTTTAGTAATCTCGTAAACACCACTGCTAGAAACCTTGTTAGAGCTTGACAACATTTAAAAGTAAACAGCCTATCAGCTTTGTATACTTATTTTTCAAACCAGCATTTTAAAACGTTAAATGTGGTTATAATTAAAAATTTTCAGTTGTGAAAATAATTAACTTTTTACATTTCAAACAAAACATCGTTTATATTTTGCTTTGCTTTGTACAAAATATATTTGCATAGTATTCATTTTTGTTTACAAATTTTAAATTCAAATCAGCAAAATATTGTGATGATAATAAAGACATTTGGAATAATATGAGGTAACCTCTTCTGTTTTGTTATTGAACAGTTCTAGTGAACTATAGTAACATGTCCAAACCTCACTGCTACAACTTTATAAAAGGTACAAAAGTCATGTACTGTATAAAAACGTCCTTTAATTTCAATGTAAAAGTAGAAGTGGTTAGAAAGTGTCATTCACGTTTCAATGTGCAACGCTTGCTGCGTACTAAGTAAGACGACGGGGATCCGGACGCTTAGAACCAGTTACTGAAATAACAGGCAGCGGCAACCTGTTATCCACCTGCGGAAAAACGTTACTATACAATGTCGCACATTAACGACAATTTCTATCACTGCATGGTCAGATGACTCAGAACGCCCGTTACCGGACGCCGCGGAGACAAAATTAACGTGACAACGTTCCGCGCAAGCTCTTAGCTGATTATCTCTCTAGATTTGTCTGCAAGATGTGCACAGAAATTTTCAATTCTAGTCAATGTAACATTATTTTATCCTGCTGTGAATTGGCATTAAGATGGATGAAAAATAAATATGCTTCAGTATGATTACGAATTCAGTTAAATGGATTTATGGAAACTTCATTGACCTGGGACGGTTATCCTTCAATCCAAACGAGTTAGATAATAGTCCGATCGGATTGTTTGATTTCAAATTTATAAGGAAAAGTATCTCCAATAAGACAAGAACATCTACATTGTATTAATCTGATCGTCTCAACGTTTTTCTATTGAAGTATCTATCTAGTAATTTATATAATAATAAATAAATTTCCATAAAGAATGGCAATGTTGTCGTCCTCATTAGTAGTATTAAAGCCATAAAGGAAACTTAAAATATTATATTAACCTTGATATATAATGCTATATTTAACCTATATTTCAAAAATCAAAATATAGTAACTTAAATAATAGAGGTGCTAAACCAATATAAAATACCATAAGATAAACTCAACTTCTTTTACAAATCTAAATCAGTGCCGGTGTTTTGATACACACATTCGAATTACTGCAGGCTTATTTTATTGGTGATAAAAATAATGAGATTTTTACAATCGTAATAAATTCCACAATCACTGTGGAAGGGGCCAACACTGATACAATTATGAAGTGCAATTTAAATAAGCGAAATCAGCTCGTAAATTCTGCGGTGGAGTTGTCAAATTGAGGCTGGGTTATCCCGTTTAGGGTCGAATTCTACTTAACCGCAGTAATAGAGCGAGTTGAAATTTGAATGTAATTTGATTACTGAAACCGAGATTGCCAGGTCCCTTTCCTGTTACAATTTATATTGGAAGACAGTTATGTAGACCAGTATCAACCTAGTGGTTCCACGTGAACACATAAGTACGTACAATACATATTCCCAAGTGTGGGACGCTCACTTCATTAATATGGTTGGTAAGGGTTAGTTATGACGTATAACATCGAAATATAATTATAACGTAACGAAACACACGACTATAATAGATAAACATGGTTCACTGAATGAAAAGAACAAATAATATATAAGCCACTGTTTTCTTGTAAAAGTTTATTTTACGACTCACGCCCAAACAAATGTCCACATTTACAATCATTATAAATAATGGTTGTCCTGAAGCCGTCGTGAGCTTCGTCTTCATAGTAAAAATTAAGTCTAGAGTTCCAAGTTACAATCTTAACGTAGGCTATACAAAATATGTTTGAAGTGCCTATATTCATGACAGTAATTTAAAGCTCTTATTTTAAAATTGTGCTCAAACCTTACATTGTCAGTTCGATTAGGAATGTCGGAGATTTCGTTACAGGTATTACAGTGTTGAGGATTTGTTTGCTTGAAAAGGTTGGTTAGTGACCAATTTTAAAGAATAAATATGTGGTAGGGCTGATTATTCTGTAGAATTGCAAGACATTGTGGGGACAAGTATGATCGACTAGAAAGATTGGCGATACCTTTATTTTCGAATAGAATCCGTATGAATGTCCAGAAAGCTAATGTTTGTTTAGCAGTAAAGAGGAGAGGTTTGTCACGTGTGGCGAGCAGGTGTACTCCCTTTGAGAATACAGAGGTGAATGTACCGAGCAGGATAGAATCAGTTCTGACATACAGTAGCCTGTGCATGCCACGCCATGCCGCGCCGAGCCGTATTATAACTCGCGCGTTCTTAACTCACGCGTCCATCCTTCTTTCCACGAACCGCGGCTGCCGGCGGGATTCCTTTGTAATTATTGACGCTAAGTCAACTTTTTGTGGAATACTCTGTAGATAATTATATTACCAGTTTCAATTACAGTGTAGCCGATGCTTTACTAGAGTGGATTGTTGTTAAAGATATATTTAGTGTTAATACTCTTTGATTATTAATTATAATCTTTGCTGGTAGTTAAGAATCGTTAGTATGAGAATATTTACTGACAATTACTTAGTACTTGTTGAATAGTTTACTGGAAGTAACATTTTGGAATGAATCTTTATTTTAAAATTAGTGATTAGAAATCTTTCTTGGCTGTGTTGAATTGGTAAATACAAATCATTACATTTAGTTAGGAATGTTTGCTGGAAGTTAGAAATGGTAGTAATGAACCGTCAGTGGTAGTTAAACAGTGATTAAAATATTAAGTGGTAATGATGGTTTAGCAGTTACAACTCTTTACTGGTTTTTTTTAACATATTGGTAATGTGGAATCGTGGCTGGTAGTTAAATATTGATTGTAAGGAATCGATGTTTGTGTTTATGGATTGTGATTTAAATACGAAGATATAATTATCAAAATATCGGTTGTTCGTGTCGAGAGAGAGAAGGTTTGAGAAGTCATTTTTACTTTGTACGCAGAAGAAAAATATGATTTAAAGTATTGGATGCCGTTGAAACATTATTTTAAATATTGTGATAAAATGTTAAACTATGTTGAATAATAAACGGTTAGTAATAACCGTTGGATAGTGTTTATTTAACTTTAAACTCATTCTCTGAAAGTCCATACCAGTTTGCAAAGTCTCCGAAAGTCTCCGAAATAATGAAATTATTTATTATGATCATTTATAGAGAGAGTTGCAAGTTTTCAAATTATACACGACGGTCTTCAGGTATACCATAAGAATATTGATGTTAGAATTATTGCCTAAAGGCAATGTTAAAATAATTTGTCACTGAAAAGCACCGTAAGACAACCGAGAAGAAGAGAAATACCGCTATGATTGTCAGTCAACTGCAATTTTCATGTTATCTGCTCGCGCAATTTCAGCTTTGGAGAATATGGAGGAATCTTCCTATCCTCCCTTCCCAAGAGGAGAAGGCTCCCGTTACCCGACGCTCCGTGCAGCACTGCCTTTATCTGAGATTCGCTACGCTCCAAGGTGTCGGCGGTCGGCCCTCATCAGATAGAGGGGCGTTCACACCAAACATGCGGGACTTCGCGGTCTCTACGGGGAATAACAAAATAAAAACATGTTGCTGTGCTATAGCCATTTCTAAACCCCTATCAGATCGTTTGAAGAAGTACTAAAGTCAGGATAGGACCACAATGAAGGTTTCACATCGTAGAATACAATTCCTTACAATAGCTGAAAATCCTCATCCACATTAGACTTTAAACTTAATTAGCAAGAACGTTAGTAACAAGTTAATTTGATCTTGGTACTTAAAACTGAATCTTTGGTGTTATCTCAAGGATTGTTTGAAGGTAGAATTGGTTTTGAGTTCTTTTGGCTCGTACTCCATTTAAATAAACTACAAATGGTTGCAGTAATTGGTATTTGGTTATTTCAAAGTAAAACTTACTACTAAGCAATAGCTTAAGTCAACCTTATTCACCTATCACACTCACTCAACGTGCGTTTAGGTGTCGAAGCGCACTGGAATTCATTAAGCTACTTCATGTTGTGAACTTTTCAGTAATCGAATCCGTTTAGAGAGTCCCTGCCTTACCATTTACCATAATGCTAAGTAGCAGGTCTCATGTTTACTTACAAAACCTGTTATTAATTTGGAACGCATGCTTTACACTATATACTTGTCTTTAAATCGTATATTTTAGAATTAAAAAAATTAACCGAGCACAATCCGTTGTCCTTTTTATAACCTCTCTGTATCCGGTATTCTACCATAGACTACACAAGTCTCAATAACAATGTTCATGGAAAGCAATAATTTGTCACTGAATTGTACAATTCAAAGTTTTATAACTCTGTCTTAAAATGCGTACATATTATGTCCAAAATGTATTTAATTATTTGTTATTCTTGTGTGTTTTCATTTAAAATTATTTAGACTATATATTTAATTTATCAATACTTTTCGCAACGATTTATATTATAAACCTTAATATTTCTTTAAATTATATGAAACAAATATTTAAAAAGTTTTACAAGTATTGGAATTGGTGAAGCGGTTTCATTATTAACATCAACTGATCAGACATACGATTGTACAAGGTGAGTTTGAAATCCCCTAATGCTGTTAAATTTATACCTTTTCATTTATGAATAGAAACCACCACAGATCGTTTTTGGAAATTGAATATCTTAGAACCACCATATCCGATCCACCACTTTAGAATTAACTCATTATTTTAACTAAAACAAGCTGTGATACGTTATGCTGGACTAAGTTTTTACGGTAAATATTGCTGTTAATAGTATTCGTTAATAATTTTCCCCTTCAGATAAATAGGTTAAAAAAAATAAAAACCCTACTCTCTGCTTTAAGAAATATTTACTGCTGCTATTAAAAATAAATACGAAAAGAATGCTCTAACTTTAAATTACATATAAATGCTGAGTTTAGTTCCGTTTCAACTTCCGCTTACAGAAGTGCAGCGCCTGAAATATGAAACTGTCACAGACTTGATTTCTGGAACTTGGAGTCCATGTCTGTCTGAAGAGATCCGGCGAAAAAGTTCAAAACAAACCTTTTGTATAGTTTCGACATCATAGACACCTACACTACAAGCTAATTCCGTATGGTTTACCTAACGGCAATGCAGTGCCATCGAGGTGAAGAGATGTTCTCACTGTTTTACCAGGCGCACAAGTGCAGGTAAAACAAAATTTTCGGTTACATGGGCAAAAATAGTGTGGAAGAACATGTTAACATTGAGGCTTAATACATATGGTTTGAGAAGTACTGAATCCAAATCTTAATATTTTATTGTTACAGTAAAACATAGTTTTATAACTGGAATTTGCTTAATATTTCTCTCAAAGTCCCTTAAAAAGCACGTAAAAATATTTTCTTAGAAACTATTGCATTGCACGTTGTCATAAACCTAATTATCTAAAATTGATTTTTGATTTTGGTGAATCGTATGAACAAAATGGTACTGTTTACTTAGGTTCCACCATGGACGTTGGCTATGTTAGGTCAGAGTAATTGAGATTTAGTGTTTATATTTTGATTATTTGGGTTTATAAATCGCTCCATACATGATTATAGTTAAAGTTTTAAATGTTCCTTTGAGATAAAAGGAACATGATCAAACAATGTTTTACATACATTTTTAATAACTAATATTTTATAACTTTTAAGACAAAGGTATCAAAAGTTTCAAAACCAACCAGTTTCATTTTTTTGGTTGTATATCTTTAACTAGAATCAAGCAGATTAAATTATATTAATATGTTTGACCTTGCTTTAAAATACCTAATAAATATAAATATTTAACATGCCCTTTTAAAACATGCTAACATTGGGTAGCTTATATTTTTTTATTTAATGCTAAATTACTTGCTGTTTATTCTACTTTTAAATGAATGTTTATGCTATTTATATAAATGAAAATTACTATTTTAAAGTTTATAATTGCATAAAATAGACATGTAATACATATAGTAAGCCAAAGACTAGTAGTTTTGACAAAAGGTACGTATAATTACAAAAGGTTATATTTCAGAAAACTAGGTTTTAGTATGATGGAACACGAAAATGTTTAACGTCTTATATGTGAATTAATTCTAAAACAGCACTATGTATTTTTCAAGGTAGAATTAACCTTAAATGAATAAACTATTTTAATTTATAAACAATCAACCATCTTAATACAATTTTCACTTCACCTTCAAAATTACACGTACAATATAAACATGAGTTTACATTGATTTGTTAAAAATTGTCATACGAAAAGAAGAATATATTGAAAAAATTTATATTTCAAATGTTTTGTTGTTATCTGGATTATAATATATTAATAATAATAATATAATCCTATTAATATATATGAGTAGTTTTTATTCCTTCCACATTATTTTTTCATCAAACAAAATAAATATACAATGAACACTATAAAGATAAATAAGAATATGTGATGGGTCTTCTAATACACGAACCATGTGATCATGTGATACCCAGAACTCTTATATAAAAGCAAAATCCAATTCCAAACGTTATTACTTCAACCTTTGACAGATTCACGCTTTGTCAGCCAAAGGAATAGAGGAAGAATTACAGTGAGAGATCATCATATACTACACGCTGTTAACCACGGACTTTACATCAGTATAGGAATATAGAAGTAATTATAGTAAGAGACCATTACTACACGCTATGAACCACGGACTTAACTTCCATGTCACCGGTAATCTTTTTTCGAACTTTACTTCAGTATTGGAATAGATAAGTAATTACAGTGACAGATCATCACTACACGCTGTAAACCACAAACTTTACATCAGTATAGAAATATAGAAGTAATTTCAGTGATCAGATTACAGTAATTACAGATCAATACGCTATGAACCACGGACTCAACTTCCACGTCACCGGTAATCTTTTTTCGAACTTTACTTCAGTATTGGAATAGATAAGTAATTGCAGTGATCAGATGACACTAATTACAGATCAATCACTACACGCTGTAAACCACAAACTTTACATCAGTATAGGAATATAGAAGTAATTTCAGTGATCAGATTACAGTAATTACAGATCAATACGCTATGAACCACGGACTCAACTTCCACGTCACCGGTAATCTTGTTTCTGAACTTTACTTCAGTATGGGAATAGAGATGTAATTGCAGTGATCAGATGACAGTAATTACAGATCAATCACTACACGCGTTTGCTGTAAACCACAAACAGTATGGGAATAGAAAGTAATTACAGTGAGAGATTATCAGTACACGCTGTGAACCACGGATTCAACTTTTAGGTCACCGGAAATCTTGTTTCCGAACTTTTCTTTAGTTTAGGGTTAGAGAAGGAATTACTGTGAGAGATCACTACAAGCTTTGCATTCAACCACAGACTCAACATCCAGGTCATCGGTAATCCTTCTTGATTCTGAACATTATTTCAATAAAATAATAGAGATAGATTCATTTCGAAAGTAGCTAGCTGCAACGTCAAAATATAACAACAGTGAGTGGCTGAAAGAGCAGTTAAATTATGTAAGTTGTTGGAATAACCTATTCCAAAACGCATTAAAATTTAAGATTTGCATTTATCTAAAATGTTTACCAACGAAAATAATATGTTGAAATATATTGTGCTTGGATGATCGAACACAATACACCCGTCTGACGTAATCATTTAAACTTTACGATAGCTTAACAAAAATAGAAGCAATTAATGACATAATGACTATTTTATTAATGCACTACGTATATTTTCGTTTTTGAACAAACTGCGAGTTTTTGTAAAAGAAATCAATGTTAATTCGTTAACCCGAAAGTTATATTTTGTTTCGAATATACAAATTAAGTTATAATAAAATACTAGAATAATAGTTCTAAATTGTTTTTCTACTTTATATCCATAATCAAATACTACAACTACTGGGACAAAAAGTAATTTTTGTTGGAACGTAGTGGCAATGAAGGGTGAAACTTCTGGTTTAGAAGTTTGGCCAATAAAAAAATCTTACCCTATTTTCAAGTAATGCTGTTTGTTAATTCCAAATAAAAAATTCTCAAAATTGAAATGAAGAAAAATAGTTTATAACAAACGCATAATCCGGATCCTTTGTTTTAATTAAATAAATAGTTTATTTTACGAAAATTCAAGAGACTTAGGAGTAGGGACGCCCCGGTTCGTGCAAGAAATAAAATGTGACACAATATTTTGATTATATTGTAATGTTTTAGCATTATTTTACCGTTGTTCATTGTTTAATTGTTTTTTATATAAAATACTAGATATAATATAAAGACATAATTGCCTTAAACATATTTCATAAAATTCGTCATCATCTTAAGTCATATTCGTTTCAAAAGTTTAATGTTCTGATGATATAATACTTGCCCCTACTTAAAAACTCCATTACCTTCAGTTATAATTTAGGTAAGTAATGTAAAAACGTCGTATCCTCATAAAGAAAATATTGTAATTTTAAAATTTGACTTTGTAACATAAATTTCCCAATTAAAAATGATTATAATTTTAATTAATTCTATAATTCATGAAAATTAATATATTTTTATGTTCTTTGGGAGTTATTTTAAGGACAGTTACAGACGATCGCGTCAAATTAGAGCAAGGACAATTATTAATGTTCACGTTCAGACATATTAAAGGGTATCAAAGGACTAGCTACCGAGGACTCTTGACAGGACAGAAGACCGCAGATCACTTTCCTTGCTCTCCCAGGTAACAGGAGAACGTGCACAGGACTGCCGAAGTGTGACCAGATGGAGGGAGATAAGAGTGACCGGAACCTGCTACACCAAGCACACCATTTCCTAGAAAGATTGAAGCGCGAACTTCAAATGAGTAGATTATGTAAGATAGTGCACCTTCTAATTGGGTACGCCTCGACTTGGTAAATAAATTAATTGAGACGCTTATGAAACCAATGCTTTTTGAATTAATGTTTAATTGAATATGCTTTAAAAGATCGAAATATCATGATATAATATTGTGTGTATTTATTTAAAACACGTGTGGTAAAATTATAATTACAAATTGTCCTTTTCAAACGTCAGCGGTAAATTTAGTTTGGATCTGTTAATAGCTTTGTGATTATTGGATCCGTCTTCAGAAAGACGAGAATAAAACTTCGCTCTCAAACTTATGCAACTTCTGCCTTTGCTGCCTCGAGGCTTGTTCTCGTTTCTATTTCAGATTTCACCCATTTTTACCTCCGCTACAGGAATTCTTTCTTCTCGAATGCCTCGGGGACAATGGAAAAGGATTGGGCAAGAGGGCCGATACAATCAATCAAAGTGTCTGACTGGGTATTAATTGCGGTAGATAGTCGGTGGACTGCCCGCGGGTCCCGTAACTCCTTCCTGGGCAGGGTTCTAACAGGGCCGTAACACGTTGGGGGTTATTGAGTTCAGAATTTTCTTATATTGTATCATCGGAAGGTTTTGATTATTCGAGTTTATTATTTTACGAAACACAGGGACAATTATTTTATATACAGTCTTTTGGTAATATGCCATGCCACATTACAAGTTTTACGTCGAATTTCAGATTGAATTTTACAAGTTTAAGCCATTACTACTAACTGCATCGTTTCCGGTACGGCATGCACATTACAAATTGATCAATGTAATGACAGGAACGGAAGTTCGGTCTTCGCACTATGCTGAACTAGGGCAATTATAACTTTACCTGTGGTGTTTGAAACATTGTTATCACAGAAGCGTCAATAATTGGCAAAGGAGGAGTGGCGAAGGAGATAAAAGACTGAGTGAATGGCCTACTTTTGATAATGAGAGAAAAAAAGTGAGAGACTTGCAGTGTTGCAAAATAGTGCGAGGTGAAGTTAAAACGATTCTAGTGTAGACTGTTGTACGTCAATCAGCTGACAATTCATCTTACACTGCAACTCCTACAAGCAACTCCTACAAGCAACAAGAGACTTGCAGTGTTGCAAAATAGTGCGAGGTGAAGTTAAAACGATTCTAGTATAGACTGTTGTACGTCAATCAGCTGACAATTCATCTTACACTGCAACTCCTACAAGCAACCACTGCCTTGTTCCGCTTGTAACTGTAGATCACAAAAATGACATTAATACATAATATTAGATTTATCTTATATGTGAAACAGTTCCTCTACCGTGTCCCTCACTTTACGAACAAAACGCAAAAACAAACGTAAGTTAAATCTTTTCTAAAATAAGATTTGTGAGCGTTCTTGTTTATCAGAAAATTTAGTTATCTAATGGGTCTATTACAATCAAGTTTGGATGATACTCTTGCGTTCATATAAAAATACTAACCTCAAAGAAAAAAATGTTAACATTTGTTATACCCGGTTAAATTAAACGCATAGTTTTATAAGGATACTTTAATACTTTAATACTTAATTCTAGAGCGTTCTTTTTAAATAAAAGAATATAGGTGTATATATTTGCTTCCAAAGATTTCATTTAATATCAGTATGAATCATTGCTAGGAATAATATACATAAACTCCCTGCCTAGAACCTTGTATTTTAATAGAACCACCTTAATTCGTAGTGTGTTTATTATAATTATAAAGAGAAGAATAACTGGAATTACGTACTCAACGTGGAGGCTTAATATCGACAATGTTTCATGAATATAAAGTAATAATCATTTAATGAATACTATACTGGAATTTTTATAATTTCCAATGTTATTATTTATATAAAGGAGAATGAGATCGTGAACTGTCACTGAGCACATACGATTTGTTATAAATATACTAATACAAAATCATAGATTAGTGAAAAATGCTATAGCAATTTTGAAAAATTTTGACTTCGGCTCCAGTTTCAATTTTTGTAGGTTTTAATTACGGCCCTGGATCCCTACCCAGAAAAGAAACTCGCCCGAAGCTCAACAGTAACGTAATAGTTTGAGAAAGCATACACGTGGGAGTTGGAAATGCAAGACTACTGAGTTTACAAGAGTTTAAGTTTGAAGAATATTTTGTTACATTTACATTAGTACCTTAAGTTGGATACTCAGTAACCGTAAGGTGGTCTTGTAATATATCTAATATAACATCATATAAACAGACTTATCCAAATTAACTGGCATGAAACTATAAATTGTTTGGGTACACTTGTTTCATGTTTTCGTACCACCAATTAAAACTAACTTTTCCAACAACGGAAAAATAGATCATTGTGGACTGTCAATCAGCAGTTCAGGAATTGGACGTGTGGGTTGGTAGTGTCAAGCTTCATACACAATGATTTATTGTAGCCTCCTCCTCAACCAAGGTTTATACGAACTTATTGTTTATACAATAATACAACTTTGTAAGCAGAGCTTATAGAGTGAACTCGTTTATCAGTAAGCTACCGACTCTGTAGGGTTGTGTGGGTACTATACAGGTAATCCAGGTTAAAGAATATAAAATCCATAATATCTATCAGAATGTATCTGCAAGAGGTCATCCCTGCCGTACCATGCTACCGCGTGTACCTATTTGCAGACAATTGCCAACATAATGGTCCCTGTTTGGGCGCCAATTTGCTGCCGACGTGCACTCCTGGTACCAATTACCTTTAATTTACGGCGGGACTAAATAAATCTTTAATAACAGCCAGTTCCCACCCGCGGTCGTGGGTCGAAATGTTCTCGTAATTGTGCGTGACCGGTAGTCATCCTTACTCTGCACATTCTTCACTTTATTGATGTTAACCGTAGATATTCTGAGGGATGACGTCACAATATGTAAAATGAACTAAATGCTACACTTATATTTTCTTCATCAATACCAACCAAGTAGTAAAATACGTAAAGAATAGTAAAATATCATTTATTAAGAAATCCAACACGTCAGATTTTTAACAGACATAAAGTACAGTAAATATATTGCTGGGAACATAAGAGAAAATATGGATAAAATATTAAGTACACTGATTATACATATAGCTCTTAAATCGAATAGTTAACGATTATTTGAAACACAACACCGTGTGCCATGCATTGCTAACTAATGTTACATACAACAAACTAACTAGGATAGCGGTCAAAACGTTTTTGCCTGTGTGTTTGAAGGTACGTTTGGAAGATCCTTCTTTCAAATAAATTACAGAAATCCGCAGATATATTATGTATTTTACCATATACTCCATAAGGCTCATTTGGAGGTTTATTAACACAAATGTATGTAGATGAAACAATTAATACATGAGACATGCAATTAATATAATTATCCTGTTCCTTTAAACAAGATTTAAAGAAACCTCCAAAGATGGATGGATGCACCGCTTGAGACTACGAGGCGTGCAGTTCTTATAAGGTAACCTTGTTCCTTCTACAAAATTAATTTTGAGGTTTTTGAAAAACTTGACGTATACGTAATACTGGGTACTTTGCAGCCGATACTTTATATTGTTATTCTTCTTCGTTCTACAAAGTTAATTTGAAGATTTCTTAAATGTTTAGTCGAGATTCCTATATTTAGTGGATGTGTAAGAGTCTAAAATACATGAGATAATCGGCGCTCCGACTTTACCAGATTACTCACGAAGTGATCATGCACTGTACATAGGAGTAAGTACTTATAATGAACTAAAATGATTAATATCGTTCTAAAGTTCATAAAAAACCTATAAAAATCTTTTACCTATAAATAAGTAAGTTAAAAACGCGTTTGTGATCATTTAGAAACCTCGTAGATGTTTTAATTGTGAGATGTAAAAAGGGAAACAGTTCATTTTGTTTTTGAGTTGTATATACGTTTAACGACCGTTCATTTAAACCCATAATCAATACTTTTTATAAAAGGTTTATCTCGTTTCGTTTATTCATGAAATAGCCAGTACTGATAAAAATGCTATTACTGTTGATTACTGTTGCACCGAATCAATATGTTCAATAATATACTTATTAAAAAAAATAAATTAAATGAAATTTATTTATTCCCTTTACAGCAAATATTTTACTAAAACAAATATTGAATTACACTCGTTAATTATCATAATTATGATTAGGCTTATTAAGGCTCACGTCTACTTAAGGACGTAATGCCATGACATTTTTTCGGAATCAATTTTAAACCTCTAATTCAATTGAATATACCTCTATTTTGACACAATCAAGGTTAATCGCTACTAAAACAATTGCTCTGGAGTACCTCGCAAGATTCCCATGACCGGGACATTCCCACGCCGGCTTATGTGTACTGTTAAGTCAACACAGTGTGAAATTAGCCCACTGCATAAAAAACTAATTTGAATGTAACGGCGAGGCCCTGATTAGGTGAATTAGTCGCTGCGAGTGTCCCTCGTGTGAAACTGGGTTTTAATTTATAACTTACCTTGTCCAAGGTAACGCCGGCTGACTATAACTCCTAGATATATCCCCCTGTATATCGTGGTGAATATTTGGGTTCTCTTGGTTCTGAGGCTTATTATATTATTATAAAAGTTTATATTACTGATCAAAAATAAAAATATACCCAATAAAAATTGAGTTTTTGTGATTGAATGATCTAAATGAACAAATATTAATTTGTAATTTGAGAAATGTTAGTTTTTAAATTATACTCCATCAAATATTTAATAAAATATATAATACCTTGTTTATGTGTGTATATACAACTGTAACTATGGGGATAATCATGTTACATTAACCTAGACTTACCAGAATCTCGTAAGGTGAAAATAATATATGCTGAGTGGATCTGCCAAACTGAGTACCTCGTTTGGTAATCTCAATTAAACTCTACAATGCAACACTTTTGCTTGGAATGAATAGTTGCAGAATGAAAGTAAAAACAAGGTAGAAGTAATTGAGTCACAGAGCGCACCTACCATGAGGTATTTGAGTTCACTTTCTCGTCTTGCATTCCTGCCCATGATAACACGATGTAAATGAGACAATAACAAAGAACTGCTTCTCTGTTGTATTCCTGGCAAGCGGTACTCCATCCTCCTCCCCTCCTTTCATATGACTTTTTATTTGTTTTGGTTCATTTCATATTCCATGTTGCATTTTACCCAATACATTTAATGATTTTTTATTCATTTAAATGGTCATGGAAGTGTGGCAAAACCAAACCTTTTGAAAATTTCATCCTTATCCCCTTTTATTAAATGTTTCTACGTATTAACAGCGGGAACAGTTACAACACTTTAGGTAAAATGGGTACATGCAAGTTTTAAGAGGTTTATTCCATATTAGAACCAATTGGCGTATTCACGATTGTTCTTAGTTGTGGGGAGGGGGAGGGAGAGAGAAAGAAAATCCATTATCTTACATTTCATCATGTCGGGGAGGAGGTTTTATGATCTCTTCTTGTGTAATTTTATCAATGGAAAAGTATTTATTTAGCAATTGTTTGTATATAGGTAATATGTAACAATAACTGTCATTATACCTCTCTGATTCGCTTTCTTACTATTGTAGATTTGGGAAAACTAGCTTTAACCAACCAGGTATTTTAACAGAATATATTCGAAATGAAGTTTATTGATAATGCTTACTAATATATTACTCATGTTTTTATTCTTAAATATTATAAATAACTGACTATTATAAATAAACTATTAACATTAAGTTATTTGTTTATAACTATAGTAAAGATTTATAAATGAAGATTAAATTTATAAGACAAATTAACGCTTACATATCACGATGCAACGCCCTCATATAAATGATTGCAATATTAGAGGTTTTAGACCTGGTTGACGGAAAAAAAGTTTGAAACAACGTACACTTCTACTTAAATAAGTTGAAAATAAATGATATCCGAGTGAAAAGATTGTATTGTTATTCGCCACCGGGTTTGGAGAGAACGGAAAGCCGATCCCCCGGGCATTCCCTTGTCTGTGTTGCTGGCTTCAACACCTTTTAGACGAGAACAAGCAAACTCATATTATTGTGTTTCTGGCGATGATTAAGTGATAAGAAGTAAATAAAATACAGCACGTCATACACATTTAACTTTTTTATCCCCATAAATTCATAAATAAATACATATTATATAAACCTAGAAAATTAAACTGTTATCATGACATAAAATTTTAACCTAAGGTCAATATTTAATGTAATGAATTTTAAAATTTACAAATTTATATCAGCATGTTATATGTATGTGATAGTCGTATATTTTTACATCAATAAGAATGGCAGAAACAAAAGATTGTGACACATTGCATATCCTCAAATAACCGTACTACAGAGAATAAGGTTTAGTGCCATTTTCTGTTGATACAACATAAACCATATTTTTTAATATATGTTAACGTAAAATTAAATTATTTTATTTATCAAAGTTTGTGTTCTTTAGTTTTACAAGCAATAACAGCAGTAGCTCATGTTGTATAGCCTTTACTGTTTATAATTTGAAATGTTACAACTTACAAAGTTTGGCTTGGTTTATGAAAAATTATCATTACAGTATTTTAAATTCATGTTATACGACCTAAAACACTAATTTAAAATTTATTTTATTAATCTAGAAATATATAGTGGTTTTTATTAATCACAATACACTTGTTGAGGAATTAATAAAAGGACGCATTTCTGTCATAACACATATGCATGTATAAAACTGTTATGATTGTTTCCCCTGTTGGTTATTTAAAAATATAAAATACGATATTAAAGTACCGATTTATAATGAATATTCTTCAAACATATTGAGAAAAATGTTTAAACTGAATTAATTCTTATGCTCAACTATTAAGTAAATAAATAACAGTTTAATAACATTTATGATTAAAATGAATAGAAACAAAATAAATTAAATGTTTTCTAAACTAAATCAATAAAAATAAAAACATTAAACAGAGTTTTTGAACGTGGCATACAACGGTTGGTTAATGTATGAATTATGTATTATTGTATTTATAGACATTTTCATAAGCAATTCCAAGTCAATTATGATATCAAATCGTACATTTGTAACTCTTAATGTTGCAGATGACTTTCAAATCACAATTTAAGTTTCACTTATGTCGATGGAGGTGCTCAAAATTGAATGCATAATCTACAATTTCTAACAGAAAATTACTTTCTGCAATATGCTATCCACACAGTGTGAACATGGCATAATTTGAAATTCTCAATCAAACGTGCTCAGAATTGCAACCTGTCTTTCCTGTAAAGTGCGGTTGCGGTAAAATTGAAGACTTTACAATTCCATATATTTAATTAAATTTCTTAATGTCTATATTATCAGAAAGGGGTTATTGTAACTAATAATAATAATATTATTATCACAAACATTGTTTTATACATAAAATACATTTGTAGATACAAGTTGGTTTAGCCAGAGAGTTCTCTCAATAGATATATTTTAGTTTATTGGTTAAAAAAGTGGTGGAAGTAGATTGATTTTATTAATAAACACTTTCCATTTTGCACTTTACCAAATGTCGCAATTAATCTGCAGTTTTCTAGTCCACAGGAATTGAGAAGAATTAGGACAAGCTCTCCTTATAAACCCACGGAAAAATGTGTTTATCCTTTTCTGTATTTTCTCTTCTCTTTGTTTAGTACATTAGTAGGCTTTTTTGTGGATAACCAGAAGCTCTAGGTCGGAACCGTTCCCACATTACTTCATGCAAGGCTCAGATGGTAATTTCTTTCGTGTGCAAATGCCGTGCCCGAACCAGAATTCGAACCTGAGTCTCTGGGATTATACGCTAAGATACCTATCTATCAGTTTTGAATCGTAAAATATTCTCTTTTTTGATCAGTTTCGAATGACTATAGTTTGTTTTTTGTCCTGGACAATTTATGAAGCCCATTTCTCTTCACTCCACTAGACTAACCGAGATTGCTTTCACCACAGAAGAAAATTGCTGTTTTCAGTAACAAATAAATCAAGCAAATGGAATAAAAAATAGGATTAAACAAATAAACATACAACAGCAGTGTCAAACTACTACATGGTTTTTTAATAAATCTAGATCATTTCGATGCTGGAGGTACGTATTTTCATTCTTTTATTTTACTGTTGGACGTACGTGAACTTATTGTGTACTGTTGAATCGTATAAGTTTATAATGGTTACATACTTTAATTAAGTGTTATTATCGTAATTTATTAAAAAGAAGTAAATGATTATATTATATGACGGATTGTTTGGATGTTACTACAATAGATCAACTAAATATTCCCAGATAAGATAAATAATTTTAAAGTAATACATGGAGCGGTATAGTAAATTTAAACGCACCAAATGAAATCTGGATATTGCTTCAAACCCAATCACTTGCTTGTAAAATCAATTCAACTCGAATTTAATTAAGTGTCAAATGATGCAAAGTCATTTATGTTCCGAACTTATGTCCGGAATGATACACGAAAATATTTTAATACAGCATTACCATCAAGAGACTCGGATTACATAAATATTTTATGGATTAACAGCTCTTTGTTATGTATGCAGATATAAATGAAGGGTCAAATTTAATGGTAGTGTAAGTTGTTCTGCCAATTTGCTATAATCAAAGTATACTTTGCAAAATGGTGGTCACATTAGGTAATTGTACAAGTAAATAGAAATTGTAGTTTGCTGATCTCCTGTTTCCGATGAGAAATAGTATTCATCTACACACCCCTGTTAAAGTAAGGTTAGGAAGGTTGATATCCTTTGATCGCTCTAACGAGTTTCAGTTCAGCAATGTATGTGACTGTCAAAGGATGTGCCTCAGGATATGTTTCAACGCAAGTGTGTGGGACGATGGACTTTCTGTGTGATTTTCATCATCCCCGATTTGACGCTTGATAGCCTACAAACCTTGCATAAATCATCCTCGGTCGTTACAACGGTGCCCTGTTCCGATTGAACGAGAAGTGAATTGCATGGAGAACAGCTACTTACTAGATATACGTGCAAATATTGTGAGCTAAAACACAGAAAAAGTTTGTAATTGAAAATAGGGAATATTTTACTTAGCTCTCGTTTAAACCACCTACCTTTAACATTCAAGTGTTATTATAGAAGTAAGATCCAATTAAGAAAAAAATCTAAATATTTATCTCAAAACAATTGTTTCATTTACATTCCTTACATCATTATCTATTTTTCTACATAATTCCCGTAATTATTTAAACATAAGTCACATCATTGAATTTGAATGCATAAGTTATAGAAATCAGCCGCCTGCGAAGATAACCAGTCTTTAAATGCTTTTTTCACTTAATCGTCTGTGTCGAAGCGCTTGTCACCAAGAAACTCCCTTAGCTAGCGGAACAAGTAGAAATCACTTGGCGCTAAATCCGGACTGTACGGTGGGTGGTCCATCTGTTCCCATCCAAATATCTTGATTAGAGTATGCGTTTCTTTCGCAGTATGGATTCTGGCATTGTCACGCAAACAACAACACTCCAGACGACAAAAGACCACGTTTGCTTTTCTGGATTGAACGTCGAAGTTTAGTCAAAGTAGTGCAGTAGGTGGCTTTATTGATCGTTGCCCCTCTTTCCATAAAGTCAACTAACAATACTCATTGTCTACCCCAAATCATGGTCGCCATAACCTTGCGTGTTGAGATGGTCTGCTTTGCCTTGACAATGACGTGTGATGCCATTCCATTGACTGACGTTTAGACTCGGGCATTATGTGAGAAATCCATGTCTGATCCCCTGTGACAATATGGTCTAAAAGGCTGTCACATTCCTTATGATGTCGCTCCAAAGAACCTAATGGGCGCTAAATTTTAAAAAAACTCAATGTTTAGACAAAATTCTGTACAAAGTTTTTCTACTTATATTCGGAAAATCCATTTAAAAATTTTAAATAGTGAATCGTCGATTCACTCGAATTTCTTCGTCAACAGCATTTACCAAATCGTGTGAAATTACTGATGGTGAGCCAGAGCGTGGTTTATCATGCACATTTCCCTGTCCTTCATTAAAAGCTCGCACCCACTTGCACACTTTACAGTCACTTATTATGTTAGGACCGTAAACTTCAGTAACCTGACGACGAATTTCCGCCTCTGAAATGTTTCTTGCAGCCAAAAACCGTATCACTGCCCTTACTTCACAATATGCGGGCTGATAAACTGTCTTAAACATTGTGAACTGACCACAATAAACAGCACAGATCAACAGTAACAATGCTAATGGCGGTGCTTGATGCGCAAGACGTGCCGGGAGTAGGCGCGCATTCGTATTTTGTTATTGGCGCCAAAGTCAAGTTGTTACGGCGAATCGGACCTTACTTGTGGAAGAACCCTTGTAAAATAGAACTGTAAGGATGCAGCATTTGGATGTTCAGTGCTGTCCACGGACTGCCGTTCTTGGATTTGGGTCGCAACCGAACGTGGTCAATCGCTATCAAACGTCATGTAGTGTTAGCCGTTACTAGTTAATTTGGGGTTCTGAAGGATGTCGTGACCCGATGGTCTGTAACAGAAGCCACGACTTGTACATTGACACTCGTGTGAGTAAGTCGAGTTTCTATGTTAAGCGGACTGCACGCTGCAAAGATGGTCAAGTACCCAGGCAGATGTTACGTCAGAATTGTAACGTCAAGTTCGATAATATCATCTCATCGTGCATGATCATCTGGTGAAGAATATTTCTGTGTCTGAGCTAAAATTTCTAACATTTCAAAAGCAACATTATTGGCGAATGAGAGCCTATCATATGGCCACCAGAACCGCAGGGGTAGCTTGAGACTGGTCATTTGAAATATTTGTCTACTTCACCCACGATTGGAAGTCAGGTGAATGAAATATCAATCTTGAGTCTATTTGGTTTTGAGTCTGTCAATACTCTATCAAAATTGAGTCTATTTTGAAAATACAACACCTATCATATAAGGATTTTCCTTTTCTAACTATGTATTTGATCACATTCGTTTTTGTTTTTGATATTGGAAATGTAGAAAACGTGGATACATTTAACATCTTACAAAGGCTTCATATCATTTAATATATTAGTGCGAGCGTCAGTTAATACAGACTGATCGATTCAAAATTCTTCAAATCATTGTAAAACTGTTACCTACAACTGTCCTGATTACAGAATCACGTTATGAACTACATTGTCGTTCACATCTGAGGTTCAAGTATGACATGTTTTAGGTATACAATAGAGAATAACAGTGTCCTGCACCTCTATTTTCGTGGGTCGACAAAGCGCACTGGACAATGTGTTTTCTCTAGTGGATTGCCGAAGGGATCTGCTGGAAAGTACGGCTCTGTAGATGTAGACTCTACCGCAACCGTAACTGATCCATCAGCCGCCTGCGTAGCGGCTCTCTCTGGTATGTGGGCTACCTGCCTACGGACTAATCGACCGCCAATTTGTGAGATTCTTTCAAACAACAGAGTTAAAATATCCAGAAGCCATACAAATATTCTTATAGTGTATAAACATTAGGTTTGAAATTCGGATCCCAAAATTTAAAAAGAAAATTCTTAGTTAGTATGAACCTCAATTAAATTTGATAAAGAGAATAGTGATAACGATTCAACAGGCTATTATATGAATTCTAAATTTAAATTATATTTATCACAGGTTTAGATAATGCATCCACCCAATTACATGTTATTTTCACCCTTATCATCGTCTGTTTTATTTTACGTTTACAGGCAATATGCGAAACATACAGAATATATGGTGAAAACCTAGTAATCTATTGAGTCCCACTTTAATGAGTCCCCGAGCTAAGGTAAAACCAAAATTAAATTGCATTGTCACAGATGTTACTTTTAATTAAGCAAGCTGTTTGTATTATAATCCCAGCACGTTCTGGTTTTAACTAAACTTCATAAGTTTGTTTTAAAGGTTGACCATGTTTATTAAAGAAGTAGATTACGTAAGCTAAACTACGTAACTTCATTTTGTTCTGGCAGTTATCACAAGACAAATATATTTTTGTTAATTTTCTTTTTTTATGCAAAATTTTAACAGTTTTGAAAATTGTATCTCATATTTACTTGTTTATAATTTTGTTTAGCTAATTATGAGAACAGTTTTTAAAGACATGTTTAAACTTTCTAGGTCCAATGAATGGGGAAGGTTACATTACAATTTTTGATGCGACAAAAAGTCGTTTTTACTGAGGACTTGATGATGACTTTAAAAATGTAACCATTGATTAAACATACAAAATGTGAACTAAAGCTAATACATAAATGATAAATAATATTTTATGGCCTTACAGAATGTCCTTTTTCATATATATTTTGACCCATCAACACCTTTAAAACTAAATATCATGTGGTTACGCGTACGCCTTAAGCCTTATAGGTTAGTTCCTTATTTTTCCTGCGACCAAATACTTCGAAAAAGGTACAGGACAAATTACTTAGAATAAACCATAAACCGGCTTACAATAAATAAATTCATCATACTTAAGTTAAATTTGTGAGCTACCCTGCATGCATATTCCTATTAATAAAATATTGGGTAAAAAATGTATCAAAGTTATCCTATACATAAAATATCTGCCCATAAATGATGGCGAGAAAAGTTAACAAGCTGACGTATGGATGAGCAAGTGATTTATTTCACTGGCTGTAATATATATTTCCGCAGAGAATTACGATATTGGCCACCAAACAATATAGGACGGAACCCAGCTTGTGAACATTGTTTAATATCAATGAACTGATTGCACGTCTTTTTAAGATAAAACAATACGGCAGCTTTCCAAATTATAACAAAAGATTATAGGCGTAAACAGAAGTTAATGGTTACTACAATAGTTTTTGGTTAAGCAAAAAATCACGTAAAAGTAGCATTGGCACTAACTTTGATACTTATTACATTCATATGATTAAACTTTTGGTTTATATACTTCTTTTAGAAATAGCACAATAAGTAAGAGTCCGTTATTATTTACATAATAATATCATAATTGTAGATATTACTTGTAAACTGGATAGTTCCACCTGTGTCAATAAAGAAGTTTGATAGAAAGATAAAAATGTCCACTGCTCACTCATTTTTCCTCTGCTCAACATTTTTAGATGAAAATGCACAAGAATGCATAACTAAAATTATGTACAATAGTAAACATATCGTATAACTTTCAAAGAAAATTAAAGAAATGGAAGTATTTTTGAGAAATATTGACTAAGGTTTTGAAAACCTGTAGGCATGATTACTTTTATAAACATTGTTTTGGGAAACACTAAGTTTTCTAAAATGCAATAGATTTTTATAAAAATCAAACTATACAGTCAGCTATAAGTACAATAACAACAACAACAATAATAATAATATGTGTATATATATACTATATGTTACTACAAGGGTACCGATAATAACCCACTTCCCCAAGGGATTTCCTAAATAAACAAATGTAAGAGGAAAACAAAAACATTGTGTTACGTAATTCCAGTTTCATAACGGCGATCGGTTACTGTGTCAAGGACCGTGAGGTCGAAGGGTCGACCAGGATATCTCACATCCATCACACGAGTACAGTGGTGCGAGACGTGTCGTGCGAACCCGTCATTGTGGTCATAACACGTGTGAAAGTAGTTAACACACATTTCTTGGATAATCTTAATTGAGGAAGATTTGTGGGAGAACGAGTAGTATTGGAAGAAATTCAGAAGACTCGGTATGTTATATATTTTATAATCTCTTTGTAGAAGATTTACAAATTTTCAATTTGAAGTGTAAGGGATACGTCTATATCTTTGACTAAGCCAGTTAATTGATAAACACTTTAATAAACACAGATTTTAACAGTATATCAAAGTGGTCTATCAATCATGGCTTCAAGCCAATCTTATATCATGCACAGTGACCCATATAGCAACACCTTATGTGCTGATAAGGTGAAAGAGAGCCTTGTGCAAGTTGAGCTTGAAGGTCAGAGTGTGGTAGTGTTTGAGACAGTGAAATATCTTGGAGTGTTGCAGGACGATGACCTATCGTTTCCTGATTATGAGACATACTCGTATGCTCGCCGGCGGGCTCTGGGTAGATTGAGAGGATTTTACAGGTTCAGAACACTGTTGCCTGAGTTAAAATGTAGATTATTCAGTCACTGGTTTTGCCTGTGCTCTGCTACTGTTTCCCAGCTTACGGCAATAGCATCTCATAAGAGGATACAAACTGAATTCATATAATGCAGAACGCCGCATTGCGGTTTGTCAGTAATTGTCTGAGAAAATTTGATCATATTTAGACTACCGAGAAGCTATACATGTGATAGCAATGGAAACAGTGTGTAGAATACAGACTGCTGTTTGGTGTATAAGGTCCTTACACTGAATGAGCCATGATACCTTCTTGAGTAGCTCTCATATCGAGAGGAGGTTTCTAGGCGCGCCACCTCCGCAGGGCGGGAAGCTTCACTTTCCGAAGGCCTATTTGGAGATAGGGAGCAAGTGATTTGAGTATTTCTTGCTCCCAAAACTTTAAAACATCTCTGTGACTGTAAAAACATTTAGTGGGTACTGTAGTAAACAAATTTAAATTATTATACAATGATTAAATTGGTTCTGAAGGAATAAGTATAATGTGTTTGTTGTAATGTTTTATTGTATTAGTTTGGTTTTGTTTTTTTAATTAATAAGTTTAATCACTCTTCAATACAAGTAATTTTTATTTACTTATATATTATATATGGAAGTAGTTCTTATAGAGCACCTATGAGGTAACAAATAATGGATAAGTAAAACTTTTTTTCTACAGATTTGTTATTTATCATTTTGAAACAAATTTTAAATATCTTAGCAATAGTAGTGATGGAAATATGATTTAGGTATTTAACAATTTATAAGTTGGTATTTATACTAAACTCAAAAATACGTCCTTCGATAAGAACTTTATAAATCTGAAATCTATATAAATAGGAACCCGCAAAACACTCTAAAAGCAGAACTCTTAATGTCATCGGATTTTCGGCAATATGCTGAAAATAAGATTTGTGCCAGACCAAAATGAAGCAATTACAGCTGCAATTAATTCAATTTTTTTTGGTTTTCGGCATGTTCCTACAGATTTTAAAGTCATCGAATGTCGTTTTCAAGAAAGTGTTATTTATAGATATAGAAGCAACCACACCTTCAGTCTCAGTTAGCTATAAACTTGCAAATATCTAAGCAGTTACATCAGTCTTTTGGCCCAAAATCACTTAAGAGAGTTAAAAATCATCCTATACATCTATTTACGGTGAAAGTTTTAGCTATTTGTAATGAAACATCGGCTTAGCCATCGTTTCAAGTTGGAAACCACATCTTCTATATTAATGATCAAATGAGTGCGTGACCTTGAAAAATATCTCATGTTTGCTTTTCTTCATTTTAAGGAATAAAAGATAATCATTATTAGAAAATTCTTTGGAAGAGAAATTATATTAAATTTGTGAATTAATATTATGAGAAGTGGGAGGAGACGGATTTCCTCATTAGCAAATGTCTGTTTGCATATTCACAGCGAAGATGTCAACAGATCACGTCTATATATTATTCGGTCATTTCGTACGCTTTCACTTTTGACGAACAAGATACGTGACACTCTTGACATCAACACAACAAACAGCCATTTTTGTCAACTATACGCTCTGATACTTTTTACCTACTTTCAAACTGTTTACTTTCTCTCGGGTGTCGTTATGGGTGGTGTATTTTGTATTTTTGTTCGGGAGTAAAAATCATGTTGTGAGTTATACTTATATAGAAGACGAGATAAAATTCTGATCAAGTATTTTCATCCTAGGCTACAATCCTTGACTAATAGAACAAAGGATATAGTCAATACAGTTATAACACGATGCTGGTTAAAGCAAGTCAAAAACTTTCATCTCAAGCTTAGAATGTTTTACAAAATAAATATTAATTTTTAAATCATAATTTATCATGTGAGCTTCTAGGCAATTTTTAAAACCTAAAAAGTAAGTTAAAATCACAAAATAATATATGATTTGTTTAAAAGTTTATAAAACGATACAAGATTTTTTTAAACTCAATTTCTACGTACTTAAAAGTACATGTGTCTTAAGAAAAAGCTGAAGAATGTTTCACGAAAAATAATTGTTATATCTATTTTGTTATTGAAAAAGTATTTTGTTATTGTTTTGGCGTGTAAAATGTACTACAAACAAAAAAATTCTAGATTACGAAGTTGCAGTTGTCTTCCGTCACGGAAATTTAAATGTAAGTGAAAAAAAAGAAACTATGAATACCTTTAGAATTGTCGATTGTGGTTTTGGAATCATACGAGTTCTCGGTGTAAGCTGCAGGTATGTAGAGTGTCTCCATGTTATCCTACTCAACATTCTAATCAAGTTCTACCATTACGCGCTATATTTCAGAATATTGATGTTGCAAATTCAATTACAGAGCATTAATTTCAAAACTGCATGCTGATATGTTGTTTGTTTACTAAATAACAGCCTAGTTTTTGTGTTAAGGCCTTCATTTCTTGTTATGCAGTTTTCCAACAGTGAAAACAGGACGTTCGGAAAGATAGGCACACAGACATAAACTAAACTTGAGGAAGAAATATACTCGGAGTTGTTTTTGATAACAAGGTTTACATGTATGATAATAGAGGGCTTCCAATTTTTTGGAAGGCTCACTAAACATGCTATACATGGTCCTAATTTTGTATGTATGCTGTTTGGTCGGATAAAACAAATTTCTCAAAAATAGAATTAACTAAAGAAATAACAAATCACTATTTTAACACTATGTATGTGATATAAATATGAATTCTATCCGTCCACCTTATTGTCTGACAGGTAACATTTACTGAACTAATATACTAAACTACTAGTATATCTGAATCTGTATGATAGTGTCAAATCCTCTTATTGGATTTCCCCATAACCTGACGATTATGTTACTAAAACAACTATCCAACTGTTTCAACTCAATTATATGAAACCGGAGTTAAAGCATGGGGCAACGTTTGACCTCGATAATGATAGACGACACCGAACCAATTACACTGTTTATGCCTTTAATTGTTACACTGTCATGTAATATTATATGTTATTGGAACGTAATAGTCGCTTCATTAAACTCTTGCGGCAGTTAACAAAGTGGTTTTATACGAAACATCACCTGTGAAACTAATTTATATGAACACTCTAGAAAATGATGGGTTGTCTGTATTTATCTACGGAAAACGTTAACCGGTTCCATTTATTTTAATTCTGAAGAGATACACAATAAAAACTCTGAAATCAAATAGTAAAAATTAATAGGAAAATCATTTTTAGCTAATTCCATTAAAGCAAATGACATATTTGGTCCATATTGTAGTAGTTTCTAAACCCCGAAGGAAAATATTTTTCTGTTTGAAAATATTTTTACAATGTTACAAGCCAAATTTTTCAACGGAATTCCTCAATAAATTCTCTTTTTATTACTTTGTTTACTGATAAAATGACAGGATAAAAAACATTAAGAGATTACAAATTTTTTAACAGAGTAATTATACCTAGAGCAGTGTCTTTTTTAGTTTACAGTTTTTGAAAGAATTAAAATTGGAATTAGAATTAGACGTTGTTTAGGTGAAGTCCATACACGGCTTTTTTGGGAGGGATAAGTTCTCTCGGGGACAAGGATATATACCCTTAAGGTTATCAATAACGTACCTATCCTCCCCGATTATGTATGACAATATTTGGATTATTTGAAAATTCAAATATTTGGTAAAAATAAAGTGGGTTTTAGCGGATTACCACACTCCCCCCTCTAACCCCCTCACCAACTCAACCCTAATATTTGGTGGTATTTTTTCCTCGAGAGAGTAAATGTGATAATTTGGCGCCAAGACACATAACCTTAAATCATTTGTGGAAAACAAATTGTCGACGCCATATTATTGAATTTATGGACGTAGCTCTCTTTAACATTTCAAAACAAAAGAAGCTGTTCTAAAGAAAGAGTTTCTAAGTAATTGTGCTATATTTCGAACCGCTAGATGTGTATGTCTGCGTAAAAAAACTTTACAGTTTAACATGTTGATTGGTGATTAGGATTAGTGGTACCATTGTTGTATAAAATAATTGCAACAAACAACAGTACAAAATTCAACGCTACTTATACAATAAACATAATAAATCGTTACACAAGATTAGGAAATTAATTATAGAGCCACTCTTTCAAGTGTTTGGCAATACCTCTGGACGCGCAGAGCGTAGAATCACACTCCTTCCCCGCAGAACTAATGCACCCATTTTATTCAAACTTTACCAATCTATTTTTAAGGAATAACAACGTAGGGAAAAAGTTTGCTCTTCAGCCGGAAATGGGATAGTCAACAATGCAATACTTTGTATAGAATATGAAGTGACATACGTTGTTGGAATTACTATTGATAATGAAAATCTGTTTATAATTGTTTTTATATTTTAAAACTATTATGATATTAAAGGTTTTCCCAACTTTTCATGCTAATTTCTAGCAGAACAAATATTCCCAATACTCACAACCTGGTTCAATATTACAACAATAATCAGGTTTAAATCAAAGAAAAACTGACCTTGAACAATTATTTATCAAAAAGGTATATGTATGACTTCTATTATAATGTTTAAACTAAAATCGTGCCTATAAAATGGTTTTAAATTAGTATTGCCAAATTGAGGGGAAAGAAGCACGGGGGATGTTATCCTCCACAAATCGTTGGATCAAAAATACAATGTTCTATAAAGGTTATATCAATTTATTAAAACAGTTTTAATATTCATTTTTAGCTACTGATTATCAGTTTACAATACAAAAACATATGTACGAATTCAAAGTTGATTGATTTTGTAGTCTACTGCTAAATAGTTTAGACATTATAGTTGTTATTATTATTAATAACGCATTAATTAGCACGTAATAAACACCTGCATAAAGGGACTTATGGCGAGCTTAACTTGAAAAATCTAATGTCGGCCCTCCCTGCCATTAGAATACTTAAGTCTTAAGTTCATCATTCCAAATACCTGAGTTTAAATCTAGGTTCGAACATGGTATCTTTACACTTGAACAAATAATCATCCGGAATAATTCTGAATTACAGCGATTAACGATTTCGGAACGTTCAGCCAGGTGATCAGCCTGGTTAAACAACCATCCGAATAATAGAATAAAATTTCTCTTTAAACGATTATACAAAAACCCGAGGTTTTATTATTTATTTCATGAAAACCACAAAGAAATTATAACATATTTCGTATTTTTTAAATCAATAAGAAATATACTTTCTTATAATGAAATAAAAAAATGGGTCATTACATTAATATGTTTGGTATACCTGCCTTCATCCAACAAATAAAATTGATACGGCCCTGGTCTTGATGATATCTTCATACCGCCACAGTTTTTAGTGATTCATAACTAGAAAACTGAAAAGAGGGCTAGAGAAATTTTCAGTTTCGACCAACAACACGGGGCTATTTACATGTCCATCGTGGAGCGCATAATTGCGCACATTTCTCTGGTAGAAAGTGCGCGAGCGCTTGGCCGGACTGCTACGTGGTGGGACGTAACGTGTTAATTGGGATAATTTCGGCTGGCGATTGGCGGAAAGTCCGGTGAATGTGTCGGCCATCCTTACACAATCATTTGGTGAGTTTGAACCACGGTGAGTTTGAACGTTGAAAATATAGGTACATTATTTGATATTTATGATTCCAAGGTGTAAGACCAATTCAATGGTTCTACATGGATTGACCAACTTTCCTAATACGATGTCTATTTATTTTAGCTTGGTTGCACGATTGATCATTCGCTGGCAGAAGGTGATGACAGTTTTATGGTGGAAGTACGGAGTAATCTTGTGGGGAGGTTGTGCAAACATACATTTTCAAAGAATGTTCACCCTGCAGAAAAAAGCAGTTAGAATAATTTCAAAACTTCAACAGAGAGAGTCGTGCAGACCAGTATTCAAAAATCTCAAACTGTTGACGCTTCCCTGCCTCGATATTCTGGAAACATATCTTTTTTTCAAATCAAGAGACGTTCACTCTTATGACACTAGAGGCCGGAATAACTACCTTACTGGAAGACACAGGACGGTGGCTTATGAACGATTGCCTTCGCAGGCAGGAGTTCAGTTCGTCAACAAATTACAAAATTCGATAAAAAATGCCACAATGCCCAAGGCATTTAAAACTCGTCTGAAAATCGCGCTGATCTCTAAAGCTTTTTATAGTACAGACGAGTTTATGGCAAATGATTGGGGGACCACCTAATTGGCTGGCCATGTGATTAGAGTTGGAAAATTATGTAATGAATGAGAATTTGGGTGAATGAAAAACTGTAAGTCTGAATGAGAGCCACTGTAATGATGAATGCAAAATTTTAGCTTTTAAATGTTATGACGATTGCGATGCAATTTGTATTGTCTTTTATGCAATAAAACATTGAATTGAATTGAAGTTACAATTGTTACGCGCATTTTGAGACAACATGTATGCATGCATTATTAATTTAATAAACAATATAGGGATACGCTACACCAACTGTCATTTCACAAGCTTTGCTGAGGTCGTATGCAAAAGTTCAAGTCTATAACTTATTTCAATGTCGAGATGTCATGCGGGCAGACAATTATACACAAAAGACATGTTTACATTCTTCCACAGGAAAAAAGAGAAATTTTGTCTGTCCATTGCGTAATGGGCTTCAGTAATGCACAACCAAACGTCTAAAACAAATTATTGTGTATGTAAAAATGAATTTTCATGCAATCTTTGAAGTCTGCAGATGGAATATTTCACAAGATATCCTACCACATAATATATTTACAAATATGTTCATTAAGTTGTGTTTCATAGCAGTATTTAAATAATAGAAGTCTACACAAATACTATGTAAGTGTCTATGTAAATCTCACATGATTGTACTCAGTTTCTTTACAAATTTATTTATTCTGCTATTTTCTCGTTGCTATGGGTACCCATGAGACCAATGTACAAATAGTCACCATTGGTCAGTCAAATCCCATGGACTGACATGTACACTCGTCGAACTTAGTGTTGCCAAAAATTGAAACTATAGGAGGTACTATGAAAATGTGTGGTAAGACCTGTGGTGGCATTTTAGATTCTTGCAGATCTATATTAGTCGTCCTTTTTTCATGTGGAATAGTCTGTCGTGCAAAAATTAAAGAATGGAGATTTTGTACGATGGGTATAACAACTCGGCTTTAGTTTCAGTAGCAAATAGAGTACAGAGTTTTGTTATTTTTTACCGTATCATTTATTTGCTAAGTCACAATTCCCATAACGTTTGGAGGGAATAGCGCCCATTTACTCGAGCGGGACATACTCGTACTTGCGAACCAAATGACGTGACGTCACAATTAAGTGTTCGTCATTGTTTAGAGGACTATATAAGTTACGCGACACACATTCTGGCTGATGTACATGTTACATCCCAATATACGCAGGGTCAGCACTGGACCAGATCAGGGGAATGCTCGATAATGTTATAAGTGCAATGTGGCTAGATCCGAGATAAACAAACGGTATCGTTGTTTGCGATGTGTGTTTGAGATGCGTGTTTGCGTTACGATGTGCGGTTCACCAGTGTGTACCCGGCTTACAGGTTTAAACATCCGCAAAATGTGTTCGTTCTGTCAAGAACAAATACATTTGGGCGGATTTGGTGAGAAGGATTAACCCTAATTGTACTCAGCCAGAGAGTGAAGGGAACTGCTGTGTATTTGTGTTGTGTGGTTGAGAAACAGCTTGTGTAAGGACCTTGGTACAAGCTATTGTGCCTGCTACCATTGGTCTCTGTTGACCCTAATAGATTCTTGAGTTGTTCAAAATAGAATCTCATATTGTGAAATGACGTTAGTATTATTATCCATTCATCAATGCTAAAAAGTGCTAAATAATTCAATGTGGAAATTTAATTTTTTATGATTATGGACTTTTGTTAGCCAATCATGACAATAAAATACACTATCGGAAAATATTAATGACTATACTTTTGTAGACCAACATCTGATCTCCACTTGACTGAAACACTCAAACAGTAAGTTATAAGACACGTGGAATAATATGAAAACCAGAGCTACGGAAGTTGATAGAATCACTTGAATCGGGGTACCAGGGTCCTTCCATTGTATTTTTTTTGTTAATATTATCATTTTCCCCCTTATAATGCTTGAACAGACAATCAAAAAATGATTTTATTTTTATACTGTTCACTATGATTATTACCAAGACCAGTAAACAGAATTTCTAGTCAATGGTAGTGATAGATCTATCCGTAGGATTGCGCTTTGACCTGGCACTGTCTAAATCTAATAAGCAAGTCTCTTTGGTGTTCTTTACTTAATAATGAAAGAAAAAAATTGGATATTGAACTGAAATAGTAACATTTTTTTATGAAAATTTGTAAAGTGACCTTTTGACATAGGTTAACCAGCTGTACACTAAGTCAAAAAGTACCCTACTTTTTGTCTTATGATAGGAATGCCTATCACACGAGGGGATGGGTAGTGGTTGTTTCTGTCTGTATGTGACTTCTTGTCTGTCTAAACACTCGAAATCTCGAAAACAAACTGAACTATATATTTGTCATTTTGCATGTATTAGTTTATAGTAATGACGTTTTTATCAGTATTAGGGAAAAATATTTCTTACTTTCAAATAGCAATAGAGGAGTGGAAAGAAGCTAGAAGTGAACTTTATTTCATCTAGGACATTCATACTATAAATCGTCAAAGATAGAACTTAAATCATGCTTGTAAAAGATTGATGTGGTATGAGAAAAAATTTGGCTATTTTTGGTAAAATTTGTCTATTTAATGGTATTTAACAAGTTCTTTAAAAATAAATGGGAATTAGAAAAGTTTACTAAATTTGTTACTATTAATCTTTTTTATGACGTTGTTACAAGAATTTTAACGTCTTTCTATGTAGAAGTACATTTTGGTATAGTCATAAATCATCAGCTGTGTGCAGATATTGCACTGTAGTGATAAGGAGAAATAGAGAAGACATCTTTTAATTAATTATTACATTTTCAATTTTAGTTCTTGACATACTCGGTTAAATTTAGGAAACATATACATAAAATATTTAACTTTTAGATGCAGCCCTTTGATTAGTGTGCATGTAGAGTTTCATAATTATTGCAAGCTTATGGGTTATGTGTACATATAAGCTTATAATGGTTAAACAAGTAAGTGATATTAGTAAACAAACCTAGATTCCAATGAAAATATTTTCAAAACGTTGTGTAGTTCTTCAAGATTAGACCATCTCAATCATAATGAAAGTAACATGATTAAATAAATAAATAAATAAATATATATATATATATATATATATATATATATATATATATATATACAAAGATAATTATATAAAGAGAAAAGTAATGAAAATTAATTTTGAATGCCCCAATTTTTAAACAAACATAACTGTTTGCTTCAAGGCAAGTTTTAGAACTAAAAATTGTTTCCGCTTATTAGTTTTTGTAACAGCTAGTCTTGGAACATTTTAACACAACACATTATCCTGCCTTTGTTTTATTTTTCACAGACTCTACACGGATTTTCTTTTCATTGAAGGGCAAGAATATTTAACAAATTCTAGAAGGCTTCAAGATAACAAGAACATTTATCCTGGTGTTTAATGGGAGGAATGCTCATGTGAGTAGGCCCATATACGGTTCCAACAATTAATAATTATTACCAATATAAGATACTTAGTATAACAAAAAGTTTTGAATCTAGTAAATAACCGATAATCGAGTAATTGACCAGCATGTAGACCTATTGCTCTACTAAAGAAAGCACTTATGAAGATTCCTTTAAAAATATAATTACTATTACATTTACGGGATACTTTCCTGCTGTCGGATAAAACAAATAAGTTTTCTCAAACGAATTCGAAAAATATTTGATATAGGCAACATTAATAATGTTATTTTTATTTTAACTCTAGTTCACCATCCTCTTAGAGCAGCGTCTGGAATCTGAATACATGACACCTGAAAAGAGATAAAAAAGTCGGCAACGAAGAAGCTCAAAATGATTTTTTTTAAATGTTTTCACATAAGCAACACCTAGTCTACAAAATCAAGTGTAATCTAGATGAAAAGGTAATGTCATTGTCTCATCAGGGGCACAATTAAGTGCACCGCGATATTTTCGACACGATTCTAAGTATAGTAGAGAAACCGAGTTTTCTACACATCACGTAGCTACGTATGTGCACTTAAAACGAGTTGTAAATAAATATCACTCGTATATGTATTATAAAACTATCGTTCTTCCTCCACAGATCTGAGGGGATGATAAACATAAACTGGAATCATAGTAAATTAAGAATCAGTTGCAATTAAATTCAAAAAAGTATAGGGGATGATTGGTTTTTTTATTTAAAAGTATTGATCTTAGTAACAATGTTGATATGGATGTGAAAGTAATTAAATAGAGTAAACTCCTAACTATTCCAGGCAAATATTACGATGCAAAAATGTGAATTGAAATGGTTTCCAATCTTGTTTTAATAATTGAGTGGTCAAATATTGTTGATTGCAACTCGTTCGGTGTTTGTATTTTAATTAACTTGAATTCGATATGAACACAACTATAATCAAACATTTGGAACATATATGTATTCCCTATGAACTTCTATTAAACATATATGATTTAAGTGATTAGTCTGTTTCATAAACACAATCCTGATACAAAAAATTTCATTGTTTACTTCCAATTAATTACAAGGGATTACACGTATTGAGAAAAGGCAGAGGTTTATATATATTATACAATTATAAAAAGTCAAATAAACATAGGTCGAGAAATGTTCTATTTAGCCGCTAGCCGCTATATATTTGTGTGTGTGTGTGTGTGTGTGTGTGTGTGTGTGTGTGTGTGTGTGTGTGTGTGTGTGTGTGTGTGTGTGTGTGTGTGTGTGTACACAGAGGCCTTACTCTCTGGAGTGTGTTAGCATCAAGGTCCAATTAATGATTTCAAGTAAATGGACACAAACCATTTTATATCTATCGCAGGGTTATGTTTTCTATTTATTCGGATCTCAATATACCTATTTTTAATACTTTAGTCTAGTACAGTTGTATACAAATTAAATAATCTTAGACTTACTCTATTTATTTCCAAAACGCTGTTAGTATTTCACACCACTTGTCACAAAAACAAACAAACCGCACAACACATCGCTTCAAAACAAAACATCACGAAAGGTTCGATAGTCTTGATGCACACAGCTCATTCAATAAATAAACATTCAGTTATGTCTGTAAACAAACTAACACACCGCGAGCGTGACTCGTAAACCTTGGGCGATGACAGCACGTCTTACCTACTCGACAACTGACTTGAGACTGAACGCGCGCACGCACGCCACCCTACTGCGCATGCGTGAGCGGTAATAGACATGCGCACTAATGCATAGCGCTTCCGCCGCGGTCGCCAGCGCAGGTCAACTAACTCAATTCACCTTGGTATTGTGCTTATCACATCACAAAATCTCAGCTTCTTTACATCAAAACGTATGCAAATCGTGCTACTACACTACCCTTTCCGTTGCTTTCTTGACAACGGAGTTGTAATGCAGTTGGGAAGAACAGATTAGAACTGAACCAAATATCCGTTTGGGGTAGACCTTACGTCTCAGAAAACGTATATTAATTATTATTAAATAAGGAATTACAGATAATCTTACAATATGTAGGAGATTCGTATTGATACTTTTCTAAAGCAAACACTTTAAATGGCAAACATTATACTTTGGGAAACACGCTTACCCCTTGGCCCCACACCGCCGGATTATGTGCTCATTTTTGCTCCCCCTGTCATTTCAATAGCCCCTGTATTTGATAACAGTTTTGAAGATCTAATGAATAACAAGCAGGTAGATTTCCATATTTCTCTAACTTTTGTTCTTAGAAGTTAGTATAACCTAATAAAAAATGAATCAACCTTATGAACACAATGGTTTTGATCTCTTTTGTGGTGTTTATAGATAGTTTCTTGGGGAACAAAATGGAAAATATTGTGACTTTGAAAAATCGTTTGATACACTAAATTATCATAGTCAAAACATCATTGTCACATTTGGTCTACTTTTTTTCTGAAGTCCTCTTTCCTTTTTTAATGACCTATCAATTAATATAGTTGAATAACAGTTGAAAACGGCTATAATTTATGAATAATTTAATTATTTCATATGCTCTATCGTTCTTCAAAGGAATTTTAATAATGGTGTGAAAACAGGTCTTTGGGAGTGTGGACGGTTAGAATCGTGTGGTATAAATCTGCTGTTACTTCCATATTCTATATCACCATAATATTTTGTACTAATAAATCTAAACGTTGCAAAGATTTAGCTGTAAAAAATAGGAAAGTGGAGTGCGAATGACATAAGACCGTTAAAGCATTAAACGTTTATATCATGTAGCACAAAAATATTTTTATTATCTTTGTACAAAAATACATTTATACATAACACTTTTTAGTAACCATTTCTTAAGATATAATTAACCTTAAACGCTCTAACAGAGAACTAACATTACATTGTTGTGAACTTACCTTAAACGTTTGGAGCATGTAATGGTTACTGAGATAATACAAAACATCAAAATATAAAGATTTGATGTTTTACCACTTAACCAACTTAAGCGAAAACCAAGAAAAACATATTAACTAATTCATTGAAACTTACTATTTAGAGGCTATCAGCTGAATATAATGGATTGTTTGCCTAAACATATTGGTCCTAAAAACTCATTTTTAGTTTTGGTTTGTCTGATTCTTCTTCATCCTTCAGCAGCTTTTTCAGTGCATTCGCTCAGTCCAAGCGTTGCATAGTCGCAAGCAAAGTATGTCCTATTTTCAATCCTTAAAGTTCTACAACATTTTACACTTACTAGAGTATGCATAATTGAAGGATAACACAGCATCTTGTAATTGTGTGTATTCAGTTTAACAAATGTCCTTTTTGGGACACGGGATCAAATTAGATAGTTTATTTATTGAGCTCCTTATTATGAAAAGGCCTTACACCTAACCTATTATTCAGAGACACCTCAGCATTTCGAGTTTTTCGTACTAGACATTATCTCAATAATTAAGGATTTTAAATAATTCTAAAATAAGGTTTGATTTATTTTAGTATCATTTCTGATAAATTGGTATGATCATATTATTTACTTCAGATCATAGCGATGTTGATTTTGCACCAAGTTGTCGGTTAAGGAACCTACTAAACCCAACTAGCATAGTTCATGCCTGGGTTCATAATTGATGAACATAAAATGACATATATGACCCAGACTGCTTTGTGTATTTTTAGATAAATTGTAGCAGTTTCGTTACTGCTGTGTCAGTAAGTTGATTTTTTTCTGATAATGATAATCTATTATTCTTGGACTTCACTATCAAAGTTATGCCCCTTCTCATTTTAATGTGCTCTACACACTGAGGTTTATTTATTGTAACCTCACCTTAAGAAATGATAACTAGATGATAACAAATAACATACAGGATTCTTATGAGTCTATAACATAGCAAAGTTCAGTAAAAAACGTAAACTCCACGTCTGTATAACTCATCTTTTCCATGGTATATATTTTAAATGTTTTATAGATGCATACATATGGTATATATTATATACAATGCTAATGTATATAATTTAAAAAAAGAAGAATTAGAGAATATAGCTTAATAAAAACATAAATTAGTTAAAACAAATTTTCCCCTTCTGACTCCATCTAAAATCTATTTTCACTGTAATAGTTTTTATCCACTAAGAATAGTTGCACTTTCAATTAAATGTTTCGTAATGATTGGGAAGGAATTAAAATGACTATCGGGTTTTGACGGTAAAACACACAAAGAGATAAACAAAATTAAACTTTTGAACAGTATTTGCAAGTTAGTGACGGGAGAAAATAAAATTCACGTTGTTTCAAAGCCTCCGACCTCGTCGAAATAAGTCCCTTATCATTCATGTTTTAGTTCACCAACAATAAGCCTCTAAAAGCTGGATTTACTACGTCAGCTCTGGCTGGAACATGTGATTTTGAAGTTATGACTTATTTATATTGTGCGAACGCATCTCTGTAATATCTTAAGCTGGGATTGGTGAAGTGGTTAAATAACCCGTTATTGGAGCTTTTAACTGACAAGTTTGCAGTTGTAATATTCCGTTTACTGTAGCAATGTAATTCGTTTCCAATACAGTATGGAGAGATATATTACGTGTGTTATTTTTCACAGAATATTTTATCGTTTAAATGGACGTGTCGAGTGATATACTGTCACATTCATTTCCCACGACCTGTCGTTGACGTTTCTGTCTCAGATCCGTGTATCTCAACTGTAGCGATGTATTCGTTTCAAATACAGTATGGATATATATATATATATATATATATATATATATATATAAAACGTGTGTTATTTTTCACAGAATATGTTATCGTTTAAATGGACGTGCCGAGTGATATACCGTCACATTCATTTCCCACGACCTGTCGTTGACGTTTCTGTCTCAGATCCGTTTATCTCAACTGTAAATTAAACTACTCCGGTTAATTTCAAATGTTGGTGTACTTCTGATATTTCTAAGACTCCAAGTAATATTTGACTACTAGGAATTTTATAAATTTGTATTATATTTTAATAATAAATGCATATTTTAATTTTTATAGCGGATTAAAAATTAATACGTGTTATTTTATTTTTATTTAAGAGTTACTTTCAATGAAGAGTAAATGAGTTATGGATATATGTGTATTAAATACACATACATCTACCCGTCTCTAAAGTGATAAATACCATCCTTTGTCGTATCGCAAGCCATTCCATACAAAATCGTAACGAGAAATTATAGAAATAATACGATCCTATTCACCGCATTTGGCCATATTTGATTGAAATCGTGTATTAACTTCGAATAAACGGATGAAATATATTTTATTGTGTAAAGTGCTTTTAGCTAATAACAAAGCTACCTGAAAAGGGAAGTGAAGTGATTTCACTATAATGGGTTCCTTCATTACCTGCAATGGTGTTAGGTATTGATCCTTGATTAATAAATAAGCTACAGAGTTTCAATGTCGAATTTGTGGAATGTAAGTAAAATGATAATACTGTAAATCTAGACTAGTTACTGCATCTACTTTCTGCTTTCGCTATATCTAAACAAATTTGATTCAAACAGAGCCTTTATCTGTAATTTACCAAATACAGCCCAACTTTGTTTGTATCCCTTTAATATTAAGGCCTCTTATATAATGATGGGAGAAAATAATTTTTTTTCGGGGCTCACTTTGTGCCCTTTAGTTTGATTGGGCTTAGTAATAGCATTTAGTTAAATTTTGTCTAAATTTTAAAAAGTTTTAGTTTAGTTTAGAGTTTGAAAGTGTTACGTAAAGACATGTACAAAGATTTTGATAGTATCTTAGATTTATGTTATTCCAATCCGATATGATGTTCCGAATCTATGTGATATTGTATTGTCGTATGAATTGAATCTAAATTTGGAGGCGTTTCTTGCTCTCTCTGTCCCCTCAAATGCCTCCTTTTTGGAGGAAGTGATAATATCCATATGTTTGCATGATCAGACTCTGTTATTATACTCTAGACTAAAAAAAAATACTATTTGCTACATATATTAAACTGTATGAAGAGGTTGCTTCCAAAACTGATTTATTTAGTCTCTTGACAGATTTCCTGTACTTAAAAATCAGAGGGCTAATATACCAATCTTAAGTAAAAATATAATTTGGCCGTTATTACAAGGAAAAGTAACTTGAATCGAGGTTCATTGATTAAACCTCTAAGGATAGGTGCTATTATTGAACTGTATACGTCCGCCCTAAATTTATAGATGCCTACCAGTCTCTAGTCCGAAAGTAGTCAGGTAGATCCTATGGGGTTTTAATACGAAGTGATTCCTTTGAAATGTATCTATAAATTGCAGAATTGGATCTATAAATGAACGCTTCTTAAGAAGATCATTACATCTTCAGTGGACTCATTTATGTCGTTAAGTTGCATTGATTTTCACGGTATTCAGTTGATAATAAATCGTCAAAAATAGGTTCTGATCCATTTATTATTTATCAAACTCGGAAAAATATCATTGTCTGATTAATAATTTTTAAGAAGGAACCCATAAAACTTCAAACTGAATAAAGTACTGTGTGTCTTATTATTGCTCTTTCAACGTGGGAAAGAATTTGAGTTGAGTGAAGTATGTTTTGCTTGTCTTACCAAGAATTATTGATTTTTATGTTTGGAAATACCTTGTTGAAATACTGCTTTTAATAAAAACACTTCTCGCATATGACTTGAAGAAAGTAATAAAATACATTTAGGATGGTATATGTGGTAAATAAATGAACAAACAACTAAATCGCATCAGCCCAGAGCCTGATAAACGTTGACGCTGCCTTAGTTCACTGTAGAGCGAGTTAGTTTAGAAATAACAAACTCTGTGATCATGTGTTAGGAATAAATAAACTACTATTGTTTCATAGAACTTTAACTGAACTCTACATATAATCTAATATGTAATGACAGTTGTACTTTATCTATTTTATGAAAAGGTAAAATACACACTCATACAAATATCATATACTAATACAATATCATGCATTCGTCACGCGGAGTTCCTGTGGAGAGAGAGAGGCGGAACAGGTTTGATAGGAGCCATTTTTCAATTTCCATTCTAAAGAATTCGAATATAAATATATTACTCCTATAACCAATTAAAATATTAATACGCTTGTAGACTTAAATATAATACTCGTACATATTTAAATAAGGCATTTATGTTTTAAAAAACCATTGAAAAGATTATAATAATTTCTTCTGCATTCGAACAGATTCTTAATTCCATTTAGGTTATACAAAAAATGGGTAATAGTGATTTTGATATATATCAAAAGTTTTGTAAAATTCTAAACATAAATAAATGTGGCAAGCAAATGAATGGATATTTGGCAAATGATCAATCACGCGCCCTACGTTTTTAGAGGTGTTTTAGTCGTTGCCATTGTTTGCCCATAAGACCGACGTACGAATGTTAGAATTTAATCTTTATTCATATTTAAACATATTAATATTTATATTCGTGTTACTGCATATTAGTTCATCGTAATACAGTTTTGGGCTATGTTCAAAATGTGAAATCTCTGTACATTCAGCAAGTTTAAAACATTGTACGTAACAGAGAGTACAAAAGAAAATGAAGTAACAAACAGGTCTTATTAAATTTCATTTATAAAAAAATATTAGGTTTTGTTTTAATCCGATTAATCTATACCACAAGCTAAGACAGTTTTTAAAAATTCCTTATGCGTAACTGCGAAACTCTGAGAATATTGCCAATAGTAAGCTTGAGACGATGGTTGCTCGAGTAAGACGAGCCAGAAGCTATGTGGCTTATGGGGTCTGGGGTGTAGGCCATACTTGTATAAAGTGTAAAGCACAACTACTGCCAATGCATTAAATATGTAGTGCCATTAAAATACAACACTGCCCGGAACAGCTGATAGACGGTGTTAATCAGCCAAACCGACAAAGGCGGAACATTCACGAGCCAAGCGCTCGACTTCCGACGAGCCGACGCTAATTAATCAAAGGCACTTGAACACCGATAAGCAAACATAATAACTGACTCTTGATATTATTGATCTTCACATTGGACAAACGTAATTAGTTGTTTCATTTGTTTCTCATATCTGAAATAATAATATCTCTATGATGTCCTCTTAGTAAGAACTTATGTGTTATGTGTATTGCAACGTGATGTTCTTCTTTATACAGTTAGTATTCCAGTCTATAGATCACCTACGGATATTCTATGGAACTGTAGTATATCAAGGTGTTGTACTCTTTATTAATTAGTTTTGAGGTTATGAAGTTCTACAAAAGCTTAAATTAGACGTTCCAAACTAAAAGGAAAATATGAAAAGGAAGCAGCTGTGACTATTAGTCAATAGACATTTTCAAAAACGTTGGTAAAGTTTTTTTTGCCAAAGTGAAGTATTGTTCATTTGACTACAGAGAAAATGCAGACAGATGTAGTGTTTTTAAAAGTTAAAACTTCAGTTATACACCTGCGTACTGAGAAATTGGTTATGAACTGAATTTTTGATCATGCTGAAATAATCAATTATAGAACATGACCTACACTTATCACATATTCACATATAACATTAGAAAATAAATAATAATTTATTCAGTCTCAAATTTAAATTTTTAATATTTAATAGTTGAAAACGCTTCCTAAAAAGGTAAATTCATGTCATTTCCGTATAAATAAACAGATACATGCCACTTGTAGAATTGTTCCAAAACATTCCCCACTCTTAACATAAATGATAACTTAAATATTGTCGAAGTAATTTGGAAAAATGAATTGGTTTTTCACTATATGAAATATCTTGATCAGAGGTTAGAAATAAATATTGTTAATGGAATCACTACAAAAGTAATTAAAATGTTAAGCTATAGATAAACAGTAAAATATGATGAATACATTAACAATGTAGAACTATCAAAATAGAGATTGTTATTGTATAGTTGTATTGTAAGTTTTTACAACAAGTGTCTTCTACTATTGCACATCTTTTTTTATTTTGGTACATATAAAGAATTTGTGAGTGAGAACTTGGAAAAAATTGAGTTCTTACAGATTTGAGTTAGATAAGCGAAGCTCATTGTTTTCCATAACAAAGTCCCAATGAGTTTATACATCGTTTTATGGTAAAAAAGCCTACTTTTGTATAAACCATCGTGAAGGAGGTTTTCATTGCATTATATTTTATACCAAACTGTTAATAAAATAAAAAAATAAAAATAATAAAAAATATATTTCAGAATTTGAACGGTTTTTACAGACCTGTTAAATGATTTTCTAAACATACATGTGAAGATATAAACAGTTTTCCAGTGCTTGGTAATACTTACAGTTACGATTTCAGGACTTAGGAATATGACAATCACTATATAATAGACATTAGACCTGATAAAAATGTATGCGTGAAAGAAAACAATGGTTAACTCAGTATGTAAGAGTTTAAAGTTGTCAGCCTAGTTACTGAACGTTAACTTGGAGTAGCGCCTGTCAGTGAGTACTACAGCGAATTTTGAGGCAAATGGTAGATTCAGAGGTATACTATTAGTTTCTCTCATTGTAAAGGTTTTCACATGAACATATTTTGACAGTGTTATCGTGCACTGTAAATAGGTTATGCTATACATGCAAAAGCAAGACTCTTGAAGAAAAAGTAGGTCTATGTAACATTTCGCTGTTCTTGTCATGTTCCAAATGATCTCACTTTTGTTTGCTATTGGAACACGTTCTGCCTGAAGCATCGCTACAGGATAAGAGTATAGTGAACACAACCATCAGGGATTTATGTGATGATAATAGGGTTTTATTATTTACGTCTCAGATCCAGATGATTTTCTCTCTTGGAAGGCGCAAAAACCTGTTGTAGGGAACCCAGATACATTATTATGCAGATAATATATGGTTATCTGCTAATGGCCAAGATATAACATAAAGGTGCTAGGAAACTTTCAAATGTTTTTGTTGTATATCTCAATGTGGAGTTATATTGGAAAACATATATTCAGGAATAACGAGGCTACAGTTATAGACCAGTGTAGAAGGTATAAATAAGAGATTATAGCTTCTTAGCCTTTTAGCTGAAAATCAATGGTAAAGATCAAAAGTGAGCTTTGTGATCAGATCTCGAGTTCATCCTCTACAGTGCGCATGCCGTTAGGTTTTTGTGGTAACCTGGGAAACAGTGGGACACACTCCTTGCAGCTTCCCCTGGCTAACAGGAAGTCAGATGGGGCTGGTTGAGGCACCAACTTTCCCTTATAAGGAGTCGGAGAGACTATCGTTTCAGGACGTAGGTCTTTCTATTGGGATGAAAGTGGCACAAACTCCATTGGATATTGTAAGGCTGGAGGCTGAAGCTGCAGGAATTTTTGAGAGGCAAAACCTGCATGTCGCCGTCGTAAAGAATTTCTTAGTTCCGCAACTTAATTTTAATCTGAGGAGTTTGAGAATCGCTATGTCGGGTTTCAGAGGACTTCTGACGTCGGGTTCAGTTGCGCCAGTCTTGGATTGCTGACGAGAGCCAGGCCTGATACCTTCAAGGGGTGGCGCTGGTTTCTTGCTGCTGGCGGATCAGGGTGACCCTGCTGCAGTGAGCCACGCGTTCCGCCTCCTATCGTCTTCGCGCCTGAGAGACACTCTGCACTTATTGAAGAGCTTGGCTGTCTCTGCTGGTCAGAGGATTGCCATGGGTGCTGGATCCCTGATACTAGCGAACGTGTCACTGTTCATGTTGGGCTTCCGAGTAACTATCCTGTAGGTAACCATGTGATTTTATCTGAGAAATTTATCTGTTTATATCAGGGTTCAGAATAAGTCTCCGGTTGACATATGTAAAAACGATCTGTACAGAGCAGGGAGACAGTATGTATAGGGTAGAGATTGGATTTTCTAACGCTACAATGGGGTACTTCTATGAGTTTTAGTCATTCGCTTTAGAGTTACAAATAACGTTTTCTTCTAGAAATGGCATTCAATATTATATCTCTGTTCAAAAATAAAACTATGTTTTTTCAGTGAATTTACTTATAATTATGATAAGTAATCAGCCAAAGGTTTCGTCTGTCACTTTCTCTGAATTGAGGCCACATGTCTGTTGAATTTTAATATTAGGATTATTCTGTGTCCGCAGTGAGAGCATTTCCCTCCTAATATCAAAATATTCTTTATATTTAGATAAACAACCTTAAAGCGTCACAATTGTTTTAACCATTAACTTATAGCATAAATAGACACGTTATCGCACGCATTACTATCCAAAACCCTTGATACAATTCTCCCACCCCAATTTGCTAACTTAACCTGCTACTGGCAAACCTACCTTTCTGATCAACTTGCTCCTCCCTGGAAAATCTAACCACCCAAGTTGGTTAATTAATAAATCAATTGTACTAAGTAGATCTTATTTAGTTTTACTCATACCATCAATTGACTTGAGGGTCTCTAGGATACAGTAAACGTACTGGGAAAGACTTGAAAATAAAGGTATTTTTATTTATCAAAACTTAAAGTTGGATAACATCCTATTAATCCTAACAACATCACTGGGGTACCAGGAAACGAGGCGGTTCTTGTCCCTCCACAGTAACCTAAGCTATAATTGACATGTCGTCTACCACAGCAATAATTTAAATTCACAGACAGAAACTATTTGTTCAACCGACAAAGGAACATAACCCAATAACTAATAATTGCAAGTTGATTAGTTATTGTTTGCATTTGAAACGTCCTTCCACAATATCATAGTTACTCATAATATTTGCTTACTTCAGAATTGAAACGTGGTAAACAAGGATAAACAATGTAGAACTGTTTAGTTACAACGTGGATTCTGTGTAGTGTCCATACAGTGTTTAACTGCATAAACAATGAGAAATACTAACATAGATCAGGTCAAGTTTATAAACATTGTTTAAGCGTCTACGTAAAGCTTCTACTGATTTTTAAGAAAATCATTATCTTAATACAGATCAGTAAAGAAATGTTAGAATTTAACATAATTATGCTCTATTTAAATATTGTTTATCAAATTGAAGATACCGCCTGAAAGTAATAAGTCACTTAATTGTACGAATATATTGAAAGTGAGCAATCATAGTATTAATATTAACGCATTTTTTGAATAAGTGTTACTAGTATCAGAAAAGTCAAAGAAATGAAATAATTGTGATAGATATGTTATTGCACTCATAAAATAGTATTATTAGACACAGTTAGAATACTGACTGACATAAAACTTAAATTCTTTGTAATAATATAAACGAGTGAAAATCACGCCTTCTAACTTTATATTGGCAATCTAGTAACGCTGTACACTGATAGGTGCGTATCAGAGATAGAAGGCGCACAGTCAAAAAGCGACAAGAGATATAATTAATTATGTCTATTCATTAACTCTGACAAATAAACCCTATACATAGATTGATTATTATAAATGGAAACAGATTCCAATGAAAATACTGGTCAGATGAAATTAAGGTAACTGTAGGGTTGAGTCATAAACCCTTTACACGTAAATATTTTACACATAAAAATAACTCTGTAATGCATAACGCAAGTAGATCGATCATGCAGTTTGGTATTAATGCGCCTACTAACTCTCTTTCTCTGTAATGCTTTTTGAATCAATCATACGCTAGCTGTTTGTAAGTTACTGGTAAAATGCTAAGAATTGTCCTCAAAGACCTCTTTTTAACACAAATTTCACAAAGGTGATGATAGTGTACAATTTTGAAACTTCAATTGACAAGCTGCAACAAGTATTACAGACCTTACAATTATGCGTAGCTAAAATGAAAAATATTATTCAACTTCAAGTTGAATTCAAAACAGTACTTTGCCCCAGAAAATAAAAATGATCGCGCTTGCAAACATAAAGTGTTAAAGACCACATTTTAAAATTCTCTTTCAATAAGATTATTCCACAAACATATTAAGAGTATATTTGTATACAATTCTTCTGCATTTTAATAGAAATATCACAAACACCATGATGGTGGATTTATTATCTTTTTAAAAATAGCTGTCTGAGTGATCTTACCTTCGAGACTTACCTTTCTATAGACAATACTGATACAATTGACCGGTTATTTTCATCTTCACAAATGCAGCTCTTGAAGCCGTTACATTCTTACCTATAGAACATTTTATTTTGTCGAATAATTAAGTTTTGTGGGTATTTTATTATATTGTTACTGACATGCTAAGTCAAAAATCAAGATAGTTGTGATAATAAAATATAATGATTAAGATTTTGTAAGGTTTTATAATAAACATTCCAAACTGTAGATAAGAATGTATTCAATATTTTGTAATGTAAAAATGGTTTTTCTCGATTACTAAAGAAATGTTACATTAGTGCTTTAGATGCCAATAGCTTACACTAAGTTTTCTGAAATCAAAGACTAAGCTTAGAGAATGAGGGATGAATTTGGTTGAAGAGCACATTAAACCAAAAGGCATACAGTGCATCTGAATAAACCAAAATTTTAATAAATTAGTTAGGTCTAATTCAAAGTACATTGAACTGTTGTATTTCAAACAAGTTGGATCACTTTTATATACATTTTTTGTTCATATTGAAGGATCTTTCTATTCCCTCATCCCCTCATAGTTCCGTCCCAGATCCTCTTACAAGACAACCGTAAATCAAACGGTTACAAAACGGGTTAGCTTTTAAGTACTGTCTTGATATATATATATATATATATATATATATATATATATATATATATATATATATATTATTTTTAGTAAATGACTACAAGTAAATTCTTTTTAATTGGCACTATATTTCGGTGAAAACCGTCTCAGGTGCATACATTGTATAAAATATAAAAATATCAAAGAAAACAGTACAAACGAAAGTAAATAAACAGTGAATAAATAATAATAATAAATACAGATGACATGAACTGAATAATTGTTACATATGTTTATTTCAAATTTTGACGTTTTTGGCTAAGTTTTTGATGTTGAGTCCATGTGGAATTTTGCTCTTTAAAACCAATTTATTGGTGTGCTTGTTATAATGTTCTGAGGTAAATTGGGTTTGGGGAATTTGTATGTACTTGCCCAATAGGTTTGACTGAATATGTATTTTCAAAAGTTTCATTGTGATTTATACCATGAGTCACGACAGGTTTCTTTAAATCTTGGTGTTTATAATAAAATCGGTGTCCTGTCATTCTTGTCCTCAATGTATTTGTTGTTGAGGCAATATAATCTGCTGGACATATTTTGCATTGAATTTGGTAAATCACATTTTTAGATTCACAAGACAAGTTGCCAATGATAGGATATGCCTTGCGTGTTTTGCTACTAGTGAATTTTGAAGGATTTGGTAACATTTTACAAATCAAACATCTTGGTTTATTACACGGATGTGATCATTTTTGTTTTTGTATTGCTTTTTCATTGGTGTTTGTTATTGGTAATTTAGGTTTGACCAATAAATCTTTAAGAATAGGAGGTCTTTTAAAGATTTTCTAGGAGTTGTTTTAAAAATATTATTAGTTGAACTAGAATTTTGTAAGGTATTAAGTGCTATTTTAAGAATATTATTAATTTTGTGAAGCCCTGAATTGTATTGGATCTATTAATTTTGGATCGCTGTTTTCAAATTTAGAATGTAGTGTTTTCTTTTTTACATTAAGTTTATCTTTGAGTAATTTTCTTGGATAACCTCTTCTTAAGAATGCATTTATCATTCAATGCGTCAATGTATTTTTCCAAATCAGTTGTGTTACTACATAATTTTTGAGCTCTGCATGCTTGAAAACGGAAGCAATTCATTGTAAGCACAAAATGGATTAATTTTATAATAAATGAAGTAGTAGGTTTTGTGTCAACTTGCCTTTGATTAAGATAATGTTACAGCTTCAATTCCTTCATCGTGTTATTTATTTGTGTATAAAGAAGTGACATCAACAGTGACCAATATTGCATCGTTAGGAAGAGTTTGGGGTATATTTTCTATATATATATATAGTAGTATAATAGCTAAATAGCAGCAACTCTGCATACAAAAGGCGAACTTATTTTTACACTAATTTTATGACTGTACGTCCACAAAGCGTCGTTACAAGCTTCGCTGTAGTTGCGTGCAAAATTTTTCTACAGAAGAAATATTTGCTAGTTATCTTGCCTCATATTTTATACGGATTTTGGTTTATTTAATTGGCTTTTATATCAGTGTTTGAAAACGTAATAGAAGTCTAAACACCAAGTTAGTATAAAATTATGTATGTGTTGAAATACTTATGCTTCACGTGGTAATATGTTATATGTTTGAATCTTTTATGGGCGTATTGAATTTTTTACTAATTTATTTATTTAACTATTTTCGCGTTACCGTCATGGTATATTTCGTCGCCACCATGATTATAGAAATGAAGCTTTATGCACAATTTGAAGTCTATAGGTCCAGTTATCGTGTGGACAGGCAGACAAATAAATAGACAGAAACACAGAAATGATTTTTTCCAGCCTCACGATTTATAGGCTTCGATAAAACTCTGCCAATAAAACAACGTATATTTTGCTATTTTTGAATGTATTTGAATTACCCTAGTTTTAATAGAATGTAAGAAATGTTTTCTGTTTAATTCTATATGCTATTACGGTCAGGTAATGACACATAATATATATTATAGGAGCAAGAGAGATAATATATTTAATAAAAATACTGTTCTATTTATGTTGATGATCCTGGCACTTTCAAACTATATTCCCTATGAACTTATATACGATTGGACTGCGATTAAATAAAATTTTATATTCCTTCTCAATAATTCCAACAATGAAATGACTCGTCGTTCTCGTCATACACTCAAACAATAATTCTCAGCAAAAACAAGTTATTCATCCAACAAACAAACGCTCAACAACTCCAAACCCAATTTTAGCTTGATTAGATTGATTGTTGTTTGTGTTCCTGGCGTTGGGTTTTCAATATTACAGTTACTCAATCACAATATTTGGTTACTTTTGAATTGACACGCTGCGATGTACACATGGACAAGTGATGTTAGTATTGTTTGCTTTACCCAGCACGTTTAGTGTTTAACTGTTCAAACCAACACATTTTTGCATTGTTTCATGAGAGTAGTTATTCTTATTACAAAGTACTGTACTGACACATCTGTGGTTATGTTTATCCTAATTATATATCGCTCTGAGTGAGATAATCTAACACAATGATGCCAAATAATATAAAGTAAATGCTGTATAGCACTAGATCATTTGGCTCACCGGCCACAAGATGTAGATAGTTTTCTATTGTAGTTCGTAACCCAGGTACACTGAAACCTGGTACACTGAAACATCTGTTCCTTAAAAGCGAAATGAACGAAAAAAAACTAAATCCCCGTCTTAACTCTAAGAGCTTCCGGCCTCAGTCCGATCCCTGATTATTGGACTTCTCATGCACTCGCAGGCCCCGGCCTCTAGGAGATCCCGGACTTTAGCCTCTAGCTGACCCTGGCCTCTGGGAGCTGTTTCCCCTAGGACCTCCGGCCACTAGGATGTACAGGTCTATTTTAGTTAGCGGAGGTTCGCTATACCTGCTCCTACCCAATATACACGTTGAGGCTAAGCTCCATTTTATTATCACATTTTAATTAGTTTCTAAACAGATATGCACATGTTATATGTAAGTTGACCATTATAAAATAAAGGAGTGTATCTGAGCACTCGACACGCTATAAGCAAGAGGGCCTACATAATTTCGTGAGTTATACAGTTTGCTGAAATCTTATATGTTTCAAGGTTAAATGAGAACCCTACACTAAATCCACACTGACGTTACTCCGGAGCGACGAACTATACGATATGTAAATATACTGCTACTCATATCAGCTTTCGTAGCGCTATCAGTATCGTATTACTAACTCACGTCTCTAGTGTACCGGATCGAATCTACCTATTGTTGTATTTTTGTTACACAGTTTGGCAATTAAATATTTAAAACATTTTTAACAATATACAATAAATTAAATTGTAATACATTTTAACAATTTTCAATTATATTTACCATAGTTTTACCGCATAATAGGAAAAGGACCACTCACGAGCTGTGCAAGCAAAGAGGGACATTCCGACCGTCTCGACCCTGACCACGTACATATCCACACCATCATCAGAGAATTTTCAGGCTGAGAACTAGGCCCTGAGGGAAGAGTTGGGGAGAACGCGAGCTTTAATATACCATCGGCTTATCCAATACTCCGACACCATCATCCTTGACAGTTACACGGCCTGATCCACCTGCAGCATTTCTACGACTGAGAGCGACACCCAATGTGATCTACAGACCACCTACCTGTAGGGATCACTCCTGCGCCGAAGGTGGGAAACTCATCAACAGCCTCAAAACGACTATCGAGGTTCTGGAAGGTCCAAAGTCTGAAGGAAGAAATATAAACTGGGGAGCATGAGAGAGCGGGGCTGGGGAGCTGGATAGTGCACACAAATTAAAAAAATGGTTTCCTAAAATACAGAACAGATTTATCGCGTTGACCTCATGATATGATAATTCAGAGAAACTAGAGTATGCTCCAATACTTTTAATAAAACAGAAATTTATTAAAGATAAACATTTGACTACGTATGCTACTAATTCCTACAATCGGACTTTTTCAGTTACAGCTGAATTTATGCTGTATCAATATAGAGAGAGACAGCCACTCTCGTGACTTGGCTAAGTGAAGGGATTACTGTACACCATAACTGACTTCCCACCAGTAACGGGAAGTTGCTCTGTCATCGTCGCCAGCACCAAAAGGTTACGACGATATGTCATAGAAAAAATACATATACTTTAAAATTTGGTAAAACGGTTGGTAGCAAATAATAAATACCAATAAGTCGTAGCTCCCGTTTAATCTATTATATTGAGTTGTTATTTTTAGTTTAAATGCTTTCCATGAATTAGCTAACTTCAGTGACTGTTTTGGTGCTCTTTCTATACGCACATGTACAAATGAAGTAATTGCCCGCGAACACGTTACATATAGCTAGCTGCAGCATTGCAATGGATTTTTTTTGTTTTAAAAGAGGTTATTGTGTTCGTGTATTATGGTATGTAGTGTAATAATATGAAGCTATTTGTTCAATACTAGGTGTAAATGACAATTATAAAAATGGAAAATCCGTATATTGCATAAGATAGTATCATTTTATGAAGTTATTCATATTCGTGTTCTTTCACATTGTAAACTTTAAATATAAAAGGTGATTCAAAAAGAGCGCCGGTTTTTACAAAATTAAGAGATTTATTTTAATGAAAATCTGAAATCAAATACATAAATATGTTCATCTAACATTCCGATTTCATGTATGAAAAATAATGTCATGCATATGTCCTCCTCTGCTACGCTGGCACGCAACAACTCTGTCCATGAAATTAGCCATGACTGCACGACAAGTTTCCACTTCAATTTGGCCGACAACCCGTCGAATTTCCTCCTTCAACTCATTGATGGTTCAGGGTTTATTGGCATAAACTAATAACTTTAGATAACCCCAAAGATGAAAGTCACAAGGTGTTAAGTCACACGACCTTGGTGGCCATTGATGGTAGGATTACGAGAAATGACGCGATCCTGAAAGCGGTCACGGAGCAACACAATTGTTTCACGGGCAGCGTGGCAGGTGGCACCATCCTGCTGAAACCACAACTGGTCAATGTCTATGTTATCCAAATGAGGCCACAAAAACTCCCTAGTCATCGTACGGTATCGATCTCCATTCACTGTCACAGCTTGCCCTTCCTGATCTTCAAAAAAATAAGGGCCGATGACGCCGCCCGACCAAAAGCCGCACCAAACTGTCACTCGTTGTGGATACATTTCCCTTTCGTAATTCATGCGAGGGTTTTCTGAACCCCAGATACGGCAGTTCTGTTTATTAACAAATCCATTCAATTGGAAGTGCGCTTCATCACTGAAGATGAAATTCATTGCGAAGTTTTCTTCCTCCTGCGAATTTCTCAATACCCAATCAACAAACTGTCGTCTCTTCTGGTGATCTGCCACATTCAATTGTTGCGTCAGCTGAATTTTATAGGGTTGATATTTGAGATCGTACCGAAGAATTCTCCGTACAGAAGAACATCTTAAACCCAATTGTTGAGAACGGCGACGTATTGATTTCGCTGGGCCACAATGTCACGAACCATCTCAATGTTCTGTTCAGTTCGGGCACAACGACGACGTTCAGAACTTTTGAGGTCGACTGTTGAACCCGTTTTTTGAAACTTTTTCATGAGTCTGCGAACTGTTGATTCATTCGGTGCTTCATTACGTCCTAGAGTACCGCGACAAAACAGTAGCCGCATAACTCTCTCCACTCTGATAAAACGTTTTCACTATTAACACTCGTTGCGCACAAGTAAACTTCTCCATGGTTAGAAACAGAACGCACTAATGAGAGAAATATCAGCTGCGTCAAAAATCGGAATATAGTCAGAATCAATATCAAACATTGTTGCCAACCGATAAAATAAAATTTACCGGTCTTTTCAAAACCGGCGCTCTTTTTGAATCACCCTTTACTAATTTGATATAGTTATAACTCAATATAAATATATATATATATATATATATATATATATATATAGGATAAGACAAAATTTTAAAAAACGCTATGTATTATTAATGAATGATAACTCTCTGTTACGATAACAATATGTGTTACGGTATCACAAAGCTGAAGAAGGAAACTATTCCTTTTCGTATGAAAACGTGACGCTAAGATTTGGATAGTCTAAGGTATCACCATTCTTGCATAACATCTCAGAGCAATCCCTACATCCTCTCGCCTCAGCAGCTGACAGCTACCCATACAAGGAAGGTCATACAACTTTCTATAAAAAGATTAATAAAGTATCTGTTTCAAGGTTTCATCCCTTTTAGTAAATACACCCACCGATTTTGTGAGGGGTTATTTAAGGGACTAAATTATGGTACTGGAAAAATTATTATTTACAATTCAAATCAGGAAGCTTAGAGTGTAACCAGAAAGAAAGCATATAACCAGGGCTCCTTTATTGAGGCAGGAGATGGTGACATTATCATAAATTTAACACCATATCCTTTACAATAAAAAATTAATTAACTATTTTTATTCAGAAATCTTTCGTAATAATACGTTCTACTATCGTGGCTTTTGTTAAAACAGTTTATACTATAAAGATGCTTAGAAAAACTTTTTATAGTCGTGCAAATATATTTTATACGAATATTTACTGTAAATAGTGATGTAAACCTACACTTAATAAAATAACAGTAGGATCTATGAAGGAATCTCACTTCTGCTTAAAGTCTAAATCGTGACCACAACAAATAGTAAAGCAGGTTCTTTTTGTACCAAGCAGAATAATGAAGATGGAAAATATTGTTCAGTAGAAATTTCAAAAGGACTTGGTTTTTAATATTGACTGCGGACGTGAAACAGTTTTTATTTTATAAGATTAAAAAATCAATATTAGGAAGTACTAAGAGAAATACTAATACTGCGCCTTGAAACCGTTATTAGTTTAGTAAATCACAAAAGAATAATAAGACGTTGCGTGATACAAGAGAAAAGATATGTTTGACACAGCTATTTACGTACTTTGTTGTTTCCAAGACAAACAGTCAAAACTTGATATTATATTACAACATATACTACGGGATGGTGGCAAAATAAAATGTTATCCTCCTTTCTATTACATGAAATGATACGCTATTTTTCGTGCCAATCACAAATCCCTCGCCAAAACAAATTATTCATCTAGCAAACGCTCAACAACCCCAAACACAATTGTAGCTTCGTTAATTATTGTTTCTGTTCCTGATATTGGGTTTTCAGCATTATATTTACTCAATTGCATTGTTTGGTTGTTCCAGAATTCACATGAGATTCACGAGGACAAATGGTATTGGGCTGTTACTGTGTAATACTACGTAGTAAACCTAAACTCGTTTGCATATAAGGTTGAGAGTCCTACTAACAAATGCTATTATATGAAGAGCTTTATCCACATAAATGTCCTGCTTTATCCTGCAATGAAATGTCTGTTGTTTAGTATACTCCTTCTTTAGTTATTAAGTGTTCCTGAGGCATGATCATCTAACACAGACTAATTAGTAAAGTAGAATAGACTATGTTTATTAACGCTATTTGTGTAATTACCACAATCAAAGGAAAAATTCCAAATAAATATAATACCATTATTTCTTATTTATATTAAATATTAATATAAATTTTATTTTTTTAAATATTTATATTAATAAAAGTTGTAATGATAAATAGAAATAACGATAATGATAAATAGTTTTATTACATAATAGCCTAATTCAGTGTTTTGTCAATTGATTGAGCTTTAGTAGCGTAGTATTTTCCAAATACAAAACTGTTTTACAGTGCCTCAAAGCAAAACAATACTTTTTTATTTTTTAAATGAAAAGATCATCATAATTAAAAATTCTCCTTGGTTCTCCTAGTTCTCCTGGTGTCGTGATGGCAAATGTTTTGCTAGGAGAGCAGAAGGCGAACCTGTAAAGCGAATCGTCAATTACAGAGACATAGAACAACTAAAGTAACAACGTACAGTAAGGTAAAATGTCAATCTGAACTTATGACACCTAATAATCGAAATTTTTATGTATTATGAGCATTCCTAGCTATGAATATGTCACATTATTAAATTATTCCTTATTTACTTATAACAAAATATGTATTTGTTTTACTAAAGATTTGTATGATTCGATCCAAATTAACATTTTTGAATAGCTTAAGTTACGATAGAGTGTTAATGCGTATTATTTTTGTCTATAATTTTTCTGTATTCTTTTTAAACCTGTTAAGTACAATAGAAAAAATGTAATATGCAACTGAAATGGCTCTTTTATTATTTTTATTTTACATGTCAAGATTTTTATTACTTAGTTCTAACTACAATTTCTAAAGGCATTTACCTTAATTGTTAATCATTTTCGTTGTCATACATTATAGACTTTATACAGGTTTTTTATTTATTTGTTTTTTTTTATCGCAGTAAACTTCAAAAATACATAGGCCTACATTAATTTTTTTTTATTCAACACATATGTCAGGTTTTAATGTAGAAAATAATATAAATAATTTGGAATATTTTTTTCAACAATGTAAATAATAGTAGTAGTTTAAATTTAATTTATGCCAACATCAGGAGCTTGAGAAAAAAATTTTAATTCATTTCTTTTAGAATTCCATCAATAGGTAGTAAAATCAGCCTTATTGTTTTCAGCGAAATAAGTTCCTATCCTCTTTATTGTCATTTGAAAATTCTCCCTATACAACACCTTTTTGTATATAAGGTACTAAGATTATTTTATAGCAGAAGTGGTAATACTGGAACTTTTGAATTAGTTTATAGTGCTAGACGTAATTTTCAGAACATCTTTCGAGTACCTAAAGTCAACAGATCTTCATTTAGGCAATCCTTTAATTATCTTGGTCCAAAGTACTTTAACAAATTACCGCTTGAAATAAAATTATGTAACTCATTTAATAGTTTTGATAAATCTGTTAAATTGTGGTTGTTCTCGTTAGAGGATACTAATTTCTTAAACAGTATATTGATTTAGTAACTTTTTGTTTGTAATTTTTCTTTTGTATATAGCCTAAACCTATAATAATGTAAAACAACATTAATAAGAAACAAATTATTTTTGGTTTGTAAATAGCAAAATGATTACGTTTTATATATAGATTTGTATATATTTATCTACAGGGATATGTTTATGTATGTATATAGAAAAATTATTCAATATTTAAAAGGAAACTTTTTTGTTCTTTGTTTTAATAACTTATAATATGTTTAAAAGTGTATTTTATTTAGTTAAAGCTACACAGAAGATGGCAGTTAAAGTGATGGACTGGACTCTGTTTATTTATATATTATATTTTTAGCTGCGCTGCCACATAACTGGAAATCGTGGCAGTGTAATTCCGAGGTTTTGTAATGTTATTTAAATTGTTTAGTTATTATGGAATAAATCATTATTCTCATTAATTAATTTGGCAAGTACCTTTTTGTTACATGTGCTCTTATAGCGAGATAATAAATGTACTTTATCATGATTTTACATCGTTTGAATAACAGTTTTGCAATTCTTGTAAAGCATTCAGTAAATAGTATAACTTGAGTTAGCAACACAATAAGAAAAGCCTTAAGTATATGTGGCGAAAATTACATACATTTTAAGTCATTCAAATGTAAAAGTATATATCTGCCAAAAGAAATACAGCATCTTAACAAACTAGTTTACAAACTGAAACTCTACATGAGCCCTACTTACCTTTATCTTAAAACAAGACTATTCAATAATATACCAAGACATTTTTAAGGAGTCCATACTCCTTTACTACACAAAAATAACAAAGAAAAAGACGGTGGTTACACGAGCACAATTCAGGAAGCGTGGAGAGTAGCCAGAAGGAAGAAGAGAACCAGATCAAAAGGTATTAAAATGAGACAGTGACTTTACGACTCACCCCTCCCACCCTTACCCATGAGTCTTTATGTCAAGTTACCCTCTGATGTTTAACTTACCTTCCTATAAATAATATTGAAACCATCACCGAGGACTCCTATGCAACTCTTTCTAAGAATGCAGTTCTCGAATTCATTTCATGACATTTTTAAATAAATAATTGTTTTCTGTTAAAAACTTCTTTTGTTGAGTAATATTATACAGTGTTATTAGAATTTTTCATCATTATAGTATTAAAATATTTAGATATCAGTACACAAATGGTTTGTTTAATGTATTATAATTATCGTTAAGGTTTTTATTTAAATTTATAATGAAGAGTCCAATAGCAATACACTTTATTTATTAAATATTAAACTTTTTACGTCTTACTTTCAAACCTCGATCGCTATGGTCGTAAATTAGATGCCAATATTTAACCAGAATATATTAGACTTATGTCGGATAAATTAGCTCTTGGTTAGCAAACAAACTAAATCGGAAATCGAACTAAATCGAATAGATTTGGGATTCCCTAGCAGATAGGAAATATCACTAAAGAGTTTCGTTGTGATATATGTTAACTCTGGATTTAGCTCTCATATGAAAGGTTAAAACTTAATATCAAAGTGGCATTTATGACTGTAAAAAAGCAAATTTTTGTGTTTAAATTTATATTTTATCTTCACGTAGAACGTGAAAATTGTAAGAAAGACTAAAATAACAGTGTTTATTTAAAGTCCGGAAAGTATCACTCTTTGTATTTCTATTTATTCCGTTGTTATTGTTATAAACCGATTTGTTTCAGACGAGAAAATTAAATAATAAGGCTCTAATTGTTAGGTACTTTTTAAGACAGGTTTAAAATATTAAGTATACAGTATTTAAGTAATACTGTACTGCAAATAGCAAAGGTAAGAGTATTTTCAAACATTTAATACTTATAGTGCCAATGACGAATTTAAACAATTTAATACGTAGTAGGTATTGTTTACAACTGATAGAAAAACAATGTAAAACGTAAGAATGTGTTCAAATAATACGATCGAAAGTCGATTTCTTAAAATAATGTTATTTTTATTGTGGCTGAAGAGAAAAAATTAAGGGACGAGCCCCATTCTCCGCGATTATAAGCCAATGTATAAAGGAGTACATTGAGTACGTGTTCATAGCAAAAGTGACACGATATAATGCATATTCGATATAAATTGGCATTATTCTGAGCTAAGAGCCAAGAACATAAGAGAATATTACCCTTCTGTAAGGGAGTATAATCACCTTCCAAAGATGAAAATATTTTCAAATAGCCATAGCCCTGTCACTCTATTCCATTGGTTTGCCATTCAAAAAGTATACTCTTATAATAACCCATTTTATTATAATGCATTTTGTTAACCCACAATTAACTTTTGGAAAATGATAAGACCTTATTTGTTATAAAGTATCATATATGAATATTCATATAATAAATATTCTTTAAAACTACATTGCTAAACTTCAAAATTTTTTAAGTAACTGATTTCTAAGTCAAAACGAAAAAGAACAGTGACAACATAAGAAACAAGAGATAAATGATTTTTAATACAACTTCTTTATTTTTTAAGATATACAAGACGTATCCAAATCTTCAGATAAAGCATGTGTACTTACGCAAAAGAATATTTATACAGGTGAGTTTCACCCAATTTTTAATTAAAACAAGTTGCAAATTAAAATGTATTTCAATAAAAAAAGGGACTATAACAAAATAAAGCTTTATTACCGAAGAAGGGGAATTAGTAGCTGTAAGGTGATCCTTGATACCAATCGCATTAATTCCCAGTAAAAGGATATTAATCCAACAAACGCTCAACTACAACTACAAACTCAATATTCTACCTTGACTAATTGTTCTTTGTGTTCCAGGAATCGCTCTCTCAATAGCATAGTTACTCAGTCATTATGTTGCCTTATTTTACAAGTTCACAAGGACGAAGATATTTCGTCTTTTACACAGTGGATATAAATGTACACTAACCATTACCATTAAATGGGAGCACATATTATAGTTGTAGTAAATACGTAGTGAATAGGGTAAAATGATTTTATTGAACTCAAGAATGTCATTCATAGTTATATTTGTTTAAATTATACAGTAATAATCGAGCACTCAAAAAAAGAAAATAGTTATGCCTGTAATATTTTCTAGACATTCACGTAACGTTGTACGTTCCTAGATGCATTTTGCAGTCGGAAGGCGCACAGCCATAAGCTGGTGACACATTTTTGAATCTTGAGCCTATTGTAGTGAAACGACCTTGACAATCAATAGACAAATCAATATTCAGCTTCAAGCACTTTTGCACTCTTATTTTTGGGATGAGAATTATGGGATACACCTTATTTTATTGATATAATAAATACACATCCAAAAGATGCTTATGTTTTTATATAAGTATATAACTTTTGAAGTATCTAATCGAAAAATACAATAGTTACTTAAAAAATTAATATTTCCTATTTTATCAATACAAATATAAAAACTAAAAAAATCAAATTGAGTTGCATATGAATTATATCTTTAAAATGAGACAACTATCTTGGCTCTACAACCACAAATAAGGACTAGGGTTAACAATTTTTACTATAAGATTAAAACCAAAATGGTCGGGGTTCAAGCGACTTTAAGATACGGAATTTGCATAAAAAAGAGAAATAGGTTACTCACTATCACCTATATATTAGGTAAAATTGTGATAGTATTGCCATAAAATACTCAAATTAAAATAAGTGTGGTAAGTTATTGTTTGCTATTAAACTCACTAAAAATAAAAACAGTTTGAATACTTCCAAGCAAAACTTTAGTAAAATAAGTTTTATAAAACTTCTAGCGTAAAACGCATTTTTGCTATGTAAACCAGTCATTTACCAGGCATAGATTCTAGATCAAATTACCACAAACAAAATTTCTTGGAGGGAATATTTTTTAATCATTGTCACACATATTTAAAAATGACATGCACAAGAGAGCACAATTATTTCGTGACGATAGTTGTGTTATTATTAGAGTAATTATTGAATTTAATGAAAGTGTTTTAGGAAACAGTAGGACACAGAGTATTCATGTAATTAATTACTCCTTTAAAATAAAAAATCTAATCTATTTTTTAAATTTTAACTTTAATTTGTAAAGAATATTAATGAATACAACATTTTATAATTGATATTACATAGAATGTATTTTTTAATATACGATTGAGTGATTTTGAATAGTGAATAAAAATTATGCTCTTACTGCGTATTTATTTAATTTGGGATTCTATCTTCATAGCGTCAACATGATCGCATAAATAGCCACGCAATCAAGTATTGTGTTTTACTGATTGTAACTAAATCCAGTTCTCTGTAATATTCCTATGTATAAGACAACTGCTTTGATGGAGCAGGTTTATCAATAAAAGTTTGTGCAAAAATATATTTTGTTTTCGTAACTGTAATTGCATGTTAATAAAATGCTAAGACTAGGGTTAATGCTAGTCATAATACATAAAATTTTTAAATTCGGTTCCAGCGTTTGTACACCACAATTTTGGAACAATCATCAGATGGTAATATTGTGCAGTATTATTAGTGATAGATAAGATAGACACACAATATGTTGAGTATACATCGGGCAAAATATTTAAATAGTGCTAAACATCGAGCAACAAGTCCCATCGTCCCGTGTGTTCTCGTCGTGTAACACGTGGCCATATTGATACTCTTACGGGAGACAGAGGGGCTGACATACATTGTTCTCGTATGTTATGTACGTTGCCCGGATTATTTTTACAAACGGTGCTAAAAATCGTGATTTTTAATCCATTGCGTCTGGCCATAACAATTGTTGACCACATTAACACTGTTATAAGACAGATCGAATCTAATTGTATTCATTTTGATTTTAAAATATCCGCCAATCTTCGATCATTAGTAAACAAAATAAAATAAAGAAAAATTCTATATTTGCTTACTCAAAAACGCTTTCTGATCAATTATGCTGATTTAATGAAAATATGTGTAATTGTGAACAATAATGCAAATTTATAACAAATATAAAAATTTAATTTACTACGTAGTATCTAACATTAGATCTTTGTTTAATTTTATTCGTCAATTTATAGAATATAAAACATATTTATTTGTATGAAATGCAGAAACAATATAATATTTGTCCTTCGTAATTTTTAATTGAACATAATTTAATCTTCCTTGTTAAATTGTATCAAGTCTAAATTCCACTGTCTGATATTTCAACTCTATCATAAACCCTCACTGAATACAACTTGGTGTGCGATCTCCACTTCTTAACCAAACAACAATTTTCCAATCAATAAACACCTAACGACCCTAAACTCTATTACATCTTGATTAATTGGTGTTTGTACTTCAAACGCTTGTTTCTCAGAATTACACCGTCTGAATCGCTGTTTAGCCAATTGTAATTGCAAAAAGAGTTAGTTTCATATTTTATGCCATGTTTTTATGTAGTAAATTATATTAATTCACTTTATTTCCAGAGCGAGTGTGGAAGTTGCGTAAAGACATTATACTGATAAAACTCAATTATGTTTTCATATTTTATAAGTAAGGTAACAATGAGTAAAATGAAATGTATATTTCAAAGCTGGACAAAATACGTCTAAGCAATGCTACTCAGTGCTTTAACTAAATATTTTAAAGTCTAGAAGAGTGACAGAGCTCAAATAATAAGGTGGTGGTAAAGAGATTTTGTATTTTTTAATAGTTTTTAGCAAATTTGCATTATTTATTTCGGTACAAGAGCTCTGTTTGAGAGCTTGTTTGGATTTATCCAGTAAAATGGTGAGTGTATTAGAAAACCTGTTGCTAAAAAACACGTAGAAAGTATTGCACATCATGTTAAAAAAGGGTATTGCTATTTGATAAAGAAAAATTAACATAATACAAAACAATAATGCTTGGAAAGAATATGACAAACTAGCTAGCTTCCTTTCTTTTTGTGATAAACGTTATATTTTTTTTTATTTTTGCAAAGAATTAAACCAAAGCAAATTACAAAACGAGAACTTTATACAACAATTGTTTATAAAATTTTTAATAGCTATTCATTGGGAAATTTAACTAAACTATAAAATCCCGTTATGAAAAATGTATTTGAAAAACACATATTTTGTTTCAAGTCAGGTAAAATTATGTTTAATAAAATCAAATGTTTCAACTAGCGATTTGCCCATCAAACAGTCAAGGAAAGTTCTGGTGGGAGGCAACATTTAATGGAACACTAGGAGCTTGATGAAAAACGTTTCGATCTTTTAAAGACTGAACGGAGATGAGTTTCTTGAGGTTTTGAAGGTAGCGAGAGTCACTCGGTGTGCATGCACGAGTTAGGATAATACATTTATATATCGACTATTATTAGGTCGTCAACGTGACATTGGCGTAATGTTTCTGAACCACTTCGTTCGTAATTACTAATTACTAATCAAGTCTAGCGTAGTGTAGCTCAAGCGACGCATTAAAAAGACGTAGCGGACGTATATTCTTAAGGAGTCTGAAGGACGTTACACACTGGCACACATAAAGAGATCTAAATATATATATATATCTAAGTATATATAAATATATATATATATACAGACGAGATATAATAAACCTGAAACCTGTATTAATAACCTGTATATATATATATATATATATATATATATATATATATATATATATATATATACAGGTTATTAATACATTTTGAGTAGAGTTTAAGGGGTAACTTGCGGTACTGTAGGGGCTTCTGTCTCTGTACGTAGAGTCTCAGTGTCTCAGTGAGTCTCTGTGGCATTCTAAGTCTCAGTCATTGAGGTAATTTGTAGTGCTGTAAGATGGAGTATTTAGTACTGTAAGGACTCACCTATTATACTCTAAATGAATTATCTATTGCAGTGTAAGAGCTATTTTGTACTACTATAAAGATAGACCATGCGGTACTGTTAGGGTTAGCTTTGTGGTTCTGTGGGACATTATACGAGTATCATTGTAGGGAATACGGATTACTAGCTTCTCTGTAGTATGAAACCATTGAAACTATAAAGTGTACAATGTTTACTATTTCTTTGAAAAATTTGTCTTTTTACAAAAAGATTACATTAAATAATATCTATATCTTCCTTATGTAACTGAAAGTTTAAATTTAATAAACGTTTACCTCGGGACGTAAATAGAAAATATGAAGCGTAAAAGTAAAGATTAAACATTTATAGATCAATGATTTTGGAATTTAGTTGCAATTTCTAGCATAAGTATGTTTTTGTTTTGACCAACTTTTCAATTTCCTACTGAGATGAAATTTGACACACTAGTACCTCATAACTCACAAAGAAAAAAAATCATTTTTATACAGTTCAATTACGCATAAAGGTATAAAATTTCACCACGAAACCAAGAAAAATCCTCATATTTTGTTTGCCAAATTCCAAATGGCCAAGAACGATGAAATATGATATAGGGGAGACAAAATAAAGACCTTTCATGAAAATCACCTACCCATAGAGGCTAAAAAAGAATCGAAACTTAAAAGAACTAAATTTTGTTTTTAAACTTCCTGCTGCTCTAAAAATTTAAAATCTAACATAAATATATACCATGCTTTCAACATATTGCCGGTATATAACGTCTTGGATGGTAAATATTAATATTCCAGAGTATTAATATTTAAATTATCAATAATACATCCAAGACGATATAAAATATTTTTTGATTAGTAAGCTCCTAGTGAATTTTAAGTACAATGTATTACTAAATTTATTAACTATTAAATATTATCTGGTTTGCCTAAAATAAAAATCACAGTTCTAAATAAAAAACAATGGATTTATTTTAATCTGGCCAATTAATAAGTTCAACGTTTCAGAATTTGTATCACTCTATTTTCCACAAAGAATTGACAAACCTTTTAGTAAATTTAAAAATTCCTTTGGCAAGAAATAAAAGTATTAATCAAATATATCAAACTAAAAATCAGAGCTCTCTTCTAAAATAAAATAATAAATTTTTAAAATAAAAATAAAATACCACTTGGAAATAACTAAAATAAAAATGTTGACTTCTAAGTTCACTCAAAATTCAAAATAAAAATTTAAACTTATCTTTCCACTATTTGAACCTTAACTTTCAAGTCTCTGCAATTCAGATTACAACTCTCTCTAAAAATTATTAAAGTTCAATTAATTTCCAATTAATAATTCACACTAAAACAGTTCCAGTTAAATATTAATAAATTACTACTTTTCGAAATCTCAATTAAAGTTATTAACAAAGTTCAATTTTAATTCACTTTTCTTGCAAGCATGAACCAAATGTAACTTGTATGATTCTATTATGCTCTATTGTTCTTCGAGAATAAGTTATTCAGATTGCTCTGTAGTTTCTATGAATTTAATTTTTCCTATAAAAAAAACAACAAAATTAATTTAATATCAAATCAGGAAGACTATTTCAATAAACGTACAATAAATTTGGTGCTTACCTCAAAATCACTCGCGGAAAAAAATTTATGAAACACGGCGCACTGTAATCAATTAATCACGAAAATAACCAAAAGAAGGGCGAAAATTATGAGCGGGCGCTTAAATACTTCCCTTTCCAATCATCTTTGCAGTACATCCGCGGTGTTCTCTCATTGGTCCAGCTGTATCAAACCAGGAGAACAATACTCGCAACAAGACAAGTTCTAATCAATTGAAGGCATTCAACGTGCCTTCCTAACAATTTAAAACTACCAGTACTAACTTGCCAAAGGATTACATGTTCGTTTTTACCCTGACTTTTCACAATCTAATCTAAAATTAAATCCCAATATTTCGATCCCAAAATTTTTATTTAATTTAAGTTTTAATGAAAAAAATAAATCAATGCAGCTTTAAAACGCTACACGGTAAAGCAAATACAGCAGGCCAGAAGTAGATAAGAATGGCCGATAGTAGGTGCACTTTTACGAAATAGAATTTTCAGACTAAGTATGTCTTTCTAAATAAGGATAAGGGAAACGATGCTATGGCGCTGGAAATGCCTTATAATGGTACTAAATACTCATTCAAACTGTTACAGACTCTGACTTCAGGATACCAAAATATTGCCAGTAACTGCTAATAATAAATACAGGTATACAGTTTTTCAACGGTAATATTATGTTTGTTTTAAACATTAATGCCGCGTAATACAGGTCACACCTGTAAGCTTAGTAAAGCTTCATACAGAATTTCTAATGTAAAGCTTATTTGAATGTTGAGATGTCTTGCGGACACATAATGATATAGGAAATATATTTTTACACCTTGCCGGCTTAAAAGAGAAATTGTGCCTACCTACGAGTGATGAGAGCCACATCATTAAATTCGATGTTATGTATGTAGAAATGAAGCTTCTCAAAAACATTTAAGTCAGTACATTTTCAGTTTAGAAATATCGTGCGGACAGACAGACAGATAGAAATAAAGGTTATCCAGCACCTCGAGTGACAGCATCGCTATAACGCTCAGTTACTTAAAAGTTAATTAATCACTTACTATATTTTATTGTAAATTTACAAAATGTGAAAACATATGTAATGCAATGCATGTACTGTCAGGTATAATATCTTGAAATATCTGAGCCGTAATATTCTAATTATTTACATAACCATCCACACGAAAAGTCACACCACGCGTGTAATGAAGAGGTGAGCAGTTGTGGTAGTCAGAGGGTGGTGGAGGAGGGGAGTTGTTGGGTGATTTTAATGTAATGTGACCCAAATAGCAGAACCATATACGCTCCAGTGAGGAATATATTAAATGCACAGTTGGAATTTGTGTAATATTACTACAGTTGAAGTCACATTTCGGTCCGTAGTGGTTTGACTTTATTATGACTCTGAAACCTTGTGTACCTTGTTGCATACTGTCATGTATATTGTATACAGTCCAATATGCTTTTTCTCATAAGCTGTATCTGAAATTATTTAATTTAGTTCTGTAGTTATTAGTTCTTATATGTTAATATTACATCGAAGGTTAAACCCTAATAATGTAACCTCTTCACAATTCAATTCATAACTTCTTTTAAGTGATTAAAATATAATAATTTGAAATAAATAAGTATTACTAACACAGAACTATATGTGCATTCGAAATAAATGCCTAAATCTATAATTCTTTAATATTTTATATTTATAAACAAATTAAGTTATATGTTTAGAATGTTTTCCATGTTTTAACAGCAAATTATCTAAGATTATTTAACAAATAATACACAAAGTTCCACAAAAATATGACAGCAAATAAAAATTTAACCAATAATTAATAATTATTGATTTTTATAACAATTTAAAAACATACTGACTTAATTCTTACAATAAAAGACTCCAATAAAGGTTTGAAGTGTAAAACCTCTATATCCTAAAATTTGATATAGATAAATATAGTATACATGCTCATCCCAACAAAAATTCCGTATTAATTTAATTAACATTTTTGAATTTCTCCTTGAATAAAAAACCGGTTTTTAAAATTCTAAACTGTTGGTTGTTTGTTTGCAGAAGAATTGCATTGAGATATTGAATGCTAGACTTACAACTGTAACCATAATTGTAACATTTAACCTATTAACTATTAAATTTATTTAACTTTAAAATCCTTTACTTCTTAAGTAGGTTTTCGTGATTGAAAACACTTTTTAAATTAGTTATATGAAACACACACACACACAATTCTGGTCTTTTTATTTTTATATTCTAATTTTATGGTTCTGAAGCTCTATGCTGGAATAAGTCCGAACGCACAAATCTAAAATTCTTGATTTGTGATTTTAAAATTGCTATATACTCGTATACCCCACTAAAAATTCTTATATTCTTCACTTTATCAATGCATAATACTTATTCATCATAAAAAATAATGAAGGTTCGCCAAATTTTTTCTCTGAAATAACCCCTGGTGAAAAAGCTTGATAATTTCCAACGTGTAACGCTAACAGAGAAACTAAACATATAAAGTAACGGTTCGGTACACTTTAATCCCTTAGAGTGGCCCTAAGTACCCTCTTCAACTCAAGCCCAAGACAATCTATACAATTCCGACTTTTAGTTGGTCAGGTTGGATTTTTTCTTTTTTTCTTAGTATTTTTTCAAACTTTAGAATGCTATATTATTTTGCTATAAACTAGAATAAGGGAATTAAATAGAATAAGGGAGGAGTGAATGAAACTTTTATAATAATTTAAAGTGTTTAAAATATTTCCTCCTGCAAATTTTATAATGTTTAATACTTAAAACGTTTGAAAGTAGGAATTAAAAGTTCTTATATCGTAATTATAAAATGCCCATCATATCACTTTTAATTTTGTACCTTGGATTTCCCATAGGTACAATAAAGAAAATCTATAGATGTTCGATATGTAAAATAAGGTTTGTTTCGATTTTGCTCTACTTCCAACGAAATATACATAGGCTATATTCAAGCCGAATTTCAAATTTCCAAGGTAAAAAACCCTATTATTGACCAATTAAAAGGACACACTCAACTAATATTAATGCTAGTATATTTACAATAAACATGTAGTTCTGTATTATTATTATTTTAACTAAGATTTGTTATTCTTAAAAAAAAAAAACAAATAATTCCAAACCCAAACAGTTATAAACGTAAATTTTAACGTTTACATGGTTTTATTATACTGCTAATCTTGTAATAAAAAAATAGAAATCGTTTTACAAGATGGGACATTTTTAAAAAGTATGCCATCCTAAATTTTATGTGAAATTAATGAAAGTATGTATATTTTGATCACTTTCATCTCACAATTTTCAGGTAACGTTACAGATTATATTTCTAAGATACCGAGATCTCCTGCGTGAAAGTGTATAGTTTATAAGTATACAATACCTGAGAAAAATGAGATCTTACTTCTAGCTGAATGTGAGATATCACTCAGTTGGTGTATTCCTGTACCTGGTTACTTATTACTACACTTATACTCTAAATGTGACTTGAAAAGGATGATAGAGAAAGAGACCGCAATATATGTCAAATTTCTTAAAAAAAGTGATATAGCTTTGAGAAGAACAGTTTGGAAGGGAAGGTGGTTGCAAGAGTAGTGGCCGTCGAATAAATTTCATGAAATAATACTCGTGTGAATACATTCATAACGTAATATAGATAAATTGGCAAAGTTTCTAAGTAGATGCCCCACAAAAATAGGTTATTAAGAAGTTACTTTATCATGGCTACTTATGCTATGATAAACATGTACTCACAAGAGTAATAAATCTAGAGATATCCTAGCCTCGTCATGAATAATGAATCTGTATTGCACATACTGCAGGCAACATGTTGTTTTCGTTATCGTAAAAATAACACTAAACCATTATTTGTTAACGTCTATATTTAGAACAGAAGTTAAAAAAACAATCACATGTCTAAACAGTTCCTGTAAAATAGTATGAGCCTTACTAAGAGGGTATGTAACCCGAGTAAGGTAGCCCCTCACACATTTTATCGCGTAGTGTAATTATTGTTATGGTTTTATGTTTTTTTAAAGCGATTTAAACACATTTGGGCCAAATTGAATATTGAATTTCCAAAGAAGAAAATCTATGTCTATGTTCTCAAGTAATATACATAACATGTGGTATAAGATAATGCAACGCTGGAAACAGAGAAATATTAAAAAATATAAATAATAAGCTGTGTAACATACAGGCTTCTGTGAGGGAGCCGGCTGTCATTACCCGCCAATCCTCACACTTTTTTCAAAGTCCTCTTATTAAGAACAAAGATTCTGTTCAACAAAAAAGTTCCTGATATTCTAGAGAAAGTACTACCCGAAAAGCAAAACTGGAAAGGTATCTCAGAGCAAAAATATATCTGTTGTTTTGTCAAGCTATTAGCCAGAGGTTACCATTTTTAGGAAAACATTCAAATCGTACTTCTTGTGCTGTAACGGTCACGTACTTTTTTTAACTCATACTTTTTATTTTTTACATAACTACAGCCCAATTATTTCACAGCACTACAATTAAAAATACAGATTAAAAAAATGTTTTATACGTTACCTTACAAGTAAACTTCACCCTCAAACTGCTTCTCAAAAAATCTGGTGAGAATATCAACATACCCCTGAGAATATGAGTATCACCTCTGCCATTTAGACTCCAAACGGGAACTAGTAAGGTCTTATAAGGATAGCTGTATACATTTATTTTTAATATATTTTGCAGTATATCTATAAATTGTTTATTATGATGGTTCAGGAGTTTTCTGTGAGTCTGAATGATTACCACTTTACGGATAGAAGGAACCTCTACCAAAAGAATAAAACCTGCAAAAAATATATATAATAGTGGATTTACTTATAATAACGATGAAAGGAGTTCTGGAAGATGAGTGTCATGTGTCAAGACAAAGAATTGTTTTATAATATTATATGAGCGGAGTAACCCTCCTTACGAGAATACACCTATCAAACCTCGCTCAAACTTCTTAGTTACTTGTAATAACGATGAAAGGAGTTCCGGAAGATGAGTGTCAAACCTCACTCAAACCTTTTAATTAACTACCTATAACATAATACTATTGAATATTTACAGTTTATCAGCATATTCATAAAATTACTGAATATGTAACATTAAAACTAACGTACTTATAACGTGTACTGAAAATATTATGGATAAATTAATTTAACCAATAATATATAGACTACCAGTTTGTATAGGGTCAATACACTTTTATAAAAATATTGAAAGTGGTATCGTAAGTGAAAGATTTAAATAAAAAAAGTTAAACCCCATTCCCCATTGTGGGGTTATGTAATAGTTTCTAACCTAGCGAAACAAATATTTTTGTACATTTTAGTGCATGTGTGTGTGTATATATATAATTTAATACAAATAATTCAACAAATTTAGTTGAATAAATGAAACGTCTCCGGACCTTAATGACAAAAAAGAGACAGAACACTAGTGGCAGTGAAAATGTGAAGTTAAAAACTATTTATTGACACAAATTACTAAGACAACTATTTTAACCAGACATTGTAACGTGTTTATTGCTGCGGTTACATAGCTACATACATTTGTGTACAAACTGTGTTATTTAAATTTTAAAATATAAATATCGTGTTACAATGCAGCAAATCTCATTAAGAAATACAGCGGCTTTATTCTTTATTCTGAAATTGGCTCAATAAACAAGCATTACTGGCTCATCAACCTCCATTTAAACTTAGCGGCGAAATAATTAATGAACTCAATTAACGGTTCCTGAAACTCTATTAATCTGTTTCTCAAAGTTCCATTGAGTACATAAATTATTTACCCTTGGTTAACTGAATGTCTATCACCTGGTTCTGTACTATTTAAATATTTACCTACAAGATTGAAAAACTCCTCCGCGAAGATCTAAGATTTAAGTTAAATAAGAAACAAGTTGTTTAATGAACTGGTTTTATTTATTTGAAACTCAATTCAGGTATTCAGGAAATAATCTTCAGTTATATGATTAACATACTTGGAAATAAAGTTTTCAGTGTGAATTGTTTGGATTTAAATATTAGTATTGGATATGGGTTTTCTTGTAATCTATGATAAATTGTTTGTAAGAAATACATTTGTCCTCAGCCATGCTTGGGTCTCTCGCAGGTAATATTGTTAGACAGCTAACCCATAATAAAACCATAGTTTTTCTTACTTTATTTATTTCTACACTTAAGATTAACGCGCAGAGGCGTAAATTTTTATACGAGTATCATCGTCAGGCGAGTGGATAAAAGATAGAAAATTTACTCTTTAAGAGTTAGTATATAGTTAGCAGACGCTGATTTAACATTCATTTGTGTAACGGACTGTTGGTTTTAAATGTATCAAGCTGAAAAAGTAGGATCTAAGAACAAATATTATTACATATTTTTAACACTTTTGACACCCTTTAATTTGACCTCCACCAAAACTATCACCACTGACGATCAATCAGTGGAAATTCTTAGGGGCAATTTATTCTTTTTAAAGAAAAACTAAGTTATGTGCTTATAGCCTATCGTTGCACATGAAAAATTTAAATTGACGGATGTGGAGGACTATTTTCGTGCAAGAACTTATTACAATTGTAAACTGCAGATAACGGATAGATCATCAAATGGTAATAGTCTACGAGGAAATTCCACTTCTTACAAGGGAATAAGAATTGCCATATTACAAAACACAACTGTATGAATGATTGGACGAATGATAGTTAGTTGGAAATAGTTGTTACTTTATGCTTTTGAATTAATAATTATTGTTTAATTAAATGTTCTCCTGCACAGGAGAGTGATGTTAACATGTATGTTTAAAAGTGTCATTTGAGACTTAAATATAATGTCTAAAGATCCAAGCAAGGCAGACATTTTAACGTAAATACTGTAGAACGCTCTACCAATACTTACCATTTCTATGTTATCCAGCTAACAGTACTATGATATAGGGTTCTTCTGTGAATATTCGCGTTAGCAATCTACACCTATTGCAGTATTTCCACTGGCGCGCTTTGATACTTGATGCTCTTTCCACCCAGTTACAAATATTAATTTCTTTGAATTTGTACATATTCTTTTCAGCATTGCGCAAAATATTCTAGATACACCTGTTTAGGGGAATGTGTCACCATGTCTGTGTTATCTATCTGTGACGAACCAGAGAGAAATATTGGATATAACCCTATTACTCGCATTTAGGAGTGCACACTGCCATGACAAATTATTATGACAATCAATTAAATTTTTGGTAATTAATTAATTCATTAACAGGGAAAATGTCTTATTACATCCTAAATAAATTTTTAACGTGTTTTATTTTTTATAAAACTTGATAGTATGAATTTTAAACGATAGTCTAAGCTCCTATCTTACTGTGTAATTGGCTACTGTTAATTTATCAATGTGCTTGGTTGAAAGTATGGTGTTAGTATAAGCTGTTTTATATACTTATAATATTATAATTTTAATTAGAAAGGAAAATCATTACTAGATCTACTTATATTGAACATAAGTATTTGTTTTGTAAATATTACTATAAACTGTCTGGAGGAACATAACATCATGAAAATCACGTGAAGCTTTTCTATGAAGAAGTCAGATAACGGATTGAAGTGAGAGGAGCGAACACAAAAATTACAACCTCACCCAAAGCCGGCAACATTGAAATAAGACATTGACTCTGACTTTATGGCACAACCCATCCCACACATCTACTACCCGCAACTGTTTATGACATTTCCCTCATTGTTCATCCTTCTGTGGATGTTTTAGATGAGACTTGCTTTCCTGGTAATTCGTAGTGTTATTATTAGTGAGTGCTTAAGGTGTTTAAAACATGTTTTTATATTACTAGCCTGTAACTAGTGTTAGAGATTTAGAAATAGTTGTCTATTTCAACTAAAGTGATGTGCATGGATATTGAAAAAACCGCATATTGTAAGTTATGCAACAGAGTATGAAGTAATACAATACGTAATACATGAAATATGTTTAACATTCGGACAGAAAAAAATTTAAATTATGAATACAATACGTAAAAATGCGTTATTCATTTCATAAAGTCAAAATACGGAATAAATCTTATTTGCGTATGGATGTAAAAATTTAAATACATTGCTATGAGAATGATTACACATTTACGCTCTGTGAATCGTGTAATAAATGAAACGAAGAACAAAAACTACCCCGCACCTTATTGGCCTATTTTAGACGTTATTGGTTTAGGAATAATACGAGTGTGCTCTCCTTCAAATCAATCATTAAATCCACTCAGAAGGTTTGCAGTGTCTGGTCATATTTGATAAATACTGTCATAATAGATGTCCCATTTATTGATATCTTTTCACAAAGTCAGATTAGAGAAAGCCATATTTCATCTGATGGCTCCAAATATATTTAGATACAATCATGGAGTAAACGATAAGTAATTTTATTACATTACTTATTTTTTTAAACTTGCAGTCCTTGCAATCACTGATTTTATTTACGTTAGTAGTTTATGTCCCTTTTTTATATTCGAACGTAATCAGGCCTGATTTTTGAGATGAATGTATACACTTTTATACATTTTTGTTTACGAATATAGAACAATTTAATAATAATTGCTGGAAATATACTGTTTCGTAAAGAGTTTTCAGTTCTCGGATTCAATTGGTTTTGTGAATTAACCTACGTTTTAAATGTAACATCGAAAACTGAACCCTAAAACTACTCCTCCAGTATTCCACGCTTAATTTTCAAGCCTCATAATCTTGTTAACAATGAAAATCTTCTCTTGCCAGCAAAGGAAGCCGAAAATTGAGAAGGGATCTTTATTATAAGGTGATACTAGTGTAGATAAGATATTAGCTGAATCTCTTAAACGACTGGATGCCAAAAATCTAACATATATATTTACATTTCCTTATAACTGTAACTTACATAATAAATGTTTAGAATGCCTTTTTAATGGCTTTCGTATATTGTGATGAATGCATGTCTAAATATATGGCTTACAACTGGTTCGATAGAAAACTTCAAAGCTATATAAACATTTAACATAAATTAAAACATTCTGTAATCAGCGATATGGCAAGAGATATTATTTAGGAAGGTTCAATGTAAGTATCAAATGCCAATCCACCATGATTTCCCCAATGACTAGTTGTCCCAGAACTCGTTGTGAGCCGTAGCATGCTCTTCGTTGTCTCTTATTCACATTTTTCACGATTTTCGCTCGGGATTATGGATACTTTGCAGGTATCAAAAATATAATTACTTGAATAATGTTTATATTATTATTATTTGTTAGAGGATAAATCGAACAAAATCAAGTGTTGTATTCACAGTGTATAATATAATGTGACTTACTATAAAAGCGCTTTAGTTGAGCAATGAATTTTCTATATAAAGATATCGTTACCGACCGATTCAACAATGCCCTATTAAATATAGAGACGTGAAATTTGGCAGAAACGTATATTTTGTGTCCCAGAGACATATTAAATAATTATTCTTTTCTGACATCATGAGTTCGCCCCACTGGCCTGTAAATTTGCCTAAATTACCATAAGACATGGATTGCTGCAACACAGGTTATTAATTGAAACACGACTGTCAAAAAGTAATCAACTGTTCTTTGTAAACATTATAATGTGGTAACGTGGTATATAACATTTTAAATATGTTTACACTTATAGCTTCAAAATATAGCTTAAAAGTATATTTTGTGGTTACTTTATGTCTACTCTATCTCTAGATCATTTTTGTACAATTTAAAAACCATATGACTATGACCCGTTATTATTATTAGGGATTTGCGTGCAGAGCCGTTGGTAAATGCCAGTTATTTTCTAAACCTAATACGAGGTTCATAATTCAACTATAATAGTGCTAATGTGATTTGATCTAAAGTGTAATATGAAAGAAACAAAATTGTGATTTTTAAATGTGACATTTTTTAAGATAGCAAAATGTTTAAGGTTTACAAACAGAATGAATTATCTTGTTCTATCAATCGGTAAAAATGGATCATCAACAACTAATTTACATCATACTCTTAGATAAACAAAAGCTATAGAGCTCTATCTCAAATATCACCAAGTTGAATGTGGATGTGTAACTGTGGGTGTCGATGGCGCTCTAAGCTAAGTTGTCTGTGAGTTGATCTGGCAGCTTCTTCACACACCACTGAACCTCCCGGCTCTTTACGCTAAATTTGAAGGTTTCTTAATTATGAGGAAAAGATCCATCAAAGTACACTTTTACCTACAAATGCAATATATATATATAAGACAAAATAGTTTTTGAAATTATTCATTAATCACTAAATCATTATTTAATCACTTAGTGATGTCAAATTTGATTTAGTTGCTAAGAAATACCTCACATTAAAAAAATAATCTATATTTATATTTTATTGTGATTTTGAAGAATATAGGAACGTTACAGTTTTGATGTAGACTTCTAATCTACAAATTGCAGTGAAAATTGAACATTTATTTATATGATTTCTCGTTCAAGTTATTTATCATCACAATTGTGGACGCATTTCTTAAAGCATGTTTACTTGACATGGTATGAACTTCCTACAAGTGAATGGCAAGGTTAAGTTCGTTGTTGGGGCAGATCGGACCAAGAAGGGCTGAGCCCTAGAGTCAAATCTTTTTCCAACACAACTACTAGGTACACGTGACTGCGTAACTTTAAAGAAAATTGGAATACACATTGTACATGATAAAAATTTACCCTGGATGGGGTTTCAGTACGTTTTATACGTCCAAAGGGCTCTTGGAGCTCTTGGGTTAGTAGTATTTATAAATGATGTCACAGGATATCATGTAGTTGTATAGATTTTAGTCAAAAGACAAAACTGTTGGAGCCAAGGAAGCGGAGTCCCAAGGCCAAAAAAGTTTGTGTACAATTATAGACGCCTTTTGATTGGATATATTTTAACCATAATTCTAAAGAACATTCTATGTGATAAATGTCATGGATTTTCGGAAACTTTTCAGAAAATCGAATGGAGCCTTAGAGTCAAAATCGTTATGCACATGATTTTAATCTAAATGCCTTGTCATCAGATATATTTTTACCCCAATTAGAATGAACATTCTATTAATCATAACAAATAATTTCATTATTCCGAAAGCGAGCAGGACAGAGCTAAAAGGTTACAAACTGATAGAGACCTGCACCTGCCAGAGACTTGTTCGTCATAGAGAGTAAGAGATTTTAGAGACTGGTAGCTGCCAGAAGGTGGTATCTGTTTGAGGTTGACTCCTAAGAGAAGCTAGGTCCTGCAAGAAGTCAAGAGCTCCCAGAGACCATGAACTGCCAGAGACGGGGAACTGACAAAGACCTAGACTTTCCTTAGGTCAGTAGTAATTTTAATTCGTTTTTGACCATGGAAGGATTGTGTACAAAATAGGATTTGCCCTGACATTTGCTCTCAATTAGTCATACGTATAGCCTGAAATATTCCTTATTTGAATGATTAAAACACAAATAATAACAGCGATGTAACAAGCAAGCCAGGAATGACAATAAACATGTTTTGTGTCAATTCCTTGCACATACAACCAAAGTATGCACTTCATAGAAACAAAACAAAAATTATTGTGTTAGAGAATCTGTGTTCCTTTACGCGATCCAGTTAATTCAGTATACCATCATCAATATACCACTATTATGAACCGACACGGAAATGTACCTAAATGTTGTGGCCGGTGGATAAAAAGGTGTTTATATATGTTCAATATAGAGTAGTTTGCGAGTAATCAATCAGTTACTTAAAAGAACTAAAGAATGTTATATATTTGATTCTATAACTGATATAATTTTCGGAATCATTCTCTGATGTTAGCAGATTTCCAAGTCAAAGGTGTTGCATTGGATGTTGCTTGAGGTTAGATCGATAATTGACAAGAAATACTTATAAGTTTGGGCGAACTGGTGAGTTTCATAGAGAAGCTTTTTTACCTAAAAATAGGTATCGTATACTTTTAATACTTTTTTGAGTAACTTAAGAAATTGCATTTATACTTTAGATTATGACTAGGAAACGTGCGTTAAAGATTTTTTACTGTAATTAAAATAATGTAACCAATAAACGAACACGCCACCGTCTAAAATTTGAAATCTGTTACGTTGTAGGCTTAAATGAATACCGCTAACAAATAAAAAATCCATTATCACCGTATCGCACTTTATGAACTTAATACTATATTATTGTATATTTTATAAATACTATTTTATATATATTGAATATATATTAAGAGCTATCTTTTATCTGCGGCTTAACGCTGAATTTCTGATGATTAAAAGGTATGTCTTAGGCTATACTTTTAAATGGTACCAAGAACTCCTGAATGATAGTAAGTAGTAGATGTCGTGACAGAAGCAAAAAAGTCCGAGATATCCCATCTATAATATTTACTATTTGCTTAGTACCTCAAAGAAAATTTGCCTGCTTCGCGAGACCTCACAGTCGTGGTTTGTACCCTCGGGTTTTGGTGTTGGAAGTTATGGACGATTTGCTATGTTATTGAATGTGTAGTGGTCACGGGATCGCCGCACTCGCTTGTTTCCCAAGTTGTACTCTCTGAGGGAATGAATCATCTCATGTTAGTAGTACGTGTCTCTGATTATACGAGTTTTCCTCCAGGCACTGTAAATATTCCATGCTACAATGGAAACTAAAAGGAATTTCGTATACCGTATGTAAACATATTCACAATTTTGTTCTCTAGTTGAGTTTTACAGTAAGATATAATAGTTTCCATAATGCATTAAATTATCTGAATTCATCATTAGCACCATCTTAAGTAAACGGGTATTGTCTTTGAAGAATTCAGGAATGCCTTTATAATTTATAAATGATTTTATTTTGTGTTCAGTTTATTGAGCTTTATGATTTGAAAATAAAGTAGAAAGTCCAATTCTGTTAAGTGAGTGCCCAACTATTCATCTTCTTTTTTATTACCTCGTTTACTCCAATTTTAGCTTTCCGCCTGCTCTCCTGCGGCAGATAACTGAGTTACTGTAGTATATGGCACCTGGCTATTTCATTCCATTTACTTTATATTGGCAAATTCATTCTATATTTCCTCTTTCCTTAAGTAGTGACTGGGTTGGACTGTTAAGGTAGAACATACGCAACACACACACACACACACACACACACACACACACACACACACACACACACACACACACACACACACACACACACACACACACACACACACACACACATATATATATATATATATATATATATATATATATAATGTCACAATTTCATCATGTACAATTTTCATGTTTTGGAAAAGGTAGTTTGTTATATAATTTGGTAGGTAATTTATTGAGATAAATCTTGATTTATAATTATCTTAGTTTTTAACAAAATGTTTGTTTTAAAAAGTTTTTAATACCTTTTTAGTATATAATAATTTTATACAGTCAAGAAATTCACTATTCATAGAGGCAAAACATCCTAAAGGCGCTTCACAAATATCGGGATACTATTGCTTCTTTTGGTGCTAAGACGAAAGTGTTTTCGCTTCACGTAGGTAGGTAAAATAATGCATAGATTTTAAGGTTTTAAGATTATTTTCGTATTTAGAGATGTCATAATTAATACATAATTAATATGACTGTTAAGTAAAATTAAAATTGTACTAGTATTGTTTTATTAGTAGTTACACACCACAACAAATCTTTTCGATTATATTCTACACTTTCACGAAATTATGAATGTACCAATTTCTGTGATCTATTCTAAAGCTTATACTGTAAAACTTCATCTGTGTCCTTTGTGAATCGAAGAAAGATAACCAGCACAACATTGACTAATATTTTACGAAGCCGAGAGACAATGAACATGATGATTCGATAACTTTGTACAATAACAGTGAATGTGAGGGTGGTCGGATCACCACCACTTCTTGTTTACTGTGTAACCACGTGCACCAGGAGTCACTTAAGTGCCTAATGGATATGTGAGAAGCTTAATTTACGAAGGAAAAGTCGTCATATTTGTAATTGTTAGCAGCTTTTGTAATTATACCTTGCCTAATAGAGATTGAACAGACATAGGTAACATGAGTTCATTCACAATGTTTCTTTGACGTGTACCTGTCACCATTAATGAACGATCAATGTACTAACTCTGAAGAAATTTATAAGTGGAAGAACACGACTAGGCTTCCCGTCGTCATCAAATTCTTACTGTTAGAATGTAACAGTCTAGCAGTATCGTATTAATTACAATAGTGCAATCTGTCATTGAGCTTCACGAACAATCTATTGTTCTAGTTTATGAGTAGTGTTAAAAACCTTAGATTATTGATAAGAATTCAATTTCAGTCCTAGAAATTCAACTTTTTAAAGTAAAGTTTAGAAACTTGAGTTAAGCTGTGTATTTATTATATTACAATTTGGTGCTTACATGAGCGCACTAGGTAATGTTCGCTTAGTCATTAATACAAGTAATGATTCTAGCGCATAAGCATAATAACAATAGTGTGACATAAATTATTTTGGGCGCACTCCAAAATGTGTGAAATTTTAGTCCTACTTAAAACTGTTCCGTTCAACATCAAAGCAAAAACACATTGTACCTTTTTAATGTTTAAGTAATTGACTTGTCCATTTGAATGCAATTAATTTCGGCTTTTTGCTAAGGGGAGCCCGAACGCCATTTAAACATAATGTTAACTGTGGGACACATTACTCAAAGACTAAAAGAGATATCTAGATGAAACTTTTACAGTACTTAGAGGACACCTTTTGCTAGGTTTTGGTGAGAGGAGTTTTGAATACAACCAATAATAATATTATTTCAATTTTTTTTTTTTTAATTGTACTTTATTTTAACAAATTTTATTTAATAAAAAAAATCAATATCTCAAAAGTTAGTGACTCAATTCAAATATGCTCTCTCAGGGAACTAGGTTAAGCCCATATAAAGATGTCCTGAAAGTTTCATTGGTCTACCTTTAATACTTTTTTACTTATGTGTCTTCAAAATATTAAAAATGCAACTTTCGGAAAATCAACAAAAACTAAAATAAAATCATATTTTTGCTATTTACTCACATTTAGTGCCCTCCAGCAGCATATGCTGGGTTGTCTGGGTCTTCTGCATCTTGGTACTGGTCCTCAAGTCTCCTTTTAAGCAAGGCCCTGCTCTGTCTGATCTTTTTTTCCAATTCTTCTGCGGCCTTTTCACTTTTATATATTCGGTATTTGTCTAGGCGATGCATAGCCTGAATGAAGTGCTTACCTAATTGTAGCCCTAGGTGCTCAATTACTTTACATTTGCTTGAATAGCCATCATTGAAAGACAATACAGCATCTTGGGCACCAAATTTTAATGTTGGTAGGCCTACGAAGATCCTTTTAGGCACACGGGTCCAAATAATATTATTCAAGGCCTGGTTTGGGTTTTGTGTTTTACCAGCTAAACATTTTTTTAACAATTCAGGGTTACAGAGATCTCTAAATATTGGCTTTACTTCTGACATTATGATTTCAGGAAGGTGAAAGTTCTTGTCGTGGTCATGTTCTTTGCCCTCGATAACTGCAATGTTGTACTTACACCACATATCAGGTTCTTTAGGACAGAGTTCATGACGTGGCTCATTGTTACTTGACATGACATGAAAGTAAGTGGCCCAGACTGCTTTTTTCATATCATTCAGGCTGTGACAATTCCTTCTTATAGCTAGGCCATAAAAAAATCTGAAGCTTTTGAACAGCTAAATCTGTTAGTCAATTTTTTCCCGAAAGCGGCTTACCATCAGCAAGCTTTGTGTTCTTTGATTTCTGTTTCCGTGTACGCAATCGAGTTCCCATTCTTTTTTGAATATGCCCTATACACTCCAATTTACTTATTTTTATATCCTCACCATAGGGCATATACTGAAAAAAATAACTAGTAGCACTATAAAAAGTAAAATGATGCTAAACACAAATGTTGTTGCAAATATCTGCTAAAAATTACGTTGCAAGCATACATTCAAATAATTTTCTATCTAATTTAGAGCTTTATATATATGAAGTGTTATATATCACTGGAAAGAGGAATTTCTAGAGAATAATAATCAATAATAATCAGAAAATGTATAAAAAAATAATTATTTGGCGTTTGGGGTGCCCAGCACGTAGCCTCAAAACTAACGCACTAAGTGTAATATATAACAATTCAACTCTTGCAATATTTTGCAAAACGTTAATTTAATTTGTAGCTGATCATTGGTTTTAAACGAACCAACATGCACTGGCATTTACGTTGGAGGTTAATTTTAAACACAAAAATGTTTATTGTAATTTATATAACGTTATGTTGAAGATATAAACAAAATTATACCTCTTTAATATTTTGTGTAATAAGCTAATTAATAATTTAGAATTTACAAGATTCTCAATATATTTTTCAGAATAACAAAGTAGAGTTTGCTATGTAAAGCTGGATTATGTTTATATCATACTTTAAAAGACGTTTGGTTGAAATGTGCAGAAATTCGTTCTGTGACTACCTTTTACCTGAAGCTTTACACGCCAATTCATACAGTATAAAAGGAAGAAAATAAGCAATCCTTGTTTAAATGGATGTTTAAATAATGAATACAATTGAATCAACAAATGGGCTCCATCTTAAAATAACTTGTTCAAATCATTTAACTTAAAAAACCCGTAAGGAATAGCTTTTTTATGTTATCCCATAAAATAAAATTACATTTTTCTTGTTAGAAGAATATAATTTTTAACTTAAAGATAAATATATAATTTTCTCATTTTTAGAAACTTGATACTTCTAATACTATGTTTTATAACGTAGTCTGGTAAAAATAACTTTAGGACAGATTGGATAAATCAAAAATCCATTAAGGTGTGAAAGTAGAGCTGAATCAAAAGTGAGGTGAAAAGGCCGTGAATCGTTTCCCAATATTACACAAGAGAGGGGTGGAGTAGCCGCCTACCTGTATGTGTGGTTGGACAGTGTTCAATACTGCCTCCACGTATTGGACTATTCATTTACAATCTATTACAAGTCTGTTATATCCTTACCTGTCCGTTTGTTGATAACGTATAATATTTTTGACCCTCCTGACTGTTGAATAAATCATTACTATTTTTAAAAGCCTACGTAATTATTATAGTTCACAACTGGTAAATAATTTGCACAACCTGAGAGAACAAACAAGTAAAAACAGCTGATGCCTTTGCACTAAAATTTGAAAAAAAAAATGTTAGTAACTATATATAATTTCTACTATATTGTGGAGGATAAGATGAAACGTTTTTATCTTGTATATTCTACTATTTAACATTATTAACCTTTGTAACATTCTATTATAATAGTTTTAAATTTTCCATACTTAAAAAAAAAAAAAAAAAAAAAAAAAAACTAGTAACAATGCAGTTAGATATAACAATAATACTAGAACAACAAAATACTCTATGGTTTACTCTTATTGTGTACACTGATTTTTACTAATAATTTACTTAACTTTCAATATTGTGAAGAAATCAAAATGTTATGTAATATAATTTTAGTTTCCTTTTTCTAATACATTTTTAAGTAAGTTTTATATTTTGCATTCATTTTTTTTGTATGCCCCATAAGTGTATTTGGAAATATGTAGCATAATGAACTACAAAATATGGGTGTTCATTATTAAAAAAAAAACAGTAAAATAAAAATAACATCCATATTTTTATTTTTTTTGTTTTAAAATGATATTTAACTTGGCTGCAGTTGAATTGTCAGTAATTAGTTGTGTGTTAGTGTTGTATTCTCCAACATATGCCAGCCACATAACACATGTGTGTGGGTCACGTTATGCCACAGCATGTGTATGAGCAGTTCACGAGTCAGGCAACGTGCACTGGGAACACATGTCAGCACAAATACGATCGCATAACGTTTATTTTCAAAGTAATAATGTATTATAGTGAACATTTAAACATATTCAAAGTTTATATTTACCATGCATATTCGTTTACATGTATAGTTTTACCAGGGACAGTTTTTTATTATTAATATTTGCTTAAAAGTATATACATTAACGACGGTATTAGGCAGACAATAACACATATTCTCACATATATAATAATAATATATCCTATTACTTCAATTTTGAGTTTAGTTCCAGTTCATCTTCCTTTCATTGCAGCGTATGTTATATGAAGCTGTCTTGGACTTGACTCCTAACAACTGGAGTTACGTCTATCTGAAGAGAACCAAAGAAAGCCGACGACGAAGAAGCTCAAAAAGGAAACATTTAAATTGTTTTGAAATCACAGACACCTATAAATAGGTGAAATGGTAGTCTCATTGTCTAATCTGGTACACAACTGAGTGCTCTAAGATGTAATATACACGGCTAAAGAAGAAAGAGATTGATTCAATTGAATTTTGAGTTATCTCCAGTTCCCCTTACTTTTATTCCAGCGTCTGGTATTTGACGCTGTCTCAGACTTGACTCTTGGAATCTGGAGTCATGTTCGTCTAAAAGATCTAAAGAAAGTTGACGACGAAGAAGCTCAAAACGAAAAAATTTACATTGTTTCGACATCACAGACACCTATAATTACGTGAAGTGGCAGTCTCATCTCATTAGATACAAAGTCCTATTACTATTATTATGTGAAAAAATACAAATTAATGTACCATAGTATGTATGTAAGTTTTTGTTTATTAATTTAGAGTATTTTCTTCGGTTTCCAAATATATATTATGCTTTTTGATTCATAGAAGGACATAAATATATGTATTTGAAATAGCAAACTTTTAATCGAGTGCTGTATTTGAATTTTATTTCCTAGTATGATAAAAAACCGTACAATTTAAAACTTTAAAAATAGAAAAATCTTGTAGGACCTGTGCGAAAATATATACCGAACTTTGATTTTGGCAAATTATTCCATACCAGATACAGGATACTTAGGTCCAGACCGTAGCTCAATGCAAAGCTCTAGAATCCAGCCAAAGATCAAACCTAAGATCCCAATAGAGGGAAGTTATGAAAATTGTATAGAGCTGGTATAATAAACTCATAAATAACCTTAATAAATCATGGATTGCCATATTAGCATTACTATTAAGTTGTTTATTGGTTAATTGAAGTGTTTCGCAGCAAGCTTTAAAATGAGTCAGGAAATAAGTTTATAGTTTAAATGAGAATTGGTTTGTAATAAATATAAACACTATTACATTCATTACTATTACTTTATAGCTTTTATAGGGCAGTAGTTAAAGACTCCAAAATATTTTGCAAGGTAAAAATTTGCCGAACTTAAACTTTTTAGGGTCTGAAATTGAGGGTATGAGTCGTGACTAATAAATAATATATGAAGTTAAAAGAGACAGTTTGGAAGATGAATTAATTACAAGTGAAGCCGGGAGGGAAAGGGTGAAGAGGAAGTCCAAGAAGTAAAAAAGAGGGAATAAGACTTTCAATGTCAGTTAGTGAATGCACTTCAATTTATATATATATATATATATATATATATATATATATATATATATATAAAGTTATTAACTCCAATTATAGGGTTATCTGTATATATATATATATATATTAATGTAATGAAAAATTACATATTATTACATTGTTTTAAAATTATATAAAAAAGGTTTTAGTTATTTTTCGTTACATTAATATATTTATATATATATATAAATATACAATATATGTATATACAACACACACACACACACACACACACACACACACACACACACACACACACACACACACACACACACACACACACACACACACACACACACACACACACACACATATATATATATACATTATTATATAACATATAATGTATTTATACTCGAACATTATCAACTATTTGATAACATTTAACTCATATTTGATAATACGTTTAGAAACAATATTTAGAATATAAGTGGTTCACTGTCAGAAAGTTGAGAATTTTATGGAAAATTGTTTATTTGTTAAAAATGTGTATTTTTACAACCGACGTATTTTGATCTCTTAGAATAACCAGTGTTACTATTTTAGTGGCTACTTAAGTTTTTTATTTGAAACATATCGTTATTTAAATATTGAAATCATTGCATGACAGTTAGTAGTAGCGGAGCATTCGTAAAGGCAATATTACCTTTTGTGTGACGTCAACAAAGGTGTAACTCACTTAGAAGCTTGAGTGTGCCGGACATTGTTTACTCAGAGCTGAGTTTGTCGTTGACAACTGTTTGTTTGCTAAATGTATAAATAATATTTATTTTGTTTCTATCTTAGCACAACGCGTTGTCTAAACTGAGTATAAATTAATTTAAAAAGTCGGTTACATAAAATCCAATTCAAGTCTAAGTAAGCAATAGAACAAATGGTGTAAAATTCAAAATAAATATAAAGTTATAATCAATTGAAAAATGTACTTATTCTCTCTTAAAGAACATGTTACATAAATATCTCTCTCTAATCTTAGTTTGACGTCTCATTTCAAATAATATTAAACTTTACCAATGTCTAGCTGTAATCAGAAATATTAGTAGTTCCTGAGAGTTGCTAATGTAAAGTTCAAAGTAAACAGCCACCTAGAAATAGTAAAACATTGCTATACATTACAAGTTTAGTGATGTTCTGCCGCAACGTTTCAAAGTTTAATAACTAAGATTACGTAATAGAAATTTGGATTAATATAACAGGGATTATATGTGTTATTAATGGTATTAGTATATTAAATATAAAAATATGTGTTATTAATTAAAAAAAATGTAAAAAAATAAAAATGAAAAATTGTTTGCAAAATTAATTTCTGATTAAGTCCTGTAATATTTTGGCCACGCTGTGGAAATAAATCTTCAGTCAGCCAAAACTCATAATGTGGGGATTTTAATTATCACGACTTTAACGGAGTTTCGGTTTAAAACAGTTAACACAGTTAGGCTGAAACATATTATGATTGTAACTACGTTGGTAATGCTAGGACGAGGCGTCATCGAGAAAACGGAGATGGCAATCCATCTTTCCAAGACGTTAACATTTTTTTATTAGTTTATATTAGTAATGAGATCGTTGTCTCGCATTAAATTTGTTTTTTTTAGATTATTTAGAACATAATTTTAGATTACATTAATCGTTTATTGAATACTTAACTAAGAAAACTGAAAACTTCATGCAGCTCTTTTAGGAATTTATAGTACTTTTGAAATAAAAATTTAAAGTGACAAAAACGGTTAGCATATGGCGAAATATGTTCTTAAAATCAATTAAATTTGGTTAAAATTCAACTTGTGTAACAGGGATCCTTAGAGCTCATATCAGGTACACGCACAGAGCACCTCGAAGTGAAACAATTTATTCCCTCGTCCTGTTAAAAACCGACGGATGAGCAGTTCTCCAGGAATGAGTTTATCCGGATTGATTAGTATGTAGCGATGCAACACTGGCTATGTATTTACAAAAGGCATGAAAGGAATCTGCATCCGGGAGTTACGATAATGTAGTTACAGAATTATTCTTTAACTTTAGTTATAAACAATAATATACAGCTCCAACGCAAGGGAAAAGCAGGCTCATACAAAAATTAGGCTACTGAAAGTTATAAAAATTAAAAGGTTTGACTATTTGAAAGATTTTGACGTTCTTAAAAATCTATTTTGAAATTAATCTCCAAGTCAAGGGGGTCCAATAAACAAAGTTCTCATTTACCGACAAAGCAAACTCATGTTAAACAGCGAATAAGTAATTCAAACCTATAAATAAAACAAAATAAAAAAATAGGGATATAATTTAATTCAATATAGGACTTCTTTTCTGCTTCTTGTACCAGAAGTCGATTACAAGTTCCGTAAGGAGAGGCTTATCAGATCTACGTATTTCTATATTTTCTTGTTTATTGAAACATGACAAACTTAACTTTGACACCCGAGATATAATTCATTCAAGTTCCAAGTGGTTTTATCTTCATGTAAGCGCATTTAACAAGAAAACTTGACTTCGTGAAGAAATGATTTCCCGATTAATAATTATTTCTTATATCCTTAACTGTAATCATTAATAAACCAGAAATGGCTGTTTGTTTATTAAAGTTTTATTTACCATAAAGAAGAACAATCTTGTGTACTTTAATTTTCATGAAAAAAATCAGTCTGACCGGGCATGACTGATGAATACAAGACACCTGGGACTGAGGAAGATAATTAATCTCATCTGTCAGAGCCTTGTCAAGGGTGACTGATATAGTCCAGGCAGAAGTGCTACCTCCTTAGGTGATTTGACACGTAATACAGTTGAGAACCGTTTCTAGATTTCACTGCAGATGGAAAAATAGTTAATTGCCTTTCGTTTTTATGTTTAATACTATATAACTGTATTTTATTAATCTAGAAAAGTGTCAGCAGTCATAAATATATGATGATTATAAATGTATTTATTAACTTGGAAGTGTTATCCCCATTCCATAACATATTTTAGCAACAGCTGTTAAACAATATTTTCTCTGAACAATATAGTAAAGATTAAATTTTATATTTTACTCTCATTACAACAATTGCAACTTTATATATATATATATATATATATATATATATATATATATATATACATATATGTTTTAAGAATATTTTTTAGAATATTTATTTTAAATACAGTATATTTACTACTTGCTTAGGTATTAAGCATTACAGATTACCAAGTTATAGAAAAGTAAAGCAATTGACTAATATAAGTTTACGATCATTGTTGGTAATATGAGGTAAAGAAAATGGGGGATTTGAAATTTCCCAGGAAATGAGAAGAATACTTTAATATGATGTCACAGTGCAACTAATTAGCTGAACCTTAGTAAAATCTATCACTTGAAAGGCTGAAACATTTCACTTCTGTTAGTCTGTCTATCCGCAGGATATCTCGGAAACTAACTGACCTATAGACTAGAAAATTTGAGGAAAGCTTTACCAGCAACACTGAGTTCGATGTTAGTAAATGTCCATGTCCATGGGATTTGGCTGAACGTTATTGAATATTTTTAGATTGGTCTTATGGTAATCATGATAACAGCGAGAAAATACTTTTATTTATAGAATCAAAAGGAAGATAATAAGAGAGGAACGTCAATGCTATAGATTGGGTGTAAGGTTTATTTTAACCTCTTGAGTTTTACTTAAGAATTAACTAAAAGAATAAATGTTAAATATGAACAGAATGTTGAATGTTTGTTGTGGCAGACTCATGAAGACGATGCTACTTCCGTTTGTGGATGTTATTGTGTTCTCAACTCGTAAAAACCCGGCACATATTCTCCGCTATTAGCCTTTAAAACCCTATTTACATTTGATTGATAAATGTGTTCTTAGTATATATTTCTTCGATCATTTGGCAAAACAACCGGGTTTCAAGTAGAACTTAAAATAATATAAATGACGCTTAAAGTGTATATGTGTAAAAACCTTAATTCCATCACTGTAAAAGAAGGAAAAACAGATGTACAGTGATGTTATCAGTTAGATAATTACGAGCTCGAAAAATAGTCTCATACAGGTCCTTTCTATTATTGAATGAGGTACCACCCAAGCTTGACCTTCCAAGGAATGCCTAAGAGGATGTTGCACCACCAAGCACTACAGTTTTACAGGTACGCCTTCACAGTTAAATAACATCTACTGATGTCTGCGAACATCCTATAGACAGGTCATGGTTATTGGTATGAATTGTATCTATAAACATGGATGTTTCTGCATTTCTACTAAAGCCCCGTGACGTCTGTGAAGCGTCAGTACCTCCCCTCTGATGAATATTTGCAACACCGGTTCTAGCCTATTGGAAGACTAATGAATGGCACAGTCTCTTAGTTCTGCACTCGTCATCATGTTACACAAACTATACACAACTGAACTATTTATTTATGTCTGTCAGTTAGAATTGGCCAGTTAAAAAACAAACTTTGACGTCATTTAAGAAGATAGCTTCAAAATATTAGGAAAAATGTTTGGAAAGAAAATAAGTAGCACATTTTTCTATAACCTTTGAAATTGCTTGAGAAGATCTGCTCTACTGGCAGCCATCTTTATTACAGACCCATAAGATTAGAGTTACTTCTAGGCAGAACCTTTTGTCCCCTAAATTCACGCTTTTGTACAGTATTACACACATAATGTTATTTGTTTCTCTACCATAAGGACAATGTTAAAACTCATGCACTTTTACTAACTTATGTTTATAGAATTATGGGAGATGCCCCAGTTCAAAGATATCATAAATATGCATATAAACGCTTTTTAGTTTTTTTTTTTATATTTGTGTAAGTTTTTTGTATTTTATCGTTTGAGAACTAAACAATATACATAGTAATACACAATTTTTATCTATATATATAAAAATGAAACTGTTCGTGTGTAACAGCGTCACTCACAAAACGGCTGGACGGATTCGCCTAATTTTTTTTTTAATTTGTTCGTCTTGATCTGTAGAAGGTTATAGGATACTTTTTATCCCTTTCCCGATTCAGGATTCCGCCCCACTGGTTACAGAAATACCCGTAAGAAATGCATTGCAGCAAACATATGTTATTAAGTGAAAGAGTCTTTTCAAATTTTTAATCAGCTGTTCTTTGTAAACATATATAATGCGACAAAAAATATATTTATATATAAATTTCTTTACACTTATAGTTTTAAAGCATAGAGTAAGCTTAAGAGAAACGACAAATTTTGTTTAAACTGTTTCTGCAATCATAATATATAAAAATGAATGTTTGTGTGTTTGTCCTTTATAGACTCAGAAACTATTGGACCGATCACTATGAAAATTTGTATTTTTCTATGTAGAAGGTTTATACGCAATGCCCATTGATGTAACTAACCACCAGGCTGTACTGCAAGATATAAAAGTTATCAAAGCGCCTGCACATTATAAACTGCAATTACAACACAGTAGTTACGTATATTAAAATATCCAAACACTAATTTGAAGGCAAAGAAATATACGGGCAAAGCTTAAGAGACGCGTGCGAAGCCGCGGGAAACAGCTAGTATAATATAAAAACCCAAAACATTTTGGATGCATATCATTTTGCAACCGTAAACTAGGTGTTTAAAACGAGACATCTGCCATAAGGCTACGATAAAAAAATAAGAGCTTAAAAGTGAATGAGGATAACTATTATTCTTATGGGGAAAACCCTGTGTTATTTCACTAAAACTGGCTCTTAAACCTGGCTGTCAGTGATGTAGGTACGTATATTCATGGCCAATTACAGATCAGCTTAGGATCATTTGAATTTTTATGCTATTACTTGCATTAATACCTACTCAACTTCCTGCTTAGTAGTCTCTCTACAGTGAAACAATCCTGCTGGCACAAGAAAATTCTAGAACAGTGCCAATACTACAGGTGTGCAATGTTCACTGGCGACCTTTTTGCCCTCATCAGTTATTCTGGTACATTTATCTTTTACACGGACACACAAGTTAGTTTACAATTATTTACAAATGCACTTTTTGTTCATTCCCACAACTTGCATCAATCACTTCGCCATCCGTTGGTTCAGAACCGTGCATCTCTTTACTGAAAGTACCATGATAATAGAGCATTGGTTTAAATAAAAAGTCTCTAAGCTTTTAAAAATAAAGCAGTTCTGATAAATTTGCTACCCATTTTCTAGTACACTTTGTTGTGATGTATTTTTAATTCATTTTAAGTAAAACGTCTATTAAATGCTTATTAGACAACCTATTTGTCATACATCCAAAGAAATATGATGAAAAATATAACATAAATATAATTTTATACAACAAATAATATAATATAAAGTTCAATCGAACAGTGCACCTTTTCCTGAAATCTTATTCGATTATTAAAAATACTCTAAATTAAAAGTAAATTTTTTAGTTTAAAACAGCTGATTACTAAAACACGCACAACCAAGCTATTAACAGCTGATTGGTTGTAAAATGTGTATTTATATAAAATGTACTTCACTGATTTTACTGTAGTACAAACCTCAACGTCGACGTAACTTTGATACTTATATTTAATATAAGTTTATGGTTCATCTCATTAACTTAAACCACGAAAATTTACCATTTTCATTGAGTTGGCAGGTAAATTCAAATGGATTCCAAGAACAGAAACGCTCGCTTCCAAATCAGTAATAATATTTATTATTTACAAAAGAAAAGAAAACATTATTACTTTAGTTTTTATGATCTGCAACAACGCGCAAGCAGAACCGCCGAGGTGTATCTTATTTCTGGGTTTATGAAGTGGAAGTTTCCCACAAACAGAAACCCTCCCAACCTGACCTAATTTTAAATGTATGTCTAGCGTTGGTATTAAAAATCTTGACGTTTCACAAATTTCCAACTAATGTTTAATCGCTTTTAAAAATCAAAGTTTTGCTTTTATCGTAAAATTTTTAGATTAGGTTTCTAAAAAACTATAGAATTTATTAAAAATAGGAGATGGGTTTTTCTCTTGAAGCGAAATTCATCAAAATTAAAAAAGGGGTTTCTTTGGCAAAGAAAGACATTTGTGCAAACATTAGTATTTTAGTCATTCTAGTTAATTATTTTGGATACGGAAAAAAGAAATCATGTGGAAACTGACTTTTTCAAACATTGATGGGATATTTGTTTGCCCCCACAAATAATATATTCTGAGTTGAAAAAAGCAAAACTTATACTAACGTATTTTTTAATTAGAAATTGCATAGTAAATCATTTTTGAACCTTTACTTGGTTGCATGGTTGTTCAAATTATACGTATATTTCGTATAAATTCATAAAAGATATTAGGATGTTACACGGTTGGATGCAAGAGTAGAGCACATTGCAGCACAATGTACAAGCACAACAAAAAATTTACCACCACTTATTTTCCGTGATACGTGCATTATGTTATGCTGTGATACGTGTGTGTTAGTGGTGTTTTCTTTGTGCTTTTCTTGGTCCTGATTATAATCAACATGCATATTAAAATATGCGTACCTTATAAGGTATGCGTTTTAGTATTTTCCTTACAATCTATTATTTTAAAGTATGACTTTTGCATTCCCAGGATGGTTTTTTGTTTGCCTGGTTTACACTTGCCAGTATAATATTTACTGCATACAGCAATACCCGAAATGATACTTAAATCTGGGAAACTCAATAGACATCACGGAACGACACACTACTAAGCGGAAATGTCAGTATATTCGAGTAAAAAGGGTTGGTCAATAGGTTTAGTTTACAGCCGATAACAACTCTTGTGGTGGGTGGGGTTTCCTTAATGTTAAATGGATTATAAAGTCTAAACATGAGGGAGTATACAAGGTGGCTTTTTAAAATAGGAGACCATTGTGATCTTAGAAAATATAACTCTGACAGCGAAGTTTAAACGAGGAACCTTTGTTCGTTTATATACTCTTAAATGTATGCATTTAATGTTTTAACTACCGCCGTTTTCCAATTCGACAGTCAACAACGATTTTTTATGGAATATTTTATATATTATTACTATTTCCCATAAAAATATTGTAGTAAGGCTATTTTATTCTGACCCTAAGTAAATATATCCTGTAACTACGAAGATATGAGAGCTCAAAGCGGTCTTATGGACTTAACATGGAGAAAATGCTTTTTTAAAATAGGCACTCATTCTAAATTTTAAACTGAAAATATAATATCTTACATTTGGAAAACTAATTATTAGACTTCTTGGTCCTTTTTTATATACTACTTGATAATGGAGTAATGATAGCTTTTGAGATTTCATTTAGAGTCTGAGGTTGAGCATTGAGCATTGACATTATTTCCCACATAGCTATTACTTATTACTACTCCTCTTCAGTGCGGATCATTTTGCCACTTTGATCAAAAAATTTCCTGAATTTCCAAATTAAAAATGAAAGTTCTTAATTTATTTTTGCTAATTAAAATCGCAATACACATTGATGCAGGTTTATTTCATAACCTATATTACCTAAAAATATTACGTGTTAAAATTTAAATTCTTGAATTGGGTAAAAAGAAAATGTCGATTATAGCGATTTATAACTTTCCTATTATATTTATTTCCATAAAATAAATAAATGGAATAACATGTAATTATGACATTTGATGGCGGAGATTAACAGACTGTGACATTCCCGCAATGAGAGAGGATGATGTAACACCTGATTACCCCCAACTTGTAACATGATTGTAGTGTATCGTTGGGAGATGATTAGTTCACCACACACAGCTGGGATTAACTGTGATGATGAATCTGGTATTGGCTGTGAATGGTTGATAACATACCGAACACGAACAGTGCAACAGATTGAATTACCTGTTGTGTTAAGGATTTAACATAACAAAAGAAATATTTAAAATATTATATAAAAATATGCTTGGTATTAAAAAGGTTTAGGCTCACATCTACCAAAGATGAAATTGAATTATTTAATAATATTTCATTATTTAAATTTATTTTAACTAAATTATTAATTCATTTTTGTTTTAAATTCACGTAACGTTTGTACCTGTGGCATTGTATCAAACGTTTTAAGGCAATTACACATCAATTGCTTGTTGAAAGAATGACATGTAGAACGTGTACAGTTGCCCTGTGTAGGATTTTTACTATCCGTTGTCCATTATTTATGGTTAATAAACGCCTCATCGACCTTGTAAATTGAGGCTGTGAACGAGGTGCTAGTTTTTGTAATCTTTACATATGTATGTCTTTAAAAAATAATATGGCAATGGTGAAGCTATTGTTAGAGAGAAATTGCGTGCGAACCTACGGGTATCTGCTAGATCAGAATAAATGACAATGTCCCTATCATACGCCGTCAACCATCATTTTTATATCGCCCTAAATAGTACACCTCTATGTATCGAGATTACATAAATAGCAGTACCTGCCTATTAAGTTTAAGTATTGATTGAATGTATTGAATGTAATGTACCCATTATAATATATGTTAATATTATTATTGAAGTAATATAAGGTATATTATTTCAACACCAAATTCAACTACACAACAAATCAAGAATATTTAAACTTAACAACGTGTAGATATAAAGTATTAACTACAAAATACCTATTCAAATGTAATATTCTCAAACTGAACAGTTAATGCATAAAACTTACAACTTTTTTAATTGTACTGTAATCTATGAAGGGAAATTTGTTGAAGTTTAAATACATTTTATACTTACATAAGTATTTATAAACTGAACATGACAGTTTATATCAAATTTTATGTTACATGTAAACTGTTTTCAATAATATGCCATTAGTTCATATAGGGAGCTCTAATCACTTAATTAATAGTTAAATATTGAAAGAATAAAATATTTAAAAAATAGATAAAGTTATTCTAATTTCACTGTGTTAACCCGTAACCTTTTGAAGAGAGAACATCATATTTGCATAATACCTTATTTGTATTCTCAGGAATCGGTTTGATTTGATTTCAAGATGAGGGCGTGAGGTGTAGGTGGGACGTGAGTAGCGAAATTTTTCTTGCCATCTCTTGTAATCCGAAATTGGTCATAGTAGTTTTATGAATCCCAATCTCAGCTCACTTGTTGTGCAAGGACGAATCTCATTCGGGACAGTAACATCAGTTCTGACCAGTAAAATATACCTTGTCATTGTCATTAGTAGAGAAATGCCTTGCAGCAACTATTCGTTGCTCCAACTAATATTTCAAGGTCTTGCTATTCGACCATCTCCTGGAAACTTGAATCTTCCCTTCACATTTATGAGGTAATTTATGGCTATTTATATATTTCACTCTTTTGACCTAAATGATACGTTGTTGCTCATACCATATATTTATTTATAAACCATGTAAAATAAGAATATTTTAAGAAAATATTGAAAGAAAATCTTTACTTATAATTTTTATTGTATCTTTCCACAACTGGTGTTTTGAAACTTCTTAAAGTTTATCTGGAGCTGCGACATGAATAATAAACGTCCCCAAAGAGCACATTTGATATTATAAATGTACGGCGTATTTGCTAAAAAAAGGAACATAGGAACAGGTAGAATTTTATAATCTTCTCCTTTTAGGAATCCAATAATATACATTTATATATTGGGTTTAAGCCGAAATATAGACATCTTAAATTAATACGTATCTTCCTAATAATATGTTATATAATATAATATATTATACTATATTACTATAATATACTATATTATACTATATATTATACATATTATAAATAATGTATATATATATATATATATATATATACATTTTTTTATATAACATTAATATAAAAATGTTATATAAAAATAACATATATAACATTTTTTTCTTTTTCTCTTATGGGATTACAAATTGAGTGTAGTCATAATAGGAGCTGTTTGGCTTCCGGAGTGAAAGGGTATTCTAGATGGTTAAGGTTAGGGTACTACCCACCTGTCGAGATCCATAACCAAAGATTTTGGGCATTAATCTCAGTGATGTCTCCTTGGAAGAAGAGGAGGCCAGTTCTGTACCAGCCTCTTCAGTCAAAACGAGCGTGGTGCAGAACACTCTTATGTTTAGACTAGGAACTGCTTAAACACTTAGAGAGCCCCACCAAATCCAAAATGTATCTCCCGCACTAGAATAGACGTATATATATCTATCTTTGCACCCCAATATCTCAAAATTTGCTGTTAATGATTGAGATGAATTATGTTTTTATATTTATGATTTTGTTAACGATTTTTAATTAAATATCAATTATGTTAATTTGATATTTATTTAATCTTATAAGGAAGACATATAAGACAATATACACAAAATATCAAGGTATTTGTATGGTTATCTTCACATATTTCTTTATTTTCTGTTGGAACTTTTAAATGTCAATGGGATGCAGCCATGAGGTTAGGTAAAACATTTTTCATAGAGTATGTATTGGATGTAAAATATTTTGTTACAACATATATTTTAATTTATTATTAATTTATTACACTAAAGAGAAATATTTCTAAGAATATATAGAAAACGTTAATTTTCAATATTTTAATATCCAGTTTTGGTACAAAGTAAGTTACAACATGTACAATTTGCTTGTATTAAAAAAAATGTTTCTATGTTTTCCATTTTGAATGTTTGTATTGAATGGAACTTCTAAAGACATTGACTATTATGACAAATGTATACTATAAGAACAAGTTGAAAGTATTGCAACAAAAATGTTTAGTCTTTCAACCTGAATCAAATTTATAAGATAATAATCATTGATTTGTAACTATTGTATTCCGATTATTCATGACTTCTTCCGATGATTTCAAATTATAAAAGTGTTTTGCGATTTAGACTACCTCTTTACACCAAGCTGTAATATGAAAATGGAATAAAATGAACATTATTACCACCGGATAATAAGTTATCGAAACAGGCAATGCGTATCTACTTAAGATCTGATGTATTGAATAACTTGGACTATCGTATAGTCAGTTTGCTTTGAAAGTAAGATTGAGTACAATATTATTATGGAAAATAGAATTGTGTATTCCACTTTGACCTGGTTTATAGAGTGTATTCCGGTGTGAGAATTGTAGTATAAGTAGACATGGATAGGTACGGAAAAGCAGCATTCCAGAAATATTGAACGTGACTTGAAGTCTAAGCTCTAGAATAATATTATACCGTCTCGTTGTGACATAGTTTTCAGGACAGCATACGGGGGTAGATCAAGAGAGAATTTAAATTGGAGAATTGTTTAGCTATTGTCTGAATACTAAGAATAATTTGACTTAGATTATAAATCTATGCCTGTAGATTTAAGTAAAATCTTGTTACTCGATATTCCTTAACAATACGAATCCTTGTTTAATTTGGAAGGAAGTAACCAACACATGTTAGCAATACTATTTCGATCCACAAGTCAGTACATACTCAAGATGTGGTTTATGATCTAAGAAACATGTTAATGAATCAGTGTTTCTTATAGTGTAATGGATTTGTCCCTTCTCCATCTACGACAAATCTTTAAATCCCGAACGAATTGGATGAATGTTTTAATCCGAAAGACGTACTTTATTGTAAAACGTACAAGAAGAATTTTATTTAAAAATCAACCACTTTAATATTTTTTTCTTTAACTGTACAGATGATGGATAAAATAAACCTTGTGTAGTTTCTTGTATTATATTTCTGCTGCTGACGTCATTAAAAAAATATTTTATTTAGTTTTGAAAATAATAATAATTCTACTTAGTAATATTTTAAATTTGAATCGTTTACGTAACACATAGTCATTCGTATTATGTATATGAGATTCCTCACATTTAATTAATTTGTAGTAGTGGGTATAGTAGGTAAATTAAAAAAGGTTCTTAAAGGAAAGTGAACGAGAAATGTTCTGATACAAAATCTAAACATCCGTCCAAGTGTCCGTTTTTTTCTATGAGTTATAACGAGTGCTTGAAATATTTAATATTGATATTTTTATAAAATTGAGCCACACACACACACACACACACACACACACACACACACACACACACACACACACACACACACACACACACACACACACACACACACACACACACACACACACACACACACACACACACACACACACACACACACACACACACACACACACACATATGGTACCTTAATAAATTATAACCCCAGACCCCAGTTTTGGATCTTTTGACGTCATCCTAAGGCCAACCTCATGCACAAAAGTCTGGAGGCGTGTGATGTGAGGTCATATATATATACATATATATATATATATATATATATATATATATATATATACATTCACTAATTTTTATAAGTAGCAATAGCCTAATTTAATTTCAATAAACATTGAATCGCAAAAAGTACTTGCTCCGCCGGGTGTAATGTGTAATGGTAGCACATTCACCCGGCAATTGAGAGATCCGGGTTCAAGACCCGGCGGAGCAAGTACTTTTTGCGATTCAATGTTTATTGAAATTATGTATATATATATATATATATATATATATATATACATATATATATACATATATATATATATATATATATCCTACATATATTTGCGTTATTGATTTACCCGTAAGACTCATTTATACATATTTATTTACCTATAGGTTTATTTTAAGGGTCATTTATACAAATGTAAATTGATCATGGATTCCGGACATGATTGTGGGTCAAACAGATCATAAGAAAATTGAATTAAACGACAGCTCAATGAATAACTAGCTCATAATTAACATAATTTTGGTGGCGTGTAATGCTTCGTGTTAAGGACGGTAGCACGTTTCGATGGTAGAGATACCAGCAAGAAATACCAACTGTGATCGTGTCAGTGAATGAACGATGAGACAGCAGAAGCTGGCAAGAGAATGTGTGTCGGCTGTTTGACTGATACTTGATATTAATTTTTCTAGTTTTAGTGACAATCTGGATTACACGTACATGTTTCAGTAGAGTGAACTTAATATTAAAGGACTGTCTTCCAAAATGCAATTAAATAAGTTAGGAAAAAGGACAATAGTGTTAGAAAACCATTTCAACCAGTTTTTCACCTCCACGTAATCAATTCCGTTATTATTTTGTTGAAGAGTAGAGATTAATATAGCACAGATAGTTTCCGATCGCAGTCTCGAACATTTGTAACGTAGTATATTGTGACTAAATAATAAATGTTATTAACAATACATTAGGATAATGGTTCGGTATATTGCTTATGTAATATTGGTATTTTACTAGGGCCAAATATCTAGCATGATAAAAATCCGTAGATTTGGTATAAGATAATTATTGCCTAGAACTAATATTATTACACCCTTCAAATTGGGATATTATAATAGGATTTCGTTATTAATGTTCTTAATAAATTGGTATTTTTTACTTGCGAATTTAAAAAATAGCTGTCATAATTTGTTACTTAGCATTCCTGTAACTTTTTAACGACAGGATTTTCACATAGGTAACTAATAAATCCTATAAAATTAATTTAAAATAACACTAAACGAATTTAAAAAAAAGAAATTCCATTTATGCTGATAAATTGCATAATACTGGCAATACGTATTTTAGTAAGGTTTTATTTTAGTAGATTTATTTAAACAAAATAGTCTAAAGAGTCAAGTACAATTTTCAGGTTTCTTTAGGTTTGGGTCCTACCATCTTCAATCAATCAAGGAGAACTGACTAGGATTGAACCCTTTGTGGATCGCAAGAAGTGGCTGGTTGGCTGCGCTTCATGGTATGAGTGAATTGCCTACTCCCTTTCACCTTCTACCGTCTTTGAATTATGGCAGTGCTTTTACCCTAGTATTGTATTTAATTTGGATCATGGTAAATTTTGAAACTTAAAGGCAAGTTTGAGTTTGGTTATATTACATGTCCCTTTTAGTTCATGCCTCATCTGGGCACGCATATTATCACAAATATTATGAGGTCCGGTAAGATAGAAGACATGTATATTTTTATAAGATTACATGTATCTTTTTTGTATTTTTATGCAGTAAATTTTTGAGGAAGGTAGGTCATGATACCTTTTCAGATATTGCTATAAAACATATCCCACCAGGATGTCGTTTATACTCATAGGCTCGAAGCTTAGTGACTGGATAAATACAATACTTATAATACGTGAGTACCACAGCAATCTAAACTTCATGTGTTACGTGTAAACTTGTAAACATGGTTTAGAAACTGTCGAAGTTTTTCATTTTGAAGAAAAAGTTTGCTATTTCTATCGCTGCTCTCACGCGCCTACGAGTACCACGTGGTATAAAGTTTTCTAATTTCAGATGTTGGTTGTCTGGTTGTACATGTGCATTAGGTTGAATCGTGAAATAAAATGATTTGCGTTATATGTCTAAGTACTGCATACTCAAATCATTGTATATGTTTATCTCTTTCAATGAGTTATAATACTTGATATAACACCTTTAAATATTATCAAAAGGACATTTAATGTTTGAATGGCTTATACAATTATGAGTGGGAAAAAGAGAAACAGCTACAGAACATATGTATACCATCTCACAATCTATAAATTTACCTTTAAACAAACGAGATAATAAACCAAGAAAACTCGGTTGCATTTTTTCTTTGTTTTTCACCTCACCTTTTCCAGCTGCGATAGCCAAATAACAGCTAATATATTAGAGATGATAAAAAGATCCTGATTGATGGCCCAGAAGTTCAGTTATCAGTCCGACATGATAAAAATAGAGCAGGTAGTTTACGAAATTAATGCAATTTTTAATTAAACAGTATTAGATGAAATTATATGACTGTTTTAATGACTGTGTTATAATGAATAGCATTTTGTGCAATAATACACAAAACATATCAATATAAATAATGAAGATAATTGATGAAAAGGCATAGAATAATGATAAGTTCAGACTATAATGAGAGAGTTATTCTTTTAATTGAATAGTTTAACTAACTCATAAATATTAGTTTTTTTATATCATACATTAAGGGAGCTAATGTTTTTGTCTTAATATACTATAGGAAAACCAAACTAACTTGTAATACTCAATATTCTTTGTATACACATTCTCTTAAAATAAAAAAAAATGTCTAACCATTACGTATTAGACCAGAAAATTACTGTCATTGCTTTGTTTCTAGACGCTACATAGAATACGGAAAAAATATTAACAATATAAAATACCAAATGCAATGTAATGTAATTTTAATGAAATTGTAATTTTAAAATAAATTAATGTTACCTAAATAACATTGTGATTGTGTTTATTAATAACAATTTCTTTAATTTCAACAAGCAATATTCCAAGTCATTAAATTATCATTTGTTAAAAACTCCTCGTCGCGTTGTGGGAGGCATATTACACTCGACGAATACACTCTAGCCCACCCACTAATTGAAAGTGGGCTCTAATAAACACATACAGTGACTCGTATCGTAAACTAGACTGGCAACCCCTATTCCTACCCCAGGGATCGAACCTGCGCCGTTAACAAACCACCAGTCTACTCGGCCTAGGAATAAGCGCCTAAGACCGTAGGACTGTCTTGACATACGATGCGAAGAAATTCTACTCGCGGATTAAATTTAGGAGCGTTTTTAAAAATATGGTTATCGTATAATATATTAATTTATTGTTTCTACCCTCTTGCACGACACCAGATAACTGATATGATAATAGTTTAAGATATAAAAGCTTATGAACCTGCCAAATAAAAACTACTATGTTCGTAAAGTGTACTTGCAATGGAAGAAAAGAATAAATATGTCATGCGTTATAACGATAACAGGCTATAACATATTGTGCAGTTTTTAAATGTCCTACTTTATCCGGATCTTGCCTCATTTGGCGAGTCATTTACAAAATAACCACGTGACATTAGAGCTTGTCTTTGTGTGAGAGATAAAATGTGTAACACAGCCACTCAGAGGAATTAAAGTGCACTGGACTGTTTGGGTTATTTGTTTAATCACATGGTTTTTCATAAAAATTGCGTTGAGCGAATGTGATGAAACGAGATTCCTATGTTCCTAAACCAATATATATATATATATATATATATATACATATTAAAATTTAATTGTATACATAATCGTGTACAATTATAATCGCATATAGTTTTTATATTAACTCTGAGTTTTATATTTTTCAATACACTACTTTATTATATTAATTACTTCAAAAAGCATCTTCTTAAAAAGACCAAAATTAGTTGAATTACTATGCTAATAAAGGCTTCATGTTTTACAGTAAAAGTTAAGAAACTCACTCGAATCAGGTAACCACTTCTGATCTGAATTATCTTGTTGCATTTACTATTAAATATGAAATCAAGTTGGAGCAAAACGTTCATGAATAATTATTTGACTGTTTAATTGTGGTTCACGAATTAGAAATTTCACATGTGAGTTTATTTCAAAGTCCAATAGTTGTATCTTCTGGCAATACAAAACTATGCCAAAGAATGAGTTTTTACCGTTTTTAAAATACCACGCCATACTAGGCCAAAAAATACTAGGTTGGTGAGTGGTGTATCAGAGTCATGGTTACACTTTTCAAGTTTCCAAAATAAAAGTCTGTCAGTTATGTATTTTTCAGGTAATAAATATTTCGTAATTCATTACTCATGCATATTTGTAACTATTTAATTGGCGACATGTAGTAAAATGTTTCATCAAATTTCAAACCCCAAAATTGTAAAAACTATATTTTATTTATAAAAATAGAACAAACAATACATACTTAATCAAATAGTTTGTATGGTCAAAATACGACACAAATTCACTTATACCAAATTAATGTGTAGGCCTGATCTTATAGAGCTATAGACTGTGGATTAGAGAAAAGCATCTATTCGTAATTAGACTGTACAAACAGTTTTAAGCAAATGATAATTCAATGACTAGTAAAATTGTTTGTTGAAGTTAAAGACATTGACATTAATAAAAACGATCACAATGTTAATTTAGGTAACATTAATTTATTTTGAGAATTACAATTTCAATACAATTTTTAATTACAGTTGGGGTTTTGTACTGTGCATACAAAGAAGTTTGAGTTATAAAAGTTAGTTTGGTTTCCCTATAAAGTTTTAAGACAAGAACATTAGCTCTCGTTAGTAAATTTGTAACATGACCAGTTGTGATAAAGTATTATATTTAAAAATCTAATATTTATGAATTACTTAAACTCTTCATTAAAAAAACTTTCGAATTATAGTAGGAATTTATATTTCTTCTATACATTGTCACCAATTATTATCTTCATTATTTGTATTAATTTGTTTTGCGTATTATTGCACGAAATGGAATTAATTTTAACATAGTTATTAAAACGACATTATTTCGTCTAATACTGTTCCAAAAAAATGTTATTAATTTCGTAAACTACCCACTGGACTGACTCTATTGTTGCCTTGTCGGCACTTTGACAGTTTCTAAACCATGTTCACCAAGTTTACCCATAACACATCCAAGGTATATACATAATAAATAGAACCGGATGATCTCGTACTGTTCGGGCCAGAATAACAATCTATATACATATACCTCTGCATGTAAGTAAATAACTTCTAATTACCTATATAAGTATAGAATATAGTATAAGAATAAGTAACTAAAACATGTCAGACAAGTTAACATTAGCTGCTACACGAAGATAACATGAGATAACAAATTCACATGTATTATTTATGAAAACATTGCCCATTACCCCAGACTAACAGCTACACATTTTTCACACATTACTTTCTCCCGGTCCGGTTCTCATTTATATGGAAATATATTGCGGGTGTGGAATGTAAAATATGACAATATGAGGAACGTTCAGAGAAGACATTTTACAGTTACATAACCGCATATTACTTTCTTTACTGGGGTGTCATTAATGATGATGGATTACATTACAATGTTAACAACATAATCCAAATTACAATATTAATCTAAATGTGCATTACTTAAAAGGAATGGTGAACAAGTGATACATTTATCCTGGAAAGTCTATAATATCATTGATTTACTTATATAAAAATTTCAGTTATTACTGAACCGAATACTACGCAATATCTGAACTTACACGTATGACGTAAGTAACGTTTATATATAAGTGGATTTGTGTATAATTTTAAGATTGTAACTATAGTACCAGAATTAAACCACTCTACTACCGATAATTGGATAAATTTTTCTCACAAATTTTACATGAGTTTCCACATACGGTAATGACTGGGTTCGCTTCCCGCTTGAGGACTCAACTATACATTTCAGTAGGAACTATTTAGTTGTAACAACGACTGATCAGAATAATATAACATTTTATAATACCTAATAATCACGCTCCGCTTTCATGCCTGCAATAAACAGAGTTAAATACTGAAATTTGAATTTCTAGTCCTTGATTATTGCTTGCGTAACGTTCTACATATTAGTAGAAGTTATTAGCTCTATACTCAAATTTAATTTCTGCAGACTTTGTGACTGCGGGGTTTGTAACTATATAGTTTTAGTTGGTAAAATGTATGGAAGTATGTTTAATTTTAAAATGTCATTCGAACAGTATTGATAAACGAAGAAGAACAGTGGAAATTAGAGCTTTCTATCTCAACCTAGTAAAAAAATGGCTGCTCATTGAAATTAATTAAAACCATGGATGAATCCTGCTCAACCTTCAATATTCAAAGATAGAAAATGAAACTCAGGTACCCCTCTAGGAAACAAAAGCAAACAATTTCCCAAAAATTAGGACTTTTGAGGGGCAGTTTAAAATTTTTAAATGCAAATTTACAGTAGCAATATTAATTACAATTACGTTAAACAATAAAACGGTTAAAACTGACTAATATGTGTTTTTCATATACGATGTTCAAACGGCAGTCCCAGCATAGTTTAAAAGTGTTAGAGCCTGTTATAGAAACTTGAAACGTCACGCTTTATGGACATATGTGAGATTTGTTTTTTAATTTCCGCTTATATTATGTCTCTAAGGTCATTAATGCACTTATTGGGGTTTCGTTTTATTGACGTTGTTTTTAATGTGACCCCACACAAAATAGTCAAGTAGAGATAGATCTGACGATCTTGGTGGCCACTCGATGCTCTCTTTTTTGCATATCCAGCGATTTGAAAAAATATTGTTTAAATATTCGTGGGCACGCAGGCCATAGTATTGGGTGCTCCATCCTGCTGGAACCAAACTTCATTACGCTTTGTTGGATGCTACTTGGATAGCTGGATAAACCTGATTTTGTAAAATTTCCTGGTATAACTCGTCATTAAAGTTTCCATCGATAAAAAGAAGCTCAACAAACAGATCCTTCACAATGCCAAGCTTAACACTTAATTTTTCAGAGTGCTGGATGTCTCTCTCATCCGATAAGGATTAAAATCAGCCCAATAACGACAACTTATGTAAAACAGCTGTTGTCTATCAACAGACAAAATATTTGCTGCTCCTGGTTCGTGCAAACGTATCTTTAAAGTAGTCGTGCTTGCTTATACATTGACTTATTTCGTTAAAAAAAAAAACTTTTGGAATTTTAATAAAATTTCTCATACAGTTGGTGTCTAGTAAATTTTGTATAACTATACCGGTGTTTTCATTATTTGATTTAGAACGTTTGAATGGCCGCCATATTCGGAATATTACAGAGTATAGCACAATAATTTTTTTACCAATTTCCTCTTATCTATAAAATCTATATGCCAAATTTGGTTCCTTTGGCTTAATTAGTTGTAGAAATAATTATGTTTTTAGAAACAAATACAAAACGGCGCTAGCGGCTAAACGAGAAATTTCTCGACCTATCTTTATATGACAGCTTTTGTTGAAAATAATGAATAGTATAAGCCACATACGTTTGTGCCACTCTTAACACCTTCAATATATATATATATATATATATATATATATATATATATACATATGTACATATGTACTTAAATACAGTTTCGATTAGTCATTATTATAATGGATGAGTAAGGAGTTGACTTGTTAATAGTTCGGATTAACTGTTTTATAGCAAGAACCCACGGCTTCGCATGCAATTTTGTAGGTTTGCACCTATACGTCAATTTGAATTATTTTTACCAGTGTTAAATTTGCTGTATCAACACGATCAATTAAATATGTCAAATAATGCATATTTATGGCCAATAATATTTACTTTTTTCTTAATATTTATTATATATATTATATTAGAAATTATTAGAATTAGGATTATTTGAAACCACCACTTAATGAGATAATTGAAGGCGTTCTACATGTTTTATATAGAACCCGAATAAGGAGATTCCACCCTTTTCCTTATTTTAAAGTACCGCTCTTTTAAAATTTGTAATCGACTCGTGAGTATAATTATCTAAAAGTTTTAAGCGACAGATAGCATGGTATCGATAATGGATTCGAATCTCGGTTATGAAACACTATCGAAAGACAAAGTCCAATATGAAAACTACGTAAGAATTGTTACTTTTTTAGGTAAAACAGTTTGATCTTAAAACAGAAAATGTATAAAATGTTATGTATTACAGCCGTTAGAGGCTACTTGATAAATTGTCTCTCAGTATTTATAAAATTATCTGAAAAACTTGGTTTTATGAATGGTAGAGACGAAGTTTAAGACTGGGCGAAATGAGGGTTCTCTTTGAATTCTGCTGGGATTTTATACGAATGTCCAACGATTATGGCCAAATACAATTTCCGATTTACATAAGTTTGGCATGAAATTGTCTGAAACCGAATGGATGAAAAATATAGGATGTAGATATGTTAGGTTGAAATAATCAATACTCTAAATAGCAAAGTTTACATGCAAGTCAAATTGTAGCAAAAAAGCTTACTCGCACCAATTTAAGATATTAAAGATAAATACAACTGGGAACCTCACTGGCAAGATTGATTAATAATGAACTGAAATGTTAGTTAGAAGTTTGCTTAGTTGTTATCATGTTTTTTTAAGAGCATTTGGTACGAAATTTGATCATTTATAGAATGCTAGAATTCACTTCTTCTAAATTTTGAAGTCGGCTAACAAACGACGGAATTGACACACAAACACACACATATAATATATAAAACAATATAATATATATATATATATATATATATATATATATATATATATATACCATTTTATATTTGGTACACGTTAAATAATAAATATCGCCACAAGAATCTTCAAAATGAAGCCATAGATGTTTACCTGGTGTCGCCAATATTAACTGACGACAAGAAGTAATATAAATGTAACACTTAGTATTGTAATAGATTTGTCGTATAAAACAAGTCGTTTCTTTGAACATAAAAGTTGTAGATAATAATGCACATAAGGTACTGTGTTTTTCGTTACAACATCATATAGCTTTCTTAAGATTTATACCGTGACATGTCTCTGTTAAGGTAAAGCTAGTAAGTTTCTTAATAGTCGAGCTTCCAGGCCTGCAAGTCATATATTATTTTGTTATCGTTACTACATAGAATACAAACCTTACTACCGTAACAGATGGCTCATATAAAGCCAGTAGTTTTAAAAATAGTAGAATTTCCAAAGTGAAATTGCACATAAATTATCGTGCCGTTGTTTCAACACAGAATATAAAACATAAAACCATCACAAATTCAGGATAATGTTCAGAAAAGAGCCTGACGAGTAGGAGGGTCGCGGCGGTGTGCACTGAAGGGTCACGGCGTGAGCCGGCCTGGAGCCGCTGATGGCGCAGATCTTGATGGTAGTAGCAAATACTCAAGCGAGGACCTTGAGGACTGACGTGGAGAAGGGTTTCTTGTAAACAGCTGTTGCACAAGAGTCAGTCGACCCTAAGCCATAGGAGAAATCCCATGTCGATGGGTAGTCGAGACTGTGACTGACTACGTTCAGACGTTGTTCAGAAGGCACACATTGGGCGAAAGGGAATCCGGTTCCTATTCCGATACCCGGTAGCGGAACCATTCCAATGCGGGCCCTCATCGAGTGCTCGTCGGGTAACCCAAAGAGACCCGGAGACGCCATCGGGAGATCCGGAGAGAGTTTTCTTTTCTCTATAAGCGTTCGAGTTCCCTGGAATCCTTTAGCAGGGAGATAGGGTTTGGAACGCGAAGAGCACCGCAGTTACGGCGGTGTCCAGATCTTCCCCTCGGACCTTGAAAATCCGGGAGAGGGCTACGTGGAAAGTTCGCACAGAATCGTACCCATATCCGCAGCAGGTCTCCAAGGTTAAGAGCCTCTAGTCGATAGAATAATGTAGGTAAGGGAAGTCGGCAAACTTGATCCGTAACTTCGGAACAAGGATTAGCTCTGAGGATCGGGGTGTATCGGGCTTGGTCGGGAAGCGTAGACGTACCGGGAGCCGGGCCTGGGCGAGTCGATCGGCGGTTGCGGCATCGCGGTGTGGCGTGCACGGTCTTCGGGCCGTCGCGTCCCCGCGCGTTCGCACCGTCGTGATTCTCTGATCGGTCCCGCGCCTTGGCCTCACGCGGATCTTCCTTGCTGTGAGGCGTTGGCTGTCTGGTCGCGTGCCGGTCCGTAACGGGTCAGTCCCCTCCGGGGGGCGCTAGTGCGGCCGGCGTGGACGGGCCTTCTGTCTCTGCGGTCGCCGTTCAACGATTAACTCAGAACTGGCACGGGAATCCGAATTAAAACAAAGCATTGCGATGGCCCCCACGGGTGTTGACGCAATGTGATTTCTGCCCAGTGCTCTGAATGTCAATGAGAAGAAATTCAAGCAAGCGCGGGTAAACGGCGGCAGTAGATATGACTCTCTTAACTAGACGTGCTAGAGCGGAGAACGCGGTTCTCGCGTTTCATAGTTGCTCTGCGGCATGTTTGCCGTATCTGAATAAAACCTCTGGTTTTCCGGATTTCGGGGACCTCCACGCGGTGACCGCTGGGAACTTCCCCTTGCCCGAATGTCACGTGGACAGGAGGGACGGCATAACGTATAGGTTGGGGGATGCTAGTACCCTACACGTTTTTCTGAAGATGGCGGGCAGGCAAGTACACCCCCATTTTGTGGGACCCGCCATCTTCGATCTCCTCCCTCCTCATGGCATGTGGGTGAGGCTTGCCTGCTCGAGAGAACCCCCGGCGGGGAAACACCCCTTTTTCTCGAGGGGTTGGGTGAGATCGGGTTGAACCCCGGTGGAGTTGGGGGTTTACCCCTGCGGAAACCCGGGTCGGCAAAACCTCACCTTTTCCAACCCCCACGAGGTAGTGCGTGGGGGGAGGAATAAACCCAAAGAGTGCGATCCGGACCCAAGGAGTGGCACTTCCGGACGAACATTCAAGGAAGGACCACCCTGAGGGGTGCACCCTGCGAGGCAGCCGCAGTAGGCCAGCTCTTAGGCCTTTAGGGTGCAGGCCCCCCTATGGAGCTTATCCAAAGGGGCCAACCCCCCTGAGGGGACACTCATATACCTGTTCCCAAAACTCACGAAAAAGCCTCGGATGCCCCCCTGGACCTGCTCTTCCAGGGAAGGTAAATAGGCCAGAGCGCAGCGGCCGTATAGACAACACCCCTATAGGGGCTGCTGGCATGGAAACTGTCCAAGCTGTCTACGACTACCCATGGGTAGCTTGTATATGCGGGCTTTGCCACTTCTGGTTTACCAGGGCGTTGGACCTGAGGGCACACCACGAAGCCCAACAGGTTGACGAGCCTCTCCGCTTCCGGTGCACAAAGTGCGACTCGCTCTACAGAATGTGGAATGGTGTGGCGACACACTATGGCAGGTGTAGAGGAACACCCTGCGATACTCAAGCCAGGCCGGTCTAACAATACACAGAAACTCATGCCAACCAGATACACGGAATGCAGAAAGACTCGCTTCCCCCCACTCCCCCGATCCTCAGAGCGTCCAACCTGTGGACGGAGGAGGAGGACAGCATGCTTGTGAAACGGTACTGGGAATTCCGAGCGAGGGGAAAACTACAAGGATATTCCCAATATATAGCAATGTGCCTCCCCAAGAAGAGCGACCGGCAAGTCCGGGATCGGACAAGAACGCTTAAAGAGGCTGGGATATTAGTGGAACCGAAAAAGGCAGAACAGCAGCCCCCGTGAAATACAGGCCCCTGGAACACCAGGAGTTGCGGAAGAACCAACTGAAGTGGGCGGCCCAACACCAATAGTCTCGACATTGAGCGAGCAGGCCGAACCTAAACATGCGGCATATACGCAAGGGATACTAGAAGAGATGCAACAAAGATTACCAGTGCCGCTCCTGAATACGACCATCAGGTCGATAACCCTGGAAGGGTCAGAGAGCGAGAGCATATATGGGCTAGAGCCCGAGCCAGAAAGCTTAATACAACCAGGGCAGTCAGTGGATGCTCAACCATCTGGGCGGCCATCAAGGCGACAGAAAAACCCAAAATCAAAACCGCCATCAGAGCCCCCCCATTAAGCCCCCCTCCACCAGGGCCCTCTCCACTAGGGCTCCCTCCATTAGGGCCCCCTCCATCATAAACCCTTTCACCTCTTGGTGCCCCACTTTTGAGATCCCCCCATCATTGAGACTCCCTCAGCGGACCTCCCGCCCCGGACTCGTTCACCGAGACAACCTCCATCAGAGCCCCCTTATCCATCAGGATCCCCCGGAGATTCGCCAGGAACCCCCGGCCGAACCAATGGGAACAATGATTGGGACCGGATCCTGGCTGTGATAAATGGCATCCAACCACTTTGTCCAATAGGTATGTGACTCCAAGACCTAGCAGCCAAGGAGGGCAACATCCGGGAGGATTTGGACCTGCTGGTGGAGGAACTGCCTCCATTCAGAGAGGCCATCCCCGAGGAGGAGAAGAGACGCCCCACAGTGAGGGGGACCAGACTCGCCCGCTCCGAGAAGACCAGGAGAAAGGTGACGAGGTTCGCAAGGACCCAGGTCCTGTACAAGAAGTACCCCTCCCGTCTGGCCAACTTGGTCATAAACGACAACCTGGGTGACCTGGCCAGGGATGAACCCCGAGTCGACCCGCCGAGGGAGGGAGTCCAGAATTTGTTTCAGGACCTGTGGGGGACACCGTGTGGGACGACACTTAGGATGTAGTGAGCGGAACAACAGCCCAACACCAGAGTGCACCCGGTGCTGCCCAGGGAGGTGACAGTCAGGAGGAGCTCCCGGACCGGATGGTGTCACGAAGAAGGAACTAATATCTTACCCTTATGGAGCTTGCAATCCTATTTAACATCGTCCTGTTCCAGGACCTGTACCCCCGGGAGTGGCTAATTAACAGGACCACCCTGATACCTAAGGCGGGAAAGGACCTGTCCCAGCCGGAGAACTGGAGGCCCATTACCATCGCCCCACTGTTTGGGCGAATGTACAGCGGGGTGGTGGAGGGGAGACTGCTGAAGCAGGTGACGATGTCAGAGAGGCAGTGAGGTTTTCGCCCTGGGAACGGCTGCCATATAAACTGCTGGATCCTCGACGAGGTCATCCGACAGGGAAAGAAGAGCCAGGTGGTCGGCGTGCAACTCGACGTCAGCAAGGCGTTTGACACCGTCTCCCACGATGCCATCGCAGAGGTGCTGCGCAGTCACGGGTTGTCGCCTTGCATACAACAGACTGTCGCCGGGATGTACGCCGGCTGCACGACCACGCTGGGAACCTTTGAGACCAACATCGTGATTCGTCGGGGAGTAAAGCATGGCGACCCGCTCTCCTCCCTTCTGTTCAACCTAGTGCAGGACCCGCTGCTGGAGGAGCTGCAGGTATCTGGAGGAGGTTTCTCCATCGGGGACCATAGCCGGCTGGCGGCCATGGCTTATGCGGACGATCTGACGCTCTTCGCCAACACCCAGGAGAGCATGGGAATGCTGCTTCGCAGAACCAAGGAGTACCTGGAAAACGTCGGGATTAGCCTCTCAGAGCCGAAGTGTGGATCATTCCACATCCAGAGGAAAGGGGACGCCTGGGTCACTCTGACCGTGGACTTCACCATCCAGGGGCAGCCCCTGCAGCTCTACACTGCCGGCTCCACCTTCGGCTACCTGGGACTTACGTTCGGGATCAGGAAAGGGTTCAAGAACCAACAACACTTGGACGTCCTCCGCGAAGCGGTGACCCGGGTCAGGCGATTGTCCCTGAAACCGCATCAGAAGGTAACCCTTCTGATGCAATACGTGGTGCCAGACTTCGCTCTAGCCATCGACACGCTGTCGCAGAATGAGCTCAGCCGAGTTGACGCCCACCTGAAGCAGGAAGTAAAGAAGATCCTGTACCTCCACCCTAGTACCACAGACAGCCTGCTCTACACCCGCAAGAAAGATGGAGGACTAGGATTCCCCCACCTGGTGCAGCAGGCCCGGCTGTGCGGACGTGCTGCGACCACACTTCTGGCCATGGAGGACTCCCTGCTTCAGGAGCTGGGACGGCGTGGCGGCTGGCCGGCCTACGTGGAGAGACTTGCAGGGCAACTCCGGATTCCATATCCACAAACTTCCAGGGATCTGACCATCGCCAAGCAGGAGATGAGCAAAGAAGAAGAAAGACAAAAGGTGGAACAGAAGACAAGAGAAAAGCTTTTGTAAGCAGAAAGCATGCTTCCACGCTGCTAGAAAAGACAAAGGAAAGACAATCAAAGACACCTGAAAGACTGAAAGATAGACAAAAGAAAAATAAAAAAACAAGATATCCAAACAGAGTGTGAATTAGGAGAAAATAGACACAAAAGATAGAAATAGAACTCTTAGAGAGGAAACGCTTACAAATAGCTAAAAAATCTACTATCTAGCGAAACCACTGCAAAGGGAACGGGTTTGGAAAAATCAGCGGGGAAAGAAGATCCTGTTGAGCTTGACTCTAGTTGACGAATAGTACCGAGTCTCTCTGTAAAAAATTACAAGTCCAAGAGTCCGGTGGAAAAAAAGTAAAAGTACAAGCATTAACAACGGTGTGTGCGTGTTTCCAGCGAAAAGAGAGTTGAAAATTTTATAAAATTTAAGTCGGCTGCCCAACGGCTCCTCCGATCCACGGTGACAACCCACCGGGCTCCTACATGATCTCGCTCCTCAGAGATGACGCACCGGCAGTCCCAGGTCACGCGGCGGTGAGGACGGACTCCGCCAGGCCAACAAGGCCGACGACACACAACTGCATCGAGGGTGACGCGGTGTGTACAACCGGAGACGGATCAGATCCGTCCCAGTTGTCGACACACACCCGTCACTCGGAGTGTGACCGTCGAGTCTGGAGGGAGCCCGACTCACACGGGCCGCTCGTAGGTGAATATTTGGGCGTGGATCGCGGCGCGATCGCCGCCCTACAAGTGAGACGAATGATTCGAAGCTCTTGCTCAGGGGAAGAAACTCCATCTCCATGGACTCTGCACGACATTTTAAAAAGCAGTAGACACCGTTTAGGCCGTCAGGAGTCTCTATGACACGGTGTTCGGCCTTTTTTTATGAAAAAATTTAAGATTTTCTCAGGCCGGATTTCGTACTCACGGAATTATTCAGAGTCCCCCGATATGCACCTTTTCAAAACCGATATGCACCTTTTTAGAATCGATATGAACCATTTTCAAACCGATATGCACCTTTTTAAAACCGATATGCTCCTCCAACTCTGAAAAAGTCCCGTAACTCGAGAAATATAGATTTATCGAAAAATCACTATGACGCATTATTTAGGCCGGGAGCAATGTCGTCTTGCCCGAGACTTCGGCCAAACTCCAGTTTTCCGCACTTTTGCAAACCGATATAAACCTCGGCCGGCCGGAATTTAACCGTGTCGAGTTGCGTTCCGACGCCTGTCAAAATAACCCGTCGATAGATTTTCTTCCAAACGCTTTTAAAACACGTGCGATATTCCATTCTAGTCGACTACAAACTTTTATAAACTTTTATCCAGCCGTTTTAGAGAAAAAACACTTTTTACCAAACCGACATGCACCTCCGAGAAGGGTCCCCCCTTTGGTGTCAAAATCGAAAATTTCAGTCCCGTAACTTTTTTAAAAATTCTTAAAAATCAAACTCCGACTGTCCGGTGTAGGTAACGTGGTATATTTCATTTTATAATTCGACAACTTTCTTCTAAAACCGTTATTTATACCAGTTTTTCACCTCGGAAGCAAACCAATATGAACCTCCCGAAAAAGTCCCGACTTTTTTCTAAGTAACGTCCGTATCTCGGTAAATGAGTTTTTTCGAAAAATCGCATAGAGGTTTTTTATTATTTAAACGTTGCAATAGACGATAATCCGAGGTTATTTTATAAAAAATATTTAAACAATTTTTAACCGATATGCACCTCGGGTTTTTGCGAGACATTCCTTAATTTACGTTTCATGTAAATTCCAGTTCTCTTATAGGGAGGTGGTGGTGTCATAAGAGTGAAAAATGACAAGTAGTCAAAACCCTCCCAAAGTACAGTAGGGGCCTGTACAACATATTTTAAATGGTTTTTAGCCATTTTATCGAATTTTTGGCTTTATACCGGTTTTTACCGGGATTTCAAGTAGCCGACCCGGAATCATTCTGGGAGGCGTGGCGGCCGCTTCTGGCGGCCGCTACCGATCTCGGGGTTTGTCCTCGACCCACAGCATTGCCGCGAGCCCGCCGACGGTCCTCTGTGGCCGCCAGTACGCAGCTCACACGCGGCGCAAACTCCAGGGCGGCTCGAGTAGCTCGACTGCGGCGGCCTTACGGTCCCGCCAGCAAATTTTCTCGAGCCGTGCCGACTCCCTGATGGTAAACACTTCGCCTCACCGGGCGTAAGGAAAACGAACTGCGTGTTCTAGCCAAGAAATAGGGCTACCGGTCGCCCTGAAGTGAGTTTAAATGAAACTCGATAAAATGAATAAAATTTCGGCCGGTGTTCGCACTGAGTATCTACATTATCATCCCGAGTCGCCCGGGCAGTGGAGTTTACCAGATAGAGTTTACCACCTACTTAGAGCTGCACTCTCAAGCAACCCGACTCAAAGGAGAGACCCACCCGACGCCGGCGACCGTCCTATGGGCCTGGCACCCTCTACGGGCAGTGGCTCCATTCAAGATGGACTTGGACTGGCCGCCGAACACCGGGTCAGGTCAGGTCAGGTCACTGTTACTGTGGGGGGTTGTTCCCCCACGTCTTTCTGAGCCTCTGCCGATTTGGCTTTTACTTAGTATCTGCAAGGGTCACAGCCCTAGTAGCTTTCGCTACTTGTCAGTGGTGTGGTGTAGTGTCGCAGTGTAGAAGTAGTTGTCGCCGAAGTCGTTCAGTCTTCCATTGGAAGACGAAGTTTGGGGACTTCCTGGGCACTGAGTAGTAGGAGATGTTCCCACGGTGAAGATGCTGCGGTTTCTTCTAGTCTCTATGTTAGTCCGTCCACAAAGCTCCTGATGGTAGGGACGTTGGACGATGCTCTGACGACGGTGTTCCTCACGAACCAGGGCGACCCAGTCGCTCACCGGAGACACACGCTCTGGGCTGCGAGCAGTTTTCTCCGGGCGGACTTGCAGGTAAAGTGGTACCATGCAGAGGGTTAGTACTGGTCGTATTAGAGCCGTGTAGAGCAGGATCTTCGTCCTGTTCGGTAACTTCGTGGAGTTGAGCAGGGGGGAGACGCTGGCGAAACCCTTCCTCGCTTGACCGCAAATCCTCTTGATGTGGGGTGTGAAGGTCAGTCGGGTGTCCAGGAGTACTCCCAGGTACTTTACTCTCGTTTTCCAAGGGATGTTGTCCCCGTTGAGTGACGACTTGCCTCCTTGTCCTAGTGAAGTTTATCGGTTCACACTTGTCAACGTTGACCTTGATCCTCCACTTGGTAAACCAGGGCTCCAGTAGGTGCAGCTGCCGCTGGATGTAGAATCCAGCCATCCTCAGGTTGGCAGACGTGGCCGTGCATCGTCCGCGTACAGGGACAGCTGCACTCTCGGAGCGACCGGAAAGTCGTTGGTGTACCACAGGTACAGTTTGGCCCGATCCCTGTGGCACACCAGATGTCACTGGGTGGATCGTGGAGGTGGATCGGGCAACACTGACGCTGAAGGTCCGGAGGTGGAGGTAGCTGCGGAGCAGCTTGAAGATCCTGCCAGGCAACGGGGACTCTGTGAGTTTGAATAGCAGTCCTTCATGCCATACCTTGTCGAAGGCTTTGCCCACGTCTATCAGGACCGAAGTGGAGTGATGCTTCCTCTCCACATCTCCGGTGATGTACAAAGGGCAGGGACGTAATCAACGCGAGCTTATGACTCGCGCTTACTGGGAATTCCTCGTTCATGGGGGACAATTTATTGCAAGCCCCAATCCCTAGCACGAAGGAGGTTCAACGGGTTACCCGGGTTTTTCGGCCAGAGAAGATACGCTGTTTCCTTCAGTGTAGCGCGCGTGCGGCCCAGGATATCTAAGGGCATCACATACCAGTTATTGCTCAGTCTCGTGCGGCTAGATGCTGCCTGTCCCTCTAAGAAGAATTTAATTCACCGGTAGCATTATTGTGGATACCGGAGACGCCTAGTTAGCAGGCTAGAGTCTCGTTCGTTATCGGAATTAACCAGACAAATCGCTCCACCAACTAAGAACGGCCATGCACCACCACCCACCGAATCAAGAAAGAGCTATCAATCTGTCAATCCTTCCGGTGTCCGGGCCTGGTGGGGTTTCCCGTGTTGAGTCAAATTAAGCAGCAGGCTCCACTCCTGGTGGTGCCCTTCCGTCAATTCCTTTAAGTTTTTGCAACCATAGTTCCCCCGGAACCTAAAAGCTTTGGTTTCCCGGAAGCTGCCCACCGATCGGAGGAACTTCGGCGGATCGCTGGCTGGCATCGTTTATGGTTAGAACTAGGGCGGTATCTGATCGCCTTCGAACCTCTAACTTTCGTTCTTGATTAACGAGGACACACTTGGCAAATGCTTTCGCTTAGGTACGTCTTGCGACGATCCAAGAATCTCACCTCTAACGTCGCAATACGAATGCCCCCGCCTGTCCCTATTAATCATTACTTTGGATTCTTAAAACCAACAAAATAGAACCGAAGTCCTATTCCATTATTCCATGCACACAGTATTCAGGCAGAAATCAGCCAGCTTTAAGAACTCTAATTTGTTCAAAGCAAACGTGCCGGCTCACCTCGACACTCAGTCAAGAGCACCGCGGCGGGATTGAATCCACGGCCGGAACCCTCGGGATGCTTCAGGCGGACCCTACACACCGCCGGGAGCCCGGACCGTTACCGGCAGGACGTCCCACAGGACATGTCAGTTAACACCGCGAGCGATGAACCGACATCGTAAGACACAGATCCAACTACGAGCTTTTTAACCGCAACAACTTTAATATACGCTATTGGAGCTGGAATTACCACGGCTGCTGGCACCAGACTTGCCCTCCAATTGGTACTTGTTAAAGGATTTAAAGTGAACTCATTCCGTTTACGGGGCCTCGAATGAGTCCCGTATCGTCATTTTTCGTCACTACCTCCCCATGCCGGGAGTGGGTAATTTGCGCGCCTGCTGCCTTCCTTGGATGTGATAGCCGTTTCTAAGACTTGTAACAATCCCAGTTTCACTCAGCCAAGGGGGGGGGGGTAGATTGCTCAAAAATCATAAGTTGCTTTACGTCCAATGGACCTTAAGTATTCATATAAACAACATATTACAGGGTGCCACCTTGTTTTGTCATAGTTTAAATCCAGGCCTGAACAAGGAAAAGGCCTAAGGGAATAAGTAATGGTAGCCAAAATCGGCTGAGGTCCAGTCTGCCAGAGAGTCCTTAAATTGGTTTTCTTGGTTTAAACACACACAAAAAAATACTAATACTAAAAATACAAAAATCCTAAATTTTTAAAGAATTCTTTAAGATGACTTTGACTGTATAAGTTATAAACTAAGTATACAAGTTCCCAAACTAATTCTCCCAATTTAATTTAAACTGCAAAAAAGGCAAGGTCGGTCTACATAGAAATACATGTTTTTAATTAATCAAGTCAAAGATTGTCTACTACCATTTATTCCAAGGTCCTCAGATTAAGTGAATTCACAAGTACTCCGAAAGCATGAAATAGGCCCTATTAAACGCCTACAACCATCAATGGTGGACCAAAGATTTGATTTCAATTTATACCAGTGTCACCATTATTAATCCAAGAAAATATGTTCAACATGAGATAAATCAAGTTATAATCTGAGATAAAACTCAATACTAAATACAATAGCTTAATATTTGTACAAATACCTTGGGTGGCCACCACATACTGAAATAACCAAGTTAACTATATAGATGATTATAACTAACATAGTATACAAATCTTACACACTATACACATAAATAAATACACAGTAAACAGTTAATAATATGTAGTATAAGGGATATACCAGTAATAATTGTAGACAGTTCCAATATTGACGTTCATTCACTGCTACAATAGGCCCACAGGTTCTCACAGTTGTAAGGGGTCAGGCTCACAAAAAGTCCCAAAAATATTATTAATTTACATCCTCAGGTGGGAGGTAAGATTTGAAAGCCCCGCCATTATCCCTTCAAGGTGTAAACTGGAACTAACAATCATAAGTTCCCCATACTATTTCAGATTATTTGGCATTGGCCGGCAAAGTGAAAATAATGAATAGTCCTTCAGAATAAAAGTATTTCCACTTATCGGTACGATGAGCCCCGCCAATAGTCTATGAGTAGGCCTAGGTAGATAGTGGGTAAGGGCAGGCAACCAGGCAGCTGCGCTATAGGCCAGTAGGTAGGCCAGTGGGTAGTGGGTATCACAAGCCGGAATCAGCTCCCAAAATATCCCTGAGCATACCAAGAGGGAATAGAAATTTGCTAGACTACACATTTCAACATAATGGTGACTAGCATAAATAATAAAATAACACCAATCAGTAGAATAATCATTTTGGGAAAACAACATTACTAGCATGGTACAATCCATCTACTACATTAAAATTTTCCTTTTTATTAATAACAATAGTTTATATTAAATAAAGACTTTTCTGTATTTAAACATTGAAAAATAATTTCTAAGCAATGAGATTTAATGTAAATTACCATTATTTGAATTTAATAAAAATTGAGTTCAAACATTAAATAGATGGATTAACATAATCAAAGTTCAAGAATTAATCATTATCGAAATTTTTCATTACAGGACTTTTTAAATATTTTCATCCTCTAAATTCACTCTGTACAATTAAACAAAATGTGATGACATTAAAATTGTACAGCCTCAAAGGTAAGTAAACCAATTCTTAAAGCTTAAGGCTGAAGTGTAAAAATTACATTACCAAAATGCATCAAACAGTTACAACATTACACAATGGACAATATAACAGGTTACATGATTCCATTATCTACGGAATTTTGTCTGTTAGGTTTTCTAATAAATTTACCTTTTAAATTAAACAAAACACAAAACCCTGAATATAATAATTAAAAACATATACATACATATTTTCTTGGACATTAACACAATAGTTTATCATAAAAGCAAATCAATGAATAATCAATAGACATTTTATTTCATGTAAATTTCAGGAATAAACCTTCCTTGTCTCTGTCCATATTTAAATTCATTTATGACATTAAATTATTTTACACTTATTTTTATACCAAGCTATTGTCCATAACATAAGTTATTTTTGTCCATGAGCCTTTATTAACAAATTACATTTATCAGAATTAACTCTCACCTTAGCTTAATAAAATCCTATAAGAGTAAGAAGGGAGCACAGGCATGAGAAGCTTTCTGTTCAAATCTTCTGAAACTACTACTGTAGACGGCAGTGATTCAGAGTCATCCAAGAGCAAGAATAATCAAGGCAAGAGTAGTCGAATTGTAGTTTGGCCAACTGGTGCTGCAGCAATGTTTACTAACCCAGCTGATAAGAACTAACACAGGTTGATCAGGCCTGTGACCTACTTGCAGACAATTAACTACCTTGATAACTTGATTTTGTCCATCAGCGAACAATAATTGCATTCTTGAGGTTGAATATTATTATTTTGAAAATAAACACTACAGGCTCCCTCTCCGGAATCGAACCCTGATTCCCCGTTACCCGTTACAACCATGGTAGGCGCAGCATCTACCATCGACAGTTGATAAGTCAGACATTTGAAAGATGCGTCGCCAGTTCGAGGACCGTGCGATCAGCTGAAAGTTATTCAGAGTCACCAAGAAGTGCGGGGCTGGTGCCCCGATTGGTTTTGATCTAATAAAAGAGTCCCTTCCGTCTCTGGTCGGGATTCTGTTTGCATGTATTAGCTCCTAGAATTACCACAGTTATCCAAGTAATGGATTGTACGATCCAAGGAACCATAACTGATTTAATGAGCCTTTTGCGGTTTCGCCTTAATGTGGCTTGTACTGAGACTTGCATGGCTTAATCTTTGAGACAAGCATATGACTACTGGCAGGATCAACCAGGGAGCAGCGGATATACTTGATATCGCATCTGCGCGGCATTAAGAACTTCCATACCTGAACAACTTTATTGCGTGCTGTCTATAAAAATGTATAATAAAGTGGGTATTCATAGATATAATTTTTAGTTACAACAGTACAAACTCGTTAAGTCGGACCCCTTTATGTCGGATCTCCGAGTAACCCGGATCAATTCAGGAAAATTTAAAATGAGGTTTTTGTCGTCCGCCCAGACTGCTAAGCGTGGGATGAGTGTTTGTTTATCAGTAGACTGTTCGTAGAACTCAATAATATCACGTCATGTATTGCAACTTGTTGCGATAAAGATGCCGATAACAGAGAGGATACTGAAAAACACGGAAAATATCGCCGTTATAAGCCATGCAGAAGTAGTATCTCATTTGGGTGAGTTAATGGTTTATTTCGAACAATAAGAAGAGACAAACCCTCCCGAACTTCTCATATTGAAAAGGATGCGTGACCGGCATGGAAACGGCATTCAAAACTGACGCAACTCAGATGGACAAAACTCTTAAAGAAAAGTTGAACTGTATATACTGTATTACTCGTATATTTTGTGTCTTTCCGCAATTAAAAAATATTGTATTGTTCATCTGTGTTGCTATGTTGTTTTTTTTATTCTTCATCATTCTCTGTTTAACCTGAAAATTTGCCGCGATCCCGGCTAGTCCGACTTAACGAGGTTGCACTGTATTCACAACACTTATCATTAGTTGAATATGTATGGAATGCAGTGGAGGCTTTTAACTAGATATCCTGAAGTTTATCCATCTTATTAATGTAAAGGGGTTTAGGGAGTGTAACTTTCAAATGATCAAAGAAGTAAGCGAGTATAATTGAGAATTTCGAAAGTCTTCCATTATTCTTCAACCATATGAATTACAAAGAAACCTGTTTTCGCTTATTTATTCTGACCCTTGGGTTAAATATATGCAGTGCAAATGACTTTAAAACAAGCCCGAGAAATGACATATTATATAATTTAACACGCTATTTATAACGATTGCATAGAAACTGTAGTTACTAATCAACGAATAACTTATTGTGACATACGCGAACATTACACTCGTAATCGTCGTCTTGAAACATTAAAATATTACTTAATTTTGTGCAAGTCCATTAATATTATGTTTAAATGATAAATAGAAGATATTCTATTTTATATATGTCTCTCTCTATGAAGTAACTGTTAGTATTCTACGATTAAAGTAATGGTATTCTGAATTAAAACAGTGGGAGCATTTCTATACAGCTCAATATATGTTTGTGTTTTAATTCATAAAGTGGAAAAGCTGGGGAGGCCGGCAATTCTCTGATGTGAGATGAAGTGTTTATTCACGCTACTTTCAGGCACAATCAGAGCGGAAAATTGTTTTGCCTTAAGATGTTTTTAAATACTCATCACAGAAGACAATTCTTTGAAAAGGAAGTTCTAGATATTATGTCAACTTATTTCATATTATAAATTTCTTATTAATAGTTTTCTGCTAAAGCAACTTGCACGAGTGGTAAATATATTTACATTGGCATAAATAAACCATACGGTTCAAAATACGGTAAGGTTGAGGTTTAGAGGTATATTAATTTTACCCTGTCCCTTAAATTTTGTAAGCAAATCAAGTAGGCTACAATAATAAAATTACATTTTACCATGTGACTTAGTAACACATGCACATGCAGACTTGAAATATTTCATGCATCCTAAGCAAAATCGGTTACGTGACAAGTAGTGTGCCTTGTTATATAAGCAATGCACATACAATATACCGTTACATTAATGTATTATGGGAATATACTACATCTAAGGTGTGGTATATGCGTTTCTAATAAATAATGATGTTGCTTTTGGACTGGTGCTGTTGGGTTATGGTCCCTTAAAATGGGTGGATTTGAGGAAGTTATGGTCGGACATTCAAATTTAAATCCAAATTTTCACTATTTTTATCAATCACAGATCCATAGTTGTTGATTGATTTTAAAAGCATCTAGACTCAGCCCAACGCGTTATTTATTATATTTATAATAAGTTGTTTTAAGTATAAGACAACTTAAAACAATTTAGAGATAGTAATTATGGTATCTTTTACGTGGCGTAAATAACCCGACTAGCTTGTACTACAAGTAGAGTGAGATGTGGCTTTAATTAGATAATCATGAGTATGCTCAGGAAAAATTGACTTTCTGTTAGGTTTGGAGACTACTTAGTTCTTGTGGAATATAGGGAATATGAGGGGGAAACAGAGGAGCTATCGACATTTTATCAAATAGCCATACAACTGGAGAGAATTATTATTATTTTTTTTTCGATTTTTGTACTTATAGATTACAATTTCAGTGGGAAGAACTCTCTTCATAAAGTTTGGAGAGTTAAGTTTTATTCCACTGATTATCACTTGTCTCAGTTAAATTAGGATCTGGTCATGGACATTAGACAATCCATCTTGGAGTAGTACAATTTCGTGTAAGCCTCTGATTAGATTTCATGTGAATTATAATCGTAAGTCCTGAATAAGGAAATTCAGATTACGTGGAAAACTAAGTTGTTAACTTATTGTTTATGCCCATTTCTGTTGAACCGTTTAGCAATACTACTACAAATTGTAGAGTAAACATAATAAATTAGTGAAATAATTTCAGATAAATGGTATAATTCACTTTACGACGAAACAAATTGTTTACAAACTTTAAAATATAGCACAGCATTTAATGAAAAAAATTTATTATGCTACGTTTTAAGTATAAGTAAAATAGAACATACTTTAATAAAACAGGTAAGCTGTGAATCTGCGACTGTTGTAATGAGCAAGAAGGCAGAAGTAATGGGAGGGGGAATAGTGAATAATTTAGCCTTATCATTTGTCGTCCATTTACTTCCAGTGTGTCTGTCTCACGTGAGTCATTTTCTGGGAGCCGTCTTGAGGTTTAAAAGTAGAATCATCTCTCCAACTTACTTTTTGTATTATCCAAAGACTACTACTATGCTCACTATTACATTTGTAGTAAAATATCATTTACTATTAGTTTATTTACCTCACAGCTGTACTAAAAACCACACATTAGACTCTCTGTATGCTGAGTCACTTCCCAGCAATGTAAAATTATAACAAAAGGTATTTCATAACACTTATAAAAAATAATCAACACTAGTAGAGCGTTTTTAATTAAGATACAATCAAGATACATATAAAATTACACTAATATGAAAAAAAATCCCTTAATGTACACTGAATTTACCAGCTTGAAGATGGGAATCAAAATTAAAAGAGGTATAAAATGCAGTTTGTGCTGCCTGAACATAGAACCTGTTACTGAAGGTGCGTTGTATTCGTATAAAACAAACATTGTCGAGAAGGATGTCATATCTCAATGCTAAGCTCATATTGAATGCCATGACATGAAGCAAGCACAAATATGAGGTAAACTTTGCTACTTTGAGATACTTTATATGCTAACATACAGAGATTTAATAAGCTAAAGACCTGTAATAATATTTACGCCTCTCTTCACAAAAGCCAACTTCTTGCTGAGTGCCTTACTTGGAACGAAATCCTCTTACAATATTGTACCAGTTATTTACAAAGCACAAATTTATTTTGATAATATTTTAAAATTACTTGTCCGCTAGTTTGAGTTTAATTACTTGACTAAAGACCCTCCATAGGGAGACCAAAATAGTTATACATTTTAATTGTATTAGCTATTTTTTGACGAGATGTGAACAATAACACTTAGACTATAATAGTACGTATATAATTCTTTTACTTTTAACCTATTTCGTAATAAATCTCTAAGTCAAATGTACATTATACCCGAACGTATTTCTAAAATCATAATTACCGTTACTATAATGTGCAAAAAACGTTTACCATGCCGAAATATTTAATACTTTCATGTTAAGATTATTATACTTAAAATTGCATTTTAACATATGATATTATGAACAAAACTCACATATTATACTCGTATCATAATATAATTCCACTTATAAAAGATTGTATGGAACGTAGTACAGACCCATATCCAAGTTCTGCATTGATATTTAGCAAAGTTTCGAGTTTTAAAGTTGCATTTAAAATGCATTTATTAAATGTTTTTAATTGTCTACAGCATTTAATTAATGAGTATAGACCCACAAAATTCTTCGTAATTATCACAATAGTACTGTTAAACACATTGTTGATTGTAATTAACACAACAATGCCAAACCGCCGGTTGGATGGTGTTACAGAAGAGTTAAATCACCCTCATGGAAGTAATAAACAGGAGTTGAATCCACTTTCCGCCCTACGGCAGTGCGTAATAATTTACTCGGTATCTTGCTGGAGGGCGCTGTGCTGTTCTGGACGTATTTTTATATACTAATGTTGGTGAAATGAAGACTAGAACACTTTATTCAACTAATATTTGTATACTACATAATTGCTAAACAGTCTCACGAATCCAACCAAACTAAAATTAATGAAACATTTTAATTTTTAGTTCATTTAACAAAATGAATAAAATTTATTGTTATAAGATATTCTGACACACACGAGTATATGAACTGGCCTATAGACTTGATATTATTCATGAATATATAGGCAAAATCAGTTTGATGATAATGCATGTCATTCCATGAGATTTTCTGAGCGTTAGTGAAGCTTTTTTATTGATCTTACTTTTTATTGATCAAATTTGGATTTTAAAACACGATTTTCTCTTTTCTTGAAGAGAGCTCAACAAATAATATATGAATAAAGATCTGATAATCTGAGCTTCGTTTATAATGCTCTGTTATCTTATTTAGAAAATATCACAACAGTTTTGACAAACAGCTTTAAACAAATAAACAGGACTTATGTACTGAATACTACTTCCAAAACTTTAACCGGTTACAAAAAGTTGCTCCATATACTGTAAAGTGTACAAGTGTAAAGTAAAGAATATAATTATTATATTCAGAGCATATACAGCACCAAACAAAGTCATGACCACTGAATAATAGAGCTGGTCTAGCTGAGAAGTCACAGATTAAATTTCAAGGGTGATCTGAATAGCGGCTTTCTGTTTATCAACATTTGTATCTTATAGGCTAAACGTTCTGTATCAAAGCATAAAGAAATCTTTTTTTTGTAATTAATGAATAACAGGATTAAAACTCATCAGCTTATGGACTAAAAAATGTACCATAATACGAATGAATGGATGCATTAATAAGGAAATGATAGTAACTTTTTCGTTCGATAAAATATAATATTACCTCCAGCCACTGAGGCATGGTGTGAACTGAACAACTATGTATAACCTGCGGGAACATGGTCCGTGAAATATATCTAAAATTCCTCTCCGGCACGAAAGTGACTGAAGGCGTGATGGCAGGTGAAAGGGCCGAGAATCGTTTTCCGATATCACACAAGGGCGGGGGTTTCCTCTTCATGTGGATTGAGAAAGAATCTTGGATATTGTCCAATATGTTGTCCATAATGGAGTATTACTGCTTAGTCAGTATTTTCAAGCGAACTCTTGCTACAATGTTTTAGTTAAATACAGTCTTTAAATTAAATAGATTTTATGATTCAAACAAAGAAAATGAGTTGGAAATGCACTGGTAAGAAGGTATTTTAGTTTAATTACAGTGAAACAACAAATTGCATTAAAGATATTCGATATAAATCCTCAGATATAGCCTAGGTAAATGAAACGTAGAGAAGTCTCCTCTTATTAAAAAAAATAAATAGTAAAAATAAAAAAGACGTGGGTCCCAGATAATCTTATCTCCTTGACAAATCGGAAATAAATATTTATGTAAATCTTGTTATAGAGACTGGAACAATGCAGTGATAGGAGCGGAATACAAACGTTTTTCTGTAACAATATATAAAAAGATAAGGCAGGCAATAATTGACTTATCTTCAAGTATGATTGATATAAAGGTTACACAACAAATTATTGGGATTTTGTAAAAAAAATTTAAAAAAAAGGAACCTGTTGACCAAATGAATGATAAATAAAAGTTGATTGGAGGTAAAGGGGAATGAACATAAGATTACCGATGTTTTTAATGATTATTTTACAAATATAGTGGACACCTTACAGTAAGATAAAATAAATTTAGCTGTGACTTATTTTTAGAGATATTATATATTGACTACCAAGGAAAATATTAATGTATTTGGTTCATTACTTTATAATATTTATAGAAAATATTTTTCTCAGGGTTTGGTGCCTGTTGATTTCAAAGTAGCTTCTGTGACACCTGTCTTTAAGTCTGGTGATCCGTCCGAGATATTATCATACCGCCTGTTCTCAGTCATTTATACAATAGTTATGATATTTGAGACAATAGTTAAAAACAAGTTATAGGATTATTTTGACAGTAATTCATTATTTTCTCAACATCAATATGTGTTTCTTCCAGGGAAGGGGACATACTTAGCACTTGAAAAACATATCTCAAATATAACTTACTCTAAGGACCAACGTAAATTCACACTAGCAATTTATCTTGACATTCAAAAAGCCTTTGATACTTTAGATATCAATATATTCAATAATAATATTACAGTTTACGGTATAAGCAAAACTGTTCTGGATTAGTTACAATATTTGGTACTAAAAGGAAAGAATATGTAACAGTGTTGAATTGTTCTGAGTAACAGGCACAATTTCTGATATGGCACAATTCGACTTTTTTATACTACCGTTTGACAGAGGACAGTTGCAATAGGTTCACCATAGGCATTCATCACAATAATATCTACTTCATGTATAAAAATTTACTATTTCATTTTTGTTGTCTATTATAATCGTTATACACATTCTACATGTACGTTACAAGCTCAAATATGCTTCAAAAGGTAAACGTATATTTATTATTGTATACAGAACCTAAATTAATAAACTAAACTCGGTTTTTATTAAATTGAGTATAATAACAACAATCTTAGTATTAAATTTCTTCGTTCATTATGTGAACTTCATAGCACGTCAAATTTCATAGATTTTAGTATGAAATATAGAGTTTTACAAATTACGAGAGATTTACCGTCAATAAATTACTATTGCTGAATACTCAATGCATGTTATAATCGAAAAGATGTGTTAAACTCCATCTATGTATCGAGTAGTATCATACAACAATCGAGACGCCGGTTTTTGTAATTTAGCGAGATGCAATACAAATTCCACAATTTGTATGGATTGATATATAACTTCTTTCTAACTGTAAAATACACGCTTATTTCTATACGATTTTAAACAACCCACTTGAAAATTTTAACTGACAAAGCAGTATTTAATTAGCAAGAGCTAGATAGTTGATTTTAAATACACTCGTCGTTTTCAACTAACCACTCTTATAAAACAATGGCTGGTGGTAAATTGTACTTTCATTACAAGAGTTTTACGCTGGCACTAAAAACAAAGCTTTTACTGTGTAAAGCTTTCAGAAGTTAATACATATATTATTACTTCCAGCGTGAAAGCGATTACCTAGTTACAGCCGAAGTAACTGAAGGGGTTTCGAGTTTAAATAATAGTACGTTAAGGTTGATATATTCCAGCTTAAGCTCCATTGTTAAAGTGATTTGTGCGAGTAACCAAAAATATTTTATAAGCCTTAATGGATATAAAGATTTGATTTACGTTGCAACCAAAACATCTGTTCAGAACATAATGTATTTAATTGTTTATTAATGAAATGATTTTTTTTTTAATTAACGCATTGAGCTACATTCAGTGGTTTCAAATTGATTTACAACAATGTGTTAACCTACTAAATTTATTTTGTACTTAATCACCTTCAATTAATGAAATAAATGAATTCAAGTTAATGAAAGTGAGAGCTCCCACAGTTGTACTCCAGAGTGGGATCCAGTCACGGAACATAGCGTGAGCTGTCCTCTCCAGGATCTGTCAGGTGCATTGCTTGATATGTCGGATGTTCCACGTGTTGAGCTCCATAAACCATATATCATTGTGTGCTCTAATAAGCAATGTAGATCCATCTGATAAGAGCATTCCAGGTCAGTTTTTTCAGTGAGTTTCAATTGTTATCACAAACATTAGGTAATATAAAAAGCAATAGCCTAAACAGAATTTTTAACCAACACATTGTTATATCTTTTATAACTTCGTCACTGCCTTAGCTGTAAATTTAGAAAATCTGTTGGTTATGATATTAAAAAATTGTATTTCTAAAATAATAAAAAATAACTGCAACGTTAGAAACCGTAATGAAAATAAATAAAACTATTTGAACATTGAAACAAGGTCTGGTAAATATCCCGTTTTCTATTTAGTACCTCTAGATTCATATTACGTTATAATTCACTTACTAGGCTCCTTTCGGTTAGAGCTTAATAAAAACACACTTAATTTCCTTGTGATAATTAAAGAATTAACATATGGCATACTTTAATATCGTATCTCTAATCGCAACAAACGTTCTGTTGGTAATAGTGCTTTTTTAATTACTTCGATACTAAAATTCTGTTAGAGGCATTTATTTGCAGCACTTCTTATTTGGTAAATAAAATAATAAAAATAAAACCAAGAATTTCAGATTACACAGTCATAAGAGTCTATGTTTGTTTTCACGCTACTCTTTAACAAAAAGCTATTTGGTAAAATATAAGAAACGGATAAAAAGTCAGACATCAAATAAAAATATTATTTTCGTACATTATTAAAATTTAATAAGAAATATTTAAAATATTACTTTCGTAAATTGTAAGTTAGTTTCACACCGAAAACCCTAACTGCAAGGTTATAGAATGTGATTTAAAGTTTCTGGATTGAATACTAAACCACACTAAATAAGTTATTATCTTAATTAATAATTATTTATAAATTAATGACTAAGATGAAATTTGAAATAAAACTGTTACTGTTTGACCTTTAAAACACTGCAGTGGCAATAAAGAGTCTGGCAGTTGAAGTTACCGAAGTGTCGAAGTCTGTGAAGCGAAACTGATCTCTGTTCGTTACAGTTGAATTACTCGTACTCTATATATTTATTTGCCATAAAAGATTATTTCTCCCTACAGAGTATTTATAAATAAAGGTGTGAAACAATAATTTCGTTATTCTTTATTTGTATAAAACCAAAATATTTTAAAGAAATTATCTAAAAATTTATGTGAATATTAAAAAATGTTTTACCGACCTCAAAAAGCACGAGGTATACTATCCGACGTATTTCTATGTTCCTTTTTTTTATAAAAGTCCACCGATTTTCTCAGAAATTAATTAACCGATTCAGATTAAACTTCTTTTAAATTTTAAATGATAGGTTCTGCCCCATAATCGTCGCATTAAAGTTTTTTATGGATTGGGCAAGTATCTGACCAGGAAATCACTTTGTAAAGTTTCCTATAGGAATCCTTTAAAACGTGACAGGAAGCAACGTTACGGAATGGGCTAGTGAGATGTATTGTTTTCCAATGATCATAACTTATCTCACAGGTAATAGGAATCTCACAGGTATCATTTTTTATGATAATCAGAGTTACGCCACTATTGGAGGTAGTGTAAACTATCTTGTAGTAAATGGATAGTATTCACTACGGAGATTGGAATATTTCCAATAATTATAAGATAGATCAGAGTTCTTCTGGGAAGTTTCTTCTACATTAGGGTTCCAGATAATACTTCTGTCGGTGTTCTTTAAATGAAAGATGATATGGGGGAACAAGAGAAAACAATATGCCGTGATGTATGTTTCTTCCAATGACAATGAAATCTTTCATATGCTACGGAACATATCGTTGCTCATGGTAATAATCCGATTGGAATAAATTCACCAAATGATTCTTTGTAGTCTCAGAACATAATATGTATTACTAATTACAGGATAGATTACACAGCATTATTCATCAAATACCTGTACTAAAACCAAGGAAATAAGAAGTAAAAAAATACCTATCACACAATTTTTGAGGGCGTTAAACTTTAAATATACCAACATGTAGGTATGTAATACAAAAATTGAAATTTAAAGATAGAACACGGTAATGTAAATCAAGTTTAAAAAGATATAGTTTTCTTAGAACATGGTGTTATGAATTAAATGTAAATGTGGTGTGTGTATTGTGTTTTGTGTGGTGTTGTTAATTAAACAACTTCGCTCACAAGGCAGATTAATTACTGTACTTATGATTCATACTTTCATTGAGAGTACAACCTCTTATACACAAACACATAGCCTACTAACTGTATTAATATTTATTGCACATTCATTAGCCAATACAGTGTACCTATCGATATTAAACTATCGCATGTATCATATATTATGATGTAAAGTTCTAAATTTGAAAGTTTCCTTTCGTTGCTTATTAATAGTTACACATTACATTTTGTACCACTGTAATAAGGGGTAAATATTTAACTAGGAGGAATAAATTTGCTTAATACAATATAACAATACAAATTGTGTTTTATTGGCTTTGTGTAACTTTAATTTTGTCAAATTAAAATGATTTTTTACTTATCAGTTCCTTGACTTAGTACAAGTTATTTTAATTTTAAAGATTGTATTGTAAATATTTGTATCTACTGACGGACGCACACGTATCGTATAACCAATAGAGACATTTGAACTATCCAGTTTTACTACTCAGGATATCCAAGATGAAACCTAATTAAAATAATTTTAAATTAAATGTTGCATTTTAAAATTATTATTTAGCTATATTTATGTATGTAAAATTAAAAAAAATCACTGCTAAAATACAATACAACAGTAATGAAAAACTATTGATAAAGTTTGTATATCGGTCCGAAGTGTGAAGCACGAAACATACAGTGAAATATGTGTACGTACACTTTTATAAAGTATGTATATACTTCTTGATACCACAGAACCCCGGTCATAAAACCTATATTTGCGAAGTACCATATGTTTCTGTGGGCCAGATGTTGAGAAAATAACTGAATACTTTGTTGTAAGCGCTCATACTGTATATATTTGTTTTTTTAAAGGCTTCCTTAAATGTGGTCGTTTTATGACTTTGAAGAGTAAGTTGTTTATGTTCTGTACTATCATCTGCATGCTACTCGGTATTGTGAGTCTTACGACTGGGCATTATCATTACTTCTGCTAGTGAAGCTAAGGAGAATGATAATTAGAATTGTTGACGGGCAATTCAACGTTGAGTGTGACCATTGACTAAAAATTTGTAGAAAACCTCGTGAAGTAAAAATTCCAAAACTAAATATTAAAAACATCTAGCTTCTTGTGCTAAACTAGTAGACAAACACTTTAAGGTTTTACAAGAGATAGACTTTGCATCATATTCGAATTGAGTGGCAGAAATATTGTGAGTTCTGAATCGTTTTTTAGAAAGATCTGAGACGCTAAAACATTTTGTTCAAAATTGTAATTAATTTTAATCTTTAAATGACCTCATTTTCGTGAATTGAATTTAAATAATGATAATTTTTTACTGTCAGGGCTCACTAAACTCAATAGTTTAATACATTTTATATTATATAATTATTTTATCGTTCCGAAGTATTTTTATTTCAATTGCAGGTAATAAGCGCACAACCAGAGCGTTTTAATCAGCAACAGATTTTAGCATTGAACTCGTAGTAAATTATTTAATTAAAGATAAAGCCCAATCAGACAGGGTGTTGGGGATGATATCATATAAACATAAAGGGTAATAATATCTTAACTTTAGCAGGGTTTCTCTCTAAATATAACAACTAATGACGTCATCACGAGCTATTATATTACCGTCACGTCCACAGCTGACACCGCGAGGACATTAGAGTCCAGGTGTTCGCTGTAGCGGTGCTGATTGCGGTTTGTTTAGTCTCTGATATTACTGTCACGTCATTTAACGTATTGCTCTTCTGAGAATTACTTGTACGTATACGGGGTGGCAAAAATAAACTATTATATTACGAAAATAACTCCTTTACTAATACATAAGAAGAGAACAGTTTTTGGCAAAATAAATATATACCTGTGTCAAAAATTGTAAAACATATATTCTAATAAATTATACAAAATTAAGACTTTAGAGTTATAGAGAAGTAAATTTGGGATTACAACCAAAAGTTGTTATCTAGAAGTTATAATGTATAAGTACGTAACCATTTCATGTCTTTATTACATAAGTATGTTGTAAAAAATCTCTTGTACAGTTTATTTGAAACAATACTTACCATACTATCTACTACGAGTAAAAATATTCGAACTGAAGAATATTATGCTACCTTATATTTATTTGGTTACATCATTTGTCATATTATACTGGCGTTGCTGAATGAAGTGCTCAGCATTGGCAGGTCAAGCGTGTGAAGTATCAAACTATGAATCAACAAGCTGTACTACAATATACTATACTTTTTTATACACCATTGCACAGCACAAGCGTTTGTGACAGAAGCAGACTTGTCATTTGCATGATAGATTGTCAGCTCTGACGATATTTCTTACTGTCAAACATGACACACTCAGTGTGTGGCATATGAATGCATAGTTTTAGACGAAGTCTGGGAGTATTTTCCTTTGATACTTCTTCAGTAAAAATAGAGAATTTTAAAAACTGACTAGGATATTAAATGGATGTAATACTGATTTTTAACAGAAAACCTTTTTTCAGCTTTAGCAATTTCGCAACATTTGTTTGATAGTGAATGCAGAACATTTGTGATGGGCTGTGAGGTGAAAAGTATCAATTTTAAATATTTACCTTTTTTGTAGAATTACTTTTAGAAAATGTGTATTTATAATAATGTTGTATGATGTTATACTAACAATAATCAATGAAACACGAAATTAATGTTATTATGGAATTAAAACATATATCATATTGATAAAATTATAAAATCTTCTTACAAATGTGACTGCTTTCTTCCCAGGAATAAGTGGGAGAGAGGAAATCACAACACAGGCGAATCTAAAGGTTAGTGTGGGGTAATTTGTAAGCTCTTATTCCTAATTCCCCGTGTGGGATAGATAAATCGGACATTAACTGTGTGTGACCTGTGTAAGCTTCTAAACCTTTTCCTAATGATTAACGTATTTGTGCTGATACATTTATATTGCTGTTTTAGTGATCCCAAGTCGAAATTATTATAGTAGTTGGTACGTGAAACCCCAGCGTATTTAACAGTTGTCATATACTAGTAGAACTCACATACGTTTGTCAGATATTGGTTATTTGAGAACAGATGTCGAATACCTTGTAGATTTCCGGTTCTCACCACATCAAAACATTGCTGATGCAAAAAACGGTTTGAGATATTTTACCACATACTAAAGAGTTGCCTTTAGTCTGTAGATACTTGGACATCCTTGGGTTCTTAATTTTACCAGATAAGTGGAAAAGATGTTGAACAACATATCAATATCAAAAGTATAATACATTATAATCCATTATATTATGTCATTCACGACACATAATGCATTCAAAATATATATGCAGGTGAGAAAAGAGGTCATATATTGTCTTAGAGGTCATATAGGTTTTAGACTAAAATATTCTGATATGCATTCTCACGTAGGTTTATTACCCCTCACATCCTTTGTATGACCAGTGATAGCAGCTTTTCACTTGATATTATGAATGTAAATGTATTTCCATTGTAGAAAACTCATAATATATAAATATGGTTTTGACTGCATTGATTTCAAGGCAAATAACTGTATAAATGCAAGGGTATTCAACAAGAATCCAGAATGGGCACGGAATATCACGGAGCAGTATGCGAGCTACGTATTTCTGGAACTGTCAGGTGCATTATTTGATATTTTAGACTCTGCACGTGTTATGGTCTAATATTAAAAATAGATCAATTTGATAAGAACATTATTTTTATGTATCTAATAATAAAGTTAGCTATTGCAAATTGTATTAAGATACATTTTCAGTGAATTTCTAACTCTAAAACGTATATAAGTTACTAACATTAATAATAAATATCTAGTAATTGCAGTATTTTCTTTCTAGAATTACTTATAACTTTATAATAAAATAAGGAAAGTATATAAGTAGTTTAGTTCCAAGAACAAAGCAATGACTATGCATAATTTTTGTACCACTGTATGAGTAAAATAAACACGATTGATTACGTAAGACAAATATTTATATATTTAGCAATCTTCATGTATTAAGTGCTGTTTTATTAAAATTTAATCTTAAAAGTAAAACATTTTTTCTGTTTGTATTAACATATTTTTAGTTTGTAAACTTCAAAGCTTAGATAATAATAGAACATGTATTAAAATTAAATATTGTTAAACCTACACTAAACAATTGAATATAAGATTAAAAGAAAATAAGGTATATATTTTTATTTGTATCTGTGGTGATCAAGATTTGTCGGATTGGAAATGCATTATATTGATGCTAGCTCTTGTTTACTCCGTAGTTCTTAGAGTTTACTCGTAGTCTATAAACTTGTTTTACAATTCAAAATATCACTTAAACTTTACAGGCCACCACATTATAAATTAAACCTCCTAAGTGCTTTTTTAGCTCAATATCTTCAGCTCTCAGCTAAAGCCTCTTACTATATAGATTACTATATAGAAATTAATAAGTATAACGACAAGGACGATACAAATACATGATGCCACACATGTTAAATAATGTGTAGAAATAAGAGATAAACTACTATAATCGGTTGAAAAGTTTTGATACTCCAACTATAATTTTAAATATTAAATTGTTTAAGAAATAAATTATCGAAATTACTCTCATACAAAGTTACGCTTATTACATAATTATAGTGTATAAAGTAATAATAAAAGTGTTCAAATCTAAATTACACTTCAAGTCGAATGTACATTACAAGAAAATTATAGTGTGGAATTTCAAGTTAGTCGACTGGTATTGAAGAATAACATTAAATTAAATTCTGTAACTCCTAAGAAAACAGTGGACACGTCACTGTTTGACCTTTAAGATAGTTACAGTAAAGTATCGGGGAGCTGAATTTACTGAGGTGATGAGGTCTCTGAAGTGAAACTGATCTGTGTAGTTCATTACAGTTGAACACTTTTCTTTCATAATCACCACTTTTAACTTAAAAAATGTTTAAATGTCATAAAATATGATTTCGGGTTATTAAATATAAATGAAACAGAATTTTATATAAACAATTCCATGAAATATCTTTTAACTCGTAAACATCTATCATTCTTATGTTTTTCACAGATTTTTAGCTGTTCCGCTAATATAAATTAATAAGAGAATATAAATAAATGAACTGATTCCAAATATTTTATTTGCTAACAACACATGTTTAAGTAGCTGTAATACTCCACAAAACCAATTTAGTATTTTGAAATAAAAGCCGAATATAAGACAATTATTGCACTTTACCTGTATTTGCACTTTGCTTTAACTGTATTTTTTTTTTTTAAATAAAAAGCAAATTAATATGGACAATATCGGTTCCGTACGTCGTGTTTCATTTCATGGACATATTTGAATATGTATAAACCTAGATACACCCCAGATTCTTCATTATTAAGATTAAGATACTTCAACCAGATTCCACTCTCAAGATCAGGACAACTTACCCTAAATGATAAGCAAAATGTATCGTTTTCAAAACTGAATATTTGTATAAAAGTTTAGTCACCTAAACTGGATGGGACTGGTACTCACAAGCTCCCAATATTCACCTAAGTACACTGTAACAGTGACAGGTGAATTCTGCTTTCTGCATTTGTCTCAAGAGACAAAACAACATTCAAATAGCTTCGCTAGATAGGGTGTCAGCTTATTTGCTTCACCAAATTTTTGTATAGAAGTATGGTGCATTGCAGTATAGTGGTGCTATCGCTGCCTTAGCTACCTCAAGGCGGTGTGAAGAACCATTACAAAATCACAGCCACGCCTCCTTGTTGTAGATAATGCAGTGACATCATCACGCTTCTGCTGTGCATTTTCTTGAAATAATTGTTAAAGCTAACTTAAAACAGCCAGCCATATCGAGATGGTAGGCTACCACAGTATTTTCCAGGTTAGGATTGACCTGTCAGTTGAAAGGTGAAAAATATATTTGATGGTAAACAGAACGCGTAATAACATGTAACTTCAACAAAATTCCTTTATAATAATTCCTTTATAATAACAACTACCTTGTAACCTCAAGTATTGTACGTCATAAGTATCCATACGCCTTTTATATTCTAACGTGTTTATTAATCGTATACTTGTGGTAAACGTGACTAAATAGAATCGATTGGTTGTGTAAGATATGCGGGTCGTCACTGTACACTATATGGGTCGGGGTAAATAATAAGACGTTAAATCTTAGAGTACCATTGCTCTAAGACCGCTCATAAAGGAACGGACGGGACACGGAGGTTTACACGACGGTGTCTGGTGGTGGACTCGAGCGTAGTTGTTTGCCGCATCTTCCTTGCCAGTAATAAGCTGTTCAGGGTGGAACAGCTGTCTGTGCCAGTCCGTACCTCATCAACTACTGTGGGCTCCAAGTCTAGCTACTGCAATGGAATTTGCTGAAAAGGGGGCGGCCCAGATGACAACTACAGGAGGACGTATTCACCGGATGCAGAGCAACGGGTCGATACCGAAAAGGACGCAGGCGGCAAGCAGTGGAGCGAGACGGTCATCGGACGGCGGGAAGGTGCTGGGAGACATCACCTGCTATTGTTGCGCAAGCGAGGGTCACACACAGCTACGCAATGTCGGTTTCGTGAGCACACGTGTAATCATTGTAAAAAGAAGGGATACATTTAAAGAGTTTGTAGATCGAAAAATTATGTTAAAAAACCTAATGACAACAAATCAAATGTTTTTACAAATAGGTGTAATGAGCCTTCAGCTAAAGGGAAACAGTTTTACAGCAATAAAAAGCAACATGTTTATAAAGGTAGGCAGCACTATGTAGAGGAAAGTAAAGAATCAGCAGAGTCAGGTTCAGATAATCACTGGAAACATAAAGACAATGACGATGTGTATGAAATTTCCAATCTATTTGCGGTTAAAGAAATAAAAACTAAGATCAATAAAATTGAGCCAATAACGGTACAGTTACGAGTATTAGTGGAAAGTAAGGAAATTGTATTTGAAGTCGATAGTGGAGCTTGTGTTTCAGTTATGTCAGAAAAAGATTGTACGACTAAGTTAGGAAATGTAAACATGCATCCAACTAGCTTAGTATTAAGTTCATATATACATGAAAAGATCAGGCCTTTAGGTAAAGTTATGGTCAATGTACAACATAAAGGTAAAGCGAAACAATTAGCTTTATACATCGAAGCTAATGGGGCTAATCCCTTGTTAGGGCGTGATTGGATGCAAGCATTAGATTTGACAGTTAGAGTGCCCAGTAATGTAAACAATGTACAGTCAGCTGATCGCACGAGCATGGTGGGGGTTGGCCAACTGCAGGCGGCAGTGCGGCAGACGCATGCGCGCCTGTCAGTGGAAGCCACATCACACCTGTAGAGGTAAACAAACAAACATCTGTCAATCCGTCTGTTGTCAACAAACAAGTAGAACTACTGTACAATGAGTTTCCAAATGTATTTACGGATAAGTTGGGGTGTTACAAGGGTGCACTAGTTTAAATTAAAGTTAAAAGAAAATGTAGTACCAAAATACTTTACAAATAGGACGTTACCTTTTACACTTGAAGAAAAAGTAGAAGCCGAGCTGACTAGACTAGAACAAGAGAACGTTATTTCACCAGTAGATACCAGTGAATGGGGGACTCCCATTTTACCAATTATTAAGGCTAATGGGAAAATAAGAATTTGTGGGAATTATAAAATAACTGTAAATCCTTTCTTGGAGGCAGACCGACACCCGTTACCGAAAATTGAAGAAATATTTGCCAGCCTACAAAATAGAGCAATGGTACTCTAAAATGTAACGTCTTATTATGTATCCCGACCCATATGGTGTACAGTGACGACCCGCATATCTTACAGGTAGTAAATGTATTCTCGCATGTAAAATTAAAAAGTAAACGCAAAAGTTTTAAAATTTTATGTCAATCAGAGTTATATAAAGATTTAGTTTTAACCATTTACTTGAATATAATATATTTTATACACTCTATGAACCTATTAGAGTATGAAATACAGTAAATAGTTTACTACAGTTATATTTTAGAAGTAATACGCAATAAATGAATTTTATATGAACCTGATATTTATACCTACTGATACAGAGTTCTCACCAAACATGAAGCCAGAATTACTCTAATAATCGTCATATAGAATGATATATGTTTGATCATTTAACAATAATATAGCTCTTTTAAATTCCCCAGTATTAATGCTCCTGAGCAGTCAACACGACCTAAAGGTTTTGACTACAATGCCCTTTAAGGAACTAAAATTCCATTTCAAGTTGTTTGCTAGTAAGGACAAGTTGTTTGCTAAAATTATTTTTATAGGAATTAACACTGAGTAGTACCATGTTCAACCTGAAAGTAATGTAATAAGTTTGTTTTATTTATTATGCGTATTGTGCAACTTAAAATAGGGTCTATTTTAATAGGCAATGTAGTTAAGCACATGACTAGTACATAATATGTACTAGTCATTATGTAACATTACTTCATGGATGCATAATTTGCCTATATTCAGTGTACTTCTTTGATATAACATGTTACACAGATGCGTGTCACTTTTAATTTTAATACAGATTTATGCTGATTATGAGAGACTTAACAACACATCCTAGTGTAATGGCAACAACCAACCGTAAACCAAGATTGTCAGAATGTAGGCTAATGCTGTAATCAGCTTACATGAATAATTAACCACAAGACAACAATCTAATTGCATCTGAATCATGTTTAGCATGAACATAAAATTTTACTGTTACAAATATGTTTCATAATAAACGTCTTTTCACAATTTATGAAAGCAACACGTGCTTGTTCAAAAATGTATTTTTTAACCATTAACAGCTGTTGAAGTATTTTTATATTTATACAGTATTTTTAAATAATTTTTATAGGTTTTTAAGGTTTATTTCAACTTTTAAAATAATGATTTCCTATTGTAAGTATTAAAGTCATGTTTAAATCAAGTTTAGCTTGAGGATAACATTTTAATGTTACAAATATATTTCATAATAAACGACTATTCACAATTTATCAAAGCAACGTGTGCTTGTTCAAAAATGTATTTTTAAACCATTAACACCTGTTGAAGCATTTTTATTCATATACAGTATTTTCTAAATAATTTTTATAGGTTTTTAAGGTTTATTTTAACTATTAAAATAATGATTTCCTATTGTAAGTATTAAAGTCATGTTTAAATCATGTTTAGCATGAACATAAAATTTTACTGTTACAAATATGTTTCATAATAAACGTCTATTCACAATTTATGAAAGCAACACGTGCTTGTTCAAAAATGTATTTTTTAACCATGAACAGCTGTTGAAGTATTTTTATATTTATACAGTATTTTTAAATAATTTTTATAGGTTTTTAAGGTTTATGTCAACTTTTAAAATAATGATTTCCTATTGTAAGTATTAAAGTCATGTTTAAATCAAGTTTAGCTTGAGGATAACATTTTAATGTTACAAATATATTTCATAATAAACGACTATTCACAATTTATCAAAGCAACGTGTGCTTGTTCAAAAATGTATTTTTAAACCATTAACACCTGTTGAAGCATTTTTATTCATATACAGTATTTTCTAAATAATTTTTATAGGTTTTTAAGGTTTATTTTAACTATTAAAATAATGATTTCCTATTGTAAGTATTAAAGTCATGTTTAAATCATGTTTAGCATGAACATATTTTACTGTTACAAATATGTTTCATAATAAACGTCTATTCACAATTTATGAAAGCAACACGTGCTTGTTCAAAAATGTATTTTTTAACCATGAACACCTGTTGAAGCATTTTTATTCATATACAGTATTTTCTAAATAATTTTTATAGGTTTTTAAGGTTTATTTTAACTATTAAAATAATGATTTCCTATTGTAAGTATTAAAGTCATGTTTAAATCATGTTTAGCATGAACATAACATTTTACTGTTACAAATATATTTCATAATAAACGTCTATTCACAATTTATCAAAGCAACACATGCTTAAATTTGGTTTGGTTGGTTCTTATTTAATAATAATTGGACATGGTCTTTGTTCATCAGGTTTATTGATAATCGAATTGTTCTACCTTATAATATTCAAACTCGTATTTCAGTAACATCTACAGATGAAATGTACTTTTAATCATTTACAGCTGTTGACGCATTTTTATTCATATACAGTATTTTCTAAATAATGTTTAAAATAATGATTTGCTATTGTACGTATTATGAATATTTTTTAAGTAACTATCGTGTGAAAAGTTTTCTATATAACAATAAATTATGAAACATTGCACAGTTTAAAATTAATTTAGAATCTATAAATGCAAGTTTACACATTATTTGAAAGCGGTGACTTCTACCTAACGACAAAAATCAAGACACCCACAAAAAAGACCACCATAGAATGCAATGAAATTGTTTTGAATACCCCAATAGCCGTCACCTGATGTTAAATTTTTTACTTTGGGAGATCTAGTGCGTTAGTGTATATAAGAATATAGTATTAACAGTAGGTGGCTGTTACTATTGCATTATTTGTTTGTCATGAATGTCAAAAAACACGTAAAATATTAAATTTCATTACTTTTCTCTAAATTTACCTATTGCACTATAACATTCAAGACGAGTATTGAACGACAATTTCCATCTCAATGCTTTTTCACTTAAGAAAATGATCTGCCATTTCATGGCCTAGTAATTATTCATCCATAATAAAATATAAAACAGTTTTACAGTTCATTTAGTGTTAAAAGCAGCTGCTTGAATACAGAACTGTCTAAACAAATAACGTTTTTAGAGATATAAACACTAGGAAAGAATTGTTTATATTGGAAAATTAATATTTAGGAAAAGGGAACATACGAAATACTGTTGAGTTAGCTACGAGGGAAACGACGACTTTCGCACATCTTAACTGTTTTGGAAACGATCCCGTAACCATACAGAGTGACGAAAAACAAATTTACTAGTAAGTTACTTGGGCTTTGTTAAAAGTGGCCAATTGTTATTTTATTTTATGAAATTATTTTGAATATCTTCTATAATTAGGTTCTATGATATTCTCATATTAGAAAACTTGTTATCCATAACTCTAACTATATATTTTTTTCTTCAAGCGATATATCTGATATTATTTTTGAAAGCTACCATATTGTATATAATGGTTAAAGGAGCACAATAGAAGGAATTTGGAAAACTGAAATTCGTAAAATGTCAATTACAGATATCGAAAACGGAATTATCTTGGTCCAGATATGGAATAAGTATTGTGTATTAACTGCTGCGGGATTTGTGAATATGGAACCAAAATAGTGAAAAGTTGAGGAATGGTTACGCAATTTATTAGTCGTAGTGTAGATACTTTAAATACGAGTTTATTAGTGATCATAAAATTGACCCTATCTTCGGTATCACTTCCAAGTCAATGGATGTCAATTTGAAATATTTTCCTTAAATGGTGTGACTATGTTAGGGTAAAGAATACGTTTTTGCAAATATTACTAGTTTCTTCAAAGCAAATATTATATGTGTTTATCCATAAGTGCCGATGGCCGAGTGGTGTAAGACGTTGGAATTTGAGTCTGAGTTAGAAACAGCGCAGGTTCGAATCCTGCAATTTGCAATTTTTATCAGTACCATCGACCTTGTACTGTATCGACTCACCCCCTTATTCTGTTTGATAAGATCCTCGCACAGGCCAGTGGCCCATGAGGACGGGCAGAATAAGGCATAAAAGGAGATCGGCATCTCCTTTAAACAAAATAAAATAAATAAATAAACCAGAGGGTACATAAAGTGCTAAGTACTAACAAATAAAACACGGTTATACATTTTCCAACATTTTCAAAGCACATGTTGTTGAAAATAATGATTCTAGACTACTATGGTATTGTAAATTTACTCACGTAAATAAAACGTTTTGACAGTGATATATAGCTAAGGCAGTGTGTAATTCACATACAATTCTTACACACTGATAATTTAATAGTTTATAAGTACTGTTGTCAGTTTTTAGTCAATGTTTTATCTATTATGTTTTATTCAGGTAGAGGGGAAGGATTGGTCTTTGCATGGTTGGTAGTATATCGAACAGTTATGTTGCTAGAAAGAGGAAAAAATTGCGTAAGAATTGAAGATTTTAAAATCAATAATATACTTGAGAACTAGGAAGACTTCTGTTATACATTTTATAAATGAGTTTGAAATGAAGTACATAATATTTATGAACTGTAAAGTCAAATATAGTGAAATTTTTAAAACAGTACTAAATATTATAATATTATCTTTGAATATGCAGGTTTTTAAACATGTAAAATGATTTTTAAACATGAAATAACCTGAAGATGTAACATTTACATTGAAATGAGACATAGTAAAAAAATCACTTACAAAGAAAAGCGTAACTGTCGACTCAGGGGAACGGTGACATTGAGACTGACTAAACAAACTGAGTCCACTCGCTATTCAATGTTTTAATGACATTTGCGGTAAATACTGTGTTATGCTCTTTATTTCATCACTTTATTTATATGTCAGACATTATCTATAACACAGATACACCTTCAATAATCGATGGAATAAAGGCTTAAATATAATATATTATTTATTAAGGCATTATTAATACCCTAACTTTGTCCTCATGTAAAATAACTCTTAATAGACATTTACGAATTATTTGTAAAGTAACATAATTGGTTTAAAAATAGCCATTTCCTACAGTCTTGAAACTTGGTTCACGGATTGTTCTTCGTTTGGGATCAAAAGGTCAAATGTGCAGTTTATCTATCTTGCTGTTCGTTTGCCATTATGCGCAATAAATGAAAGGATCTTAGTAATTTTTTCATTTAAAATTTCTAGATTAAAAATATTAGAAACCTGATGATTTTTATGGCTCAAAACTCAAAAAACTCAAGGAATTCGCCTGCCAGATTTTCTGAGTGATACCTCTTAGTAGAAAGATCCTATGAAAGTTTGTACTAAACATTCCTCTTAGTCCAAGTAGGAGCTCCATTACTTAAAATACACCTGTTCTAATTAAATAGTATATTGTCTGACGAGCATATCCTTAACATGGATTTTTGAGTTTCTCATTGTAAGTGACTTTTTTATGTAAAGAGTTTTACTATTGTAAAACTTGGATCCCAGACATAATAAAATAGTTCTTCAATAATGAGCTATTCACTCTTGATGAATGATCATACCCATTTGTCTGGTATTGTATCCTCCATATCTTGTTTGAAGAGGTAACAGTGACTCCTGTATTACCAATAATTTGGAAAAATAACAATAGCACTTTTAAAGACATATAAATGCCTTAGTGAAATTATTTTCAGTCCAAAAACAATGGAAAAGCATGTTCACGTTAATAACAAAAATTGTGATCGATGTTTTTTTAATTGTTGCCATTTCAATGGATGGAACTATAATGCCCAAGCAAAACAAACCATTGTTTAATTTAGAATGTACAAATGCATGATATATTTTTATCAATATACTGTCGTTAAAAAATTGTCTTATTTTTGTTACGTGTAATTTCATAGAGTCCCTAATACTTCATAGTGCTGCCCTGAGTAGGAGTGTTACAATTGCATTAATTCTCTTAACAAATCAAATTATGGTAATTTAGAGGTTCATTGTAATTGAAAGTTTGACTTAATAAGAATCCACACGCATACACACGCATTTTATATATATATATATATATATATATATATATATATATATATATATATATATATAAAATCTTGATATATATATATTTCAGGATTTGATACCTGCGTATTTAATGCAAATCCATTGTTACTAAACCACAACTGTGCATAGCACATATCTTGCTGTATACAGTTCTACATAAGTCGTTTTGTTGGAGCGCTATAATATTAAGCTGTATAATCTGCAAATCACGTTAGCTTACTATCAAAGGGACCGCTGAAAAAATTAATACAAAATAAAAATAACTTGGGGCCCAAAACAGATCCTTGCGTCACAACACACAGAATTTTGCTAGTCAAGCTCAATGGTACTACCACAATCTGTTTTCGCTCACGAGATATGCTCTGAACCAATCGTGAACTATACTAGGCAAATCCACCCTATCCAGCTTTTGTAATAACATCGCATGAATCACGCTTCAAAGGCCTTGCTGATATCCGTGAAAAATCTGATGCTTTGAAACTTTTTGGATTAATTAAATTTAATTGATCTTGTGGTATAAACTGTTGTAGAGAAATTTTCCTGTTCATTCCTCCTCTAAAACCAAATTGTTTTACAGCTGTAACTTCCATAGGTCTAGTTTTAGTGATTTTGAACAATGATTTTAAGAAAAAAATGGTAATGACCTGTAGTGTTCTACGACAGTTTGTCTTTTATTAAGTACAGGCACAATTTTGTGAATTTTTAGTTTTCAGGAAACACTCCGCCAGTTAAACTCATATGACAAACGTGTTAGAACCGGAACTGTGTGTGATGAGATTTTCTTATCAGTCTCAGATGCCTTATTTTTTATAGATATCAAGTTTATCAATTTGGTGCTAAAGGAAGCCATATAATGAATGGAATTTCACGGATCAAAAGTTCAAAGGCAGTATGACCACCCATGCGCAACATCTTTTGTTACGTTCCAACAAATCCTTCGTCACTCATCCTGTTTATTTAAGTCTGATATTGTGTAGAAATGGAACAAGATTGCTGGTATTTTCAATGTTTGTACTCACAACAACAGAAAAGCAACGTTTCGAAAGTTGGTAAATGCTTTCTTCAATGTTTTAAATTCTAAACTAGCAAAATAAGCAAACAGTCAACAATAACAATATAGACTAAATATATTGTTGTCTGCTGCAATCTAATACTCAACACAACGACAACTGAGGATATATGTCTGTCTTAAATTACTTCCAGCATACATCACATCGTATACTTAAAATTAAATTGTTTTATTTGATCGCCACTTAGTAAGTATAGTAAAAGGGTAATTTACTATTTATCAAATGTAAATAAATGTAATATCTATGTGTATATGTTTTTGGAAATAAAAAATGTTTCTATTTCTATTTCTATCGTTCATCAACTCTTTCTTTTAATACACGCTACTTCGTTGTATGTGGCTCAATGCGATATGTTTTTTAAACAGATTGTTAAAAAATAACCAAGGCTAATAAAAGAAAAGCAGCTTTATCTATAATTCTTTAATTGCACTTTCTCCTATCTGAAATCCAAGTTATTTTTGGGTACGATTCCTTTATTTTATTTTGTTTTGTTTTAGTTGTGTGGCAATAGGGGATAGATTTCAATCTTTGAAAGGTAGTGTTATTCAGTTTATAACATATAACGATGGTAAATGTCTTTAATCCTATTTTCTTTTCAAACCTTCCACCGCAAACAATAACTAAGATATTGAAAAAAGGTACTGAGGTGTTGAGAAGGATGATAGTATTCAAATTTTAAGTGCATACAATCTGGTACAATACAAATACTGCTTCGTTTCTGATTACGGATAGGAAAGTTGAACGTCCTTCCTTTCTGGAATATTTTTACGAAGATTTAAACTTCGTTTATAGTTTAAAACTTTTTAATTTGTGGGGTAACGTCATCTCATTGTGCTTTCTTTCTCCACTTTTTTATTGAAAACATCGCGGATAATGAGGTAGTGTACTATTTTCATTTTGAAATGGTGTAATCATTTCATATCTAAGTATACGATTATTACATAAAGTAAAAATGACTACATTTCTCAATAGGTTGTCTAAAATAACCTTTTAGGATTAACACTAGTAAATAAGTAAAATGTTACAGTGTAAAATTTATACCCTTTTAATTCATACAAATTAAATGAACATCTATAGGTCAACAAGAATCACTCGTATGTGACGAATTACTTCGTGAAACGAGTAACTGCTTTAAAATATACGGACTTCTTTTTGAATAAATGTATTTAAGTGCTAGTCTTTTAATACATTCATTGGTAAATGAGAAAATGCTTCAAATGAATAACGGTTTAAAAGTCGCTTATCGGTTATCGGTAAGGGTCATTTATATTCTCAATCTGGCAAGGGTTTACAAATTGGAACTTTAATTGCCCAACTCCTAAATATAGACTATTACCTAACTTTTAAATAGGCTTTTACAAGTTTCGAAATTCCAGCACCGAATATTAAAATTATCAGCGAAAGGTAAATCATCATATTTTTCCCCAGGGTATATGTATACATAAAATAATCCAAATGTTAAAAGTTATTAGAAAAAGTATTAATTTTTAAAACTTAAAACCTTTTGCCCTTTGAACACATGGAACATATATTGCTTTCTTATCTAATATACTATACAGCCGCATGTGAAACTGACTGACTGACTCACTGATATATAGATACAAATTCTAACATACTTCTAGAAGAGCTGGAAACGTGAAATTTGGCACGCAGGTACCTTTCACAATATGACCCGGAGGAAAAGTCTGAAAACCGGACTTTTTTACTTTTAAAACCCCTCAAAAAAATTCCCAAAAAATTGGCGCATTCTTCCACCCGTGCAGACATTTTTTGTAAGCCCGATAGCGGGCGTACCGTTGGAGCTAGCTCGGATTCTGACGAAAAATTCATGGTCAGGAATGGAGTGAACTACAAAAAAGGTCCAGTGACTTTTTGCTCTATCTTCAATGGTTAAGCGACAAAACGCTCGAACATTTGACATTCCAGAGATTTTTTCGATAAAAATAATGTTTTCGAGCCCGATAGTGGCCGAACCGTTCGTCGTAGCTCAAATCTGATTGACCCATTAAATTAGCAAATTGCGCCATCTACAGAAAAGGTCTAGTGACTTTTTTGCCCTATCTCCATTGGTTTGGCCGAAAAACGTGATTATGTGCAATTTTTTTTGTAATTTTCACGTGAAAACTTTGTTTTTGGGGTCGATAGCGGGCGAAACAGTTGGTCGGATGTCAAAATAAAAGAAAGGTTAGATTTAGGAAATAATATGATCTACAAAAATGTTTAGTGACTTTTTACTATATCTCCATTAGTTTGACCGCAAAACGCGATTAAATGAAAATATTTGGAAAGTTTCGCCTACAAATTTACATTCTGGGCTTGATAGCTGCTAAACGGTTGGGCGTAGCTCAAAACAAATTTCCGGTGGGATTTAGGAAATCACGTGATCTACAAAAAAAGTTTCAGTAAACATTTTGCTCTATCCTCAACTGTTTGGGCCGCATAACGCGTTTTTTAAAGTTTTGATTTTTTGAGTTTTACGTGAGATTTTGTTTTTCTGGGCTCTATTTCAGACAAAATCTTAGTTCTAGCCCAGATTAAAAATTTGATTTTAATACAAAATAATGCGATCTACACAAAAGGTCTAGTGACCTTTTACTCTATCTTCCATGATTTAGCCGTAAAACGTGATTATATTGAAAATTTCACTTAACCGTTGGCCGAACCGTTGGCCCTAGCTTAAATGTAAAACTTTTTGTAAGTAGCTATTGATAGAATCTACAAAAAAAGCCCAGCTGCTTTCTATCGTTTATCTTTCCGTAAGCCTGATAAATGCTCTAAATAGCTAATTCTTTGTCGTCACTTTTAGGTGTTTTAAATTTTGTCCCCTCCACATCGGGAGTTGGCTGAGCGTTAGAACCAGAGTGTTTTTTTTATTTTATTTTTATGAAGTATTAGTTCATTGTCAAAAACTCTGGCGTGGAATGATAATTTCCGAAGTAATTTAAACCCCCTGATCAACGTTTTATTTTGATAAAAAATTACTGTACACATGTTCTCGTAGCACAGACGCACATTTCCCAGAAAAGTACCACGCGTTCTTATAACCCCCGATAACATTAACCCCCTCCCGAGAATTTCCTGGTTGATGAACTCCTGATTAAATTAAACCCCCTGATCAACTTAAAAATCTGATAAAGGTAGTTTTACATTTATTTACATTATATCTGTTTAAACAACAGCTGACTAGTGCAGACTTTTATCCCAAGCGTTGTACCGACTAAACCAGAGATCGTAGCACAAATCCGAGGGCAAAGTCGAATGACAAAATTAAATTTCCGACAAGAAAGGTCCAGTCACTTTTTGTCGTATCTCTAACGGGTAAGCCACAAAATGGCCTTAGAGTCAAAACTTTGATTAAAATTGGATAAAATCCAATAAAATAGGTCTAATACTATTCCAAATTCCGCTTATCCCCGAATTTGGCCAACACCCCAAAAGGGGGGGGCCTGGGGTGTGTCATTAACCCCCGGTAACATTACCCCCCCCCCGGGATTTCCTGGTATGACCAGATAACCTCCTGAGTACATTAAACCCCCTGATGTGTTAACCCCCCCGGTAACATTATACCCCCCTGGGAATTTTCCTGGCATGACCACATGTCCGAAATTTTACAAATCACTAAATCTCTTAACCCCCCTTGGGAAGTTCCTGGTATGACAAGATCACCCCCTGATGTCTTAACCCCCGGTAACGCTAAACCCCCCCCCTGGGAATTTCCTGGCATTACATAATGTCCGAATTTGACCTATCACCAAATCATTCTTATTCCCGAATTTGGCCAATACCCAAATGGGGGCCTGGGGGCGTAGCCCCCAGCGAGCCGAAGGCGAGTCTAATATATATACAACCGCATGTGTAACTGACTGACTGACTCACTCACTCACGTATACTAATTCTAACCTACTTCCAGATGAGTTAGAGACTTGAAATTTGGTACACAGATAGCTTTCCACGTGTAACCACCAGGAAAATCCCGAAAAGTGAGTATTTTTCATTTTCAACCCCTCAAAAAAATTCCAAAAAATCGCGCATTCTTCACCCCTGCAGGCATTTTTTGTAAGCCCGATAGCGGGCGAACCGTTGGAAGCTAGCTCGGATCTGACGGAAAATTCATGGTCAGGAATGAAGTGAACTACAAAAAAAGGGTCTAATGAACTTTTTGCTCTATCTTCCATGGTTAAGCGACAAAACGCTCGAACATTTGAAATTCCAGAGATTTTTTCGATAAAAATAATGTTTCAAGCCCCGATAGCGGCCGAACCGTTGGTCGTAGCTCAAATCTGATTGACCCATCAAATTAGCAAATTGCGCGATCTACAGAAAAGGTCCAGTAATCTTTTGCCCTATCTCGATTGGTTTGGCCGAAAAAACGTGATTATGTACAATTTTGTTGTAACTTTTACGCGAAACTTTTGTTTTTGGGGTCGATAGCGGCGAAACATTGGTCGGAGGTCAAAATAAGACTAACGTTTTATTTAGGAAATAAGATGACCTACAAAAAAGGTCCAGTGACTTTTTACTATATTTCCCTTAGTTTGACCGCAAACGCGATTAAGTGAAAATATTGGGGACATTTTCGCCTAAAAATTTACATTCCGGGCTTGATAGCGGCTAAACGGTTGGTCGTAAACTCAAAACAAATTTTAAACGGGATTTAGGAAATCACGTGATCTACAGAAAAGGTTCAGTGACTTCGGGAGTTGGCTGAGCGTTAGCTAAGCGTCAATAGTAGATAGGGACAGAGGAATATATTATTATGTTTCACAGACACAATACCCTCTAAAAAAGGCCCAAGTGTGTCATTAACCCCCGGTAATATTAACCCCCCCCCGGGGATTTCCTGGTATGACCTGATAACCTCCTGTACATTCAACCCCCTGATGTGTTAACCCCCCTGGTAACATTAACCCCCCCAGGGAATTTCCTGCCATGACCTCATGTCCGAATTTTACCAGTCACCAAATCTCTTAACCCCCCCCCCTGGGAAGATCCTGGTATGACCAGATAACCCCCCTGGAGACTTATCCCCCGGTAACGTTAACCCCCCCCTGGGAATTTGTTCATATGACCAGGACAATATCCTGACGAAATTAAACCCCCTCTTGTCTTAACCTCCTTAACATTAATCACCCACCCAGGGAATTTCTCGCCTTGACTAGATAGTCTCCTGGTGATATTAAACCCCCTGTTCGACTTAAAATACTGCCTTGAGGTCGGTTTTTATTATGTTTATACTAAACAATTCAAGATAGCTGACCCGTGCAGACTTTTCTCCCGAGCTCATTTTCTGGCTAAACCATAGGTCGTAGATCAGATCTGAGGGCACAATCGAAAGACAAAATTAAATTTCCGACAAGAAAGGTCCAGTCACTTTTTTGTCGTATCTCTAACGGTTTAACCGCAAAATGCCCTCAAAGTCAAAAGTTTTTTTACGAATCCGGAAAAAAATCTATGCAAAAAGGTCAATTTTTAAATCCCTTGTCATTTACTTAATGTCCGGACTTAACCAGTCACCGAATTCCGCTTATCCCCGAATTTGCAAGCGTTTACTTTGGGGGCCTGGGGGCGTAGCCCCCAGCGAGCCGAAGGCGAGTTCTACCTATAAAGCATGAAGTTCAATGTTTTTATTATACTGTATGAGCGATGTGTATAGTTTCTGTAAAAGTTTCATGCATGATTGGTTCAGGCCAGTCCAAACACTTTGGAGCACAATATTCAGATAAATCTCGAGTTTTTATTGCTGTGGAGTAGGGCTTAATTTAAGTACTAAGTTAGAGATTAAACCTCGAGAACTAAAAGAAATAGTTGGAATATGTTTTTAATTTTTAAGATATAACTAGATATATGTGGGGTTACTCCATGAAGTAGTGGTGGCACTTTGAAGTTGCATGCTATTTTTTTTTAAGTTTATTTAAGGTTCCTACTATAGATAAACTCATCATCGACACCAAGTGATAGGCTCGGCTAACGCTCAGCCTACTCCCATACACCATGTGCATCACAATAAAAATCGATATTGCCTATGCAATTCTATCATGGCACTTAATAAAAAGTTTCACGTCGATATCTCAGATGGTTCTGCGGAAAACAAACAGTGATATAAGCAGCCAAAAAGAGTATGTCTCTTTTGCTAGTCAGTGCGGTTTTTTAGCAAAATAAGCAAAATAAAAAGTGTACGGTTCAATCTTTTCTTAAGATATCCTGAGAATGGTTAATATTTGTGAACTAAAATCACATGGAGGGACATATACTATTATAGAACTCGATGGTACCTATGTAGTAATAAAGGTTCTTGGAAAATTTCATTTTTTTCTTTAAATATCGTGTGAACTGATATGTAAACATGCAATGATAGTCTTCGCTAATGCTAAACTAGTCAGTTCATTATTTCCTAGAATAGACGTTTACACAATAATCGGTAATTAATTTTATAAGTTTCAGTAAATTTCAACAATCCCACAAATTACACCACGTTGTAGAAGGACATAAAGACATTGAAGAGATTTAGTTTACCACGTGTTTAGATAAAAAAAAACGTGTATGGTAATTCTGTTTAATTTAAACTATTTATATATATAATACTTTCCTCCCTCTCGCACATGTTTAAAAGTTTGACAGAAATAGCAGGGTACGCCAAAACCATTTTTTGATAGAATAACCTTTCATAAGCTTTAACCATGACTTTTACACTTTGAATTCATTGAACTGAATAAAAGATCAGTCAGAGAACAAGATTGCGTCCAGTTCATGAGTCACTGATCAAAGTGCGGTGGCGTTTGTAACGATTGACTAATGTAAAGGTTTAAACCACTAAATTTTAATGAAGTAAACCCTTTAGTACTTAAACTTTGTGCAGTTAATTAGAATACCCATCCCAAATACTGTACTGATAATTTTGAATTAGTTAGAGAAGTAAAAACTACACTTTGCTCTACATTTTCTATCAGTTTTTTATGTTTGATTTCTACATTTTGTACACATTATGATCACATTAGGCTTCATCTATTAAATATGGCAATGCTTTGGTAATATGTTTAGTAGTAGATAATCCTATCCTTGTGTTTTTATATGACTTCCATGACAGTTGATGTAAGATTATTACAAGCTGAACCACCAGGAAGCTGGACTCGTATATGCCACCGCCTAGCAACATCGTCCTTTTTATAATCACAGTGGCTATAAACTGGACCACCATAAACATTTGACCATAATATATTCCCCATTCTCACACTTATTTGTCCTGTGACAATCTGAGCCAAGTCATCTTTTAATCTTCGCCATCTCGTATAAACTGCTGCATACTCCTTTCTTGTCAGGTGTGTGTGACAGTAGAGAAACGTCAAAGTGGTCCACTCTATTCCTATACAATGTCTGGCACAGAGTATGTGAGTTATTTGTACTTTTGCATACGTGTTTACCTTAAAAACTAATTATAACCTTGTTACAATAAAACGCAAAAAGCAATTTTTGTTTTACCGTTCATTGCAGGGTTGTAAGTGCTGGGCAAAAACCGTTATTGTGGGGGAACAAAAAATTTAAATATATTAATTAAATATAAATTAAAGTAAAGTTGAATGAAAATTTTCACAAATGTACAGCTACTATTTGTAAGGTGATAAACTTATAATCTGAGTATATTCTTGTAAAATACAATTTATTAATATTTAATAATGATATAATATAACATTGTTATACACGATATAACTCATTTTTGTAAGATTATACTTTGGTTCATTGATAGAACTAGACAAATAACTTATGCGGCTTTGAAATGATTCATTGTTATATATTGTATAATTTGTATTAATTACACATTTATTCAAATTATCCGAATATCGTAAATGTTGGCTTTACATAATTATGCTTAATGACATTAGTTACATGGATTCTTGATTAAAATTTTCATAAGAGTATATGTGATATTTTAAACGCTTGAAAAAATGTATTCCAATTTAATTAAAACTACGAGAATAAGCTTTTCGTAGATTCAGGGCAGTAAAGATTGTTTATATTTTTAACTGTATAACTCATTGTACAACTATATCCCTCTTACCCGATTTTGAACTATAATATAACCTACTATACTACTAACTGATATAAACTACTAATAGTACTATGAAATGAAATAGAAAATACATTTATTTCCTAAAATAAGTTAGTATTTTTTAAACATAAAATTTCATACAAATTATTATTTAACACTGTCCATTCTATTTAACAGTTACAAACAAAGTTTTAGCTGACCGAACTTTAGCAAAGCCTACATTTGGGAGAAGGAGTTTTAAAATTTAATGTGTATCAGTATGTTCGCACGAAATCTTGTGAACGAACTTATATATTATAAACTTGAAGTTTTGTATGAAACATCCAGTTCGATTATGGTGCATGCCACTCCATCAGATTTAGATTTAGCTTAGTATTGGCAGCCATTTTTCGTTAGTATTATGTATAACTATGATGGAAATACATAAAATCGCAGAATAAATAAAATTGTAAGCAAACTCATAACCACATTAAATTTTAACTTGCAACAAAGTAACACATTTAGCAGCACTAGAATATCGCATGCAACATAAGTAAAGAAAATATGGTTATGAAAAAATCTAAACAAACGTTACTAGTTGATAAGTGGTCCAAAATGTTTCTTGATACTCCATTCATGTATACACAAGTCTTCACTCCTTTATCGTCCTAGTTGGTAAAAACTCCTTTTCGAAAAATCCCACAGCTGTGGTAGACAAAGGAGTCGAATGCGACGGAGATTGTAAAAGTTGGTCCTATCCATGTGTATGAGCATTACAACTATTGAATACAAGATAAAAATAGCTGGTGGATCACAAGAAGTTTAGAAGTGTGGGCGAATTGACTGTGTAATTCTAGATCCGATCCATACTGATTCATCGAAGTTTTCCTCACAGTTTAACGAGCTTGACAACAAATTTAACCACATAAAAAGAGCTTTTGATATGGCTAACCAAGTTGACGTTACCTACATTGACATTTCGATGAAGGCATTCGACAGGGTAGACCACACAGTTCTCCTAAAAGAATTAAGAAGTTACGGAGTGGAAGGAAATCTTTTGGAGTGGTATTCCTCGTACCTAAACAACAGGAAGGTCTTTGTTGGCTACGACTCGGCTCTTTCGGACTAATTCATTCCTTCTCTGGAGTACCACAGGGGTCTTATCCATTTAACGTATATACGTCCGATTTGATTGATTACTTGTCCTCCAATGTTATACTTTTTAAGGATGATATTTCGAGAAATAGAAAATGAGTAAGACTGTGTGGCTCTTCAGGAAGAAATATATATGCTAGTTGCATGGTGCCAGAATAACTCTATGATGATAAATGACAGTAAGAGCTTCGTTATATATTTCACCACAACTAGGTCTTTTCGGGATTTCCATTACAAACTATTAGGTAATAACACTGAAAGAGAGGATACCATTCGGGATCTGGGAGTGCTTCTATCGGCAGAACTGTCGCAAAGGCTCAAATCAACGCTGTTTTGAGCCATGCTAATCATCTTCTGGGTTTTGTGAACAGATCTACAAAAGTCATACCCAACCGTTGAGCCCTCAAGTTCATTATGTGACCACATCAAGTGGTTCATTGTTGTTCCCTGTCAAGTTGGCCACATCAGGGCTCTTCATCAAATTCAAGACATGCTTTTAAGAATTGTTGGAGTTATGCATGGCCTTCATTACGAAGAAAGAGCATCGGACATGGGCTTGGTATTACTTGAAGCTAGAAGAAGGATCCAGGATGTCATGTTCCCCTAGAAGTTATTAAATGCTCTCATCTACTGCTTTTAACTGCTCGAAACGATCAACCTAGGAGTCTTTAGATCTTAGGAGCTTTTCGTGATGTTGCAGCTGCATACGTTCTTCAGAGAACAGCGCAATAACTAGGATGCAGAGAATCGGCTGCGAAATATGTATAGATGAAGACTTTTTTTTAACTGAAGCTACCTTCAAAGTGGCTGACACGGAATCGATCTTTGCATGATGTAGAAGCATCTGGTGATATCAATTGCACCAACAGTTGTTTCTACTTAAAAGTATGTTACTGTTATTTCACTACATATTCTATTCTTTTTGTTTAACTTATAACATTTTACCGTAATTTTCAGAGTTTACATTAATGTTATTGTTGTTTTTTCTCTTTGCCCGTTTTTTACCTTTTTTTGTGTCTGTATATTACATATCACATATTATATTTTTATTTTTCCTGTCTATGTCTTGTATACAACTATGGGTCTTTTTGTTTTATAGTTTGTAAGACATTCAAACTGTTAATGTAAATACTGCATGAACTTAAAAACTAGTGTAGCTACAGGTATCTTGTAAGTTTTTCTCACATTGTAAAATGGTATACCGTTGGAAATAAAATAAAATAAGCGAGGACTGTTACACGATACGTGATTGGGTGTCTAGCTACATTGCAGTACCTTGTCTTTAACTGTAATTGAGTTTAAGTTATTCGTTCAAATAACGGCATCCTACAGCTGTCTCCCGTCATCTCAATGAAGCTACTGCTGGAGCTTGTTACATCACTTTCGTCTTCGGTAGGTAAAGTGTTTTTAGAGACGGAAACAAGATTTTCTCGTAATTTTAAAACGTCCAGTTACAAAACAAAACCAAACTTCATGCAGTGAAAATATCGTAATCAATGACTTTCATCTGAGGTGCGATTATTGCTTATTGAAAACTAAATACTTATTGAGTCAGGTTAATTGGATGAAGTGTTAGAAAAAGTGCGGTTATCACTAAAATAAATTTCTCTCTTACCTAATAAAATACTTTTCTATGGTCAATATTGCGTTAAAATTTTTTATTTATGAATATATGTGCAGGGTATTTCAAAATTTTAAAGAAGTACATGTTACTGAATACTGTATCATTATTATACTAGCTACTAGCCAACCAATATAGTAAATTATAAGTTAAATTTACAAATTGAAAACATATTTAGTTAAGTTGTATTTAAATTTGTTCATTTAATATCTAGTTAACTAGTTAAGAATAGGATTTTCATTTTTTTATTTTGTAAAATAGTAAACGACAACATTATGGTTTAAATTCACCACTAGATTATTAGTTTTCTATATCACGTGAATTTATATGTATGATCCTATTTCAATAGTTACACAGTTAGAAAAATATAGTTATGATTGCCATATTATAATATTTAGAGATAACAAGAAATAAGAAAGAGGGAAAATATTTACTAATATAAAAGTATGTCATTAACATGCTTTCATGTTTTTTTCAGCCTTACAGATATTTTCATAACAACTGAATATTGTTTATTATATTTTAATGTGACAATAATAATGCGATAAAAGTTTATTAGAGGCTACATTTTAAATTTGACTAAGTAAAAAATAAAAACCTAAAAGGCATATAGGAAAAACTACTCCATATACTTTTTGCTGCATCCCAAATCCAATACTACCTTGTTTAACAAAATTGGATGAAAGATGCAACAGCTTTAATGTGAAATTTGGGCCCATGCTGAAGAAATTTATTGCGTTACGGTGTAACATACCAATGGTGCAATAAAAAGGAGGTCAACACTCCGGGTTTTAGTATCTGCTGTCTAATAAAAACGTTATTTACTTTAACATTTCCACAGATTGTTGTGAATTTTTATTATTTGCTCATAAAATCATATATCATATCAGTATGGAAATGTCTCTTTTTACAAAAAAAGAAAATGAAGAAAACTTTGTTAGGCTAGTTGCTAAAACGGTGAAATATTAAAAACTGTAAATATTGAACTTGATTTCCTAGCACATTAATGTATATCAAGCAAGGAAATGATTTTATTATTTATTTATCAAAGACATTTTAAACCAGGTGCTCGTGTGAGAAAAGAGACGAAGTTTGATTCCTTAGATATCTATAAAACTCTGTTTGCTGAAAACGGCAATAACTTGACAACCCGTTTTCGTGTATTGTATTAACCGAATATTGTGTTGTCTGTTTTTTCGTTTTACATGATACATCATATGAGTTATAGTTATAGCTACAGTTATTATAGCTCACCAATATTAAGCATATGCTTTGTTTAAAGCCTTTAATATTAAACGTTACAAGGAATATTCGAGTTCGTTTTTAAACGAATTTGACTAATTCTTGTTTAATTTTGAGTCTTACAGTTCCTATAATTATAAAATGGTTATAACCACTTACTTGTTGAAATATGTTTAAAACAAGAGAACAGATGTTAACATAAAAATATGAATTAAAGTTACAGCGGCTATCACGCTAGTGGTAGTTATAACTTTCCCCTAACTTTCCGCAACGCTTCTTTGTTTAAAGTTTGTTATTGACTTTGGAAGGTTTGAAAGGATAATAGGATTTGGGACATTTGCTATCGTTATATGTTACAACATCTTTGACAGAACGTGCCGAAGACTGAACATATATCGTCTTTATCAAGGAAAGTATGATCAGGTTTATTATTTATTAATTACCTTCCCAACTGATGAAGAGGGCAGATTCAGGCCTCAAAACTATATGTTATAGATTTTTAAACATGTAACGACAGCAATTGTCCGAAATCCTATTTTATTCCTTAATAGTTTTATATATATAGCACATTCACCCGGCAAGTGAGAGATCCGGGTTCGAGTTCCGACGGAGTAGTTATTAAATTTGGCTATTGCCATTTATACAAATTTAATTAATGTAAATAAAAATCGTTTGACAGGTGTTTGGTATTCCGATCATATGTTAGTTTGGTTATTATATATATATATATATATATTTAGATTATGATGGTCTACTAAATAAATAGCTATTATTTAAATGATTACATCTCTATAAAATAACTGCTATTACAGGTATTTACGTTACAGTGTGAACTCAATCGATTAACTAATTGTATATTGTTATCAGTTGCCAATAATCCAATAACTTATGTGTGAGTTGATAATAGTAATCTACTATTACTATATCTATATCTACTATATATCACAGTTTCTCATGTATACTAATCGTTTTCTGTTTCATGAAACATTATTTACAGCAATTGGTTATTTCGTATTTCACATGTTTTAACATGCCAATAATACAATAAGTATAATGAGCAAATTCAGTAAAATTCTTTTGGAATTTCAATCAGTTTACTTTGAATCTAAAACTGCTCAGAAATAAAGCTATCCTGATAAGTGATTGTTTTAATAGTAACTATGGTAATTTCGATAGAGTAGATGGATAATTCTATAAAATTGTGATATTATAACATTCTATAAAAATTTAGAACAGAAAAATTCCATTAAATTAAGAAAATTAATTCTCGTGCACAGATTTTGATGTAATTGTAACAGGGCAGAGAAAACAGACGGAAATGTAGTATCATAATTTTGAAAATCCTTTAATGCAATTATTTCCATTTAAATGTTAGAATTATTTTATATAACATCCTATGGTTTATGTAGACTTTATAGTGTAAAAGATAGAAAATGTACCAAGGAATATGAATATAATTATTGTTATACAGTGCCTTACATAATTTTATGATTTGTACGTTTGACATATTCTGAAGGTCTACCAGATTCAACGACTGGAGATTATATTTGACGTAACTTGCAAGAATTTTCTATCAAAGCTGGAATTATAACTGTATTTACAAATTTTAAGGCTGGCATCGTTCATAGGTTGCAAAAAAAAGATCTTCTGGTCATACCGTAAATGTAAAAGATATTGTCAGACAAACCCAATTTCATCTTCCTTCTAAGAGAATGTGACGGGACTAATATGAATGTGGAGACAATGTTTGAGAATATACATTCATATTAAAATAGAATATTACTTTTGTTGCCAACATTATCTATAGAGAAATACTTAAGCATTTATACAAAATATGAGACTTTTTATAATATCCTAGAAAGTTAAAATTCATTCCTGAATGAGTTTATACCACTGGAAGAAATTATATTTTGAAATCCTTTGTTTTAAGCGCCCGAAAAATTCATATATAATTTATCCAAAAGGCTAATATTTAAAATTCTCTCTTAAATAGAAAAATGAAGTAGGTTCTTTTCTGTTTATTTAGTGAAGAATTAAAAGTCTTAAAAACTGTTACAATCGCTATTTTACAATGGTAGTAAAAACTATAAATATAAATTATTAAAACCACATAATAGTTAGTACTTATGTACAAGTAAAACAACAAAATTAGAGTTATGTGTCCATTTAATTATATAGCACAGAGTGAAATTTAATTAAATGAAGTACACGTTAACAGGCGATGCTTACATTTGACTCTCAATTTGTGGACAGTTCTTGACCTGCGGGAAACACGTGATTGTACTTTCAAATACGACTGAATTAAATTTTCCACACCATGTGTTTTCCAACTGACTGTAATTCATTATTCATTTTAATAATTTATGTATAATATACTATATTAATGTATGTACGCTCAGCTGTCCAACAATGGTCGACTGTTTATATATCTATCTCGATTCATTCTAGAACAGATGTTACTGAATTACACTATAAACGTTATGTTTTGAGTGTTAACCTATTAATAACGTCATATTCTGTATTAAAAACTACAAATAAACTCAGTAGAAACTCAATATTTGGTAAATGATTAAGTCAGTCCTTTCAAGCGAACTGTTAGAAATTTGAGAAACTGATATAAAATATAAAATACGGATAAAAGCATTTTATAAGTTAAGAATCGGATAAACAAGAAGATAGTAGTTTACCAAACTACTCCCTCCCTAATACAACAATACTTATCTGCAATTACCCTAATAAGTTTTGCCTAAATTGATTTTTCATTATTTGCTAAATTAGTTGTTAGTCTCTACGTTATGAATCACATTAATGCTCAGTTTCGTTTGGGGCTGCCATTTTTTTTTTAGAGTGGTCCGATTTTAATTCTTTAAATGTATTTTTATTGTCTTATCAAGACCTTTAAAATTATATATCACAAGACTATAAATGCTATTTGAAAAAATTGTCGAGCTACCCCACCCCTTTTTCCCCTGAGGATCAAAAGTTTGAAAACTATCGTTAACTTTGTAGCTAGATAATGGTAATACAAGAGCACGCAGTTTTTATGGAATTTAATTCTGATTATAATTTAACTTTTAATACTAAAACGGATAAAAATTAAACATTTTGAAGAAATATTAATTTATAGTTAGCTCTGAGATAAACAAATGAATCCAAGTATTTACTTATAATCATTTGTATAAGTATGTAAATTTGAAAATATTAAAACATTTATTCAGTAGAAAATAAAATTTGAGTAAATTAAAAATACATTTTCTTTTATAAAAAGATAATGTAAAAAGGGTTGGAACTATTCAATAGTTAAAAATAATCGGATTTACTTATTTTTTCATAATTTAAGAAACATACTATTTTAACGTCACAAACCATTATAGGTTTTACTTCGAAAATGTTAAATACTTCAATATTTATAATAGCTTACGATATATCATTAAGTTTTTATATTATCAAACGAAGATTTGTGCATATAAACTTGGAGTAGAATTTTTCAACTGATATTGCATGATATACCTTTTCCTGGTAAATCAATCTAGTTAATGAAAAAGAAATCTTTCATGAGTACCATATAATTTACACATCTACTAAAACATCTTCATTCCGTCAAATAATGGAGATTGTGGTATTTTAATTAGGATAGAATTGAATTTTGGTAAGGAGAAAATGTGTTTTATTTAAAACAAGACAATAGCACATCGTTATGCATGGTAACTCGGATAACACAAACAATGTCAGCAATAACCTGTTCTAATATAGTTCTTGTTGAAGAGGAAAAGCGTGTTCCGAGAATGCTTTTGGTGTATCAACATGAACTGTCTAGGATCCTGTTGTAGTTTCTATTTTCCCCATTTAAATTAATGTATTAATTATACAGCAATATTCAACTAATTATGCTATGTTAGGTGTAAATACCTTTCTAATAATAGATAGTAATGTTATTTGAAACCTTAATTACTTCTATTTGGTATCTCCTGATTGTCATAATAAATTATTGAAACAGTATTCAATAAAATTCATGTGATTTTTAAGGTACTCTGTTGCAGATATACACAGCGTTGTGACACGCTCTGGTATGTTTTGTTTACTTTAAGACAGATAGTAGTCGTGTGGCCCTGTACTCGAACCCGGATCTCTCACTTGCCGGGTGAATGTGCTACCATTACCTATTTATATAAAAGTAAATAACAGTCATTTGATAGGTATTTGGTCTTCCGATCATATGTTTGTTGGGTTATTTAAACACATATGTGAAAGAAACGGCCAAATACAAAATAATTGAATCGTAAAAAGCCAGGGCTCTGTGGTGTAATGGTAGCACATTGACCCGGCAAGTGAGAGAACCGGGTTCGAGTCCCGGCGGAGCAAGTACTTTTTGTGATTCAATGTTTATTGAAATTAAATTAGGCTATTGCCACTTATACAAATTTAATGAGTATATGTATACAGGGTATCTTGAGAACAAAATGAGCCATAGACTTTAAATTGTGCAGGAATTAAATAGGCAAAATGATCTTTGATTATAATCCATAGAGTTTGATAGAAGCTATGCTTATTACAACATATTGATCACAAATCAAGCAATAGACTTAAGTTTTATGCTGTATAGTGTTGTCCTTTTGAACGTAATTTGGCAGAACTTCAACGAAGAATATCTAAAAATTTTTCCAAGGATATGTAGAGTATGTGTTTAAATATAAATTTGAAAGTTTGCATGTTTTGCTATCTCTTAAGGGATTAGAGAGAATTCTGTTCTGTGTTTCAATCTGTCTATCTCTGACTTTACTCGTGGAATCAGAAGTCATGTTCGTCCGAAGATATACAATGAAAGTCGACGACGAAGAAGCACAAAACGAAACATTTACATCGTTTCCAGATCAAAGACATCTATAAAGAGACATCTATAAAGACACCTATAAACACACCTATAAAGACACCCAAACAGACACCTATAAAGAGACATCTAAGACAGCGTCAGATACCGAATGCTACAATAAAAAGAAGGCGAACTTGAGCTAAACTGAATCAACTCTTCGTACCATAGCTAGATATGGCTAGTTGGCTAAGACGGATTCATGATGTCCTCCTATAATTATGTCAGGGCACTGGACATTGAAAGGAAACAAGCAGACACGAATTTAATAGTCTATTGAAATGTTTATGACATACATTTATGCACTGTAATGTATTTCTCCAATCCTCCCTGTACTGTAAAGAATCACAATACAAGGTAAAGCTCTCTGAAACCGACCGTCTGACCAGTCTTTATATTCTGTAACTCAACCTTACAGTAAGCCAATGTTGTTTCCTCTTCACTGATTCAATTCTTTCGCAATAGTGAACTTTAATAGAGGACTCCAACGAGATTGTGAGATGGAAATCGAATTATTCCCTCAGTGCTACAGTGAATTATGATGCGTACAAAACTTTGGGTATTATAAATTGTACCTGGGAGGTAAAGGTAGCATATTTGTAACAAAGTATTCTATATAGAACAATTTTTACATTTTGTAAATAAAAATTTCGTTATAATACATAATGCTAACTAATAGTAGTTAAGGTTTCCTAGCTCATTTTATGTAACTAGAATTGTACATATGTTTAGTAAATTAGTTATATAAATTTACTTAATATTTTAAATGTTTTGTTTATACAGTTATTAATTTAATAAACGATAAAATGTTTCTTTGATATCGTTCAGATGATAAAACAATGATGAGCAAACCAATCGTCTGTTATGCCTATTTTATAAACAAGTATAAAACATTTTTACTGGCCATTGTGCATAGTCTGTAAAAATCAGCATAATCTGTCCAATTTAGATAGATATTAACAATAGTACTTACTAAGCGGTTGGTGAAATATAGCTAAACTCAACTTTCATACTAACAATGTACATGTATATTTGTTTTGGTTTATTATCTACCTCAAATTTAGCTTTTCTGAAATTAAAGTGTTAGCTAGTTCATACACTTATTCTTAATACTTTAAATAACTGGCAGTACCACATGAAAAGTATATAGAATCAAAAATTATTTACCAATACGTTTTAGATTAATTTTAAAACACCAAGGTTTAAGTAGTAAAGGGATATTGTATTAACTCTCAATATATTTTTCAAAGTAACTCATTCTACAAAGCAGTGAAAAGGGAGAAAAGAATAGAGATGATTTATATATAGCTCAGTAAATTATGAACATCAAGCTCCAAATGCAGATCTATCTATAGTTCGATTAAGTAAAGATTTACATTTTGCTGTAGCATTATACTTTTTGTCTATTTATATCTTATCTTACAGTTTAATTATTATAAGTAATAAAAATCACAACATAACTGTTATTTATTGGATCGGATCGTCCGGATGTTACTGAAATATTAAAACAGTTATGAATTAATTTAAGTTTTGTAATTTTTTATTATCTTACATGAGATTGACAAATGAAAATGTCAATTTTTATTATTCAGTTTTAAAGAATTAAACATTGTTGGATTTCAGTTAAAGTTAACTTAAAGTTTTAAATGTCCTTTATTTTGGATATTTGAGAGAAGAATTTGTACTTTTATCTTATTTATAGAACACTTTTACCGTTTTAAATATTAATCATACAGCGTTAAGACTATAGAAATATAACACTACAACGTAATCATATGTTGTAGATTCTTAACGTAGATTATAACGTAACCTAGGTGTTGACATAATCATGTAATGTTAAGATTCTTCACCGTCTACTTCATTTTGAAATCAATAAAATATCACTAAATATTTGAAATGTAATTTCTGAGCATACTGTATTTTTTCGTTAAATGTGTTAAATTTAACCTCAACTTAAAATAAAACTACAGAAATGTTAGTTTTTTATTTCACAAATTTAGGAAACGCTTGTACAGCAGAACTTGTTTTAAGTGTAAATAAATCTGTACAGTAATAGACTCTTTCATAGCTTTATTAGGAAATTAGTGAATGTAAATTAGTTTATTCCTGTATCCACGATAGCAGAAAATACGCTGAATTATAATGTGCACAAACATTCAATATTGTTTTCCTTCACAAAATAAAATCTATTTGAACCAAGATAAAAGAAGCTCAAAGAAAAATAGTTTTTGAGAAAAGCTCCAACTTGAAAAATAAGAGGAATTTATGACATGTGAGGATCTTGGCAATAGCAAGATCCACCGCACGTTTGAATTTAGGTTAACCTGGGAGTTTTCTCTTTTATGAGCGTCTTCTACTAGATAAACTTTGTAAATAGGATACACGTTGCTATAGACAGCTCTGCTTGCACGCTTATTAAGGCTAAACTGATAACATATTTACCTTTTTTTTAACATTATTTTGAAGTAATTTTGTGAATGCAAGCGTTCCTATGAAAAATATAAAGTGAAGTATAAAATCCAATGCTCTTTACTTTTTAGGTGTCATAATACTTGTACAAGAAAAGTAAAATATAGAAATGGTTCTCAATAGTATTAGATGTCATATTACCTAAGAAGGTAGTACTTCTGCCTGGACTGCATCAGTCATCCTTGACAAGCCTGTGACAGATGAGATTCATTATTTTTCTCAGTACCAGGTGTCGTGGATTCATCAGATATGATCAGAAAGATTGATTATTCTATTAAAAATAAATGAACTTCCTAGAACAAAATATCCTGGCTATAAAATATTACTTTTAAACAAGTTATAACCGTGTATAAAACTACTAACAGTCTAACCGATATTTAATGAATGCAACTTAATAACAATTGATGCTGTAAATAACAATTGTATAACGGAATTTCATTCAAACATTTTATTTATTCATAGGTCAGATATCAACATGTGTGTGTTCTTTAAACATAATGTTACATAAAAGTGGAACAGCGTACTCCACACTGGACGAAAATAGAATTTGCTAACAAGCAAACTTAACCCGTATGAACATTAATGTAGCAGTGCAGCATGTAGGATAGATCATGAGAACCAACACCAGGAACACGCGCAGGAAAACAGAGTACCGTGGCTACTTACTTGGTATAATTTGTTCTCTCAAAACTTCATATACGAGGTAAGAGTACGCCACACCACCTGCCACGTAACAGGCTCAACCGTACAATTTCAATTTCATTTCATTATTGACAACGAGAACAAAAGTCATACGGAAAAGACCGTTTTACATCCTCCGATAAGCAAAAGTGTTCCTACTGAGTGATAGGCTTCAAAAGTGCTCAGCAAAATTTATAAGTTGAACATAGAAGATCATAGAACTCATTTTTGTCTATTTAGAAATGAAGCTTCATAAAGATCTTTACTTTACTTACTTCTTGAGATATCTTGCCACATGACATTCACATTTTTATTCATTAAATTGCATTTCATATTAGTGTTTATATAATAAACGTCTACACACCGAATCAACATAAGATGGTGGTGGATGTTTTGGAATAATTAAAATGATACATTTTAAAATCTCTAATAAATATACTGAGCTTCCTTACAAATTTACTTATTCTGTTATTTTCTGGTTTCCATTATGTAAACATGCAATCAATATCACCAATATCAAAATATTCACTAACGCTCAGCCATGAAGTATACATTGTACATGTTCATGTATCATAACAGAACTTGTTCCTATATAGAAACGAAGGTTCATACAACATTTCAAGCCTATAGGTCTGTTAATTTTTATATATGGTGCGGATAGATAGACAGGTCTAAATAAAACGTTTTCAGCTCCACAAATGATATCTTTTGCTAGCGTTCAGCCAATAATTATTAATATTTATTTACTTTTTACAAGTAAATATGTATTATAGAGATATACTTAAAGCAAAAACCAACTTATTATTAAGTTAAAAATGAAAACTGAAAACTTTTCACTCACCGGCTACAAGATTTAGGTACATTCCTGTTTCAGTTTGTCAACCTGGTACATTGAAACTTACGTTACTGAACCTCCTGGGTCCCTAAGACCCTCAAGCACATTAAACTAACTATAAGGTCCCATATTGTGAGAGATGCCGGTGATGAGAATTACAGGAGTTCCTGTTTGAATGAAACATAATTACAATTGAATGAAGATTCTTGGAGCGTTGGAAATATTTTAATTTAATATTACCAGCACATTAAAACACATTTTCCAATATTAATTTAATTACTAATTTTGCGAAGCCTTTCAAAATCGAGGATTCCATCGTCAGGCAACTTGATTATTCATTTGTGAAGTTGCCTGACGATTGAATCTTCTATTCTGAAAGGCTTCTTGCTTCATGCAAAATTGAAAGCTTAAAGATAAATGCTTTTTCGAGATATCTGGCCACATAATACATTCACATTTTTTCGGTTCAGCGTTTAAAATAAGTGTTCTCCATAATAAGGAGTGTTTAAATAATATCATATTCGGTGAGCTAGGGACCATCTATTATTAACTTTTATAATATTTACTTGATACATTAGATTTACTTAATAAATATTACGACTAAAGATGTATCTTAAATAGTGTGCTATAGTTTTTTTAGATTACATTCTTCCTTCTAAATAAAAGAGATATTTGTAAAACAAAATATTTAAAATCGAATACCTACAATATTTAGTGTCTGTAATATGTTAATAAAGTAAAGTATTCCAGATAACCTGTCAACTATTATTTATTCCATTGTTGAACGGTTGTCTTACTGTGATGAAACTTGAGACGGTACTTGTATATAATCAGCAAAATTTATGTACAATGTATAATCAATCGGTTAAATTCTGCTGAACATTTATTTTACAGGGGTTCAAAACAGAGATTCCTGATGTTGAAGAAATACTTCGAGGGTTCTAGCAGGATGCAACAGCATCAGGGCTACTCCTTGGATTGTTGAAAGAACAAGAAGTTCTTGACACCGCCAAACTGAAGCATGCATTTTTGAAAGAGCCATTTAGGGTAGCATTTGTAACGTTAGTTGGTAAAATAAATCTGATATAAAAATACAGTTTTTTATGCATATGCGTGTTTTATTTAATTAAAAAACTTTTATAATGTAAAGGGCAGTAATGAAAAAATTGTAGAACTTGATTTAAGAATATTCTTTCCGCATGTAAGAAAACAAACTTTAAACAACTACAATTTAAAGATGCAATAATTTTTAACACACTTTGATAGATCTTTGTTGTCACTAAAGCTGAAATGAATTATTATTTTTATTACTGTTTTTAAATCGAATTAACAGTTTTCAGATATAAAATTTTGAAGACTTGCCGTTATTTTGAAATGGAAAGTGATAATATTTATTTAAGAATAAGAATAAGAATATATTTATTCATGAAAGTGTTGACATGATACATGACATACATACACATCCATTAACATAATTTTATGAATGTATATGGCCTCTAAAGGCAAAGCCTGTTTCAGAGGTTCCTTCATGCTAAATTAAATTCGTGATAGTTCAGATAGAATGTTGACAATTAATTATGATTAAAAAACTCCCATTTATAAAATATCTATGTTACTTCTAAATCTATACTTATGTGCAACTTTAATCCAAATAAAACGTTTTAACTAATGGTATGCAGAAGAAAATTATATTTTGTTTACTTAATATCCATAATTTCAATAGTTTTGAAAAATATGTATATTTTATTTAATCACATACTCGTATTTCTTTTGGTATTGTATTAAACATTTTCGGTCGTAGAAACAATAGCTTTTTCTAAAAACAGTTCAATTGGGTTTTGGAAATGCTATTTTGTCTCTGTGCCTTAATTTATGTTTGTAGATATTAACTAATACAGGCAAATTACCACTAGTGACATAAAATATTTTTAAAACCTTACACAAACAAATATGTTATTGGAAAAATGTGTAAACTTATAAATAATGGATGAGGTGGCTCGTACCTACATTTTCTTTTAACTAATCGAATGAATATCTTTTGTTGCATTGGAAGAGGCTTTAAATTTGTTTCATAGGTTCCACCCCAGCAAAATATTCCGTATTCCAATCTACTGTTTACCAATGAAAAATATAACACTCTCATAACTTCCTCTGTATACATATTTCTATTGTTATTGCACCTTTAATTAGTTTGGTATAAATAAAAAGAATAATTATATTCGCCCGAACAGTATTTGAGGAATAAACTTTAAAATTAAAATACGTATGGGCATACAGACACTCAACCATATAGGTATTATGTATATATGATTATGTTTTTGTGGTTTTTATCGCATCCTGAAGTTATACCAACCTATCGAAAAGTACCCTGTATATTTATATATATGAAATACTGCGTAAGTAAGTATAGCTTAAATTAAGATTGATTAACAAAAATACTTGCTCCGACGGAACTCGTATCCAAATCTATGACGCCGTGCGAGTATGTTACCACTGCACCACAGAGCCATTAACATTTTTAGTGAATACTTATCTGTTTTAATCACTAAATTAACTTGGGATTGAAAACCGAATACCACATAGTTTAAAAGTGCCATTATATCCCATGTTAAATTCTCATATTATTTTCATTTTACTTACAAATTTATATTTTTTCTTATCTCGTCCTTGATGTCATGGTTACCCATAAGACCAATGTAAAAATGCTTGCTGGCGTTCTGCCAATTCCATGTAGTCTCAAACTCAGTGTTACCGATGAAGAAAAGAGGGTTGATGCAAAATGTCAAGTTTGTAGGTCAGTTCATTTTTGTCACATCGTGTGGACGAACATACGGGAATGAATTTTCCAGCACCTCTTTGGTAACGGTCGTCTAATAATAATTACTTAATTTACTAACCAATCAGTAATAGGTTATTAAAAAGGTATTTATAGACATATCTGTTAAATTTTATACATATTTTTGTTTTTAACTACCTTTTCAAAGAGCGCTGCCCTTAAAAGAGATAGAAAAGAGATACTTTTTTATTTTCCAAACAAACAGTTGTAACGTGACAAACACAACACCATGTAAACAATGTCCGGTACATTCACAGGTCTGAGTGAGTTACACCTTTGTTGATGACGTCATGCATGTCATACGTTTACAAAGGTTTCGTTCCTACATTACACATTATATTTACAAAATGGAAGTAGTAATTGATTACAGATTAAACTAATGCAGCCATTTAGGAAGCATGGTCATAAGGTAGTATATTAATTTATATATTAACTGGCTCATGGTTTATTTCTTAAATTAACAGTTTGGGAACTTTATTTTAAATATATAGTAGCTTATAAGTAGATGTTAAGTAGATATTTCACAGTATAATAAATGCATTTATTTCTTATACACGAAAACATAAATAAAAGAAACATTTAGTTTACATAATATATTAGAATAATGAATGGTCAACTAAAACCCTTTTTGAAAATAATTTTATTTCAGACACGTGTTTTGGTATTAAACCATCATCAGTGTAAACATTAACCTCTAACTAAATAATAAACAATAAACAACTAAATATACACATGTGGCTCATTTAAACAGATGTTAAATTTATATGACACAGTTGTAATTTTGATTAGTATTCTGTATTTAATATTTTGAAAGATAGGGTTTGCCTTATTTTTTAGATTGATATTTAATTTGTTGTGAGTATCTTTGTTATAATTTAGATAAATATGTGATTCTTCTTTCGTGTTTAATTTTTCTCCTTTCCATTCGATATCCAAAATTTCCATGTCCTTTTCAATATTTTTGTAGTTATGGTCAGTTTGTAATACATGTTCAGCGAAATTGGATTTTATTGTTGACATGTTATTTGTTTTCATAGCTTGTATATATTCTTTAAACCTTTTATTAAAGAATGCTGGAATGCTAGAAGTGCCAGTAGTTATGGGACACGTAATAGGAAACAAAGATAACAGGAAGGCTATTGTCATAGATGATTGAGGGGGGGGACAGACACTCAAACAAAAACAAGTTTAATGTATTGTGCATGTTTTATGGTTATTTTGTAAATAGAGAAAAGAGGATTATTTCAATCTTGAAACGTAATATTCTATTATTGTAACATATAACGGTTTAAAATGTCAAAAATTATATTAGGCTACTATTACTTTATTAATATATTTATATTATATATCGCCAATAAAAAAACTTTAGTCTAAGTGAATGCTATTATTTTGTTCTCTTTAATACGCCTACACTTATCTCGTACATGAAGTCGTTAAACACATGAGGCACATCTTTTAGTGCAACAGTTCAACAACCGTTGGAAATAGCGATAGTATTGGTGGCGTATACAAAACTTTGCAACCAAAAATGTATTATTCTTTGTACTGATCAGGTTATGTTTGAATTAAATTACTTATTTTATCACTTTTTTGGGATACACGTATTCAAAAGGTTTTTCATACTAGATGAACGTTATGAGTATGTACGACTTTTGTGTCTTTCTCTTAAACGTCTTGAATTATTGACTTATTCAATAATTCACTAAACAAATTGTAATGGATAATTGTACCACCACAAACATCTTGCATACTGACAGTAAGAGAATACCTATAGATGCGCCATTCATAATGTTTTTTGAATATCCCTAATACAGCAGTTTTTCAGTTTTATAATAGTAAAACTTCCAAATACTTCGAAACTCCGTAATTTTGAAACTTTTATGTGTTTTGTGGGCTGAAAACACGTATGAATTTGACCTTATTTGAAGTTGAGAAACCAACTTCATGGTGAGAAAGACAGGTGATAATGATTTCTGATTTATAGAAGTGGACGGAGGATTAGTTATGATATTATCTAGGTAGGAACCACAATCAGCCGACTTACGGGTAATACCATGTACATTTCGGACGAGGTAAAAACTGATTAATAAGTCGGAGAAATGGGTTGATTCATTAGTCAATTCCAAAAGGTTCCAAGAAGAGGGCCAAGAGAACATTCGGGGATCGGTTATGCACAACATTGTTGCCTTAAGACTAGTGATCGAGAACGCTGTAATCTCTAAGTGAAGTTCGACACCGTGCTGCATGATATCATTTTCAAAGTTTTTCCTAAAATAGTTTTAGGTAAATATGTAACTGAATTCTCAAATGCTTCCTTAAAGCCTAAGATTTCATTGAATGAAGGTAAATAACCCGAGAGTTTCACCCATGTGTGAAGAATCTGACATATCGCAATTCACACTCAGTTTAACTCAGTACGCCATCAGCAGCCATATCTACACCTTTCATTCAAATTCGTGATATCTGAGATGAATCTTCTGGCTGTTATTTCTTTTAGAATGTAATTTAAATTAGTCATGACCAATTGTTTCTCGATTGATGGAAGAAGATATTGTGTAGCAATATATACAAATGTATATCGTAAATCATTAATTTGTGAAAGTCATAGTTAGGTTGTTTCAGTTTGAGTGGACATTTATTTAAATTAAACTACATAATTATTAGTAAAAAATTGTGATTATGGCTAATTTCTCTGATATAAATAGCAAAACGAACACTATTTAAATGATTAATTGGTTACCATTTTTTTTTTCATTTGTAACAGGATATATTCAAGGCAGTTGAATGAGGAACGTGCTTGAGTGACACTGCAATGCGTGTTGCAACGAGTTCAGATTATCTGAATAATCAGGGAAGTCATGGTAACTAGGAATTTGAAGTGTATTAAAGTGTATTAAAACCTTTTTAAAGGTGGTACATCAGTTGGTACAATGTCACAGTTACAGGTTACTTTACCAGTTCAAATGAACAAAAAGCATAAGTAGAAACAGTATTAAATCGTGATGGATTCATGATATAATCATGATTAATTTTGATAAATTTAAAAAAAGGTTCGAGTCGGGAGTAAATGTTCTTACGTTTAGTCATTTATTTTTAATCGTACGTCGATATAACCAATACCGTATAACATTCCTATATTGTTGTTTCATAATTAACTCCGTCATTTGCATGATAATTACCATGTTGTGGAAACTCGGTTGATCAATCACTAACAAAGCTAGAACTCCGAGTAGAGTTGCTAGTAATCAGCTTACGTTGAGTAATAAACAACTATCAGATTGTATATGATTATCCCCATCTAGAAGCAAAGAGAAAGGGATGTTTAGGGTGTAATTTTCATAATCTAGTTACTACACTACTTAAGTATAATTTATGTTAATGTTATATTGTTTATTAATATATTATTGTTATTCATAAAACTTCTGTAATAGTCTGCAGAACCAGTAACCAAAACTTTTTTGGTTTCAAGAAACTAAATTATGGAAAAAAAAACATCTGTTGATTTAATGTTACTCACAAACTTAGTTTAATTCCAACAAAACGTGGCAAACCAACAGCACTATATTGCATTTCTATTTAAATTTTATTAATAGTTGTGTGAAATTTGTAAATAAAATAAAATAATATCATCATATTGTCATATAATTATGAAATAGACTCCAATGTATTACGTATGTGATGACCTTTACATGAAAAATATTTAAATAAAAGTGTTATAAGTTCAGTAACCACTTTGGCAATTTAAATATTTTTGTTCATGTGTTTAAGTCTAACATTTAATAATAATCAGGGCAAATAACGCTAAAATACATAAAAACATATATTGAGGTACTGACAGACTTGTATGGAAAGGCGTTTGACCCTACATTTAGATTAAAAAATGTACCTAATCGTTGAAATTTTAATATCTTTTGATTAATACAAATTATTTTCGTTAGATTAATAATAAGATGATAGCGAGTATGGTTCAGGCGCTGGAGAATTGTACTGAACAGACACACATCTAGGACTGGTAAGACAAAATAATATTTTAAAACTTGTTAAAAGGTTTCTTTTTATTCACCTAAGAAATACTCGTTTTGGATAATAAGTTTCGAAATATCTCAATTTTTGTCTAAAAACACAACTAGTTAGACTCTCTGTAGAGTAAATCCGTCGTTTTAAAATAGATATACTAAAATACCAAGTTGAAGAACGTTTTCTTACGTATCTTACTTATTTTTGAATGTCATCATGACACTGTAATCAATATGTAATAAACAGGGTAATAAGTTGCACGTTAAAACCTTTTTTAAGCTGTATAAGCTTATGTAGGTAATATGTATTTATAAAATCACGCGTTATTTACATGTGAAGGTAGATACTCCAGTAATACAAGGTAGGTGTACGTCATCCCAAGCGTCACGTAACAGGTTTCGCTGTTTCATGCAAAATTTTAAGTTTACAGTTCATTCAATCTTGTAATATCCTGCGGACAGACATACATGCATAAAACACATGTTTACGTTCCTTGACAGACACCAGAGAAATTATGACAGTGAACTGAGTGATAGGCTTTAGTAAGGCTCAGCATAATGCCATGAAAATAGTACATGCGATATTATGAGTTTCAATACATTCATTTTTGTTCATTTAGAAACAAATTTTTTAACAAAATTTACTGTCATAGATACACATTAACGAAATATCTAGTGAATACTTAGGCTTCATATGTTAATATGTCACTGTGTTAAAAATGTACCAGGTTTGCTTATAAATTTTATTTATTTTGCGATTTTTATTTCCATTATGGTTCCCATCAAAAGACTAACGTAAAGACTTTTGCCAACGTTAAGCCAAATAACATAGAGTGACGTGCACATCATCGATCATAGTAATATAATTGAATTTAAAATCATGTATTTACTGTCGATTAGTGTGTAACCCCTTGGCCGATCGACTTCACTAATGCTTAGCCAATACAATTCGATTTAAATGTATTAAAATATCTTTATAAGACATTTAAAGGCTTTATCCAAAATATACTAACTGAAAAACAAATGCATAACTAAGTTGAGGAAATATTTTCATTGGACATTATTTATGGTTTCAAGAATAATGATATTTTAAACTACAGAAGAGGTTTTTATGAACGGCACATAAGATAGTGTATCTTGTACAGATACGGTACATATGCATTAAGTGTAATTGGAATATTGTGACGTCTATTTACACAATACGTATTCATTTATAGTTTTAAATATACGTAGCAGTATAGTTTGCGGTGTAATCTGATTTTTTGTGGTACAAGAGATGCGTGGGACCAAAGAAATCCAGCCCTCGTCAGTTACTTTAATGAATTTTTTGTTCTTTATATATGGCTCCATTCTAATTTGTATACAGCCTGTAAGAATAATTTCAAATTATGTAATAAACGATTATTTACATTTATATAATACGTACTTTGCACCGTACTTATAATAATTGTAGTAGGAGAATAATAATATATAATAAATTATGAAAAAACCCCATTTCATATTAGAAATAGATGATTTTATATACTTAGGTGTATTAAAGCTTTAAGTGAAATAATGAAAAAAACATTAGGAGATCAGTTTGTGTACTCAAGCTGAGGGTGCTTACAAATCGGAATGTTAATTCTTAATCCGTTAACTTATCGAACTCCTTAGTTCTTTATATGGTTTCATTTAATTACGTATTATATACTGTGTGAGACAGTAATGTTTATTGAAACCATCTACTAATCATATTTAAACAAGTATATTATAAGATTAAACTATGATCAAACTGTGTGTCAATTAGACTTACATGGCCAGGGATTAACTATGTCTGAGTAACACACTCTTGCTTCCACTAGAGAAGTCACTATTCTACGGGGTTACTTAGTGTGAAACACTTAAAAGACATATCTTGAACACGTTGTAATGGTTGAGTTTAAAATAATTTAAAATCATGAAGCAAATCGGTAAATAATTAATAAAACTTACCTAGCGATATATATATATATATATATATATATATATATATATATACGTTAAATTGTATAAATGGCAATAGCCTTATTTAATTTCAATAAACATTGAATCACAAAAAGTACTTGCTCCGCCGGGAGTCGAACCCGGATCTCTCACTTGCCGGGTGAATGTGCTACCATTACACCACAGAGCGCTTACTTTTTCCGATTCAATTATTTTTGTATTTGGCCGTATCTGTCACATATGCGTTTAAATAAGCAAACTAACATATGATCGGAAGACCAAATACCTGTCAAATGACTTTTATTTACGTTAAATTGTATAAATGGCAATAGCCTTATTTAATTTCAATAAACATTGAATCACAAAAAGTACTTGCTCCGCCGGGAGTCGAACCCGGATCTCTCACTTGCCGGGTGAATGTGCTACCATTCACTTATTGAAATTAAATAAGGCTATTGCCATTTATACAATTTAACGTAAATAAAAGTCATTTGACAGGTATTTGGTCTTCCGATCATATGTCAGTTTGCTTATTTAAACGCACATGTGACAGATACGGCCAAATACAAAAATAATTGAATCGGAAAAAGTAAGCGCTCTGTGGTGTAATGGTAGCACATTCACCCGGCAAGTGAGAGATCCGGGTTCGACTCCCGGCGGAGCAAGTACTTTTTGTGATTCAATGTTTATTGAAATTAAATAAGGCTATTGCCATTTATACAATTTAACGTAAATAAAAGTCATTTGACAGGTATTTGGTCTTCCGATCATATGTTAGTTTGCTTATTTAAACGCATATGTGACAGATACGGCCAAATACAAAAATAATTGAATCGGAAAAAGTAAGCGCTCTGTGGTGTAATGGTAGCACATTCACCCGGCAAGTGAGAGATCCGGGTTCGACTCCCGGCGGAGCAAGTACTTTTTGTGATTCAATGTTTATTGAAATTATATATATATATATATATATATTGCAATTCTTTTCTTCAGTGTTTCATAAATTCTCATGTAGTTCAAGCCCGAATAAAATAAAAACAAGGACCGATATAATTCCTTATCACTGATTCGTAAAAACTTGGTTTTTAATATTTATTCAATGATCATCCAACCAAACGAAGCTTGGAGTTTATTATACTGTTTAGAAGCTCAAATTAATCAGCTGTTTTAGACCAACAATACTGGGTATTTCAAAAGTACCACCCCTGTATTATTTTCTTATTAATAAAGATGAGGTGCTTTTCTTTGGGGCATGTTTATATGATCAACTGAGGAGTTTTTTTTATGGATGAAAATGTTTTACCTATCCCAAGTTGGGGTATTTTTTTTGAGAAAATCAAAATATGTAAATAGAAATCCCTAGCAGGTGATACATTATTGCAAAGGCTTTATAAAAAAGAAAAAACCATTACTTGTGAATAATTTTGTAACGACATGAAAGAGTAAAAATCTTGAAACCTCACTCATTTTTAAACTATGAGATGCTCCAACTGGCCACTATGTACTTCCTAACAAAAATAAATCCTGGATTCAAAAACGTCTGAAACATTTTGTAAGGTTTCCGTTGTGATTACGTGGCAGACGATATCGATCCTTGTCCTTAATTGATCGAGTCGGTTAATTTTTTGTTTTGGCAACTTAGCTGGTATTAAATACAGCCACGTTACGAAACGTCATTGTTACAGCAATAAATGAGTTCGTACAAGGTGCTTATGAGCCTGTATTTAAACAGGACCGTATTTCACTACAATACAATGCGTTTATCCATACATTCTTAGGTCAAACGTTTTCGGACAAATGGATAGGTTGGCGTAGTGGTTGCCATGTTCATCTGACCTTTATCTCTAAAAATTTTCTTTTACGGTTTTCTCAAAATGTAAGTTTATGGCACAGAGAATGCAAATTTCGATGAATTAAGGACAAGTACTTATATTTATTTATAGTAAATATTTTTTTAAAGTAAACGCTACTTGATTTACCAATTATGAAAAAAGTTTGAATTGTAAGAAATGCATCCCAATATTTTACAACTAATACTCTTATATTGTAGGTATGTTAATTACATGTCAAAGGAATTTAAAATTCTAGCCAGAGGTAAACCACCACCGTGTTGAGTCAGAGATAACTGCAATCAGGTCAAAGTTAGAATGATGCCATTTGTGACTGTCTGAATACTTTGAGGTCTTAATGCCACCTTTTAATTATGCAAATCCACAAATCCTTTTGTATCTACTTAAACTTGCCTTTTGACAGGTATCCTTTATGAAAGTTTGGGACACACTTTGTTCCTAAATTCCCCCTCCCCTTCCACTCTACGTCAAAGGAATCTCGAGATAATTTTTACACAGGTTTAATAATTCCGACTGTCTCAATTTACTGATAAACTTTTCAATTAGTCCAATCCCTGAAAAATGTATGCAAGCCGCAAGAGAGTGCTACCGGCTCCTGTATTTGTTTTACGCTCAGTATTTTAAACTATGGATATCTGCAAACCTGATTCATTTGCCTGCAATTTGTACCTTTGTATAGTCTCTGTTCACGTTATCACCATATTTTCTGTGTTCGTTTTAGGAATTGGGCCAATTTCTATATACCTATTCAACTGTAGCCTACCCATCATCAGCCACAGAAAGATCTACTACCACCTCGTTGGTTTTGTGCACTATAAGCAGCACTTTGTGTTGATGCACCGTTTTACGATTCAATCTGAAACTTTCAGGCCTTACTGAGATTTCTTGTTTCCTCAATGTTTCGTTGAGTCGTGTTATACGGTCATTTCATCGTTATTCCTTCAGGTACTTGGGATATATGAAGCCGATTTCGAGTGTCTTACATACACAAATTCCCATTCATTAGTCCTATATTCCCATTCAATTCCCATGTAGTCATTTGCAGACAAATTGTGGGTGTACAAACTTCCATTGCTATTTACATCACACAACGATAGACTGGTGTCATCTTCAACCCTTTTTTAAATTTCCATCACCAACAGGAGTAACAGTTAAGGATCTATATTTATTAGCTGAATTATTAATCTTTTAAGATAAAATAGGATTAAGTGAATACAACACTAAATCATTCAATTCCATATATTGAGTAATCTCAGTCCAAAGTATTATGTCAATAATTAATCTAATATAGGAAGAAAGAAATAATTACCCGTACATATTTGGTTATTTTTCTCTAAATTTTTGGTACCACAATTTTTGTCAAAAATCTATAGATTCATGTATGAATCTCTAACTAAGTGCATCCCAAAGATTGGTTCACTTCAGGCTAAAGTGATTTATGTCTCAACGATTTTCAAATTGACTCAATTTTCTTCCAAATAACGATTTACTAATGAGTGTGGGCAAATTATCTCTTCGGGTGATTCATTGTAAAGTGGATCGGAAAATGAATCGATGTAACAATTTTCCACAAAACTAAATTAATTCATAATGATGAAATGTATTATTTTTATTGACGTCATATATGGGTCAATTAAAAGTAGCTGGAATTATTAAAGTAAATATATTTTATGAAATATTAATTTCGTACAGTAATAAACAAGTACTCATACGAAGAAAGGTTTTTAAGAACAATATAAATATAACACACGATAATATTGTATAAACGTGATATAAATGTATTTACGTAACTTAATAATACATATTTATTAGAATAATATTTTACGTAATACTATTGGGTGACTGAATATCCAACATTGGTGTTTATTTAATATCTAACGTGAACGATACCGGAAATTAAAATTTACACTACAATTGTATACGCAAGTTTACAATTGATTTTTCAGTTTAAACAGTGTTATTTGAAGTCTTAAAAATTAAAATTAAAATAACTTATTTCTTTTTTAATAAATAATTATATTGTAATTCACATTAATGATGATGTTTTATGAGTTATCGTTGACTAACTCGCATTGTACTATAAGTACTAAATTTATAATAAAAGTCTGAGAAGCTATTTGGGTTAATGCATAAGATATGAGCAATATAGTTATATTTTTACTAAGGTGCCAAAGAAAAGTAGTAACTAAACATTTAAGTGAATCAAACCTCGTCTTATTATTCTTCATTTAATCATTTCTCTGGATTATATTCTAGAGCCGAAGTAGCTGTTAATTTGATTTACAATATTTTTACATTTCATATTTTTAAAGCCTGCATTTTGTACTATAATGCACTTTGTATGTTTGTAGGTTAAATATATACATTCATTCTCATGTTAGAATTAGGGATTAGAGATTTACATATTGTTGTATAATCACAATTCCTGTAATCGAGTTTGTAGAGTATTATGTTATTCCTAGACGGTACACGTAGAAAAAGACTATTTTCATGCAGTTGGTACAGTGGATTTATTACTAACCAGATTTATTTGAATTTCTTCGGGATATAAAATTGAAACCTGCAGTAAAAAGCACCACTTGATGTGGTATAGCGTAAATATCGTGGGACAAAATGTTATATGAATTTAAATAAGAATGCTACCGAAATTAATTGTGTAATCTATGATATGAACATAGGAGAGTAATATTAATCGTGGTGCTATGATTTATTCTAATCTTATTAATAAAAAAAACTAATCGCTAATGTATTGCTAAACGCTTATCTTAAAAAGGGCTAGACCGATTCGACCAAATATATATTTTTTTTTAAATATTTGTTAAAGTCAGAGGAAGATCTATGAGAAGACAAAGACGTTTTCGCACAACATTTTAGAATTCGGAAATATAATTATCCACATAGTATATTATGATTCAAGGCAAAGCCAACTGTGGATCTAGAAATATCTAAGACCGAAAGTCGGTTACACGAACCTATAAGATTACAAGAGAAAGTACTCGCTTCATAAACAAATAGATTTCCACTCAGGTATCGGGGAAATGAGGCAAAATGTGGCCAGAATTACACCAGAATAAAATTAAAACGGCCGAAAGTAGACTTCTAAGTATTATGTATATTATTCTCAGTAATATCTTCTTCATCGGGACAATATCGTGAGCTCATCTCTGGCATTAGAAATATAATTCAATCTAACCAGAAATGTTTCTACAAGCGTAAAGCATGATTTAAGAGTCATTTCCTTAACCTTTGATTATTTAAACAATGAAAACTGATATAATTGGTACCTGATATATATCTCTTACATTTGATAAATATCATAGGCCTCCATAATATTACATCATAATTGATTTTACTAACTAAGCTACAAACTTGGATAATGAAAGTTAGCCGCGGTTTTGCAGCTACTTAATTATAATAATCTTGATAACCCTACCGTAGAGTAAATATTGAGTTAAGCTTCAGTTCACCTTCCCTTTAGTACTAACATCGGACGCTGTTGCGGACTTCACTCCTGGAATCTGAGTCATGTCCCAGAGATCTTAAAAGTTCGACTACGAAGAAGCTCAACACTAACTCTTTGTATAGTTTTGACATAAGAGACGTCTAGACTACAAGATATAGTGTAATCTAGGTGAAGAAGCTTTCTTATTGCCTTACCAGGTACACAATTGAGTGGACTACGATGTTACTGGCACGATCCCTCTGCAAAGAGGAGCAACCGAGTTTTCTACACATAACACATGTCACTATGAGGAAGGTGAACTGGAACTAAAGTCAATATTCACATTGAATAAACCTTCACCTAAACATAGCTACGTTATGATTAGCAAACTGTTATGTAACATATGCTAAGAGTTTTTCTTTGTAAAAAATTTTAAATTTTGTTCGTATCAAAGTGTATTTGTTTAATTCTTAAAATAGATACAGTTTAGCAATAAACTTCCTATTTGTAGTTTTATGGTAACGCAGATTATGGAGCTACTGTTTTGTGGATTTAAAATAATACTTTACATTGTTCCTCTTACGTGTTATCAATAAAACACTTCATTATAATAATGTTATATTATCAGAAAATATTTTACATATAAGTGAGTTTAAAGGCTACACGTCCCTCTAAAGAAAATACAAAGTAGTCTTCTGTTGGCTGCTATGAACACTATGCACTCTTATTTTATTAAATTAAAATCTTTATAGCTACCATGTGAAACTAACTACAACAGGAAATATTTATAATATTACTACTAAAGAAATTACCTTAAATCCTACTTGAGCAAATTAGAATTCCTTTAAATGAAATTGCCAAATCCATCTCAACCGGACAGGATTATTTAATAACAGTTTCATCAACTAAACCCCTTCCAGTAACGTCACCAAGATGAGCGTCCAGCCTTAACGGAATCTTGTTAGTGAAGGCAGTAACGTTGTTAGAGGACCGGCTGTCAAACTGCTTGCTTTGCCAAGGGAAACTGACCGGCATTCTGTCACTCCCTCTCTTGTCCATGTTACAGTAGTGTACAACTTGGGTGTGGTATATTTATATTAGAAACAAAAAATACGTGATTTTTGATAAAAACTAATTCTGTATATTTTGTATAGCATTTTGAAGGAAAAAGGCAGGTTAATTATGCAAAGTTTGAACAAACCAAATGTTAAGTTTCAATGTGCACAAATAAGGTACAAATAAGAAGTATAAACGTGGAATATAAAATTAAGTTTACCAGTGATAAATTAGATTTATGTATTCTCAAATCTATAAATAATCAAAACAATCAAACTCATGATTATTTTATTTTAATATAAAATATTTGCTGTAACAGAAATAATTTCCTGAAACCAAATGTTTCTGAATTCGTTTTCCTCAAATCCTCTGTTACTGTCGAGAACAAAATATTTTTATACGATATTTGAAAATTTGTGCAAAAACCTATTAGGAATGAATGAGCGTATTTCTACTATTTTTGTGTCTGGAATTTGCATTATATTAGTCATTAGATTATTTTAGGTCATGCATAAATGCAATGAATATCCTTGAAAGTTGTGTAAGTTTAAATAATACGCAATATTAGTAATGGTACAAAAATGTAAAAAGTATCTGTAGATACAATTCTAGGAATACATTCTTTTACTGACACTTAGGTTATATTGTTAAAAGTTATAACAACCACAATGTTATTTTAACGATTAATTTATAATGTTACGCAGTTCTAAAATAGAATAAATGCACAATAAAATACTAGAACTCATTTTGTTTTGTGTTTTGTAACAGCAACGTTAATTACATGTGCCGGGTGTTTAACGTTCTGGCCAGGGCTAAATCACGAAAGAGCGAGCCAGAGATAATTGAGCTCAGCTCACGGCTTAATGGTCAAAGCTAGAATTTGATCATTTGTGGCTATCACAATACTTGATGGTCAAGCTGCTATGCGTTAATGACGTTAATCCTTTGATTAGATATTTAAACTTGCCTTTTGACAGATCACTTTTATGAAAGTTTTTAACACGTTTTGTTCCTTTATGGTTACATACTAGTTATATGAGTGTTTAGAACGGTTTTAGGGACACTCTTGTGACCGGTAATAAGAAATAATTATTTTGAAGTCTTACATTTGAAAATGATTACATTCAAGTTAAAACTTTGATCCTGGAGCTACAACGAATACACTAACGTCCGATGTTACTTGGTTAACGGTAGTTTCATTGCATACATAACGTATTATCACTAATAGCAAAAAAGTTACATTTATTAATATTGATCATATTGCTTGACTAGATAAGCTTCAGCCAATCACAATACAGGCTCGTAATCTTCAACTCACATGTACAAGCAGTAGTTTAACATTGGCAGTTTCACCTTAACATTATATTGAAGAAGATGCTGTAGAATTAAAAAAAATAAACGAATTGAAAAAATTCATATTATTATCCAAATATGATAAGAGAAACTTTAGAAATAGTATAAAAAATAGCTTCCACAAAACAATTAGAGTTCAATTATCTAAACAGCCTCTAACAGTTAGCCAGAAGCCTCTCAGTGCAATGTATTGCCTCTCATGTTGTAATAAAGGGATTGCGGCCATGAACGACAGTATTACATAACACTTATTATTTATAGCAATAACATATTTCCAATATAGATTATCTAAACTGTTAATTTGGAGATGTTAGATAACAAACAAAACCCTTCATAGACATGACATTGACCAATTAAACTTGAGAATTATTCCTATTAAACTTTCTCGCACATGTTCATCGAAAAAGTTGGCGTCTTTAAATGTTTTTCTATTTATTTCTTGTTTAAGTAATTACCATAAATGTTTGTATTATTGATATTTTTGTGTGGCAACTTTCTATTTTTCTGTAATTTTTGTCTTATTATAAACAAATATTCAATAACTTTGCTTAAATAACTAAAGTGTAAAGTGTTCTATGTCGAGCTGTTGTTTAGTTAGCTTATTCTAAGTTAACTCGTAGGTTAAATAATAGATGATTTATTTATTTATGCTTCATCTCGCTGCAGAAAATGCGAGAGCCCGAGTTTTAATCAATAGAAACCAAGAGAACTTATTACAGTTTAGGTCATTCTGTCAAATCTTAGCCATTTTGAGCATTTTTACGTAAATCCAGCTACTCTTTTAGTTTTGTAATTCTTCCAATTTTACAATTATTAATATTCCTTCCAGCTCAGTTGGCAGAATGGTAGATTTAACTTGTGGTCGTTGTCTATAAATGTATTTACATCCATTATTATTTTAAAACTTTTATTTCCACAACACTGATCGTATAATACCTCTTATGTTGTCATGTTAATATAATAGTAAACATTTTTTACATTTTTAGAAACCCTGTTATAAACTACGTAATATTGGTTTTATACCCAAGGAATACAGTAACTAACTTTGTAGACTTTAAGAACAAATTTGTCTTTGTTTGAATAGTGTAAGGAGTTTTCTTTAATTTTCTTTCCTTTGAGAAATCCAAGAGTGGTTTTTATGTATAAGCTGGTGTTTTCATTCTGTTTTAGATTAGGAGGACGTGATATTTGGGTGAGAAAGATCAGATTTCTCTTACTAATAACTCATAGATCATGGTTAATCTTCAAGTACTTAATGAATCACTAGACTTGGTTTTATTTAGACCAAATACCTAACGTCAACAATTCCAGCATTAAATTTAACATCACCATTTGATATGTAAAAACTTATCTTACGATCGCCATTGTTAGGTAATCATCCCTTCTTAACTTAACTTACAGTCTAGTGCATACCTGCATCTTTCTTTCGAGGCACGTGTTCTAAATGCTTTTTGGTTTCTGTTACTTTCGAGCCACAATTTATTTTATATTTATTCTACGCCTTTCTTGATTTAGGAGTGTGAAAACTCTTCAGTGTTTCACAACACTAATACCTAGGTGTGACTCCTAGTTTGGTCACAATTTATAATTTCTCTACACCCCCTGTGTTGATACATGTCCCAACATCAAATATAACTAGGTACTGAATTTCTGTTATAAAAAATTTCCACGATGATTTACTTGAATTTTTAGTAACTTTATGCCAATAATTTGCGGCAAGGTTTGACCAATAAATCAATAAAGATTTGTTTTAACTATTCTACGACTTCGGGAATATGATTGCCAAATACGTTTTCGCATTCTAATGTATTCCCATTTTCAATGAAAATTATGTATTGTAAGAGTGAGAAGAGTAGGAAATCGTGGGCTCTCAGGAGCTGGAATAGACTGCAGATTTTTATACAGTATAAAATATTATATTTGAATAGGATGTACGCGTTTAATTGAAAAAATATCAAACTTATTCTAAAAATCAAAATAAAGCAATACGTATTTTTTTACCCAAAACCTTAAAAGAAACCCTTTAAAAAAATAAAAAAATAAGAAAATAACAACTTTAAATATTCATATCGTAATCAAGAATAAATGGTTGTCTTTTTACTTGTAAAGTTTTATACAAAGAAAAGGTATAATGCAGGACTGTTTAGCTAATTCAAGTAATGACTGCACAAAATGTGAAGTAAAAGTTCCTTTTCATCTGGATAGTGCCAACAGGGAAAGAGTAATTAAATATTAAGCAGGAAAACCCACTTCTTTTGTTCATTTGATTACATCTTCGTATTTAACTCTGTACTAAAAATGTCTTTACTTCATTCAAATTAGGATGTTTATAATTTAATAGGTTTAACTTAAAGTACACTATTTATAATGTAATCCTTTGAACTATTTCTGTAAAGTAATACATATTTTTTCCCACTAAACAATAGAGTTGATAATGTAATAGTATAAATAATTAAGATATTTTAAATATCGTATGCTAGTGGAGAAGAACATTTGGGCAATCATCTTATTTGTGGTAATAAGTAGAAAATAAGATTAATGGTTTAATTTTTTCAGCTGTCACAATGATAGTATTATTAATGCAACATATATTAGTTGAACAATTTTGACGTTTAACATATCTATAAAGTAGATTGAATTTTTTAAGGCAATTTTACACAAAGGTTTTTGGACACCATAAAACCTCGAAACACAAAGTTCGCACATTTGGTATAACTATTGTTCAACGTTATTCCCAAAAGGATTTTTCGTTAATTTGTTACTGTGAGGCTCATTACAACTTCCTCTAAAATTTGAAACCAGGATCTCTGCCAATGAATGTGGATAAACACTACACCAAATGAGACACACTGTTAACCACATTTAGATATGAGTTTTGCCTACTTAATCTATTTTGTGTAAACATCGTATAAAACTAAACGAGTATATTCAGTTAATAGTGTTTTATTCCATAGTACAACCTTAGTAGTAGTCTTTAGCAATAGTTTTAAATGCCCAACTTGATACACCATCACTGAAAATATAATAACTATCATAGTTAATATTTTTTGCAATTATTAAAATATTTTGGAAAAACTACGCCTGTTTTTAGTTACATTAAGCCTGAAAGTACTCTTAGCAAGCCAAATTCAAGTAAATTTGTGTACTACATTTCTTATGTTCATTTTTTGGTAGTTAAAAAACTTATTTGAGCCCTAAGAGAGGAAGAGATAAATTTAAGGTTTCTTGTTCTTTTCCTACAAAAATATATTTTTTTGGAGCTTTGATTACACATGTCCTCTTTTTGTTTAATCATGGATTATTCAATTTATTTAAGATTTTTATTTTATAACGATATGTTATACAATTACTATTTTAAGAGATAAAAATAAACAGAAATTACTAGATCCTTTCAAAACATACTTTAGATTTAGCAATGTAAAAAATTATAGTAAGTTTCAAGATTTCGAATATGAAATACTGACACTAACACTTATTTAAAGAATTATACATTTCTTAGACGGTTTGTTATACATTAATTTATTTAGGAAAAGACTGAACACTTTTTATGAATTAAAGAGCATTTTACAATAGGGAGGATAAAAGATTTTTTGATCGCCTTCAAAATATAAGCATGCCGCTACGATACACAGCTGTGCCACCCACTGGCCCAGGGGTCGTCTCGCAGTGTGCGGATAGTACGCTTCTTTATGCCTGAAAAAATTTATTTAGGAAAAAAGTGGACACTTTTTATGAATTAAAGAGCATTTAACAACAGCGAGGATAAAATATGTTTTGATCGCCTTCAAAATAAAAGCATGCCGCTACGATATACAGCTGTGCCACCCTCTAAGACAGGGGTTGTCTCGTAGTGTGCCGATAGTATGCACACTTTATCTTTATGCCTGATGCAATTCCGTGTAAGCACAGGATAGATTCAAATCCTCATAACATATTGCAAATATTGTTCATATTGCAATTTTCATATCTCATTGATATTTTGTGGATGTTATTGGCCAGGCCTACTAACATAAAATTATTCCCATATATCTTGATTTTTGGTATTGAGCATTTAGGTTAATTATACAACTCTACTTAGTATAATTTTACAAATGACACAGACTCTCAAAACAGCTTGAATTATTATTTTGTCTTCTTCTTATTTGGAGTATAAGATCCAAGAGAAACCGTTAAAAAATTATCCCGCTATATTTTTCCAAGTATTTTTCATTCAAAGCGAGTGTTAATGCAAAACTGTCATTATTTATTGGGTTCAAATTCAATCTTGTTTTAATACTACATATGTCCCCAAAAATATAAGCAAGGTCATTGGGTATGGCACCATTAATTTCACTCAAAGTTTTGTGTTGCATGATGTACTAGGTTTGTAATACAAATGCATAGGGTTTTTTACGATTCCATTTTAAGTCACATAAAACTTACGCCAAAATATGGGTGGGCTAAAAATAACTGTTATAAATACACTAATTTATCTCTTAATTTAATAAATGACATGAAGAAGCCCTTTAGATGATATGACGTCACCAAATCAATATCGACTGGACATAAGTTATTTTACAATTTTACTCGGATGAGTGTCCAGTCTTAGTGACGCCTGTAACGTTCTTAGAGGACATGCTGGTAATCTGCTTGCTTTGCCATGGGCACTTCTCTTCCATTTACTAGAAAATACATCTTGTAGTCGTTATGTTTCCAGTACTGCGAAACAGTTAAATATTGACAATGCATAAATATATTTCCTTTAAGTTTTGTTTGAAAATGATTCAAGATAGGCCATTACATCCTTACATTAAGGGAAAATCATTTATTGATTAAAAAGGGGCTGAGTGTGATCGATTATTACCCAATAGCAATAGAGGAAAAATGAGTTTGAACATAATTAACTAAATTCAAACATATTTAAACATACAAACACAAAGTGGGTAGTTTTTTACCACAATTAACTCACGGGTGTCAGAATCAGCAGTGCTATCAGCTCAGAGTTACGGAACGTGTTATCGCGTCTTCGGAAGTCAAAGGTGAAGGATTGTTTGAAAAGTATTACCTGTAACTCAAATAGAAGCTGCAGATATAAAAGGGACATACAAACATTTAGGGTCTGTGACTGCATTTTAAAATATACATATACATTAAAGGACCAATTCGACTAATTTTAAATAAGACCTAAAATTATTTTGGTGTTATAAAAGCAGTTTTCACAATAAGGACGTATTTTTTACAATTTTAATTTATTTCGTGAATCCATCCTTGAATATTTCCTGAGCTCAAAGCAAAGTTTCCAATCTTTTGGTATTAAGGAATCATACTTTGAGATTTTTATGAATAGCGCAATAAAAATATATTGAACGATACCCTCTGGTTTCAGGACAACTACAGTGTAAAGTGCGTTGTGTTGTTAGCCAAGAAAAAATCACAATACTATTTATTCTTATTATTTATTCGATATTATTTATTTCTTTAGTACTAAACGCTTGCCACTGCACCTAATTTTGAATGCACCCGACTAATTCACCTATTGGAATCAGATTGAGTCTCTATAAAGTTGCGACAGAATTAACCTGGTAGACTTGCAGGATTGCTTGCTTATGTAATATCTATGAGAAGGGGATTTTTGTTACATTATTCCCATACGAAGTACGAAATGACCATTTAAAGAATGTGTGTTCCTATGTCTTTTTAGAAGTTCGCTATCAAACCATGAAATCTCTTTCATCAAGTATTTATGAATACACTATGGTAAAATTGTAACTAGGAAGAAGAATAAGTAATTATATTAAAATTAAACGTAAAGATTATTGTATTAGCCTCTGGTAACGGCACATACAAAATATAAGATTAATACTAGAAAACCGTAACTATTACGCATTACACGTTGGTCAAACATGGTTTACCTAATTACAGGGAAATCTATTACAGTAGCAACATTTTGGAATCTTTGTTTCAAGTTTATACATTCCTAATGTGAACGCAAAACAACCCAGGGGACTATCTTGGTGGAATCAAAATGTGTAAAAGTAGAAGTGAATTTTGCAGCTTCTTGTTCCTGTATAAGCTCTACTCCTGAACGCTTAATTTTAGCCACTCATAACTTGTAAAGTGCAAAAGAATCCAAGCACAGTAACTATGTATTACAGAGATCTTATATAATAATCTCTACACAAAAAATCTATCAGCATATCTTCCTTAGATGTTTTTTGACATTCTGATTTAACATCTTCAGTTTCTTAGAGGAGCGGTTACTCAAAATTAAACTAATTATTTATGCTTATAAACTACTTCAATAAATATACGCCAAATGCCCAACTACTATTTCTTCTGTACATTTCATGAATTTTTATATTGTTCCGCTCTAACCAATTTGGGATCCTGCACTGGTTAACGTTGTTTGTGATACAGGTTATGACATAATTTATCATACTGTCGCAAACCTTTTACTTTTTCACTGCAGTCAAAAAGTTTGTTAAAAAATTGTCTCTCTAAGGCGCAAATAATATTTCAATATTAGCAGTGTATAGGTCAGAGATTAGTTATTGTCATTTGAAAGAAAGCGACATCACGGCATATTACTTTGTCTCGTTACCCCATACCATTTTTATTTTACAGCCTCCTACAGAAGCATTATATGGAACGCTTATGTAGATGTGGAAGAATATCGGCAACTCTCATGTAACAAAATGTTTGTGATAACTGCCATCTCCGGACTCAATCCTGGCTCGTAATTTTAGGCCGATTTGTTATATTGCCTCCATTAGGTACGTTACTCGAACCATTACCGTGAACTATGTTCCCTAGTATATGTGTAGATGTGAGTTGTAGTCATTGGAGGAAAACTACACCACGGTAACTTATTCAGTCTCATTGTTCCTTTTCATGCTTCTCAGTATTCATATAGGAACGTTCTCTGTAACCATGATGTAGACTAGGAAACTTTCCACAGTAACTACGAGGGAAGTTTTAGTGATTTTAAAAGTTAAGACTCTGCAATCGATCCTATACAGTTCCTTCAGGGCGGTTTTTATATATTTGCAATAGGAGCATTATTATGGAGTCAAACACAAAAAATGGTGTTTCCTAGATTCTCAGACAAGTCGTGGTATTTGTAAAATAACCACATCTCCGCATTTGCTTTGTTTGGCTTCTTCATACGATTTAAAATGGTAAACTTCAAAAGTAGTTTCCTTGGTCAACATACATGGAAAAGGAACATAAAAACAGGTCGATTTGTATAACCTTCTTCTTTTTTAAGTCGGACAAACACCAAAATCTTTCTTCAAACCAAAAATTTAAAAGTATTGTAACTACGCCCCAAACATGTTTACAAATTGTTAAAATTTATTGAAGAAACGTTACAATAAAACTGTTAGTGCGAGCAATGGGTATTAGAAAACATTATTTCACATGGAAGTGATCTTTAGTATCCCTCAAAGTTAAGGGACTAGAGAAAATTAATTAAAAAGTTGACCAATTAAAAGTTTTAAGAACTCTTATCAACTAAGTTTACTTTCACGTACACTTCAATGCTGGAAATTAAGTTCCGCAACAGAAAATTCTTTTTTCATCACGTACGGTAATGGAATCACGTACAATACAGCTGAAATCTGTGAAAGTCATCATTTTCCTCGTAGCTGTCAGCTAAGTTTTCCTCTCCCAAATATTACTTTCCCTACGTAAACGTCTCATTCTATGTATAAACATTTGACATTTCCGATTTGACGAACAGGAGCAATGTGAGTTTCATTGTAAATTGAGAAAAGCAGAAAATTTTGTGTAATTGAATTATAATTACCAAATTATATTTTTAGTAAAAGATTATTACAAATACTTTGTTATTTATTTTGACAGTTCTATGTTAAAACACCTGATTTCAATGCCAAAATAAATCATAAAATAGTGCTCGATTCCTTAGGCAGAATAATAATTACTGGCTATGAAGAGTCACACAATATTTTAAAAAGATTCGTGTTTTTTTGCATAGTAATGAAAAGTATTTTTCAATTCTCGTCTTAAAATTTCTGTTGTAGGCACAATAGCGTTTTTAATTGGTTATTTCAAATATGTCGCTTTCGAGACGATTAATGAAATACACTAGTATAATTTACTATTTTTATTGTTTATGTTACTGTAAATAGTAATTTTTATGAATTAAATTTCTCATAAAAATGTTATTAATATTATATTTTGTATTTTATATGTTGGGAAAGATCGAAATTTCCAGATAGAAAAATTGAAGCGTTAATAAAGTCTGTGATTGCGTTCTGGTTAATCTAAGTTATATGTGTTGCTCCCTACCACATTTTAAAAACTCCATGACAGATGGTTTTTTCTCGAAGCTTGAGGAGTTATCTAGCACGCTTTGGAATATATATTTGATCTCGAAATATTATCTTGAACTTTGAGGTATTATCATGAACCTTGAAACACTATCTTGGACCTTTACACGTTACCTTCAACCTAGAGTATGTGTGGTCCTATTTACTAGTGGCTCATTCAACAATAAATTAATGTGTTTACTTTAATTATTTTTTAAATTGATATTAGTATAATACTGTTAGTGCGAGCAATGGGCATTAGACACATTCTTTACATCTAGAAGGTGAAATGTACTCAAATATTTTTGAGAAACTGTTTCCATCAAAATTACTGAATGAATGGGCAAATATGTCGAAGTATAGCTGAAGTCAAATGCGGACTTTGACCATGTAATAAAGACAGAAACTAGATCCCGATAAATTAAGGAAGAGGTGTGGTCCTTTTTACTAGAGTGATTCATTCAACTATTGACCAATGTTTTAGAGATTGAATGCACGGAGTAGAAACGCAATAATTTTGTTGTGCCACAACGCTTTAATATGATTTGTTTGTTGTAATCTAGATTTAAGTTGTGATTTTTATACAATTGTTCTAATCCACCTAAAAATATTAGCTTGCAGATCTCATAAACTAAAACTGGATGTTTTTTATATTTTTGAATAAAAACCGGCCTATTGCAATAGTTTTCATGGTAGAATAAAGGTAGTAAATGTGTCACATAAAGCCCTGAACAATTTGAAACTCGGTAAAAACATTGACATTATGGATATCTAGATTAAGTTTCTTGGCAACTTAAGACGTTATTTTGTTCCAATGTGGATGCAACTAAAACTGTAAAATATTGACATATTTGTTATTAATCGACCTGGACAAATATTAAATTTTTCTTGGATGCATTTTCCAGAGTTTCTGTTCTAGACAATGTTTTAGAGCTATCAGTTTTTTTTTAAATTTTGTTTTGAAGAACAAAATAAATAGTTCAAACTTAGTACAAAAATGGATCTTATAAACCTTTCCTAATTTGGCGGTCGTAATAAAATTGGTCTATTAAAATAAACCTAAATTTACCGCAAATTATGTAGTTGTTTAGATTAATCTAAACAACTATCTATTATTAACGTTTCTTGAAAATTTTATATTGATAGTGGACACAATCATTTACTTGGTGCTTTGGTGCACTTTGGTGCTTCTGTCGCGTGAATCAACTACGTAGGACTCAATAGCTCTCTACATAAAGTTTTGACAAACTTGATTAATAACTTGTTTTTTGCTGTGTTTACACAACTCTCTGCAAACAACCAACTTAGTGGGAGGCTGAAAGAACTTGCGTACTGTCATTAGACAAGGCTTCTTAGGCACCGAATTTAACTTCATGATTAATCCATTGTTATAAACACTAATATCTAACATATTGTTTACACCAGAATGTATTGTTATGTATATTGAATTTTGAAAATTTAATTTTGTTGAATACCTGACGCAGGTAGTGGCGTTATACTGCTCCTGAGCGTCTATTGACTTCTCTTATTGTCATTAGTCTGAAGGTAAAACTTAACTTCTTATTTTACAAAACAATTTTATACTACTGATGAACATTCTTAAATTAAAATCCATAAAACGTAAGTTTGAGTATGTGCAGATTTGTTGGGTATACGACCCGTGCGAATTAAAATAGAAGGAAATGATGACCTTTCCATCTCTGTCTTCTTACAGAGTTATTGGGATAATAAAGTGTGCGGGAATCTGACCAAGGACATCTCTTCAACTTGAGGATTGAGGTCACCATCACATCTCTTAGCCGATCGTTCACCAGCCGTAGATTGATTTAATCAATAACTGTACTACTAGAAAGCATTTCATAATTAATTTATTGTTTCCACTGTTTCCGATATTTTATTGCAACTCTAAATTTTTCCGATGTTTTGAATCTTACATAGTATGCCTTCCTTGTATATTCGGTTTATTATGGCATTTAAAATTTGTATTCAGTAATAACTATTATTAGAACGTAAGATTTTTAGTTCATAGTGAAGTAATTTAAAAAGTCTTTCATAAAGTGTTATTGATATAGTTCTAGCACTATAATAATGTTATATAAATAATAATATTTTAATAAATTTAAACTCGTTTCAATTGCACATTTACACTGTCGTAATACCAAGAAAACTGCATACCTTTTGTACTGCATAGTTGAAAACAGAGTTGTTTTAAAAATAACATGATGTTTTTCGGCCTTGTTTACTGTGTTGATCTTGTATGCGATGTTATGAACTCCTAGAAGGTCGTATGTGAATGTAATAAAATATTTCACCAATAAAGCAGGCCATCGTATTGAAAGCTGCGGTATTCGAGATATTTAGATATTTTAGATATTTCACCATACAAGTTCAAGTAACGTACCGACTCCTTGCGAACACGTGTTGTCGGAAGGAGGGGTGGGAAGTAAAACGTATTCATAGGATGACTGCTGACTTCGGCTAAGTTTTGAGTGAGATGGCGATTTCTCGCCATTACCAATATTGATATCAGTTGTGTTATTTATTTATTTATTCTTCCGACGGCAACCGCTAGTTTACAATAGTAGCTTATGAAAAGACAATGCAAATGTAAAAATAGTCATTAGAGTTAATAAGTAACATTATATAACAATATTACAGTGATTCAATAATAATTATGAGTAATAATATAATGCACTTGATAAAATCCATTCAAAAATGCTAATAAATATTGGTATACAATAGATTAATTAAGTAATAAGATTAAGTAATCGATTCTAATTATTCTTTAAAAAAACAACAATAACAAACTAGTCTATAAAAAAACAAAAAAAAATGCTATATAACAGTTTGTAAGTGTGTGGCATGGTAAAGCAATAACAAAATTAGAATGGCAAAGGCAGAGAAATAGCAAAGAAAAGAACCACTACAAAGAAGATAAAACCAAAGGTCGTTATAAATAAATGAATATAAATATACCACTATATCAATATATGGTTATATACATTTAGTTAAACTATTGAATACAACATAAAAACTAAACTTAATGATAAGTAACAGTAATAAACCTATGACTGACAACAATAATAAATATCTAAAAAATAACAAAAGGTTTAACAACTATTAAAAATTGGTAAAATTGCAAAAAATAAAAAGATAACTATTATAAACAATATAGCAGCAACAAATTAAATATAATATAAATCTAAGTGAAAAATGATAGTTTAAGTTCTCAGTTGTCTTGAGAACTTTATATATATATATATATATATATATATATATATATATATGTAATAAATTACCTTGTAAGGTCATGAAACTGACTGCTGTTGTTTGAAAGTTAATTCGCATTTAAAGCTATATAAATGGAAAACAAGCTTGGCGTAGTCGCACTTGAAATTCTTGTACATTAAAACTACCTAAACTTAAACTTTCTTGATAACTTCCGTTATCTTTTAATCGGTCTACTTTTTAAATTAAATTGCCGTTGTTTGTTAACTTTTGTTGAACTTTTAGATCACTTAAATGTAGGAAAAATGCGTTCTTACGCCCTTATGTAGTTGTAGAATCATGCCTAATGGTTGCATTATTTTAATGACAAATTTGAGCATATTTAAAATCAAACCTAATTACCAATGAGTTCTCTAATCCTACTGTATATTATATCCCACTTACCAAGATTTAAAAGTGGTGCCCATAGCGAGGCGAGCCTGAGAGGTTGTGAAACTCAAGAAAGTCCATGATTTCCTAGTATACCATCACGCCTAGCTGATAAGCGATCACTCTTGCATTTTACTGTAGATCGCACGTGAACCAGCCTGTCACTCGTCACATTAGTAGTAGCGTCTCACTCTCTCTCGAAAAATAGTAGCAATGAACTACAGAGAAGGTTTGTCTTATAAAAATGGAAACGAAATTTAAATCCAAACATCATATTTTTACTAAAACATGTTGTTACAAATTGTAAATAAACTTACGGTATTGAATAAAAAAATAACGCGCTAACCTACATACAAGAATATAGGAAAAGATACCTATGTCGTGTTAGTGAAGTGTGATTTGATATTTAGTGCAAGGTAAGTGAATATTTCGAGCATTAAGGAAAAATTTCCAAAAAGAACTTCTGTAAACGCCGTACATACTTTAGGTTTGCCGAAACTTTATGATTTATGAAACAAGATAATTCATTACTGATATTTGAATCAGGACTTAACGAGCACCTAAATGTTTTTATCATTCAAATAAACATGCACATATATTATAAATACAGTTAAGGGTTTAGGAGAAAATTGTAAGATTGTTATATTTTCTTTTGCTATATTATTTTGGTAATATTATATAGTAATAGCAGGAATTTTAATTCAAGGGATATAAATTGGAGGCCTGTAAGGATACTAGAGTACTTTATATCGTTAATCTATTTCAGATGTCTCATCGTACCTCACCCTTTAATCTGCTTTAACATTATCCATTTAAATCCTGCTTAGTGTATCAATTAAATTAATTAATTTCTTAGGTAAGGATTATGAATTTATAGAAATATTTAAAGAATTAAAAAACCAATATTTTAATTATTCCAATATTAACTTAAAATTCCAATATTTCATAGTATACTTATTTCAGTGAATTCAGGTAGAATTAATATGGCTGTCACAATATTAACGCTAGACTTAAAATATATTAACAGAAAATTTCAAATTGCTTCCGAACCGCCACCAAAGCCAAATATTTAAACTGTTTGTAAGGTCATGATTAATCAACGGTCACACATCCAAGCTGGCTGCCACCCTCGAAGTTTCTTGATTCGATATATTTTGTGATAACCACTGTACCCATTACACTGAGCCAATGGCTTAGATGTAACATTTGTTTAGATGTAACAATGCACTTAATACTTACATTTTAATAACTATGTAATCTTACCTTTATAAGCTTTTATAAGCCTATAGCAAAAATTTTCCATAGGGTAAATCCTCCTTTGTATCATAATGTTTAGCCAATTTAAAAATCCTATATCGAAAGATTAGTTAGTGAAGATTTAAATTTCAGGCTTTGTGATTAAATATGTTTATTAATAATATTTCTTTTATAGTTTAACCTTTCAATTAAATCATAACTATCTTATTTCTGTAAGACTGACTTCTATTTAACGTTTATTTAAACTAATTAGTATATATTATGCTTATAAAAGTGTATAAATTAAACAGGATGTAATATGCCAATTTAAAACTATGTTGTAATATACAAATGTAATACCTGATTAGACTTTCATTATTAGTGGGAGGTGGGGCGTGTTAGAGCATCTGATATAGAGCTACTGGAAACTTTATTAGGTCATAATTCTAATAACCGACACCAGAGAGCAGGCAAGAGCACTAAGCTGAAGTAAACGTTGGCTTTATGAGGCATATAGAACGGGTGGAACCACACAATATCGCTGGAATTAGGTTTACCAGGATATCACAAAGCATAGAACATTACTGTACACTATGCATATATTGTCACAGGGGAGTTCCTTTACAACCAAACGTTTATATGTTAGTAGTTTACTCATTATATTTGTAACATGCTAAGTGAGTATATTAAAAATACAAAAACAGAATTATGTAAGATTCGTTATGTATATGAATATTATTAATTCAGTACATTAATAATTTTTAAGCAAAAAGAACATATAATAAAATATACTTAAAAAATGAAAGATAAAGACACGTTTTAAGCGAGAGTATTGAAGATTAATTACATACAATCCTGTGTGTGTTATTTTTTTAAATAGTAAAAATATAGGAGGCATATATGACTTTAAGATAAATGATGTGTTATTAGAGTTTAGTGTACAGTATATCGTATTTAGTATATGTTTCTTTCCTGTACTATTAAAATACATTTTAGGTAACAATCTATATTGCCATCGTATTCTGTAAATTTAACGTAACACGCAACATTAAAAAAAAAATTATTAATTAATTTCTTTCAGTATGAATACAAATAAATTAGGTTTCAGTTGTGGTATGATACATTTTGTATTTATGAGGTAGCCATAAGTTCAGTATATGATATAAGTTAAGTTTATATTTTAGCTTAGTATTTTTTAACCTTTCTTATACGTTTCTGTGTTAGTGAATGCCAGGGAAGTATTGATTTTTAGGATATATACGTGTGTGTGTATGTATATGTAACATATTTTACATACAATGCCAATATTCTAAATTAATAATGATATTATTACAATATGTGTCGTGATTCTTTGGATAATGCGTGTCTTAAAAAAAACACCCATTAAAATGGGAATTTAAATGTTGGTCTGGTCCCGCTGTTTCTAATATAATTTTTTTTGTATTTCTAATATAAATTTTTTATTTGTACTTACGGAATTCAGTTAGTAAAGCATTTTAAACTTCTAATCACGTAAAATGCATCGCACTATTATACCTTAAATAGTGCGTGGTTGGTAATATTATAAATGTACGTGAATATAACATATTGGTTAGCAAACTGTAACAATAAATAAAGAAGATAATATATCACACAATAGTATAAAAAACTGGTAATATTAAGTTATTATTGTAGTAATTATTAGAGTGTATTATATTATGGTCTATAATTATGAATTAGTAAATTGTAACGTCATAGTCTTTGATGAAACGAAAAAAATAACTTTTTTCAAAATTTCAGCAGTTTAAAAGTTTAAATGTCGTATTTTAATCTTAACGTTAACCGTAATGTAACTATATGAAATTTTAAATGGAAAATCATCAAACTCAATGATGACCATATAGAAATGGAGCTCCATGCACAAATAGAAGTCTACTGTATAAAAAATTAGTTTTTTTACATGTCGCTTGGACAGAAAGACATTGCACATTTTCCAGCCCCTCGAGTGATAGGCTTCGTAACGCTCAGCCAATAAGTGATTATCAGCAATATGAATCTTTCAAACACGATGTCTCATATTATGATATAACTGAATACATGTCAAAGCAGAGCTGGCATAACAACGGAGTAAATTTTGAAGTTATGTGTCATATAATAGAGGTGAAACACCATACATTGTATGTAGCAGTAGATTTAGCTGGAGATCATAAAGCTCTAGATTTACATTACGTATTATGCATGTCCATTGTACTGCTTTAACTTAATAATCCTCTTATAAAGTATAACCGATATAGAGTATAGAGGTATTGAGGTATCGTAAATCAGGAATTCGGAGCAAGCATTTTCCGAGGATGTTAGTAATCCTCATATCAGAAACATGTTTTTTATTATCAGTGCACGTAGCATATGAAGTAAGTTTCAGAAATTTAATCATCATAAAGACAAAGCTTCTGAGTAGAAGTCATAACACATCTTAGTCAATTTCCTTAACGTCTTTTTAAATTTTCTTTTGGATCAAAAACGTATACTACAGTTACCTATTTGATCACAAACAACGACGTATCTAATGTCTCATACTTACCATGGGCCTGCTTATCACCTTTCCATGTTCTCGTGTAGTTAATTATGTGCAGGAACTGCGAGTCCTTACTTATTACCTAAAACATCCATATTTTGTGTATACAATAAAGGAGATTTTATACATAGGATTTTAAAACATTGCCTAAGAGCGTGATATTGATTTGATGTAAGCGACATGTAAGTAATGAGTGGGCAGAAGTCTTGTACAGTCGAAAACTGCGTACTTTTGAGGAACAACTACCAAATCACAGCATCAAAAGATGTTAAGGATATAAATAAGTAGGTGACGGAGATGCAACTCTAAAACATGCACTTAATAAAAAAAACTATTACAACATTAATCATTGAAACTGAGCTACAGATTACAGGTCACAATACGTCTGCGACACTGGACTTAAGCGTGCCACAACGCTTTGATATGATTCGTTTATTTTAACCTAGTTTGTAATTATGTGTTAGGTTAGTTATTTACCTGAAGAAGAGATCAGATTGTAGATCTCGAAACGTAGTGTACTGATTTTTTGTTTCACTGAACGATGGTAAATGTCCGGAAAAATAAATATAAGTCTGGGATTAATTACAAATTCAATGTAGATGATTTTGAATAAAATGATCTATGCATTTAAAAATCAAAAGCTTTAGTAATTTAATTTAATTTAAGTAAGGCCATCCGATTTTAAGAAAAGCATTGTCGGACCTACATAACTGAAAAATTCCTTACAATAATAATATAAGCACATTTGTAACTAAAGTGTCTCTCTTTATTAAAAATACGAAAAGGTAAAGTTTTCGAAATTATGGGAGTATGTTAAATTAATCTTTAAATTTATACAGTAATAGTTTTATGTAACAACGTAATGTAAAACATAACTTTATCTGTAGAAACGTAGCTGTAGAAACTAAAGAAACAGTCCTAATTACCATATCTCTACCCCTCATCCACGACCCTGTTCCCTTCACACTATCCTCCTCCCACTGGCAACACTAGATGTACACTGGGTCAATCTAGACAAAGTGACTGTTTTAAAATTTGTTGGATATAATATAAACTACATATACTTAGAAAATAATATCTTTAGTCGTTGCGCGTGTATATGATAAACATAAATTACAAAATTTAAAATGAGTTTGTTTTAAAACATTTGTTTTAAATAATTTTGTTTTTAATAAAAAGTTTAGACGATTTCTTTCCATAGGAAGGCGTTCATTATTAGAATAAGTTTGTTTTAAATTCGATATCCTTGACAATGTTTATAGGCATAGTTCATCGGATAAATGTATTAAAATTAAATCGAGTGTAATGTAAAACGAAAAGGAAATAACGATATGAGACGTAAGTTATCACAGAAAGTCATGATTTGATATTTTAAAGTACAGACTTACAATAACGTTAAAAGTACCTAACTTTGCGAACAAGTATATTTGCAAAGTGAACCGAAAAACTCCGTAAATGGTTTGGCTTTTTGTACTATTGGTACGTTTATTGTTATAAATGAAATAATTTGAACGGATGAGAAAATGTTCATTACTTAACTATTATAGAAAACTTTCACTACACACTACGCTTTACACTTATATATATATATATATAAATATATATATATATATATATATATATATATATATATATATTTTATATTTGGTACACGTTAAATAATATATAAGGATAATAGGCTGTAACTGAGTTAGAATGCAAATAACAATAACGGAACATTATTCTAAGAAACCCGGTCCTATACTTATATTACTAATACTGAATGTATATGCAAAACTGGTTCTTGGTTTTTCTGTTACGCCCATTATTTTACGCATTAAATGCAAAACAATGACCCATATGCGGGAAATATAGATATTGATATTGAAATCTATGATATTCAGGTTAGGTTTATCTTGTAATTACTACAATAACTTACTTCACTTTTACGTATGATTTAGTGGAGAGTATTTTCAGGTTTACCGTTAAGAAGTCTGTAGTAAAAAAGAAGTTTATTTTTAAATATAAGCAATTTTATACATATGATATGCAAGGTACACAGAAGGAAATTTTGGTTCGTTAGTGACTATGCACTATTAATAGAATATATTTTTGATATATTTCTCTCATTCTATGTTGTATTTGAATATAATCAACAGTGATACTTGCTCCTCATTAAGATTTTGAACGTTATTTATCAGTAAATAAACATACTAAATGCGTTGATATGGTTCTTATGTTAATCACTATGAAGAGCACTACTGTACACTTCGGCTCATTAGGCACCGATGTTCCGTGTGGTGAGAGGATTGATTACTCGAATCATTACCTATTGTTACAGCTTTGACGCGTCATGTGATTATTCACTTGGCTTGTGACTAATTTTACACAAATACACGTAGAAAAATAAAGTTTTTACTGAATAACAACATGGAAAACTATACAGATACATAAATTCAATATAATTTAACAGTGGTGTATTTACAGGTTCGACATTAAATAATCAGTTGTGAAATACTTTATAGGCTGAAGTTTAGCGAACCCTATCATCTGGAAGTTTAATCAGTTTTATTTATGTCTATCTATCTGTCTGCCTGTTCACACGATATCTGGAAAACGAAATGATTTCATTTTTTATAAGGAACATTGAGTTTCATTATGGCACTCCATAGGTTTTGTCTGGGCTTTATTGCATAATTTTACATTCGTCTTCTAGGTAAGCATGATAGCAACGAGAAAAACTGAATAAATAAATTTTCAAACAAACTCAGTGCATTAATAAGCCATTGTAACAAGTGATATATTAACACATGCAGCCTACTTATCTTAACACATACTTCATTATTTTATGTTAACTTTATGTGTACAATTTTATAATTCCAATGCTGATATCAAACCTAACATAGGTAACAAAAATATGAATGCATCATGTTGCAATATATCTGGAGAAAGGTATCTTCTTTAAACTTGAAATTTTGACTGATATATAATTTCGACATAGACAAGGACGATATAATCTTGCATGTCCAACCATGGAATTTGGCTGAGCTGAGTGACATTGAAATCTATCACTCAGCAGGATGACACAATTTCGCTTTAGTTTGCCGAAGGGTGTAAACATTTCTTTTCTGAATGGTTGTCTCTCGTTTTATTTGTTAATAATGATATGATCTATTAAATTTTCAAATGGTGTAATGAACCCCATGAAAGCTTGTTATAAGACACGTGGTATGGCGTAAATATAACTTGTGTTAATACATATAAGGAACAAAATATATAACCAAAATATCAAATCACGGATGAGACGGAAAGAAAATTGCGATTCAGCCTCCACCTAGTTGTACCGTAAATTAGTTAATTAAATTTCATACAATGTAAATTTCGCAACCTAATCAGCCAGTATAATATAATATTATTTTACATCCAATGTTCCGGAACTAAATTATTGGGCGGAGTAACTACCTAATTGGCACGCGTATGAATTTTTTTCTTCTAACCCTTTGTAGCAGCCCAACCACGTAACCGATCAGACCTCGCGCGCTTTGTCCGTAAGTAAAATTTATCTTTTCGTATTATTAAATTAGCCCTTTGATGCCAAACGTATAAAATGAATGTAACGTAAAGTAAAGATGTGAATAGTAAAGTAACTTACCCTTGAAGATCTTTTATTTGCTTGATGGAGATAGATAAAAGGTTGTGGCGTCGTCCTTATGGCGACGAGCACGTTGTTATAAATAGTAATTTGTATCATTAAATGGCTAATACCGTCGCGAATTTGTTTTAGGCGAGTTTACGTAGCTGATGTACCTCACGTGTTGTTTGAATAGATGGCTACCACTTCCCAACTTCTACTCCTCTTCTAGAAATAACCGTTTTTAGACTACAGCTTCAATGTCTCGTGCCAAGACGCCGATACCCGGGTTGTGAGTCTACCTATTGTGAAGGGAAGTGAAATATTATTGTTTTGTAAAGTAAAACGTCGTACGCATAATTCAATAGAACATTGGATATTTTAGGCCCACCTAGAAGATATACTTTTAGTTATTATATTCTAATTGGCAGCAACGTGGCAGTACATAACTTTTCCTTTACCATCTAATAAAGTTCCTTTACCAGCTTTTAAGTTTTCGTAATTAAACTGAACTTATAAGTAAACTTTGTATTTCTAGTATTTATTACTACGACCTCAGAAGTCACCACCCCCATGTGTTATCGTCATACAGTACATAGTTTAAAGTAAAGTATATTAATGGATCCGATAGTTGGTTTTAAGTGTGTTAAGTGAAACATTGTATATATCGTTAAAACAAATGTAATTATCGGTAATATTAACTCTCCTATGTTGAACCACAACAAAGAAAACTGTCTGATTATCAATTTCTTTCTTAGGGCATATTTCTTTATAAACATCATAAACATTTATATAATGGTCATATACAATGCAAATAGGTTCTTATCTGGCGGGCTTCAATTGAATTGAAATAAATTGAACTATTATATAGATTTCAGTCTTACATTTGATTAGGTGTATAAAGATCAAAATAATTTAGAAAAACATTTATATTTAAAGATTTTGTTGCTAATCTTATTTGTTAAAATTATGTCATTCAGTTTGTTATGTTAGGAAACTTTGTGAGATCTTATAACTAATAGAGTTTCATGTATTGAAATGGATTACACATATTTAACTTGCAAACCATGTCAGGTAAAGTTCTATGTATGCGGTTACGTGACAGGAATAACCGAGTGTGAGTTCGTTTTCTTTACCAAACATTTTATTGTTTACAGTTGTTGTGACTTACAATATAAATGCTTCTAAAATTGAGGCTGCATATTATTATAAACTTAATGTTTAACCATTAAAGTTCACATTATATGAGGTGTAAGGCACCAAACTGCAGCCTTATAGAAGTTTAAATATAAACATAGTTAACAATGTTAATTTTCAACCATTAAAATTATGCTGGAAATATTGTGCTTCATTTTAATCAAATTACTCATGAATTAATATTTGATTTATCTTTTTTTTTCATTTAATTCGATATTTTAAATATTTAAATTGATATTTAAATGTAGCATTTACAATTTAAAGTTAAATGTAAACAAATTGTGAACTAATATTGTAGCGGATATTTCAAATTATTCATAGTTAAATATTATAGTCCAGTGCACTGAAACGAATTAGGAAAATGCTATTTTAGTGAATCCTGTTTTCTGTAAATATTTTATATTACTTTTAAGAATAATATAAATATATTTTTATAACATATTCGAATTCTGTAGTTACGTAAATTGTATTAGTTAATTAATTCTAAATTTATGCATTATAAACACTTCCTCTTTGTTGCTCGCCTTCTAAATACAATGTATTATGTTTCATAAGCAACGAAAGAAAACTTTTAGATTTACCAACTTTACATCTTAGTAATTATACAAAATTAATGAGTACTGTATTTTTTTATAAAATACGTATCTAACAGCAACATTCCATTTTATCAATATTTAGCAATTACATAGATTACGTAAAGTTTAATTTCTTAACTGAACAGTCCCAACAATTGTAATTACTTTCAAGTTCAAACTATAAAGAGTATTCACGGGATTACAAATGAATTAACAGGGCCTACTATTATGTTGCTATCCCTTGAGTTCTTTGCATTTCACAACCCTTCAAAGTTTTGTACTTAATGAACAGCTTTAGAATAATATTTCTTATTCACATTAGTTAAACACCTTCCCTATTGCTCTATGCTGAGTGATACCAAAGAGACCCAATCTGATTCAGTACTGAAAGGCGTCTTCATGAAAATTATTTATCAGTCAAGTTGTAGATATTTATTTCATCTGAAAATTCGTAAATTATATTAAAATAAAACGACCATAAACGCAAATTTTACATTTATAATTGGAGAATCTGGAAGTTGGGCAACATAGAAGTGATTAATATCAGACATGCTAGACGAAAAAAAACAAAAACAAGGATTTTATAGGTAGTAGGATACAATAGTTTAATTTATATCATGTCATTTACATGATAAAAAAATTATGTTATCACCTCAGCCTCACGTAGGTTATATATAAATCTAAATTATAACTGCTTGAAATTAACACATCTCTTTAATAACATAATTGTTAATGTTAGAATAAACCAATTAACAATACTTCACATTTCGCTAATAAAACATTCACCTACTCAATCGAAATAACTAAATTCTAGGCCTAACGGAGACTGGCACTAATACGAGTAACCCAGATCTAGTTGCCGTAGCAAACAGGTAAATATCCATATTCGTGTTTGTTAAACAGTGCTCTGCTTGCGTATTATAGATTTTCATATTCCAATAGTGATCAACCACATAAATATACACACATTTAAATATGCAATGGAAATGCACTGGATTGCGGATTATAAGTTCCTATATTTACTCCTAACTTAAAGTAGCTATATTTAATTAAATTGCGTTTAAACGCTGAACACTGAACCTCGTGATTAAAAATAATATGGGGTATGTTTGTTATATCAGGATGTTTTTATAAACAGAAATAGCTGTAACATAAACCGAAAAAAAGAATAAATGAAATCAATTTTAACTCTGAGTAGTCAGATTGAACTCTGATTACGGAGAAAACCCTCATCGAGTAAACAAGAGGACCACTTGAGAACGACTAGTTATGAAATATATCCTTCCCCAGGTGACATGAGCTACAGATGCTGATGGAACTGCGTTAGCTGTGTCATCAAGCCGAACCACAGTAATGCACTTGTGTGATTCAAAAATTGCCTTGTTTCTCAGTCAGTAGGGAAATCCCTAGAGCAGGAACTCGCGTATCATGCTCGGGTTCACACCTTCAGTGCGGTTGAGGACTGCTTTACTCCCTAAATAAAGTTGAGAAAGTCCCAGGTGGGACGCAAGTTCATGGGACTTTTGGTAGTGTTTCGAGATGTCTGTCTCTCGTCAGTTGCGTGAAGAAGCGCGAGACGCTAGGATCACGGATGGATCATCTGAGTGTATGTATGAAGAAAGACTAGCCTACCAGATCGTCTTAGCTAGGAATGTTTAGTAGTCGCGTTTAGTCTCCTAAGCTGACTAGGATGGTACTCGAAAAAAGTGCGAAATGCATAATTTTGTTGCACAATCTTCAACTATTATAGCGTAACGCTGAGACAGACATCTTGAAACGCAAAAATGAAAAAATTATATAGATTTTCCTTACAAACAGTATAACATATAAACAATAAAAAAGAAAAAAAAAACAACTGTATTAATGAGAAACACGACACTATGGTGTTTGGTTATAGGTTAATTAGTACCGTAATTAGTTAAATACCCAAGTCACGCAGTATTGTTATTGGAAACTATGATGAGAAACTACTAATTAACGGCCACCGATGACTAACGCCAAGTTTCAGCCATGGAAACTCATTTCTAAATAAATATATGTAGAAATATTTTGAATATTAGAGTATTATAGTTAGTTTCTGATATTTCATTTCCATGTTCCATTTAAACATATGATGAATTCTACAAAATACTTAATACTAAATTTATAAATTAAAATTAATTAAGTAATTACACGTATTATTGTAAATAGAAATATTATTTATACATTACAATGTAAACGAGTATTATTATTTTAGCATTTACTATAATTGGAAAGAATTATGGTTTATTATTTTTTCTGTATTCCAATATTTTATATATGAAATACAATGCGTTATATAATTTGGCTTAGGACACAATAGGAAGTGATGGAGATTTTTTTAATACTATCTTTAGCTTCGGATATGTTTAAAAGTTATAGGACTATTTGTTAAGAGAAGACTATCACGCTTCCACTTGACGTTAGGACATAAAATTGGAATATTTAAGCGTTAATTCAGGAATGAATACGACAGCAGACACAAGAGTTCAAGTCAACGCAGATATTTTGATAACTTTAGAACTCTTTAGTGAGAGAAAACAATGACGCTCCGGTTTGAATCCAGGAACGATAAAGTCTGATGCACTGAGCAGAAGTGCTGTGAAATTAGGGTTTTAAATTATTCAACTTACATAAATGATGGTAGGAAACATATTGTTATCCAAATAAGAGTAACCTGTCCAACGATAAACATTTTCAGCATTGATTGGTGCAATGAGATGGAAAGAAACTCACTTATAGGCTACTTTAAAAGTAAATTTTCTTAAACTATCTATTTTTAAAAGTTGAGCGTTACCAAAACCATCGAAAAATTTACATTTGTTTCATAAATACTAAATAACCTTTTAAAATAACAAAAATAAAAAAAAAAAAAAAAATAATTGGTGTACATCTAAATAGTTTTTAGAGCGAATACAATTTTGAATATGGTAAAATAAAATATAGTGAACTCTAAACTGAAAAGGAATTAAGACTCAGTTTCTGCTTTATGACTTCTCAAACTTGGAAAAACTTCCGTTTCGTGGAACATGGAATAGAGTTTTGGATAAACATGAAAGTTTTCTCAAGGACCTCTGTGAACAGGGGGAAGTTAGTACCTCTATAAAATTTTATTAAGTGAGTCAAAGTTACATACAAAGTTAACACTTGAACTGCAAGTGTTTGCATGGTTTGATTTGTTAAATAACAAGTTTAAAGTTTATTTCATGTTCTAGTAAAAGAGTGTAATTTAAAAAAAGGTTGTAAATACAATATTAACTATTATTCACGGTTTCACACGCATTCAGCTAGTAATGCAGTGGAGTTTTAAACAGCATCCTAAATTGAAACATAATCCTAAGGCAAATGATGGTTTCTGAAAAGTGTTCGAACTTATTTCCGAGTCATTGAACATTTACAGTTGTCAAAACAGAGGATCAGAGCCTCCATATGTCATATATTGAAACACAATTGAAGTAATCACTACTATTGATTATTATGAACTTTTATACATTAATTATTAATTAAATACATATTTTTAAATTAAGTTTGCTAAAAAAAACTGTAACAAAGTATAATAAGGTTAATATTATAAATTGTAAATCTATAAAGGAAAATTTTAACAAAGAATATATGTTATTTTTTATATGTTAAAACCAGCGTGATCTGATTTTTATGGAATCAAGGTATAGTATAACAATAAATAACCTCAATATTAATAACAGTGATGGTTATTAAATGTTATGAATCTAAACCTACTTATCTTGCTGGCTAACCTCAATATAATTACTATTTCATTATATAACGATCTAAAGCTAGTGTTCTAAGAAAAAATATGTGATAAAATTATCCTTTTATAGCAGTCACAACTGTGCGATATATGGAAAATTCTTCCTTGAGGACAATCCGTTTTTCTATTAGGTTGCTTGTGATTCCATTAACCATATAAGATCGATATTACTGCATTGTGATCCAATGTGTGACTAGATACCCGGGCAAGGACATCCTAAAATATGAACAGCGGTCACTTGCAGGTTAAGTTATAATGAAGGAGTATTTAAAATAAACACCTCACCTCCTGGACAGATTCTCAGGAAAGTATTATCGCGTTTATAGGTTTTGATTAAAATAAAGAGTATACAAAAATTGTATATACGGCCACATTTAATTTATAGTTTTTGTTGACGATGGCTTGAGTACACCAACAAAAGGCAAATTACGGCCATGGGGAATAACGATAAATATTAAATTTGAGTATTGTGACAAAATGAACTAACTAAAATCTACGTAATGTTAACATTACACGTTTCAGGTTATAGCCTACATTATTTTCCACATAGTTAGATTATTCAGATCGTTGTGGAGAGCAATCAGTGGAAGATGGGTTTTCACAGCGAGGCCGAGATTTTAACAAGTTGAATTAAGCAAGCAATGTTTGCTCACAGTGTAAAACGGAAAAGCTAAATGTTATTGCACCATAATTAAACCGGTTACGTAAGGTACTCTCTATTTATGTTCAAATTTTAAGTTTATTTCCAAAATTTGCATATTAATAAAATAGCCTACCTTGTCTCAGTTTTTCTCTTACTTAATTCAAGCTCATTATCCTCCATATTCTCTAAAATGTTAATACCTTTCAACAGTTGAAACAATATGATTTTATTTTCTCCAAATTGTTGTAATAAAATAACAATAACTTCAAAAAAAGTGTTAGTACTGATCCTTTTTGATTTTTAAGAACTTTGACAATTGCGTCTTAACAATAGATTGTAATGGATTTATATTGAAGAAACATTTAATGTACATGAAACATATGTCTCAATAATACGATGTGTCATAGCTTTACACTGTGTATTGTTTAATATAGAAACAATGTTGTATTGTTAAATTATTTCATTGATTTTAAACGCTGATTACATATCCACTAAGGGTTTAATGTGTTGTTTTAAAATGTAACTCGATGTGAAAATTGTGCCTTTGTGAACATAATTAATTAAGTTACAAGCTCTTTATCGTGGGTGCCCTTTGGTGTCAAATTGGGCTGCCAGCTGCTCTGAAAATAAATTGTTAACTTTAATAACTTTAACCGGCGAAATAAACAGAGTAATTTTGCATAAATATTTAAAAATACAATCAGATATCTAACATATATGAGAATAGAATGGAATTATTTTATTACAGGAGACAATAATGTATTTATATTGCAACGATCAACTGATTTGACAAACTAACAATGATTCTACATTCATTCGTCTAAATCAATCGCCAGTTTTCAATCCCAATTCGAACTGTGTAAGGTCAGCCAAATCAGTTTCTCCCACTTAAATGGCAGAGACTATGCCAACATTATAAAATGCTTGAATCGATAAATAGCGTTCCAGGCTAGGTTTTACAGGTTTTAACGTTGGAGCACTTTTTATTGAATCTGATAACCTATTAAAGAAGTGAATATCCCTTGTGTGGGCGTGTTAAAAAACTACTGTTCTTTCTCCCATTTCTCTGTCTCTGGTCTTTATATATGTTTTGTTATGGCCTCTTGTGAAAGGGCATATAGACTTACACAACATTGCGGTTTCTAAGTTGTAGACTGGGGAGAGTCAATAGTTACAAGGTTTAAAAGCCCTGTGCACGACTCTCTAGGTTTTTATTTTGGAACGATACAGACAGTATTTTTCTGAAGCCGGAATGCCCTCGTGAAATCTGTGTTCTCCATGCTCCACATGCTCTCCAAACCACTGCTCGGAAAGAAAAGTCAGAGTAAATGTAACCATAATAAGCCGTCATCACCACCTGAATCGAGCATTGTTTAGCTAAAAAAAATAAATGCCTTAAAAATTGCGTGCCACAGAAAGCATTGATGTGACAATTACATTTTAATACTTAAGTTTTAGGTTGTTTACAAGGAATTATGTTGTGTAGACCTCTTCCATCATGAAGACTGCCAACATTGTGACAGAATCACATTGTGGTGTCTGTAGGCGTAAGGAAAAAATTAAAAAAAGTTGTCTTTGCGAAATTTGTTGTAATATTGATGGATATGACATTTTGGATGCAATTGTAAAAAGATCCACAGAAGTTTTGAGCTTCAAATATAATGTGTTTTTTACCTTGTTGAGTTGAACGAGTGTCGTTTTATCATCATACTGTACGAGTCAACCGTGTATTAGTGATGACCCTAATGTCGTTGACAAAATTAAAAAAGAGACTGGACTGAATATGGACCCTGAAGGCCTCCACAGTTGATATTTTATTGCATTGAAAAATTGGTTTGAAATTTAGAATCTTTGAGTTTTGTTACTGAAAAATAAACATAGCTATTTGTGCGGAACTCTTCGAATGCCATATGATTCCGGTTTGTCAAGCAATATATTATGGTCAACAGAGATAAAAGCACACTTTTAGTGGAATCCCGACATTCTAAACCATCTACAACAACATCTGAAAGACTCACAAGCTGTGTTTTTAGTAAATTATCTGGTTGTTTTTATAAAAAAAAACTGTAGCATTCTCATAACAAATATGCTTTTTTACATCTTGTATAAATTGGAAAGTTAGTAACAGGACCGATAGATGAAGACAAAAAAAATGGTTAGTTTTTCAAAATAGAGTTGCTTTGTTAATTTTTAGAAGATAGGGTGAGACTCCTTTCCTGAAAAGACAAATTGATTAATTCACTTAGTGGTTTCACATTGTCCTTGGCCACTTTTTCAGTCACGTGAACATTAAACTCAGATCGTTAAAATTTTAGCTAGGGCTGCTAAATAATTCGTTCAAGCCCTTTCTCATCGACAAGTACCAAACCTAGCGACATCTGTTTTTTGCATATGGTACACTTGAGAATGACGCGGCCGCTGGCTTGCCAACCAGCAAAAGATGCAAAAATGTATTAAACTCATCTAAACCACATAAAACACATACAATCTTTACGTCTGGAGCGGTTAGTACGGTGTACCTGGTTTTTGTGCCTGCTTCAGGTCGTTGTGCTATATAAAACAACTAAGCAAGCACAACGACCTGAAGCAGGCAAACATACCAGGTACACGATACTAGCCGCTCCCAGACGTAAAGCTTGTATGTGTTTTATGTGGTTTAGATGAGTTTAATACATTTTTTGCACCTTCTGCTGGTTATATATGCAAATATATGATATATAAATAACATGAAGAATCTGATGTTATCCAGTATCGCTATTATATACAGACTAAGATATGCGATGAATATACAAATAGAAATACTAATATTATGTAAAAAGACTAATAGAATCAATATTAAGATATGGAATGATTGAACATAGGTCAGACTATCATGCAAATAGACTTTGATTATTAGTGATATGAAGAGTATCAGTAAAATCTGGTAATTCTCACAGGTAAATAGTTATTAAGATTGTTCCTTGGAAAGTTAAGAATATGGGCTGTTATTTGTACGATTTTTGATTTTTGATGTTGATCTAAGTTTAGCAAAAACTATGATACCTAAATTTATAGTTTGTAATAAAGGCTTATTAGTTTATGTTGTTTACCTCTTCTCTTATAGTAAATTTTTTAGTGTTCTCTTTATATAGAAGGAAAACAAAATGATAGTTTTAATAATCCATATGCCGTATTTTTAATACCGTACTTGCAGTTAGATAGAATAAAAACAAAAAAAATCAGTAAAGTTAGTTTTTAAATTGGACCTCCAAATTGGGAGTCAAACCCAATAGTTAAATCATTATTATTGTTGAATGAGTCTTTTTAAAATAAAGTATGAGATACACGGTAGATAATAACACAGTATGTATCTGCGAACTAATTTTGACCGATTAATAATTATTACTCTTGCTTCTTCGAAGACTTATTTTGTTATCGAAGTAATCAAGAATATATTGTAAAACCAGTTTCTCATACAAGTACAATCGAGTTAATTACTAATTTTTAGTTACAGGATGCACGAAGAAAGTGTCGCTACCCTAAGTAATTCCCGACATGTGATTATACCTCAGAAGTTTCTTTGACATATTGCGACTATGTTTATTTACTGTTGTATTTACCTCGTTTGCCTACACAGTACAAGTAAGGAATAAATATTAGTATCACAGTAACATTTTTAATATACATGAGAATTATTTATTTGTATGGTTAGGCTCAACACTCATAACATTAGGAAAAGTTTTTAAATTATCCCCTGTGCCTGATGTCAATATGTTATATATGGGTTTATAATAAGTGTTTAATGCCTTTCTCATAAAACGTTTCTCCATTAATGTTTATTACAAAACACTAAAAAAATTAGTACATACTTTTCCTGTAAATATTCGGTTTACATTAATTTCTTTACATTATAAAAAAAACTTATGATTTTTATTTTTATAAAATACTGCTATGTAATGATTGCAGTCAAACGGTCTTACCGAACCAAATTGGTCTTGAACATTGTCTCTATGTTTAATTCCAATATTTTTATCATCAAATGTTACATAAGTACACCGCTACGGTCATAAACATTCAAATATAGCAGTCATATACAAACATTTTATTCTAATTATAGATAGTATAAATCTCTAACCTTGAAGTTCTATCTTAATACTAGAGACTGTTGATTATTTTTAGGGTACGAAAACTCCAATTTCAAACCGGGTCTCGAAATCCGGTCTCTGAGTAGCGAAGCAGTTGAAAACGGTAATCGAGTTTACAAGCATAAACAATAACGCACCCTTAATAAATTTAGAAGTAAACTGAGTAGTGTAATTTAATATAAATTATATGGAATTAAATAAGAATAACCATTATAATTAAATAAAAACTCTATAACGCAGTTCATGCAATTTCGCGTAACACATAACACATCAGTACCAAGTAAAATTTGATTAGATGTTAAAATCCTAAGCGTGAAATTGACGCTAATTCCTCTCAGTCTGCATTGAATGGAATACGAAAATAATAGATTCTTTGATATTATAAAACTGGAAACATAACAAACACAAAAGATTGTATTCTTATGGCACACTGTTTATTTTCCTCAACACTTTATAGCACTGTAGGAGTTCATCGGAACTTGAACTATATTACAACTTGCTACAACAAATACGTACTACAGTCTTTTATGCACTAATAATAACGATTAACAGTCCTACTTTATTGTTGAACAAATTGAAAGTAATATTTTCTACGTGTTGCAAAAATAACAAACGTGAAACATAGAATATTTTTATACGTTCCTTTGGTTTAGCATAAATATATTTTAAGGTCTTTTATAAAAAATAATAATTTTCTTACTAAGTATATTCCAATATATTAAAATAGGAGAAATGACTTGACTTCATCACTGTAGATAATCTAAAGAACTGTATAAACACGTAATATAATTTACTGAAATATCGTGATAAAGGAAACATAAAATTATTTATTTTAAATTATATACACTTCAGAGAGAAGGCTGGAAGTAATATAAATCCATATAATTTCAGAATGAGGATAAAAACGATTTATCAGCAAAACATGCCTGTTTACACACAGAACGACATAAAACAGCGACGAAAGCTTTGGACACAATAAAACCAAACAATGAACTAACGGTTTCATACTGATAAGTATGACCTATTGTGAATGGTATACATCAGGGGTTTGAAACGCTGGTATATAAATAATGTGACTGTTCAATTCAGTATCAACTTATTAAAAACTACAATCATTTTGAACTTGTTGTTTTTTATTTTTAAAAAATCAGCAGCGAAACTCTCAAAGAATCAGCATAAACTTTTCCTTTTATAAATAAATATATAAATTTAATAAAATAAATGTGCATTTGACAGATGATGGTCATGGGAGTAATTTTTGTCTTAGTATCTTATGTAGAATTTTGAACACAATATCGCACATCTGGAAATATTTTTTTACAATGAATTTTGTTAGTTTCTTAAATTTAAAATTATGAGTAACACACACACACACACACACACACACACACACACACACACACATACGTGTATAGCGCTCTCTCTCTCTCTCTCTCTCTCTCTGTGTGTGTGTGTGTGTGTGTGTGTGTGTGTGTGTGTGTGTGTGTGTGTGTGTGTGTGTGTGTGTGTGTGTGTGTGTGTGTGTGTGAGATAATTTGAGATTACATTGCATCTTTGCATCGTTTTAACTAGTTATTTTTCGAGCTTTCACTCATTTATTTAATAATAAAGAGTGCTAAAAAGATACAGTCGATGTGAAGAACTCCACTTACATCACAGTTCAGTGAACAGCTAAACTGCTTGTTCAAGACTGAAATAGAGACTCAGAGAAAGATCGTGGAGAGCCCACTTGTAGCTCAGAGACAGAGAGGCCGGCCAGTCACCTGTGTCCCTCTCTCGGAAGTAATATATTGCGTTTCTTTTGTAATGTGGAGAGTGAATGAATATTGTACATATACTTTATATGTGACTTTTGAGAGATTTTGAGAGAGATTTCGTTTACTCAGATTTACTTATTTTATTTATTTAAAAATGATAAATCATATGCAGTGTGTCCTAAAAGTATTTCACTAACAAACTAATCTGAATAATGTACATTTTGAAATTATACTTTCAGAATAGACCTAATTCAAAACTAACTATAATAAGTAACAAAAACTAATTACAGTACTTCTGTCTGAATTCAATCTAATAAATGTTCTTAAAAAAGTAAATAGTCTATTTTTGAATGAAGATAACCTTGGCAGCATCTTATTACATTAATGAAATATAAACTGCATTATAGTAACAAAATTGTCTGAACTATGTAGTTGAATACAAAAAACTGAAGGTTTGAGAAAAATTTAATAATTATAGAGTAAGTAATAAATTTGAACTTATAATAGTTTCTATAAACTTAAGAATATAACAACTATTAACTACGGTTAATTAATCAGTATTAGTATATTTTATAGCCTTGATATAAAAAATAATGTAATTAAAATTGAAAATTGTATGCGATATTATAGTCAATGCCATCACTTAACTAATCATTTAATTGGAAAACAAAAAACGAAACAAAGCGTGGTGCAAATTGTGTCAGTAGTAAACGGTAACTGGTAAAGATATCCGGATGTTCTCTTGTACATCTACGTTATATAAATAAATCAATATTTAACTATTTAATTAAATAATAAAAAGAGTAAGTGAGAAAATTATACTTGTTATATGATGAATTACTTAAAATTAATGTACAAATATTAAAATTACAGATTTTGCTGGATGGATGTTAGGAGTAAAGACAATCAGGGGTAGTAAGATTCCTTTATACTTACCTGTAAGTATTTCGATCAAGGATTCTTCCCAATTTAAATAAATTAAAAACAACGATAAGGAAAAAATAGATAAAGGTCCATATAAAAAAATCGATCCATTGTTTGTAAGTGTTGAAGTCTTTGAATCAGAATCACAAAATTTTATTACTTCCCCAAGAACAATTGTGAAACGTAAATTGTTTTACTCTCTAATTTTTGGTTTTACATTTTGATATTTATAAATATACCGTATGAGATTAAAATCATATTTAATCTTATATATAGCTACTTATTCTTAAGACTATTAATAAAAAGTTAAATTATAAAATAGTAAAGTCCATTTATACAAATTCTAAATGTATGAAAAAACATTTAGCACATTAATTTAGAAGATTACTTGTATTCCATTAACATAATATTGACAATCGTACCTAATACCTATACAGGAATCCACGTTTTAATGAATTGTCGAAAAAATAAGCTGTTTATAAGTCAATAAAACTCATTCCGTACACATAAGTAATTTATTTTGTCCTATGTAGTTATTTATTATATCTCAGATATGGTATTATTAAGATAAATAAGCATAGTAACTAAATATGTTGTAATTTAAAATGTTTGTGTGATATTAGTTTTTAAATAAAAAACTCACAGTTGGACTAATAGAGGGACACACACGCTTATTTTACTTTTTACTTTTATTTTACTAAGAACTTTTTATTTTATTTATGTAATATTTGTTGCAATGTGCATCTTCTGAAATTTTATGCAATGTCACGAAAACATCATGTATAATGTTCATGGTGGTTTTTAAATAATAATATTACATCTTTTACACGGATAGTTATATAAATGTTGAAAGATAGTCTTCCACGTTCAAGAGCTTATATAATTCCATGTAAGCCATATATACCATATATTTCCATATATTTTATTACGTATGTAAGGTTTTGAGGTAATATTTAGCTCAATATTAACAAAATAGTATACATTTTTTAATACTCTACATATGTCCATGTGTATTAATAAAAAACAGGATGTCATAAAAATAGTCCTGAACAATAATACACACTGGAGAGATATTAATTTAAATTTCTAGCTATAAGTTTCACTGCTATGGAGTTAATGCGAGTAAAACGTGCTTGTTAAAGGGTTCCCCATCTCTGGTTACCAGTAGATTTAAAGATCAGTAGTTCCAAAAATCTCATGTCGAGATCACTGCAGAGGGAGCACAGGATAGGTATTGACCCATACAGTGAGCTATAGATTAATCACAACATCATTACTAGTGACTCTTCACTCCATGTATTTTTGACTGTGACCCCTTTTCTCGACATTCCTCCCACTTCAACCAACAATAATGTATACCTAACATTAAATGGCACTACATTGACACCTATTGACTGAACATTAGCAAAAGCTATTACTCGAGGGGGCTTGGCAGTTTAATTTCTGTTAGTCTGATTATTGTGAAAAAACCAAAGGATATTAAATCCTGAAACCGTAGACACAAATTTTATATACAAACTATCGCCAAATCACATACAATCAACGCGAGATGCGGGCTGAAGTAAACCAAACACAATAAATAAATACAAGCTTCCACCATTTAATGTGGATAAATGTTTTAACACGTTGCACTAATATTTCATTTCTCCCCACACCACTGTCGGGCGTGCAGTTTATATTGGATATTTTCCACATTTCTGTACATATGCAAAATTTCAACTATTGAAACTTACTGATATGAACACCCAGGTACTATTGTTGACGACCAAAACAATAACTGTAGTGAAAACAATAAAAAAGCTGATGCTGGTCGTTCATTTTGCTATGTTATTAACGGTGTTCTCGTTTTACAACAAAGAGTACAATGGATGTGGTCTTCCTATATTACAACTTGCACGATGTGTCACTGATAAACTTGGAAATATAAATGCAAGAATTGTATTTAATTGTACGTATTAATATGGTTATGAGTTTGTTCAACTCATATAAAAAAATGTATATCGATTGAAATACAATCTTTTCAAGTTTGGTTTATGCTACTATACCGAAGAAAAAACTAAGGTATGGTTAATAAGAACTATTGCGTTTTGAAGTGAGTCATAACGGTTATAGGACATTATTTTAACTAGTTAAAAAAATAGGTAAAATTTATGTAAAAAATGTTAAACAATAATTTATGTTACTTTTGGAACAATAATAAAACTGTTCTATTTAAAATTATCCAAAAAAATCACTTTAACACACGATTGTGTTTATTAGTCTTACTCAATTTTCTCCAGATTGCTCGAAAAATTTATGAAATAACAACAGTAACTAATAAATAATTTAAAAGCAGAATATTAATTAATACAACTTTCAAATAAAACAGAGGTGTAAAAAATACTAATTGGGAAAAGCTAATATGCTTATGAATAATTATTACAATGAAGTATTTGATATTGTTATTGCAAATTGGAAAAATTGTCCTCCTCTTCTTGAGAATTAGTACCTAATTCCAGGAATTGATGACTCAGTTAAAATGTTTTAATTTATGGGCTGATCAGATAATCTATACATCTGCTGTCTGTTACGATGACCACACACTATCTTAGTATGTTTATGAAGTTCAGTTGAGAGTCTAATTGGTTTACACTGACTATACATTAATATTTACAGAGCGAAGGTGATTCTCAAGTTACAGGTCACTCGATCTCCATTCTTACAGCATTGAGTAAAGTACATGAAAAGCCATTCTTTTCTAGACTACTCTCCTTCTTAGACAGATATGAGATCCTTTGCAAAGAGCGATTTGGTCTTAGGAGAGATATATCTATAATTGATGCGGTCACACAGCTTATTAACATTATTCTGGAGGGTCTAGATAGTAGAAAACCTACAATCAGCATTTTCCTAGAGTTGTAAAGGCTTTTGACTGCGTGGATCATCAAATATTGCTCTCGAAATTAAGTAAATGTCGGATACGAGGTACACCACTCAGTTGGCTAAACTCGTACCTACATGACAGATTTCAATTTGTTCAGATAAATGAAAATCAGTCAAAAACTGTCCCCATTAAATACGGAGCCCCACAGGGATCAACTTTAGGTCCAGTACTTTTTTTAAATTTATGTAAATTACCCCAGGTCAACGGTAGCTTCAAGCCAAATTATTGAATATACGGATGACACTACTCTCTTTTTCTAATGAAATTGTAAGGAATCACTGAAAAGCAATGCTCGGTAATATTAAATGAAACATTAATCGATGACGTCATTGAGACGAAATTCATACGAATGCATATTGATAGAATGCTTACTTGAGACATTCATTTCGAGGTTGTCTGTGGGAAAATATCCTCAGGCATTTTTGTATTGAAAAACTTAGTGACATTTGTGATGATGGTACATTAAAATGGCATATTACGACCTAATATACCCATGTATGTCTTTTGGCATTACTCTATGGGGTAGTTGTTCGCATCACAACGTGTCCAGATGTTTTGTGTTGTAAAAAATTATGGGTGCCTGTAAAGTCGGTTTTACGGGCGAAGATTTTACGTGACAACGTCTTTTTCTCGGTAGAATATTTATTGATATGAAATATTATTAAATTGCACAATAGGAACAAGGAATTGAATGAAAATAAGAATTGCACAAATTTTAACTATAGAAATATATTTTGTTTACTAAAACATTGTACATAATTTGAAATTAATTAAAATTTGTTATTGTAAATGGTAAAGTTGAATAAAACATTTACTAAAATTGGAATTTGAAATTCTTGCTAAACACAGTTAAATTCTAACTCCGCGCGTGGTAATTGGTCGGTTTAGTTCGTTTGTTTGGTCGCACTGTTATGACAGGTTAGAGGTTATAATTTGTTATTTTAAATGTTTGACTAGCAATACGCGCTGTTTCTTCTCAATCGACTGAATTACGATTGATTGCAGAGTGATTTAAACTAATAATTTACTTAACACTATCAACATTTGTCAATAGTATGACATAACCTATAAACTCAGTTTCTCAACTTTTGTGTCAATCTAACAATTAATCAATCAATCATAGTTTACGATAATGAAATATCAGTGTACAATTATTTACCTTTATTGTTGTACATTTGTCAATAGTATGACATAACCTATAAACTCAGTTTCTCAACTTTTGTGTCAATCTAACAATTAATTAATCAATCATAGTTTACGATAATGAAATATCAGTGTACAATTATTTACCTTTATTGTTGTAGTTGTTGTAAATGACGAATCTAAGCACTCCACATTTTCACGAATAAACATAGTTATCTGCTTTATCCCGTGCGGCGGACCCACAGTTATCTGCTTTATCCCGTGCGGATCCCGTGCGGCGGACCCACTGGACGGGCATCGTAACGTTACCGGGCGTTACACTTTTTCATGAGTGACTCCGAGCCGCAACCTAATTTAAGACGTTGTCACGTCAAAAAGAGCAATCAGAGTAATTGCAAAACTTGGTTGCACAGAGTCATTTAGAGAGAGTTTTAGAAGGCTCCCTACTCTTGCACCCTAATATCTCAAAATTTACGGTTAGTGATGTACTTGTCAAGTGACATACTGGTGACTCTAGATTAGCGGGCGAACTGGTTTTATCAAGTATATAATCCGGCTGAAACAGGCTCAAGCTTGCCGTAAGAGATATGAAGTGATAAAATGAGATTTCAAGTCCATACTAGGTAAATGTAGTCAAGTATACTGTCAGAGACCAGGAACGTCTGTGAAATGTTTCAAGGTAACTGTTTAAGGATTGAAATTTAAATAGTCTTTAACTTTAAATGATAGCTATTAAAGGCCAAACACAGATCAATAAATTTCTAAACATTCAAGACATAATTGTTTATTCTTGTGCATATGAAAGAGAAATTATTTTCTTAGTAATCATATATACTATGTATATGCATGTCTATACAAAATAGCAAGATATTCGGATGAGTAACTTCTTATATTTCTTTATTTTGTATTGGAAGTTTTAAATGTCATTGAGATGCAGCCCTGGAGTTAGATAAAACCCCTTTCACAGAGTATGTATTAGATGCAAAACAATTTGTTATAACGAATATTTTAAATTATTAAAATAAGAAGTAAACACTGGAAAAAATCTTGTTAAGGTAAATATTAGTTTTCAATATTTTATTATCAGTTTCGCACAATCCAGCATTTTTCCTAAATTTACAGGACAATGTTTCTATGCTTGGATATTTTTAATGTTTGTATTGAATTAGAACTTTTAAGGATACTGACTATTATTTCAATTGTTTACTATAAGGCAAAGCTGAAAGTGCTGCAACATGCTTGTTGTAAGCCTTTCCTCTAAAAAAGAATAAAATAAAAATCATTGATTTGTAACTATTATATTCTAACTGCATGATTTCGTATTATGAAAATCCTTTTGCGACCAAAAATGATATTAAATACTCTTTACACTATTCCAGTAATAAAAAAAATCGAATGTTACCAAAGAAACAATTTTATCACAGGATAATTCATTATCAACAGGTAATGCGTTCAAAAAATGATGTGATGTGTTAATCAGCTTGATATTGTGTAATGATTTGCTTTGTAAGTACGTTGGCTGCAATAGTGTTATTAAAAAATTGAATTGTGTGTCCCACTTTGAGCTAGAAATGTTTATACCGGCCTGAGAATAGTGGTAATAGTAGATTTGACTGCATGCGGGAAAGCAGCATTCAATATATTAGAAGCAATTTCTAGAATAGTTTAATACCGTCGTGGTAAAAGACAAGAGAATTTAAATTAAAGAATTGTTTTGCTATTGGTTGAATACCAAGAAATATTTGGCATGGAATAATATTATGGCCTGTATATTTAAGTAACACATTGTTACTTTACATTTGTTAACAATACGAACACTTCCTAGTTTGATTTAGAAAGTTGATATCCACACAAATCATCAATATTTACACCATTCACACTCCCATAAATACGATGATGTTGTTTATAATCTGAAAGAAACATGTTAATGAATCTGTGTTTTACTTATAGTGTAATGCATTTGACCCATCTTAATACTGTATAATCTATGTCATCATGATGCAAAGGTAAAGCTCTCTTATAATATATAATCCTACCTCACGATAAGCCAGTCTTATTTCCTCCTCAATAATTCAATGTTCACGGTAAAGGGAGCTTAACCAGAACCTTAAAAATCCAATACGAATCGGGTGAATGTTTCAGTCCAGGCGTACGTTTAAATTTGAGAAATACAACCTAACTGGTAGAGAAGGTAGTTTCGTTTGTAGCAATGTGTTTTTGAAACAACCAATATAACATTTTTATATGTAACTGTATAGATGATATTGCTGAAAATATATCTTATTGAAAAACACGGTTAAAATCATGAAGACATCATAGAATAGTAATTCAATTAATTTATGTTTCTTTAAGACAATGTTTTTTGAAGTAATTAATTATAATAACGTAGAATATTGAAAAATATAAAATTTCAGAGTTACAATAATTATTATATACGATTACAATTGTACACGCTTATATACAAAAGTAAATAAAAAACATTGGTTTAGAAACCTTAGTAAATGGTTTAAAATTACAAGGTTATTTTTCTCATTTCATCACAATCTGTCAACGAAATTCATAACGAAAAACCAACCATGAGATTAAAAAAATTACATTAACAGTCCAGTGCCTTTAATCTCTCTGAGTGGCTGTGTTACATTGTATCTCTCGCATAAAAACCAAGCTCTACTGTCACGTGGTTATTTTGTAAATGACTCGCCAAATGAAACAAGATCCAGATAAAGTAGTACATAAAACCTGTACAATATTTTATAGCCTGTTATCGTTATAAACCCATTACATATTCATTCTTTTCTTACGTTGCAAATACACTTAATGAATATTTTAAAGCGTTTTATTTATATGAGTCATAAATTTGGTATAGTCTAAATTATTATCATCTCAGCTATCTGGTGTCCTGCAAGAGGTTAGAAAACAAAAAAAATTATATATTTGACAACCATTTAAAAAAACGGACCTATATTAATCCGTAAGACAATTTATTTCGCACCGTATGTGAAGATAGCTGTGCGGTCTAAGGCACTATTCCTAGGACGCGTGGACTGGTGGTTTGTTTTACTGCGCAGGTTCGATCCCTGGGCTAGGAATAGAGTTTTTCAGTCTAGTGAGCGATACGAGTCACTGTATGTGTTTAGTACTTACAACTTAAACTAGGGGGCTCTAAACGACAAGACGGTTAGACCACTTAGCCTTAACTTGCGATACTCGGTGAATAGGCTTTAGAATGTTTATTGACAGGTTTGGCTCACCCTTTTTTACAAAACAGAAAACATCTGTTTCGATTTGACTTGTGTTAAGATCACAATTAAGCAATAAATTTATGCTCATTAGTAATTTAGTGATGTTAAGGTATTGATATATTTTTGTATATAATCAACCAATTGCTGACACAGGGTAATTAGTCCAGTAGTAAAGTCAACACCACCATAATATTAAAGATAACACCCAGAGCCATACTGTGTAATGAACTGAGTGGAAACTGTGGATTATTATTAAGCGTGACTTGGATTTTTACGGCAGTCATATATGTTTAAATAGGATTCTACATTATATATATATATAGAATTCTATTTAACATATATGGAGAAAATATCTACATATATATATATATATATATATATATATATATATATATTTATACGTATATTATACGGTTATTTAAAACACATGTGTGAAAGAAACAGCCAAATACAAAATAATTGAATCGCAAAAAGTGAGCGCTCTGTGGTGTAATGGTAGCACATTCACCCGGCAAGTGAGAGATCCGGGTTCGAGTCCCGGAGGAGCAAAGTACTTTTTGCGATTCAATGTTTATTGAAATTAAATAAGGCCATTTATACAATTTTAATGTGTACCTATATATATATATAAATAAAATTCTCAACATGTTGCTCACTTTCAATTTGCACGAGTGTCCACTTCGGTGATTACTGGGATCGGTTTCCAGGTTTGGGACTCAGGTAAACGTTTATGTAGAAACCATTAAATTCTCAACAACTACAGATCAGAATAATATGAAACTTTATAACACGCAAAGGCAACTCAATATTTACAATCTGTTTCCATGCCTCTAATCAGTTGAATTTCATAATTAAATTTGAAGTTTTAGTCATAAATATTCGCTTTTGTTACATTCTACATATTAGTACAATTTATTAGTTTTTTATTACTATCAGTTCTGTTAAATTGTTCGTTTGTTACTACATAACTTTTATGTAAGTACTATACACAATTATTACTATCTAGAGTTGACAATATATACTTGTACGTACTTAAGTAAAAACTTAAATGAGAATGAGTATAACGGATGAGTAAGAAGTAGACTTGCATTTGTAGCTCGGGTTTACTGTTATCTAGTTAGAATCATGATTGAAGTCATCATTGAATTTGATAATCGGTGGAGCTTTACATGTTTCATATAGAACTCGAGCGTGGACATTCTGCACTTTTCCGTATTATAAGATGATGTTCTTCTGAAATTTTTAATCGAATATTTGTGTGTAACACTCCCAAAGTTCAAAGCGACTGATAACATTTGATTGATTATGGATTAGCTCTCGGCTTTGAAATTCAAGTGTATGATGAAGTGCAATATGAAATCTGTATTGGAATTCAGCCGTTTTTTTAGATAGAACAGTTTTATCTCAAAACTGAAACTGAATATTATTATTATGTTTTACAGACGTTAGTGGCAACTTACTAAATTGTGTCTTAGTACTTCTAAACTTATCTGAAACTAAGCATCGTGTTTTAAAATGTGTTAGTCTTGACCTGAACAGTAACGTGGTATAACTACACTTAAACTTATTTTGTGGCGGAGCTGAGACGAAGATACCCGGACTGGATGATAGTGGTTGATGGCGGGGTTACTCTTTGAATCGTGACTGTGTGAATGGAAGAGAGAATTGAATATTGTGTTGGTACGTTTTGGTTAGATAAGCCTTTTTTGTACTATTAAAATTATTATTTGTTTTAGAGTTTAAATGTAACAAAGGACCAAATCTTGTAACTTCGCCCCAATAAAGAAGTGTTTCTATTTTATTATATTCTACATTCATGTAGAGAGAGTTACCTGGTGGAACTACAGGAAGCGTCAGATGTGTACCTGGTGTAGTTACTTAAACTGACGCCATCAAGTAATGTGTCGTCGTTACGGCATACAATGTGACACTTTGTGTTGCATGAGATATATCATATAAAAACAAATAGTTTCTTTGAACATGGTAAATCATAATGCACAAAAACTACAGTTTTTCGTTGCAACCTTGAATATAAAGCTTAATACCATACTAAGATAGCTGTTATAATGCTAGTAGGTTTCTCTATCTTTTCCTTTCTTTTCTATTAAGCAGAACTTCCAACACTACGAGTTTTATACATTGTTGTGCCGTCGCAACAAAATAGAAGATACACTTTAGTACCGCAACAAAATAGATACCGCTCGTATAGTTTTCAAGATAGTAGAATTTCCACTATAAAATTCACATACAGTATTGTGTCGTTGTTTAAACATAGAATATACCGTCTAAAATTCAGGGTAATGGTGTTGTATGAACCATCCGTTAATGTATCAAGTGTTTGTTGTAGTATAACTTCGACACAGTTCTCTATGAATGTAAGTAATGATTGAAACAAACTCGCTCCATGTCTATTATATAAATATAATTTAATATATATGACTGTAGTATTATATTTTGTTTACTCTTATTTATTTTGGCACTTGAAACTTGAAAACATATTTGCAACATACATGAACTGAAAATAACATACAGCGCAAGAAATAACACATTATATTACTTAACATGATATTTTACAACTATTACATTGAATGTGTGAATGAATATAATAATTACTAAGTACTATAATAACCTCTGATCATATGCAAAACATTACAAAGGTAATCATTGTGCAGCATTACAATCTTATTAATTTTTGCTCAATAAGTCGATTAATATTATGATAAAAGGACAATTAGAAGATACTGTATATTATATATGTCTTTATGAAGTGAATTTAGTGACTGATGTTTGTTTACGACGATTTAAGTGCTGGTATTCTTAATTAATATAATGGAGAAAGCGCTATACCGACCAAGCTATGTTTGTGTTTACATTCATGAAGTGGAAAAGCTAGGACAGCTGGCAATTCTCTGATGTGCACAAAAGTATTATTTACGCTACTTTCAGTCACAATCAGAACGGAAAATTGTTTTTCTTAAGATGTTTTGTAAAAAGTTGTAAAAAAGGAATTTCTAGATATTATTGTCAACCAATTTTATATCATACATTTTTTATTTCTTGTTTCCTGCTACAACAAATTGCACATGTAGTAAAATATTTATATTAGTTATTTGTATACAAATAGAAATAGTATAATACATATATTTAATAGAAATAACCAATACTATAAAATTACTGAACAAACTTTTGAATATCTTGAATCCATCCTCCATTTATAAGGACTATAAATTTATTAGACTAGTATAAGTAAAAACATTCTGGTTGAATATAGACATTCGATGAATTATTGGTGTTAATGTGACTTAGTTGTTTGTAAAAACAGATGTTTCCCAAACACCAGTATATTTTAGTTGGGGTGTTTAATAATACTGTACATTTCGATATAGTTTATAGGTGGAGAGAGATTTGTTTGTTTGTTTATGACTTACTATTAGGTTTGCTTTATGGTTTGACCGGTCTATAAGAAGTAATAAACTACATACTCTTGTATTATGAATCAAATCAAATCAAAATCATTTATTTCTCATTGACATTAACATGTATCGAGAATTGTCAATATGTATAAAATAACTAAATACTAAAAATATTCTTATTCAAGTTATAAGAATGCAATGTTAACCCTTCCTCAACAACAATAAACGTGTCAATAAAGGTATTTCCTAAAGTTCTTCTCTCCCCAGATATTCCCAATTTTGTTTGTTTTACTAAATAATTTATCGCTCTAGAGTGGCTTGACCGATTAAGTTGAAAATTTCATATTGATCATCTATGTAAATATCATTTTTGCAAAAGATAATCATTTAGTTGCTATATTCCGTTTCAAAGTGGCGACAATATCATGTTTTAAACTGAAATAACTCAAAAAACCGTAATTTGTAATAAAATTTGCCAAGAGAAATTATGTAACCCATTTAATTTCCTATCTAGGGACAAAACGTTTAAAATAATTTGTTTTTTGAATCTAAATATTGTCTCACTTTGAATGTTATTACAATAATGCTTCTGATGACCATGCTTTTACTAACAATGGGTAACTATCAGCTGATTCGTTTTCACTTCAAGCATGATATTTTGATTAATATCATAGAAAAATAAAATAGTTACTTCTGCACAGACTTAAGGCTGATAAAACGTTTTATATTTAAGAAACTAATCATTAAAACAAAGTATGTCACTACATAGGAAATTAAATGTGCTTCAAAAATTGCTCTTGCTAAATTTTACAACAATTTATGGTTTTTTCGTTATTTGAGTTTAAAAAATTAATATGGCTGCCATTTTTAAACGGAATATTGGAACTAAATGATTAATTTTCGCAAACACGATATTTGTATTAATGAGGAATATGCAACATTTAAACTCAATCGATCAAGATTTTCTAGAGATATAAACTATATACTACGTACAAAAATGGCGGATACCTGGAAAAGAAGCTTACCTTTATTGGACACATTTTTCTTTATTTTGGTCCATAGAATAACCTCCTAAATATATCTCCACCCATTACGGACGCACCATGTATATATCAAAACGTTATACGATGTAACTTTGAAACCTTACAAACCTCCAACGGAATTACTAGGCAGATATTGTAAACTATACTAGATTTTAAACTATTTAAATTTCTCTGCAATGCATGAATAAGGATATAAAAGTATGGGATTTTAACTGTTGTTAAAATTTCTAAAACAAGTTTTAACGTAGGTCATGATATGATCCATACAAATATAAACCGTTATTGGCGTACTCAGCTTAAGTTATGGTCAGTTGGCGAGGTCAGATATAAAAAAAACCGAGAAGGGTAGCGAGCTGTGTAATACTTGGATCTCGATGAGAAGTAGGAGTTCTGCAGTAAGAATAACCCCTGAAAATGTAAAAAATAATTTATCAATGTATGAAACTTTTAAATTGAATAGTAATGCGTATGTGCAAGTTATTACTATTTTCAGTTCAATTTATCACCTGGAAAATATATCACCACGAATATGTTTTTTATGTAAATTGGACTTGTTTTCGTAACAAATTTCAGAGAATGAAAGTAATTTCTTTTTCATAAAAAGAGAAACTGCAACATTTTGAAGAAGAATATTTTTAATTAGGAGTTAGAAAAAAGGGAACTACTTCGAATCCCTATTTTGTTTTTAATTAACGAGTATAATTTATTATAAAACATTAATAAACAATATTAGTTTAATTCCCCGTTTACGGAACATGAAGATAAAATCTTAAAGTCATTTCTCATTAATTGAAAAGCAGTTTGTATTATATTTTCACTAACCTTCTTTAAGTATCGTTAAAAAAAATCCTTGTTTTATTCACTGGAAATTTCAATAAAAGTTGTATTACATACACGTAGTCAGAAAGATATGAAAACCTGTATGAAATAAAAGATATTAAATATCGAATTAAAATCTTATATTACAAAATGTGACACAAATGAATGCTTGAATATGAGATACTCTGTTGAATTGATTGATGTTTTGCTGCACTGAATATGTTTTCACTTGTACCCCTTATAAAAAGATGGTTATGTGGCAGATTTTAATAGAAAAATTAGTTCTCGCATATAAAAAAATTTAGTATTGGAATAATGTAAAAAATATTAAACTTATGTTAAACTGGCAGGTCGTATTTATTTTTTCTAAATTTATAGAATAATTGTTTATTAACTAACATCTAATTTATTAAGGAAAGCATAGTAATCAATGAAATAATATCGGATTTAATGCAGATGGAGATAAGAATTAAAAAGTGTAGATTTTTACTTCAAATTGGAAGTTCATGTTAATATATACTTGAGGCAAATTTTACCACACTTACTTATTCATAATGATATCGAGATGTATCCACAAGGCCAAGTAAGGCACTGATTCTTAGTATCAGCATCTCTACTAGTATTGTAGACCAACCTCGTGACATTAATAGCAACGTCCTTATATTTGGCAGCCCGAGTGGCACGCTTCTTCCGTGCATCAGGGAGGGTAGGTTTTTCTTCCGCTATGGATTTTAAGTGTGTTAGCTGTGTTAGATTTATGTTTCATAATAATAATTCCACTGACATTATCCAAAATTCATCATAAAAATGTGTTATTTAAAAACATTTTAAGCTGCAATAACAAATTTTAAAATTCTTACATTCCTTGTAAAATTAATAAATTCTTGTGTTTGGATTCTGTTAAATTGTTTGTATGTAACACGTAATAAAATTTAGTGTAAGTAAAAAAATTCCATGAAAACAAAATTAAAACTCAAGGGTCTTTATAAAAACCAGTTTTGAGACTACATGTGTATTAAACATACTGCAGTTAGTCACCTTGACAGCAATACTCTCCCTTACATTAATTTGATACATCCAAAATAAAATGCAATATAAAAATTAAAACTCACCCTATAATGCAGTATATGAAGAAAATGTGAAGTTTTTCTAGTTTTATCTGTGAAATAATATTGCAATTTCATTTTCATTCTCGTTTATGATAACTGAAATAAGAAATAACATTCTAGATAAAATCTTACTAAATATCTTGTAAACACAGTGTATATCGTGGTTCAATATCTTGTTGTACTTATCCTTTTATCGTTTAACGTTGTTAAATTTAATTTATATTATAAAAGTAAATTAATGTTTTGAAGACATTTCTTCAGTAAAATTTGTATTAAAATCTGTAAGGTAAGGCACCGAAAAAATTATTAATTGTTATAATTATAATCAACAGAAAGACTAATTTCCATCTAGGATTGAATTACGCCATGGCTTTGTTAGCTTAAAAAGATTTATTTATTTTCAATCCATATTTAAATCCCATCAGGACGAAACTAGTAGTGAACTGGAATAGCAATTAATATTAACCGTTCTAACCTGAACAATTCCATAACCAAGGGAAATCTGCAGAAGCAGGGATAGATTTAGACGATGCGATATTTTGTATAGCATTTACGTCAATAATAATATGAGTAAACTCATACAACAGTTAAATTAAATTAAATCATTGTAAACAATAATAGATTAGAAAATAATTTTGTTATTTCCCTTACCATATACAATGATGTTATGTTGTTGTGGTTTATATTTCCCTTTTAATTAATCTCCCCTAACAGGTTTTTCATTATTATCAACTAAATCCAGATCAGATTTTTATATAACGATTTATTTACGTTTCGGTAAAGCTGTAATTCTACTTTTAACGCATGTGGAAGGGAATCATGCGAGACGTTCCGTGACGTGAAACGAAAGTTTTCCTCTTTAAAATTAAACACCCATAGCCCGCCAAAAGATACAGTAACTTGAAAAAACTCACTATTTATTTATTATGACAAGTTTTAACTCATCCTATAATAAAGCCTATGACAAAAATATGAGGTCTTTTCTTGTCTTATCAGTGAACTGATCTTAGAACCAAAAATATTATCATTATACTAATATTTATAGGAATTAAAAGACCCGATTTATTTAACATAGCACTTTTGTTTTGAGTTTTTCCATAGCACTATATTTACTAATCTTTTATTTTAAATTACTTTACTTTTGAGACGATTATTGAACAATACTTTTAATAACTATACAAAAAAGTACACTAAATCTTGTAAAAGATTATCTGAAATTCCACGTCTAGTAAATTATTCTTCAATAAAGAATCGTAACACTACTTTATAAATTCATTTTTGTTTTTTATATCAGCTGTTTTACCAGTGGACAGTTGAGAAAAAGTCACAGAATTTCCCATTGTTTATTCCGTGTAAAAGGTATTTTCATAGGGAATGCATGGTTTACATAGGGAGATTAATGTTTACGAGAGGGAAAATCAGCGGACTTAGTTACAAGGAAAATGGCGACTTTCACAGATCTCGTCTGTATTGGAAAGTATGTATCATTGAGATTTATGAAAACAATTATGCATCAATTGTCAGTTGTCAAATCCTCAATCTATATTTTACGTTATAAATTTTCAATAAACAAACCGCTATGATTGAGCTGTTAATTATAAACAACGCACCAGCTAGTTAACGTGGCCAATAACTCAATGCTTGATGTACATGTTTGAGTGCTGACCCTTCTATTGTATAGTTTGAACAGTAGTGTTTTTTTTACATAAGAGTTGGATAACCTTCCCAGAGTCGTAACATTTTATCTTGTCATACCCAGGTTTGACTAAGCAATTCTCTATAACTTAATAAATATTATATTTTTTCTTTCTGTATTTTTTAATTATTACTTCTATATGTGTAATATAGATAGGTTACTTAAACTATTACTTATACTAAACTATCGTTTAGCTGAAAATCTTCACAACAAAGACAAAATAGTGTAATCATTTAAACGTGTTAACAATGTATCAATGCGGTGATATTCAGAATACTTAAATAAAACCGTGACAGTTACAGCTGCTGAGCCTAAGAACCAAGATAAGAAGTTTTTATATTGAAAATTATTCATGTGAAAATATTCATAATGAAAATATATTATTATGGCATTAATCTTCATCGGCTTTAGAACTAAGTTATTGTGTACATGTACTGTTTATAACTCAATGCTTCAATTACTGAAATATGTTGTTAGTTGACAAAGTCCAATAACTAATATATAATTGAGTAATTTATATAATATATATTTGTATATAATGGCGAGTAATGCGAGTAAATAGCTGTTATTTAAGTGACATATGTCAACAAATGACCTGGTGTTATCTGCTTTGTTATACAAGCTCAATTATTTATTTACATTCCTATTTTACCTATTTAACCTATTTAACAAGGCGTTTTGCATTTAAAATATAATATAGAAAAGATATTAGATGTATACTAAATGACAAACTGCAAAGCACTAATCAAATAAAAAATATTAAGCAACATTAAAACTTGTAAAAACACTGTAATTAGAATAACTGTTATTTAAAATATTAACAAATAACAGTAATTTTAAAGGTGTAACAACATGACGATAACAGTGATGACAATACTAAGTTTAGCAATGAATAAGTAAAAGTAAACAATACCTGCCAATTAATAATAGTTGTATGTTAACAGCGCCAATTATCTATTTTATACATTTTTATTGGTCATTAACAGAAAATGGATTAAATTTTGAACAAACGAATAGCTATTCTATAATGTGTGTGTGTGTAATATTCTATAAAATCAAATATAATATTCTTTCTAATACCCACTCACTATTTATATTCTAATGGTGGTGGTGTTTTAGATATGGAATTGATGAGGTTTGGCATGCAAAGTCAAGTCTAGACCCTTACATGAAGATGCATACAAGAAAGGTTTTGGGTTCTCGAGTAAACGTCATTCTCCCCGCAACCCACTTGTCATTCATTGCTTCTCCTCTGATATCTACCGCCATGTGCAGAGTATACGGTTACTGAGGGTCAGGGCCGAGACTAGCTGTTGCAGGCCCCTGCTCAAACTTTCATCTGCAAAATAAGTAATTTTTAACGTTTAATTTAAACAAATTCGTAAATAGATAATGGTACTGATTCTATACGTAAATCTTTACACACACAATTTTGTAAACTCAAGTAGTCTACTAATCTAAAATTTCTTCTCGTATTGACTGTTTAAAGAATAAATTTACAGGAACGTAGAATTTCAAGTTATTCCCTTTAAATTTGATTTTTAGTATTTGGAACAAATTGATATTAATTCATAAAATTTATAATATTTTAATTCATAAATTTAACTTAAAAATAATATAAACATATTTTAAACACACATTTTAGGTCATATATAGACAAGACATATACATACTCATTTAATAAATAATAATCCATTCCAAAATGAAACAACGAACACATATTAATGCATGTTACAAAACTCTATTTAAGTATTAACTTTGAGGCTTAACCTAAAAGTATACGGTCTCAGTCAGGTGTAGATATCTCATTTACAGCGTATTACATTTCTCATAACATACTTAACTACACCATTTAAATTCACTTACATAGAACCAGTAGGAATCAATAATGTCTTTACATTAATGTATGGAATATCAGCGTCCATCAAAAATGAAAACTATACTTTTAGTCCAATAAACCGTTTTAATTCAATTATTGATCATTATCGCTAAAGTGTAAGTATAGTAACATTGTTGAAAAGTATTTAGATATAAAAAAAATGTATATATATATATATATATATATATCTCACCTGAAACATAGTAGATATGTTACAGTAGTGCAAGTAGAAAACTCATGTTATTTAACAATGGACAAAGTTGAACTCTAGTAAATTGGGTGGACAATATAAATTTATTAATTTTCTATTGATACTATTGACAGCTGGTATATTATTTTATTTACAATGGAAGTGTCATTGTTGTGTCAAATATCTGTAAATACAAACGATATAAAATTTCCCTGATAATAATGGTAAATGTTATTACAATAATTTGAAAAATACCTTGAGTTGACCACCATAGAAATGTTGCGGTGTCAATAGTGTTAAAGGCTAATATTTTAATATCTAGTACAAAAATCTCTAACTTCAGTATAAGCTATTAAAAGTCCGATTAGAAATCAAGTGCAATGCAGTTGTAATATCCTGAAAGATCGGAATATAATAGTAAAATTTATTAATGAAAACATTTTAAATGTTGCCTTTTAAAATTAATTCCTATGAATAAACATATAAAATAAAACTGAAAATACATATTCAAATGATATTGAAATATCTATTTGAAAATATTTAGGAAGCAATACGATTTATAAGTTATTAAAAGGTTTAAGAGTGATAATATTAAACGTTACTCAGTGTTTCCACGATAAAAAATCAGTAGAAATCAAAGTAAAACTTGAGTTACAAAAAGTTGCTGCCTCTTTGTTTAATTGAAAATGCAAACAGCACTTATCCAGTCTGACACCGCTTCATTCTTTGTGGTGGGTTTTATCTTGAAACCTCATTTAGGATAGAATTTAACAAAGTAAATAATACTACCTTTAGTAATGTCTTATGAATGACGACAAATCCAAATCACTACATCTAGTTTATAATCATTTATTTGGGGAGTGTACAAAATTACTTCTGTTTATAAAAATGAATAAGACGGAAACACTATTATTCCATGTTTTTAGCTGATGTTTCATGTTCATATTTTCTTATTGATATTTTATTAATTAAATTAGGCCATATTTAAATATTTAATGTTTATACAGTTATATATTAAATTAAAGGTATTTTCTTGTCGAGACTAAATTTTCTTAGTAAGCTACATAAAATTCAAGTTTAAAAAAGTTATAAAGCGAGCTTCTAATGACTAGAAATGCGATACGTTATGTGTAAAGGAATGGATCACATATATTTTTCACATACAGGGAAGCAACTTAATGATAATCGATTTGATCCTTAAATATATTTATATAAATTACATGCTATGTTGTAAGTATAAGAGGATTTGAAAGAATTAAAACAATTACAACATACTTGATCGCGTAAATATATAAAATGTTCCTTTACTCGACAGTTTATCTATTTAAAAACAATCTAAATTTTAAAAAAAATTATAAAGCGAGCTTCTAATGACTAGAAATCCGATACGTTATGTATAAAGGGATGGATCACATATATTTTTCACATACAGGGAGGCAACTTCATGATAATCGATTTGATCCTTAAATATATTTATATAAATCACATGCTATGTTGTAAGTATAAGAGGATTTGAAAGAATTAAAACAATTACAACATACTTGATCGCGTAAATATATAAAATGTTCCTTTACTCGACAGTTTATCTATTTAAAAACAATCTAAATTTTTTCCTTATTCAAAAACATAAGTTGTTGCCATATAAAAATGTAATAATATGTTTAATTTGTTATTGTTCAATATATGATTATTGCACATGCAAAATAATTAGTCACTCAAGTTTTATCCTATTTAGTTACTATATTTAAAGTAATATGTTTATATATGTTATCAAGTCAGGAACTCACGTAACATACGGCCCTTTATAATAATTAGTTACAAAGCCTTATCACTGGATTGGAAAAGTTTTATTTTCGTCTCGAAGTTCATGCTGTCTCGGAAACGAAATAACCTATAGACATAACACTTTGAACGAACCTTCATTTCGATCTAGGTCACACTGAGTCTAATGATGGCCCACCTGATTTGAGTGAAGGTTAGCAAGTGTTTTACTTAGGTCTTATGATTTAACAGAGTTATTTATTATATTGCTTATCAGTTGCTTTAAGTATTATACAGTATAATTCCATAATTTACATGGCGTAAATAACCCAAATAGCTGTATAACAATGGAGTTAGATGTGATTTTAATCAAATAATTATAAGTTTGCTCAGGTAAAATTTACTTTCTGTTAGGTTTTGGGGCAACTGCTCAGTTACCGTTTATGTTGAATACAGATCCTAAGGGGGGAAGCTGAGCAGCTATCAGTGTATGATTAAATAGTCGTACAAGTGGAGAGAATTATTTTATTTTATTCTCTTTACGTTCTTATAGATTCCAGTTTCACTGGGAAGAACTCTTTAGAAAGTTGACGAAAAGTTTGCTGAGATAAATATTTATTGCACTTACTATCACTAAACTCAGGTATGCTATTTTACTATTTATGTTATGATTCCAGGTTATATACCTAGTGGCCACGGATAATCCATTTTGAACCAGTGGAATTTAGTGTTCAGTCACTAATTAGGTTTTATGGAGAATATACTCGTAAGTCCTGGAAAAGCAATTCTAGACAATATAGAAAACTTTTAATTTTATCAAACCACGGTTTGGCTCAGTCGTTAGATGAATTTGTCTTGTTAGTGTCAATTTCTGTTAAATGGTTTTAGCAATAGAAATTTTATCGTGGAGTAACACTGATGAAATAATTTTAGATACACGGTATAATTTGCATCTCTACGAAAAAAATGGTGAATACAACATTTAAAATATGGCACAGTATTGAATAAAAAAAATTCTAATTGTGTTACTTTTCAAGCATACAAAAATAGAACATATTTTATAAAAACGGGTAGCTCGTTGCGATCTGCGACTGTTGAAATTGAGCAAGGAGGCAGCAGTAATGGGAGAGGGAATAGTGAATTTATCTTTATAATTTGTCGTCCATTTACTTCTAGTGTGCCTGCCTCTCGCGGGTCATTATCTGGGAGCCGTCTTGAGAATTAAAAGGAGAAAAAAATTTCTCCGCCACTATTATATTCGTAGTGCAAATATAATTTACGCTAATAGATTACTTTTATAAACTAACTTCTTTGTAACTACTATTTTATTGATACTATTTTATTCGTCAATCTTCAAAATATATTAGCAAAACTTTAATAAAAATTTACTTAAATTATCTTATGAACTAGAAAAACAATAGAAAACATTTTTATAAAGTTAGACATGTCTGATAGTTAGCGTATCGAATTCAAAATTTAAATTCCGAAAGTTAATTAGGCATGTTCCTTTTATGAAGATCATAAGAAATAAGTTTGACATAAAAAAAACTCTCAGAAATGTTAATTATATTCAATGGGTTTAATTATAACTAAAGAAAAGGATTTTCCTGCTGTTCTCTACACTACTATTCAGAACACATAATCGATTGACATTCTCCACTACAACCGTTAAATGCTGCAGACTATTCCTTTTTTATGTTTATCTGTTGTTATGAAATTTTCTCTTTCCGGAAGTAAGCATACATCAAATTCTGCTTTTTTGTTAGGTCAGTACCTTATAAGATTATTGAGATGTTGACGAAGCATTTGGAAATAAGCACATGAGAAATACGTTTTACGAGTTCATATAAATATGAAAATGAGTTACTTTTCGATTTTTAGCAATATATATGATAGATGTAGAGTAAAACATAAATTGGAAAATGAAAAAGGATTGAAATGCTGAAACGGGTGTGAGGAGCTTTAATAGTGACTATTTTATAATTCACCTGGTTTGCATACATAGAAAAATTGATAAAGTTTTAATCCAAACATTACACTTAGCTTTAACGGTAGTTTTGTCTAAGTTCATACTGTGACTCAGAGAAGCCAAAACGTGGCTCTCTGACGCCTTAATTCCAAACATATCAAGAATTGTCTCAGTTGACCAAATTGTGCATGAAGAGAACATTGTGTCATTAGCCTCATAATTGTAATTAAAAAATACACAAACGGCCAATTTCCGGCAATTTAAGATTTACCATAAGTAAGCAATTACAAATATAACCAATTACATAAAGAACCATTAACAAGTTACAGTTATTATTTATAATAAATAAGATACTATGTTATTTTTTAGTGCTTTTAATTGAGATACAATCACGATATAAATAAAATTACACAAATATGGTAAAACCTCTTGAATTGTCGTCTTTAAATGTCCTCTGAATTTACCAGCTTGAAGACTGGAATCAAAAGACATGAGAGCTCTATGATGTAGCTTGTGTTGCTAAAACATTGAACCTCTTCTGGAGGTGTGTTGTATTCTTATAAAACAAACATTGCTGACAAAGATATTATATATCAAAGCTTCATACTGAATGACATGACATGAAGTAAGCACGAATATGAGGTAAACTTTTTTACTTTGAGAACTTTATATGCTTACATACAGAGATTAAGGCTCAAGGTTTGTATAAATATTTACACCTCTCTTTACAAAAAGCCAACTTCTTTCTGAGTGCCTTACTTGGAACGAACTCCTCTTACAATATTCTACCTTATATTTACAAAGCAGAAATGAGGTTCATAATTGTATAATATTAAAATAAATTTTTTAATGAAAAATAATATAGTCATACACTCTCCATATTTTGAAATTACACTAATCTTTCTAGATTGGGTTCAATTACTTAAATAAATATGTCTCACATCGGGAGACCTAAACATTTATAAATATTAACTGTATATTATGTAGCTGTAGCAATTTTTTGACGAGATGTGAGCAATAAAACGTGAACGATAGTTATATATACATAACTCTTTTTTCTTGCAACCTATTTCTATAATAATGTATGATAAACACAGAGCAAATGTCTCATATGCGCAGTTTAAAGATATTATATTAAACACGCTGCATTTTGATTTTAAAGCGATTATATTTTTCTGATATTATTTTGAAGAATCCAAGTCAAATGTATAGTGACACTGAAATTATTTATTAAATAAACATTACCACTATCATGATGTGCAAAAAACGTTATCGATCCAAAATGCTTAATACTTTTATTTTAAGATCAGTAAACTTGTTATAATTGTATCTTAACACATGCTATTATGAACAAAATTTACAGATTATATTTGTATCAGAATATAAATCGACTCGTTAAAGATTAAACGGAACATAGTACAAACGCATATCTAAGCGTGATGCTGACCTATCATTCTAACGCGATTAGTTTAAAACGTCTACCCATTGTTAATTCCTTTAAGCCATGATAAGTTTTTAATAAAATGTTCTTTTCACTTTTCCATCGGTTTATAACAGCCAAATACCACGATATAAATAATTTACAGTCACTATAAAAACAGATTTTTTATGAATAGCTAAAAAAACGGAATGTCATATCGGCAAGACATATCACTTGCACAAAAACCCTGATAAAAATTGTAAATATAAGGTTTATGTATACTCGTATATACAGTTATAAGTTCGATTATGAATATGTATATATACTGGGTGCTTCAAAAAAATGTATACACACTTTGAACTTCCATAGAAAATTTATTTACCGTTCTACAAAGTAAATTTCAGGAAATTAGAAAGCTTAAAGTCCAATGTAAATGAAACTTAAATAACAAATGTTAATACTGTTCAAATTGGTGACCTGCAGCATCAACACAATCCCGAGTACGAGTCACCACTGATTCTGTACATCGTATCAAAACGTCCAATGAGATTTCTCTACACACAGCTTGAATCTCATTCCAAAGAATGTCTAGGTTACGTGGTTTACGTTTATACACCTCATCTTTTACTGTGCCCCATAAGAAGAAATCCAGTGGTGTAAGGTCTGGAGAGCGTGCTGGAAACTCGATTGGCCCCCTGCGTCCTATCCACTGGCCCGGAAAATTTTGATCCAGGTAAGCTCGTATGTCCCTGTGATAGTGCGGCGGGGCACCATCTTGTTGAAAATAAAAATTATCATTACCGTATAACGCACGAATGGCAGGAAATATGGAATCAGCAAGCATTGTTAGGTAATTAATACCAGTTACAGTACCTTCAAATCGAAAAGGTCCAATGAGTCCCCTTGAAGACAAACCGCACCACACATTTACACCAGGCAAATTTACAGCTTTTTCAGTTGTAATGTGAGGATTGTCTTCAGCCCAGTAAACACAAATGTGCCTATTGACAGTTCAATTAAGTTTGAATTGGGCTTCATCCGACCCATGATGCTACCCATAAATTCCGGTTCACGTATCACCATCTCCTGAACCCATTCACAAAATTGTAACCTTCGATCTGGATCGTCGTCACTTAGCTGTTGCACCAGCCTTGGAATGTAAACACGATACTTGCCTCTCTTCAGAATGCGTAGCACGCTGCTAGCACTTACATCACTTTCACGTGCCCCTTGCCTTGAATATTTGTTAGGAGAGCGTTGAAACAGTTCCAAGACTGCCGTTGAAGACTCTTTACTTGTAGCTGTTCGAGGTCGACCTGAATGACCTTTATGCACATCACACACTGTTCCATGAACTTCGAATTTGTCTCGTATGCGTGTAATTGTTAATCTTGAAGGTGGTTATGTATCATAATCCCTTCTCCACTGTCTTTGAACTTCATTTACATTCTCAAACTTCCAGTACCACTTAATAACCTGCTTACGTTCTTCAAAATTCAAACGTACGTCCGCCATGTTGATATTACAAATTCCAACTAACAATATAACATAAAGGGACGATTATGCTGCCACCTGGCGAAGAAATATAACATTAGCCTTGTAGAGCGGGAAAACTACGATAGTTTAAAGTGCGTATACATTTTTTTTGAAGCACCCGGTATATATATATATACATAGGGGTTCATAATCGAACTTTATATGGTATACTCACTCCAGTCTCTAATACCACAAACCGCACATGCCGCCAACCTTACATGGTGGAGGCTATCACACAGAAACCGTACAGTTCTTTTCTTCATGAAAAATCGGATTAATTTGAAGAACGAAATAGTACGCTTTTTTATTCTTGTCCTCTTTGATTCTGCATTGATATTTGAATACACATATACATATACATTGAAGTGTGATAGTAAAAGTAATTTTTTTAAGCAGTTATGAAATGTTTCTAATAATTGCTTCCTGTATTCGATTGATTGATCCCACAAAATTATTCCAAATTATCACCATAGTGCTGTTTACACACACTGTTAATTGTAATTAACACAACAAAGTCAAACCGCCGGTTGGATGGTGTTAAAGAGAAGGTAAATAACCCTCATGGAAGTAATAAACAGGAGTTGAATCCACTTTCCGCCCTACGGCAGTGCGTAATAATTTACTCGTTATCTTGCTGGAGTGTGCTGTACCATTCGGGCTTTATTTTACATAGTAATGTTGTTGAAATTAAGAATCTAAAACTGCATTACACTAATATTTGTATACTACGCAATTATCAAACAATCCTACCATTCAAACCATACTAAAATTAATAGAACATATCAGTTTCTAGTTCATTAAAAAAATTGAATAGTATTTATTTTTACAAATATTTTGTCATACGAGGATAAGAACATTTTGTAATATTTGTTGAGATTTGCCTCCTTTGCTAATTTATCATTGAGAGAAAAGTAAATCAACAAAAATTTTATTGGCTAAGCATTAGTGAATCCTATCACTGGGTAAATGTGATGATGATGATGCATGTAACTCCATCGGATTTGGCTGAGCATTTTTACATTGGGCTTATGGATAGAATTTTGAGTAAAATCTCAGCGAATTCCGTAGTGTAAATGTGATTGAATAAATATATGTTTTATAGCTCAAAATCCGAGACCCCATAAACAAAATATATAAATATTGAGCCCTATATTTAATTTATTGATTTTAATATTTGTTTAAATTATAAAATTTGTAGATGTTCTGTCTTGCAATATGATCTAAAACGTTTACCACAATTATTCTCATCGTAATTCTAATTTGGATTTGAATACACGATTTTTACTTTTCTTGAAGAGAACTCAAATAAATAATTCATAATCAATAGCGATAACCATGCTTCGTTCGTAATGCTATGTAATTTTATGTACCATTATCACAACAATTTTGACAAACAGGTTTTAAATAAATAAACAGGACTTATGTACTGGATACTACTTTCCAAGTACAAATAAAAAGTAAAGAATATAATTATTATATTCAGAGCATATACAAAGTCAATCAAAGTCATGACCACCAAGAAATAAAGATGGTCTAGTTGAGAGATCACGTTAAATTTCAAGGGTATATCTGAACAGCGGAACAATATATATGGAGCTCTTTTTTTTATTCAAATCTGTACTTTAATTACTAAAATTAATAAATAAATGGAATATGAAACATTGGAGTATGGAATAAATAATATATTAGGAAATATTGTATGGAGTAATAAGTCTACGAGTTACTTTTTATTATTGAAAATATAATATTACTTCCAGCCATTGAGGTATGATAAGGAACTGATCAACTGTGTATAACCTGCTGGAACATGGTTCGTGAAATATTGCTAAAATTCCTCTCCGGCACGAAAGTGACTGAAGGCGTGATGGCAGGTGAAAGGGCCGAGAATCGTTTTCCGATACCACACAAGGGCGGGGGTTTCCTCCTCATGGGGATTGAGAAAAAAATCTTGGATATTGTCCAATACCTGGTCCGCGTAATAGAGTATTATAGCTTCTTCAGTATCTTTCATGCGAACTACAACTCTTACCACAATGTTGTAGGTAATTAAAGTTTATAAATAAAATAGCATTTATGATTCTTTTAACAAATAAAATAAATTTGGTAATACACTGGTAAGAAAGTATCCTAGTTTAATTTCAGTAAAACATTAAATTAAATTAAAGAAAAACTGGAAATAAACTCACGTAATGCTACAAAATTTAACGTATCAGACTTTTTGTGTGAGTTGGAGAGAGTGCAGATTCTAATCCTAATTTTACTTCACCGTGTATGATAAGATATTAGTACAGGCCAGTAGGCCATGTAGATGGGCTCAAGAAGGCTAAAAAGTGGATTGGCCTCTACTTAAAAAACAAAATTAAGTTTACATGTAAAATAGATCTCAGACGTTCTTGTTAATATAAGACGTAAACATTATATAATAATAATATAATATATGAATTACATATATTTATGTGTATATATATATATATATATATATATATATATATATATATTCTATATTACAAAATAATAAAATTACAAATTACGTTATAGAAACCGAGAGGGAAGGTAACAGAATATCATTGACACAGTCTTCAAAGCACAAGTGTTTTGCGTATTAAGTCAAAATTTATAAGATTTCAGACAGTTTCAATAAGTGTTATCTATCAATATATATCGTAGTATCAATATATAGCCTATGAAGGTGCGTTATTTGCCACAATCCATAAATCTATCGTTTATGTGAGAATCAATATCTCAATATTACTTTCTACTAAACTTTACAGAAAAATATTGCATCATATAATCATTGTTAAGTTTTACAGCCCTGATATGTTTGAAAACAGTATAGTTAAATTAAATAGTTAGCTCGAGTGGTACGTAGACAAGCTTAATTATATTAATAAAAAAACTTAATGCCTATCGTGATTTCAACCAAATTTAATAACGTAAATAAGCTTATAACAAAACTAAATTGTAATAATTTTACATTTACCATAGTGAAATTATATAATCTTAATAAATTAATTTCTTTGCCTAGGTAGGTAACACTATACGAGATGTAATGAAACTGATAAAAATAATAGTCCGGTAAAATAAGGATGCAACCTCGGAATGAAAGATAATAAGCTAAAAATTTGCATACGTCTTTATTTTTTGGTATAAAACTTACCTCAAAAGTATCATATAATCACGTGTACGCGACTTAAGATATTTAAGGTCAAAGGTCACGAAAATCAGTTTTTTGCAAATATCTCGTTTCTCTTAGGCTAAATGACTTTGAAGGTGTTAAGAGAAATTGTAGAACGGAAAATTCTCTTCAACTTTTGTCTGAAGTAATTTTATGTACGTTCGACCCTTTTTGAGATACAGCGCAAAGAGTAGGGGACCGCTTACCTGTATATACGATAATGCGAGGTCAGCCAGTAGAATACAATAAAAATCAGTTATATTGTTAATTATTCACTTACTATTATTATTATTACTTAATACTATTATTTGATATACCATACTTATACGAGTAGATATTAATTATTTACAATTATTCATTATTTAGAGAATATATAATTTATAATTATAGAAACATTATAGAATAGGATTCACATTCGTGGGTTGAATATTAAATCACAATAAATAAGTTTCTAATGTAATTAATAACTATCTATGAATTAATGTCTAAGATGAAATTTGAAATAAAACTGTTACTGTTTGGCACTTACAACATTGCAGTGGCAATAAAGTGTCTGGCAGTTGAAGTTACTGAAGTGTCGAGGTCTGTGAAGCGAAACTGATCTCTGTTCGTTACAGTTGAATTATTCGTGTTCCATATATTTATTTTAATAAAATATAATTTCTCCCTACAATGCTTACAGCATCTTTAAATAATGGTGCGAAAAAAAAATTTTTGTTTTAATACAATCAAAATATTTTTAGCGAATGATCTAAAAACCTATATGATTATTATCCAATTTTTAAGCAGACCAAAAAGGAAGAAATATACAATTCAACCGGTTTTTATGTTTTTTTTATGTATGACCATCGATTTTTTAAGAAATAAATGAACTGATTTAGATTAAACTTTTTTTAAACGTAAAGGAGCTGCTCATATACAAGCTACTAATGTTTTCAAAGTTTCTAGAAGTTATAATATATGATTAAGTACCATTTCATATATTAATTACGTTAGTAAGAATCATCTCTATTGCTCTCATTGTTTAGAAACATTATCTATACCTGGGGTAATATAATGATTACAATCTCTTGTACTATTTATTTAAAACAATGCTTATAATACTGTATTCTGTAAAGTAATAAAAATATACCAACTGATGAATATTATGCTACCTTATATCATATTATATTGGCGTTACTGAATGAAGTGCTCAACATTCGCAGGTCAAGCTTATAAAGTATAAAACTTACAGTATCTAATTATAAAGCCACGAGCCTTTCCACAATATGCTATATTCGTAAACAGTGCACAGCACAAGCGTCTGTGACAGAAGCAGACTTGTCATTTGCATGATAGATTGTCAGCTCTGACGGTATTTCTTACTGTCAAACATCACACTCAGTGTGTCGCATATGAAAGCATAGTTTTAGATGAAGTCTGTGAGTATTTTTCCTTCGTTATGCCTGCGGTACAAATATGACAATTTCAAAACTGGCTAGGATCTTAAATGGATTTAATATTAATAGCTTTAAAATTTTTGCAGCATTTGTTTAACGGTGAACGCAGGAAAAGTTTTGTGGACTGTGAGGTGAAAAGTATCAATTTAAATATTCACCTTTTTTGTGGAATTACTTTCAGAAAAGGTTTATTATTATAATGATATATTAACAGTAACCAATGAAATGTGAGATTAATACGTTTTAAGTTATTCTGGAATTTCAAAAAATATACCATATTAAAAAAAATGTATCATTGTTACAAATGTGACTGTTTTCTTCCCAGGAATAGTGGGAAAGAGGAAATCACAACACAGGCGAATCTGGAGGTTAGTGTGGATAATTGTGTGAGATTTTTGAATTATTTCTAATTCCTCGAGTGGGACAGATATATTGAACACTAACTGTGTAACCTGTGTAGCTTTCAAACCTTCTCCTAATATTTAACTTATTTGGGCAGCTACATTTTATATTGTTCTTTCGGTGCTTCTAAGTCGAACTTGTTATAGTAGTAGGTGGTACATAATACCCCATCGTATTAAAAATTTGTCATACATTAGTATAACTCACATATGTTTGTTGGATATTGGTTATTTGTGTAAAACGCCAAATAACATTGAGAGCCTATTTTAGGACCTTGTAGATTTCCGGTTCTCACCACATAAAGACACATCTCAAAAATAACGTTTTGAGATATTTGAACACATCCTGGAGACTCATCTACAGTCTATTTATACTTGGGTCCTTAATTTTACCATTACCGAGATAAGTGGAAACGATGTTGAACAACATTTCATTATCACAAGTATAATACATTATAATCCATAATATGGTATTGTATCATTCACGACACATAATGCATTAAAAATATAATGCAGGTGAGAGAAGAGGTAAAAATAATAATTTTAGACTATTAAATATTATATGATATATATTGTCATTGAGGTAAGTTTAATGTCCCTCCCACCCTTTGTATGACAAGTGATAGCAGCTTTTCACTTGATAGTGCAAATGAAAATTAATTTCTATTGTAAAAAACTAATAATATATAAAGTTTGTTTTGACTGCATTGATTTCAAGGCAAATAACACTAATGAATGTAAGGGGTATTCAACATTAATCTAGAATGGGGCCTGTTACGGAGCAGTACGCGAGCTACGTATTTCTGGAACTGTCAAGTGCATTACTTGATATTTTGGACGCTTCACGTGTTATGATCTAATATACCTATATAGATCCAGATAAGTGCATTATTTTAGGTACCTAATAAAACAGTTTGTATATGCACATTAAATTAAGATAAAGGTTTCAGCAAGTTTCACATTTTAAAATGTATATAATTAATAATAAAGGTTTAGTTATTGCAATATTTTCTTTCTTAAATTACGAGATTCTATTATTTATTACTAATAAAGACGTACTAATAACTTTATAATAAAATAAGGGTAGTATATAAGTAGTTTGATGAGAAGAACCGGGAAATGGCCTTTGAATAATTTTGTACTACTGTAAAAGTAAAATAAATATGATTAACTACGCAAGTCAATTTTTGATAAATTTCTCAATTTTTAGTTTATAACTTTCCAGGCCAAGATAACTATAAAACTATTCAAACTAAAATTGTTAAACCTACACTAAACTATTGAAAATAAGATTTAAAAAATCAGGTATATATTCATATATGTATCTGTGTTGAAAAAGTCTCATCGGATTGGAGCTACATTATATTGTTTCTAGCTATTGTTAACACCGTAGTTCTTAGTAACTATAAACTTGTCTTACAATACAAAAATATCACTTAAATTTACAGGACATCACATTATAAATTTTATTTTTTTGAAGTACTTGTTTTAGCCCAATACCTTCAGCTTCTAGTTAAAGCTTCTTATTATATAGATAGGTAAATCAATAAGTATAACGACAATGACAGTAAAAATATATTATGCCACATAGGTAAAGTAATGTGTAGAAATAGGAGATAAACTACTTTAATCGGTTGAAATGTTTTGAAATCCAACTATAATTTTAAATATTCAATTGTCTAAGAAATAAATTAGCGAAACTACTCTCATACAGAAAGTTAGGCTTATTACATAATTATACTGTATAAAGTGCTCAATTCTAAATTACGCTTCAAGTCGAATGTAAGAAATTACAGGAAAATTATAATGTAGAATTTAAAATTTGTTGACTGATATTGAAAAGCAACATTAAATGTAATTCTTTAATTCCTATGAAAAGAGTTGACGTCTCACTGTTTGACCTTTAAGATAGTAACAATAAAGTCACATTGTCTTAATTTATTGGAGCTGAATTTACTGAGGTGATGAGGTCTCTGAAGCGAAACTGATCTGTGTAGTTCATTACAGTTGAACACTTTTCTTTCATAATCACCACTTTAAGCTACAAATTGTGTTTAAATACCATTTTATATTATGTCAGTTTTTTTTTAATAAAATGAAACAGAATTTCGTAAAAACAATTCCATGAGTACCTTTCTACGTGATAAATGAGTAAACATTATAGCACAGTATTTAAATCAGTGATATAACAAGTGACATTCTAAACATTTTTCTCAAAATATTCGGAAAGGGGCAGATTACTACCCTTACTAGGTGTACTAGGTGTAAAACCTAGTAAGGGTAGTAATCTGCCTTTACAGAGATTTTGAGTTTTACACTCAAGGCTGCTGCAAGCTATTGTTGAGCCGAACCGATTAACAGCAAGGAATCACCTCAACTGACACATGGTGAGAATTGATAATATTCGAAATACTGTCTATGGACGAAACTCAAGTTGCTGATGGATGGGTAACTGATGAACTTTAATAGACAAACTATTTAACATTTTTTAGAACAGTAAAACCTTCGTATCATATTACCCATCGAAATGAATGTTTAAATCCCCACAGACAAATATTTTAAGATCAGGTTTATGAAGAATGCTAAGTGATTCCTCAATAACGCTTTTAAAACGCTGAAAAGTTACCCTGGGGGTATCTGTAATTGGTGATGATAATGGTGTTTAGTTGAACTACAGTAGGTATATGAATGACGACGGACTCAAAATTCAGTTCTTCATTTTAGATGACAGACAACTTGCTTCTCCATAACGGTAAAAGAAAAGGAATCACTAACCTACAGAAAGTTGTGACATTATTCTTTGGCAGGGAAGCGCTATCTCTACGGAACACGCGCCTTATTTATTTATGAAAGTACCCACACGTATCGTAATAAATTCATATTATAAAAACTCGATAAATTCAGAAATATTTTATTGCGCTTATGATTTGGCCACTGTAAAGAGAATCTTTTTAAAGACGCTGGTAAGAGTTTATACCATCTAGCAATCAAAGTTCGTAACGGTAAGTCACATCCAAATTTTACAACATGCATGACACAACTGATAGTGTAAAGTTTCTACCCACCAACGTTATTTATTCGGCTGTTATTTTTTAATAAAAATACAGCATTTTTATGAGCTTCAATTGGAGGTGTCATAAGGTATTAGTTGTCGTTTAAAAATTTTGGCTAAAGGTACGGGGAGGGCATGGGGGTGAGCACCCCTACTTTGAAAATAATTATTTGTTTGCTCCTCCAATTAAAACGCTCACGTTTACAGAATTTTGATAGTTGGTCTATAAGAGCAATTATTTTTGTAGTATGTATTTTAGATATGCATTAGCGAGGTAGAACAGCGGTAGGGGGAATTCGATGCTGTCGCCGTGGCTACTAACTGTTCTCCTTTATAAATGTCATTTTCAAATTCTGTTATTTATATGAAAGTTACGTGTCTTTGACATTCATGGCGCGGTGCAGGGTAGTTGAGAGATTTTATATGTAAATTTATGGGGACTGTGAAATTTATTTGTATTATTAAGAATTTTATACTTTATCTGACGAACAGATTTAAATAATAGCAATGTGCAGTTACACATTGTAAACCAATAACCTATCTAAATATGTAGCAATTTTAATACGAGTTTGAAGTTTTCAAATGAACATCCTGTATGTATTTAGAAATGCATCTTAGACTTAAGTGGGTCTAACCATTACTTCCAAATCTTATTTAAAAAAATTAGGATGGTTCTAATCTTGGATTTACTTATCAAGGTATTTAATTTGGAAAATGATTCAATTTTAGAATCCTAGTTGTAGGTTACATTATTATATATCCACAAAGTCTTAACAAATAAATATAACTAAACTATCAGTTTTTCAAGTTATATTTGGAAGAGATCTATAGAAACAGCCGTTATTCACTTAAACTACATATATAAAAAATAACACCTAAAAACACAAAAAATACAACTCAAGAACCAAGATGGGTGGAGAAGAACCACATACTGATTACTGATTACAGATAATACAAATATCGCACTCGTGTGACAAAGTAGATAAACGCTCTGAATCAGTAGTAGTTTGAACTAATGATTAGTTTTAAATCATGACTTCCGCTTGGAATCAACCAATAAAATCGGCACATAGAGTTTTAAAGCAGAATATATATTAAGAAAGTTTAAATAACAACGTTTTACATTGGGGCTCTGTTTTCTTGGTTTTGAAACTTTTAGTTGTAGTACTGTTTTGAAGCCTAACCCTTAGAATATTCATGCCGATTACGGATACAATCTGTCCTTAAGTAAGGATCTCGGACCTCATACTGGACCTCATTCCTAGCATTCAACCTAAAGACCACTCCATTCTTCCTCCATTCATTTCAAAGTTATACAAAAAATTAAAATTACTTTCACCAATTAAATTAAACTGAACCGTTTAAGACGTATTTATTAAACATCTAATTTCTTAAGTACAAACGGAAGAGTTACAATAATTTTGAAGACTTCTCTAAAACACATTTAATGAATTGAATGAATATTTTTCAAATTCAGTACAAATGAGTTCAAATTTAATGAGGACGTAAAAAGTTTAAAATATTTACATGTAATATTGCTAGTCTTGTTACAGTTTACTGGTCACTAATATTTCATATAAACTTAATAATATATCTTATAGTATAGAAAATCCCTGCATAGTTTTCGTAAAATTTGAAAAATTGTGTAAATACTCGTAAAGCAAACCAGATTGAATATTAGTTTTAACAATGACAAGTTGGCTGATATGATCGTATTACATAGAATGGCATACGAAATGTTAATTTTTTATTTTCTTGATAAACTAAAAACCACAATAATACCATATGATAACAATAGTGGTTAGCAATATATGTCAGTCGCAGGTGACTGTTATGTTGGCAAACATGACAAGGGCTGAGCCCTGATGTCATAACTTCAACTGTAAGTGGACCGTGTGTACCATCACTCTGTCCTTCTCACTCGGCAATGGAGAGGGGGCGACAATTTAGCTAACCTACACAGTCATTGTGTTCTAACAATAGGCTCTTTCAATTTAAGATTATGATATATCTAATATAAACCTTTGTTTTTCATATCCCATTAAGTTTCTATTTTAAAGTAAGTTCTTAAATTGATGAAATAAATTTAAAACAATTTTACCAAGTGGTCAAGCTATGATTAAGAGTTATAAAGGTACTTATTTGACCTTTAAATTGTCACTATATAACCAACCCTTGTAACCTTAATAATTATAATTTATACCTGTGGCGTTATTCTTAAGGGAGGTCTTACTAATAATAACGTAATATTTTAGAATTCTGGTAAGTTATTTACAAAAGAACAACAGAAAATGTATTTTCATATGTTAAATTGCACTATAAAGTACTTAAGTATATACGTGAAAAATGTACTACAGTAATATAGTGAGGGTTGGAACTTGTTACAGGTTTCATCTAGATGTTGTTATATTGTTCTAGCTCCCATGGCATTGTCGGTCCTTTGGTAATACTCCTTTGTCAATATTCTGCACTGCATTATTATAAGAGTTTTTTTTTTATGAATACAGAATCAATGTTACTATAAATATATTTCAATCCTAATTTGTAATAAAATGGATTATAAGTTACAGCTTGAAATTGCAAACTTGTTCGTATACCATAACAAATATTTGGCGCTTTTTGTAATAATAATATTTTAGATTTGATTTATGGTACAGCCATCATTCATCAAATATATCTATTAGGAAAGGTAGATTTAAAATGTATTTTAACGCAAACATTTAGACACTCCATAATCTAGAAACTGTACAAGTGAAACCCTATAAAACAATGTAAATGTTTTTGTAATATCATGGACTTTTTATAGTTTTAATTAATCCTAAATTGTGTCTGTAAATACATTTACTTTTCACAGTTAAACTGTGTACTTAGATAACTTTAAACGATCACGATCTTAAAACCTGAAAAGTGATAGAAAAGTAAGTAGGCATACATTTTGCAAACAATTACTTGACAGTTTTATGAAAAGTGTCTGCTTTGAATTATCTAGTAAAATTAATGAAGATAGCAATTTTTCCCAAATGCAAATGATTACCATTTTCTAGCAGTTTATTGGTTAAGACTGGTAAACAGTTTGGTTCAGTCTTTATCATGCTCGGAAGTAAAAGACTAGTCGTGTCTGACACTCTGAAAACTCTTGGAGTATTGCTGGACAGCAATCTGGCATTTACTAATCCTATGGCTTATACTAGTGAGCGAACTCTGGGTAGGTTGAGAGGACTGTCTGATAAAAAACCCTTGTTACCTAAGGCTGAAACTTGTAAAATATAATATTCCGTCAATGTTTTTTTATTGTTTTCCAGCATATTGCAAAATTATTCTTAAAGAAGGCGGTGAGCGAGTACAAAAACTCAAAATGTATCTATGCGTTTTATTTGAAATAAACAAAAATACCAAGTATCCGTGTATCGGTGAATGTCCAAACCTTACCGAAGGATTCTATGTGTAAGGTACTGACATGCTGCATGATTGTTAAGGACAATGCCAGTTAAAGAGTATCAATAGCTTCATAAACGACTTGTGGTTCCGGAATAAGGTGAAGAAACGTTCTACACGCTAGGATACCAAGCTTCACTTTCCCAGGGTTCGTCTCATACTTGGCAAGAGAAGGTTCTTTACATTGGCTCTACGCTGTAACTAAAGTATAAATAGTGTATTTGATTCTGTGTAAATAAAAGGGAGTTGCGATGCTATTAAGATAAAACCTTAAAAGAATTCCTTAGCGGACCAACTCCAGAAATCCTGTAAACCCTTTTTCCTATTTCCTCTAATAATATATTTAACGACTTAAACTTAATTCGGATTAAAAAAATCAAATATCTTATTCTAAATCCAAGGAAATGAGTCAAATGTGGGAACTAGGTAATAATAATATTGTAGAAGGAGGCAACATTGAGTGAGTTACTTGCATTTTGTGCTCCGAAAAGTGTCGTGGATTGTGTAATATCTGTCATTAGCATGTGGACATAACCTGGGTCAACAGATTCGGCTTGTTTTCTAGTGAGTGACTGTTGGTATAAAACTTCAATTAAATTTATTAGTTTTTTGTCTGAATTTCTTTTAAAAACTTGAAGCATAACTCTCTTAGTGCATTGTTTTTATACAAATCATTGGCATGTTGTTACCAAAATTAATATTTTTCTAATTAATATTTTTCTACTTACGTAATTTTTATTAATTATTGGTCCTATCACAGATCTCCCATTCAGCTGATCACATCGTCTGCTTCTACTTCAATGCATAGAGTAATGACTTGTCTCCGTGCTTGACTTTGCATCAACGTTTAAAAAGAAACCACAGCCTTTTAGATATTGTATCACTTACTGTTTCATTTTGGTAGTCATACCATAGAAAATGGCATCGTCCATTTCAAGCAAAAACTATTGTCGTGTCTGTGTTAGAGAAGTTGTGAATAAGGGCGTGGAATGCGATGGAAGCCTGCAAACGATGGTTCCATCCTGAGTGCGTCAGAATAACCCCCGGCGGAATACAGGAAAATAGCTGATGGCACCCAGAAAACATGGAAATGCGAGCGTGTAGACCTGCAACGTTAAACACGGATGACCTATCTTTAAAAATTGATCAATCTGAACGACCAATTCGCTATAATAGTGCAGAAACTCGATAAGCTTGACAAAATTGACGGTATAATTGCAGGAATTTTCGGAAATCAAGACCTATATCCAAGCTATTAAGGCTACTGTGGATTTATTGGAACCGAGAGTGACCTCAAATGAGACGGATATTAAAGTAATCCACGACGAAATAGGCAAAATCAAGCATAGAACACGAGAAAATTACAGTGGGGGTGAATCTGAGGAGATTGTCATCCAAGAAATCAACGAGCGTCTAATTTCGGAAACGGAATATATTATTATCTTTAACCTCAAGGAGAAGCTTGAGCAGGGACACCAAAACTAAAAAGGAGCATGAGACTTTGCTGATTTCAAAGGTAATTGATGCCTTGAATATCGGCATTCATGTCAACGGCCTAAAAATTTCAGGTTGGGCAAGCCATTAAAAGATAAAGATAGACCACTGAAAGTTGTTTTTTTGTTCGGTAGAAGACGCGATGCAGTTCGTTAGCGGCTTCTCTAAAGAGGCAATTTTCTGACGTTGATCCCGCCCTCTCTGACATTTATATATCGAGAGATCGCACCATGAAGGAACGGCAATATCTTAAGAAGCTGAGGGATGAACTGGGGAGACGCAGGATGAATGGGGAAAGTAACATCACTATACGTTACTTGAAAGGATCACCCTGTATAACTACCTTCGAGCCAAACAACTAGAAAATGCTGGGGTAAACCAGTCAGCTTTGGAACTCTATTTCCAAAATGTCAACGGCTTAAGGACAAAGTTTACCTCATTGAAACAATCAATATCTGTTCTGCCATAATTATGATATATTAAATACTGGTTGAAACTAATTTATCTGCCGACATTTGTAGTACTGTGAGCTTGGTTTTGCAGAATTATAATATATTTTCGTTGTGATCGTTCAGAACTGACCTCATCTAAGGTTAGCGGGGGAGGTGTTTTGCTTGCAATAAAGGATAACATACTATCCCAAGAAATCATACCAAAGGATAGATCTGTAGAATGTGTTTTTGCTACTGTCAAATTATCATCTAGTCATCGGATGCTGATCGGCGGAGTCCCTACCTTCCCACCTAACATGCCCTCAAGCCAATACTTTGATTTTGCCTCAATTGTCGAAGAGCTGCTCTTCACCTCTGAAAAATTTGAACCTATCCTGTTGTTGGGGGCGATTTTAACCTCCCCAACGCGGATTGGGATCCTCTCGGCTCTCAAATTCATGAATCCTGCGAGCCAGCCAATCAAGATCTTGCCCATATCATTTCAATCTTAAACAGGTCAACGGTGTTAACAACGACCGTGGAATATTACTGGATCTAGTTTTCTCTTCCAGGATAGACATCAGTGTCCGAAGGTCTCTTGATCGCCTTGTTCAGGTGGAAATCACATCATCCAGCTCTCGATATTACCGTTCCATGTTTCAGGACCAGTCACTGATAATAACAGGACCCATATCTACGACTTGGAGGAGTGATCAGTTTGAGATATTTAGAGTGATTCAGGATTGGCCGTATCCGGAACTGAGCAACGTGATGGGGGATAGTGTGGAAACAGCATTCATTGATTTTTGTGGTTCTCTCGGTGGGGTGATCAGGGACTTGACCCCCACGAAAGTACTTGGAAAACGCAACTTCCCTTGTTGGTTTTCATTAGAGCTGAAGGCAGTAGTCATTTTTGAAAGAGAAAGCTGCACATCAAGTTCAAAAATGTCATTAAAAGACTCCTGACTACTTGAATTTTGTAGTGTTCGTGCAAGGTGTAGACTCTATCCGCCTCCTGTTACAGGGACTATATACTTCGTATTGAAAACTCCATACCAAGCAATGTGAAGGTCTTCTGGGGACACATCAGGAATATGAAACGCAAGTCTTCAGCACTTTCCAACCTGTAACCTTGACAACGTGACAGCGGACACCCCTAAAGGCATATGTGACTTGTTTGCTTCTTATTTCTCTTCTGTATACAGGCTCCCACAAACCCTTCCAGTTCCTTTGGAGCTGGAAACCTCATTCCATCTGTCAGGTTTTCACATCTCATGTGAAGAAGTGGAGGAGACATTAGCTGGGCTGGATGAAAGGAAGGGCGCGGGGCCAGATGGGATTCCCCCCCAGTAGTATTGAAGTTTTGTAGTGGTATCTTTGGCTCCACATGTCACCCAATATTTCAATGCTCATCTAACTCTGGGCATTTTCCCTAAGAACCTGAAGTCGAGCTTTATTGCACCTATCCTGAAAAGTGGGTGATCCAGTAAAATGCCAAGAACTACAGACCTGTTGCAATTCAGCCTGCCCTAGCCAAAGTTTTTGAGTCCTTGGTCTTACGTAGACTTTCATATTGAAGCCAAGAACATCATCTCTTCTTCTCCAGCTCAACACGGTTTTATGAAGGGAAGGTCGGCAACAACCAATCTCGTGACTTTGCAGAATGACATTACATCCTCCTTCAGATTGGCCACCAGGTCGATTGCGTTTATCTTGATTTGTCAAAGGCTTTCGACAGGATAAGCCACATTCATCTCCTAGCAAAACTTAGGACTTGGGGAGTGACTGGATCTCTCTTGATGTGGTTCGAGAGTTACCTGGCGAATCGTCTCCTCGTCGTGCGTCATGCCGGTGGAGACATCTTTTGCATTTGAGGCGGTGTCTGGGGTGCCTCAGGGTTCTCTGCTGGGACCTGCCCTTTTTTCTATCTTCATTAATGACCTTCAGAATGTCGTCACATCGTCTAGCTGTTAATGTTCGCGGATGACGCCAAGGTATATAGGGAGATATCCACACTTCAAGACTGCGCCTCTCTGCAATCTGACTTGGAAAGTGTCGTCTCCTGGTGTGTGCGGGATGGCATGGATATAAATTTCGCAAAGTGCTCTGTGTCTCATTCCATCGCTCAGCTAGGGTCATAGTCTTCAACTAACGAGATGGAGGGAACCATACTGAATCGCTCAAGTACAGTTAAGGATTTGGGAGTTATCTTGTCCTCTCGTCACTGAGCCCTGAACAGCATCTGTCCTGCAATTACTAGGAAAAGCCACTATTGCCCTCAGTCTTATATTTAGGACTTCTCGAGATGGGTTTTCACCATGACACTTCGGGCCCTGTACGTCCAGTTGGTTCGACCAATATTGGAATACTGTTCGCCTGTAATGGTCTCCCTACCTGTTGGGTCAGGTTGAACTCGTTGAAAAGAATTTCAGATAAGATTCATCAGGCTGATTGGGTTGAGACTTGGATTTGCCCTACGACGGGTGGTTCCTGTTGAAGATCTGCAACGCCACTTTGGGCTCCTACCCTTGAGCACCAGACGCCAAATTGCTGACCTGATGTTCTTGAAGAAGATTTTTTGTCGTCGTCTTGTGATTCCCCGAGACTTTTAGAGAGATCAATCTTCGTTGTCCCCGACCATCTTCAAGATCTGTGCAGCTTTTCGAGAGGGAATTCCTCGCTACGAACTATGCGTACAACAGTACAATACCGAGAATTCACGACAGGTTGGGAAATGGTCTTCCTGCGCATATTGATTTGTTTCAGCATGTCCGACACATCATTCAAGAGGGAGGTCACTAAATATCTCTCTGGCCACACGTGAAACTCTGACACTGAACGTTATATTTTGCTTGCTGTTTTTGTTTTTTTTTTGTTTTTGTTTTTTTTTGTTAACACTTTTGTTTATATTTAATGGCATCAAACCCTGCATGTATTGTCGCATATTGTATATTTCACTGAATATAGATGGTTCTCTTGTGAATGTTATATATTGCTTGCTATTTTCTTAACACTTTTGTTCATATATTATTATAAATAGCATCAAAATTTGCATGTATTGTAGCATGTTTTATATTTTGCTAAATGGAAAATGGTTTCTTGTGATTTTTTTTTATATATATCAATGAACATAGGCTACGCTAATCTTTATTTTTTTTCTTTCGTATTGTATTTGTTCATATGCATATGTATGTCTCAGTAGTATATAAGTAACTCTATATTTTATACGCTACCGGTACTTTAATTAAGTCTTTTTACGGTTCCACCTTCATGTTGCACTTGTTTATGAACTATATTGCTGTTGTAATTTTTCTTTTTATTCACGATATTGATGTTATTTGGCACATTGTTTTGCTTATTTTTTTTGCTTCTGTTTGCTTATAGCATGTATGCATGTAAACTATTTATGTAAGTTGTTTATATCAAGCCTCTTGTATTTTCTCAATACCTATAACAAATGTGAAATGGTGTATACCGTATGTAAATAAATAAATAAATAAATACTCATGACTACGCTTTTTTGCGTCCTAACGTAACTATCTACCACGTGGGGTCTTCTTATGAGAAAAAAATATTAAAGTACTGTAATTGTTATTTTTCTTTTCCGCGCGTTCATTAAATTAGCAATTCGTTATAAGAAATATTGTATTGTATTTATTTATAAACTGATATATTTTCTTCGTTTTATAATAGATTTTTTATTTAAGGGGAGATGTACGCCCTATACCAGCTCATGTTAATTTTCAAATATTTATGTTCCTTTTTCTCAAGAACTATGATACCTAACGAATTGGAATTTTTTAGCACTTCTAAAACATACTATTATACACAAGCCCTGCCACTTTTAAAGATTTACAATCAATATTTTTGGCTTTAGAAATTTTTTAAGGATACTCAATATTTTTTTTAATTATTTGTTTTTAAAAAAAATTTATTTTTTTTTTATTTTGACCTAGACTTATGAAAGTGGCAGGGATTGTATGAATAGGTACGTTATATATATGATATAAATTTCATGAAGATTGGACAACTAGTTCCTGAGAAAAAGGAACATTTATGTCAAAAAAGTAAATTTTCGGTAATTCACAAAAAACTTTTATGTATACAAAAATATGATTGAAAAGTACCTTTTAAAACATTCCTGCTTCATAGTCTTGTTCCTTGGCCTTATCATCATCAATTAGTTTCTTCCTCACCATTCTTGCCCGTTTCCTAGCTTGCTTTGTCTCTTCTTCACCAGCTTTTTTGGCTTTCCTCACTCGGTCCTCATCAATCTGACGTAGGGTATAAACACAGTTTTGGCCTAGCTTTATACCTAGATCATTAAGTACTTTTATTCTGCCTTGACTTCCTTCATTAAAAGTAATAATACTGTCAAAAACACCAAATCTTAGTGTTTGCAGGCCTACAAAATTTAATTTAGGTATACGCGTCCACAACACAGAATTAAAACATTCTGTGTTTGAACATGGAGACATTTTTAAGCAGGTCTGGTGAAAATAATATTAAAATATTATTAAAATAATATTAAGTAATATTAAAAAGTGCAAGTTATGTATATTAAAATGCTCAAAACAATATCCTATCGTTCAGAACGTCTTCGATACGTCTGACCACGGATCCGTGCGCCCGACTAGCATGTTTATAATTTTTTTTTTAGCATATAAATATAACCCAAATATATATGTATTATATATCACTGAACTCAGAAAAATCTATACTTTAAGATAAAAATATAAAAAAATATTGATTTTTTTTACAATATAGGCGTACATCTCCCCTTAAAAGTAAAATAGGAAGAATAATGTTTTTTTGTAAGGACTATTATTAATCTTTTTTACGAGAACGTTTACTCCAATTTAGTGATCCCATCTGCTATCTAGCTGCAAGGGAGTTAAGGTAGCATATGGCACCTGCCTACTCTTTTCAATTTACTTGACCTAGTTGGCCATGTATACTATACTACTCCAAACAAAAATCATCTGATAACAATTATAAGTGATTAAGGTTTGTTAGTTTCATCAATAATTTTAGTCTTGAGATCAACATTTAGACATTAATAGTATAAGAATTATCTTGTTATTACTCAAAGAGTACAATTAAGGTAAAATTACAATAAAATTACCATCTTAATGTAGTGTATTAGACTCTATATGTGTAAATGCCAAATACGTCTAATAGATTATTTTCATTTTTCCTTAAAATATTTTAAACTATGAATATTAAATAACACTTACTTTGCAACTATACATTTAATTTAAAATTCTATAATAATATCATCATTAATTTTGATGGTCAAATCATAATGCGTAACAAAGTAATAGATTGGTCTAAAGTTGATAATAATTATTATTTGTACATTTAAAATATTAAGTTGTTAACAAGCATAATAACCTCCTGAGATTTGCAATGAATTTTAAAAACGACTTTCAAGCAGCGTATGGAGGTCCTACTTGGAGGGAATCAGGTACAAAAAGTTGTCAAGTAATTTTTAATCTGTTAGTTAGTATGTTTCAAAACAATAATAACACAAGCACACAGTTTATCAACACAAGCATAACACAATATTACAAGTCTCTATCAACCTTTTTTAATTAGTCCACCAAAAACTATTTATTATACATTGTGTGTTTGGTGTAATTTTTCCACCTTTAGTATCTCTAAAACGAATAGATTAAAAACGTTGTTATCTTACTTGTAAGTAACCACAAATTAGAATTTAAAAGTTTTTCCACCAAACTGCAATGACCAAACAATTTTAAAATTTATTGTAGAATATTATATATTTTCTTCAAATTATGGGTTTAAAATTTCATTTCACAGGATTTCAACTATTGAAAATTAAGAATTAAGTTGTCCCAAATTTTAAGCACGATTTTTTTATATACTTTCAAAAGTGTTACGAAGAAAAAATGTAAAAATTTATTGAATTTGTTGTTAAGTAAACTGACGGTATCGTGTTAACGATTATTATTAAGATAGTTATAATGAATTGAGTATAAAAATGTATAGTATTTGTTGGTTGAATTCAGCTAATAGTAATCATTCTTTTCATACTCCATATTTTACTCTATTTAATAATTTAGAACAATGTAACACAAACGTTATGATAATTTCCTATGGAGTGATAAATAATACAAAATTATGATTGGGCAAGGATACTAATTACATATATGTGTTTTGAATATAACATAGAACTATTGGCTGTATCTGATAAATATGATATTACTGTGGATACCACAATTCCATAAGAAATGATGATAGATCACGTAATAAGGTTCATAAAATTATAATATAATAAGATATTTACACCTTTTCACCTTTAGATTTTAATACATTTTTAATTATTCTGTAGTTATTAATAAAAATGAAAACTACTTATTGAAGTCTCACAAGAATAAGTAAATTTAGGTAGTTTTTAATTCCGGATGGACCAAATCATGTACGGTAACATTATTGGTTGAGCTATAGCGAGAGGCTATACTCGAGAAATTTAATTTCTGCTTGTCTGTCTGTCCATCTGTCCGCACGGTATCTCGAAAAAGGAATAACCTTTATCAATGACACTGGACTTATGATTAACAATAATTGAAAGGAGAAGACAGAGGAATAAATAAACTTCTAAACAAATTGATTGCAACCTAATGAAATTTCAGCATGTGAAATATTTGTTCATACAGTAAAACGGAAAAATTATATAACATACCACATATACAATTATTATAAAATATATATATATATATATATATATATATATATTGTAGGACTCCTAAATATATTATAGGAGTCCTCAATACATTGCTGAAGCAAGTCTCTTGATATTCTTTGTTCTCAATTTTGTGCAATATGTTATTTTAAGAATGGAATTATAAGCTACATATAACAGAAACATTTATTACCTCTAAACAAACATTTTGAGCGTATTTTGTACTGGTTTGATATATACTTGGTAGCAATAAGTGAAGCGTTATTTGATGTTTAAAATATGGTAAGTTAAATTTAATATTATTACTAATACTCGATATAATAACTAGTTTATATTTCATATTTGTTATCAATACATTTATAAATTTATAATCTGTGTAAAGAGTATTGTATTACTTTTATACACTTTTGCATAATCGCTCTGAACGTAAAGTAAATTAACCGCAAGTTTCCTGTAGCTACGCAGACTATACATCACTTTAATGGAACTAATAAACAGAATCTACTTTCAGTCCTGATGTTGTTTGCAATAACTTACTCTTTATCGCTCTTTTGGAAAATCCGACTCTATTGTTGTTGCGATACTATTATAAAAGTAATTATTGTTATAATGGGTCTTTATTGTTCTAGTTCTTTGTTTCAGAAGACTCCCTAAATTATAAATTTATTCAAATATTAAATGATCAAATAAAATGGCATTATTAGTAAACTTACTTCCTATTTTTTTATCTTCACATCTGAATGCTAATCACATTAGTTTGATTCACGTAGATGTAAAAACTGTTTAGGAAATGTTCCAAGCGATTTATAAGTTTCAATAGACTACAGGTTAATTACTAACACTGTTTACATTTTCCATTAATCTTGGAAATTTTCTACTACTCTTATGAAAATCTTATAAAATAAAGAATAAGAATAAATCCACTGACCGACATTAATATAATTTAATTGCTAAACCCAACGACATATTGGTGTTATGTATAGGGAATGTAGCTATATATTATTTCAAAATACATTATTCCTTTTACAATATACTATAATTAGTAGCTCTAAATTACTTTTAAACATACCATACGAAGTTTGATTAAGATTTTTTTGTACCTTATATAATATATTAAAACAACGTACATTAAATTTAGTTTTTTTTCTATTAAATACATGAACGAGTTTAAATTAAACAACATAAAGAGAATAATATCTTTTAGAAAATATTATAACATTGCTATACGTGTAAATTATCTTATGACAAAAACATTAAACTAAAACTACAGAGTAAGAAACTATTTGTATTTATTGAAAATAACTAAGGAAATATAAAACGTTTTTCATAATATTATTTTTATGTTGTTATTGATACTTTATATTATTATTTTTAATGAAATAAATCCTTTGCATTAATTCAAAATACTGTTTGAGTCAAATGGGTTAGAGATAATTATAACTATGAGGCCTAACTGCCTGAAATCATAAATTTTCTGTTAAAAGATGTTAAATTGTTACAATGATTGTTACTAATTTGCGAAAAAGGAGCAATTGACATAGTCTGTTTATACTTTACAGAAATTAAATCGTTGGCTCCTACTTCAGAAACAGAGTCTTGATATGAGGGACAAATTAATGGGTGTTTTATGGGAATCTATCAAACAATGAAAGGGTTTAGGTTAATTTCTGCGTGGACACGGAAACTTGGCTCATCTCGGGTATCTTTCTAGTGATGAGTAAATATAAGAATAAGAAGTGGTTAAATATCTTGCACTAAAACACCTACCAATTTGTATATATTGAAACTAACAAAATGTAAGTAATACGATAAATTCAAATGCAAGCTTAAAATCAAATCAAATTGCATATTCAATATTTATTTTATAAGGCAAATATGTGGTAATGGAATCAAAGGGTGTACTATTGAATTGAATGTTGCACCAATGGTTTTTAAGAGTCAATTTGGAGTACAAAACATTTGATAGCAGAAAATAAATAATAGAATGTTATTTTGCAGGGAATCATTAGTCATTGTGGGCAGTAGTGACTGACTATGATGTACAATGGCAAAATAAATGTGAATATAATGGGTGGCAGGACGTAAGTTTACATCCAGTGTTTTTACATTACTTTCTTAAAATGCAACTAAACGTTTTAACAGTCATCTGAATTTTGAAATACTTCCACAATATTGTTTAAACATTGTGTATTTTCAGTTGTTATACATTATTGAATGTTGTAGATTTTATTTTATTACAAGCAGGCCAAAAATCAAATCTTGATGTGATCGTCATGAAGAGTACCAGTCTATTTAATACGTCATAATAAATTGAAAAAGTTATCTATAAATATTAATATTATAGCGTTTTATAAAAAAATTATTTTGTAAATAAAAATTTATTTAATATACTGAAATGATGGTAGACTTAACCCTATAAGTGGTGGTCATTTGTGGTCTCATTGGCAGGCCGTTTTCAGATAAATCGCCGTGATCGTTAAACTTATTTTTTAGAAAATATTGTATAAGTGATAACCTAGCAACATTATATTTTTTTGGACCTGCAACCAAAGTGTCAGGAATGGTTTCTTTACTTACTAATTCTTGAACCACTGAGTCTACAAAATCATCTATTGCTATAGGCTTGTCTGAGTTTAGGAAATACAGTATGTAGGCATTGAACATCGCAATGTCAAGGATATTGATAAATATCTTTTTGTAATATTTCTTGCGCAAGAAAGGTGATAGATACTCTTGTCTCTACTGTCCACACCGCCTATTTTTAAGTTGTATTTATTTATAACAACTGGTTTTGCTGCTTGCAGTCCACTTTTGCTGGTAATTAATTTATTTTCAGCGTGACAGCCAATTGTTAATAAATATACAGGTTTCCTAAATTTAGTTTTTTGTCTTTTACAAGCAAAATTTCACCTTGCCTATAATAAATACTTTCTTGCTTCTCCAACTGAGCAGCAATGATATTCTTACACAATTCTTTAGAATTTTTATTTATTGTTTCAGTCAAAAAATTTTCTTACTTAGTAATTCACGGACCAGTGGGAGTTTAGTGTAGTAATTATCTGTGAAAACATGATGAACTTTATTTAGAAGGTTACAAGAAGTTAACTGGTCAATCACAACTTTTTGTGTGAATAGGCCTGGATTTTGTGTTTAAAAAGTCTTTTCCAGTGTACAATGCCACATTCAAAACATAATTTGTGTTGCTATCACACATCTCAATTTTTTTATCCCATACCGGGAATGTTTTTTATTCGGCATGTACATTATAAATACACAACGGTTTTTCATAGCTGTGAGGGACTCGTCGTATTTTTGCCCAGGTACAAAATGCTCTTTTAGTTTTAAATTGAAATAATCATAAAATGTCCTAATTTTATTCCATGGATCAAAATTTGGATCACAAGGTTGTACATTTTTAGAGCGGCGTACACGAAACATAGAGTTAATAAATAAGTTGAAGTTTTCTCAGAGTCATAATCTCGGGAAAAATGGATGGTATCTATTACTTTTGATACTAAAGTAATCAACTATATTTTTTACCTTACTAGTCCCATATTTAGTACCAATGCTATAAAGATTTTTATTTCACTTACTGTGAGGGGAAACCATTCTTTCAGCCTAGAAAATCGTCTAAGCTCACCGGAATTCCTTTTGTCTCTTATAGTTTTTGCAGCATAAAAGTTAGTTTCGTTTGTTATCAGATTCCATAAGTAGTTGGTAAAGAAAAGGTAAAAATATTCTATAGGCCTACGGTTTCTGGCAGGACAGTCCTTGATTCCAGGGTTTCTTACGCTGAACTCGCTTCAATATTTCTGTCTGGCTCGGGTGGAAGTACTTATTTATTTATTTATTCATATACGGTTTAACACCATTTTACAATATACAGTAATTTTACTTGCAGCCAACATCAAGATGAACAACAATATATTCAGTATAAAAGAATAATTTATGATATTAAATACGGTAACCTGTAAATAACATGCAAAGTATGAATAAATATTATAACAAGTTCAAAAAGATAAATATATATATGTATGAGAACTTAACTATTCTGTTTCAACTTCCAACGGTCGAGGACCAATATACAACAATATTACAAATATAATTCTACAAAGACGGCTAAATCCAAACTCAGTTACAAAGGGTCCAAGCCACACATGCAACATCACTCAAACCAAACTACTACTTACAAGCTATGGGTCAAGCCAAACATGCAACTGGACTTTATATATATAATCTTACACATAAATAGCAAAAAAATGAACCAATATAATTTATAATAATGACTTTAGCAAAAGACATAGCAATAGATAAATATACATGGCTTGTAACAAATATTGACAATGATCATAAACAAGAGGTAAAAGTATGTAATTACAACGAATAATTAACAACACAAAAGCTACAACATACACCAAAATGCATATCAGCTTCAACAAAAAACTTAATTCATTTATAGTGAGGACAGAAAAGTAAACAGATACATGCTATCAGATAATAATTACAAGATATACAAAATTTAGATGAGCTAAAATATGTACAAAAAAAATTCAACAAGCCAACAATTACTACATAAATAAATACAACATGCATAAGTTACTGCAGTAGGACATGCCAGCTCACAAAGCACTGAGTTTCCTGAGTTTTCTCCTAAAAGCATCATCAGACATAGCGAAAAAAATCAAAGTCAACAGGAAGGCGCTGTTCCCCAGACGGTGGAGACGTGGTATGGTACTGAAGAAAGAATATTGGGTTGGACAGAATCTTCTTTCAAAAAGTTGTCTGGTTCTAAGAGACTGGTGGGCACGAATGTCGATTCTCCCAAGCAGATCAGTTGAGTCCACAGTGGCCTGAGATGATCCCCTTTAGGAGCATTAGATCAAGGACTTTACGTCTGAAATCCAAGGATTGAAGTCCAAGATGGTGGCTTAGGTCATCCAAAGGAACATCCGCATAACGAAATCCAAGTTGTACACCAATGACCCGAAGAAATTTTTCTCTGAACACCCTCAAGAAGATCAATGTGGCCTAGTTGATATGGTGACCAGACAGGAGAACAGTACTCCAGGATGGGGCGAACTAGATGAATATAAAGTGTCCTTAACGCTCCAGGAGAAAAACCATCCTTGGACACTCTGATAATAAAATCCAAGGGCCGAACTTGCCTTCCTACTAATACAGTCTAAATGAATGTCGGGACTCAATGTAGATGTCATTGTAACTCCAAGGTCCTTGACCACAGAAGATCTTGTAAGTGGTTCTTCTCCAAGAGAAAAATTGAAGATCAGAGTGTCAGTTCTTCGAGAGAAGGATAGTACTGCACATTTAGATACATTCAATTCCATTTCATTCTCAGAACACCACAATATTACGTTATTCAAATCATCCTGGGAGCAATCTGCAATCAAGTTCTGAGGCTACTTCATTATATATTTTAGCATCATCTGCAAAAAGTAATATTTTTGAGTGTTTTGATAACATAAGTCAAATCGTTTTATAAATATGGTAAACAATACAGGGCCAAACAGAGAACCCTGAGGGACTCCAGAAAGCACAGGAAGGCCCGAGAGAATGCCCCATTATATCTGACCTTCTGGTGACGACCACTAACATAACTTTCAAACCACCGCAGCATGGGTCCAGCGACACCCATATTGCTAAGCTTAGCCAAGAGATGTACATGGCTCCATCCTGTCAAAAGCCTTAGCGAAGTCGATATATATACTGTCAACTTGATGACCTCTTGCAAAGGCTGATATAATATCATCCTGATAAATTACCAGATTTGTTAAAGCTGATCTACCACTACAGAAGCCATGCTGGGCCCTAGATATGTGACTCTTAAAGAAAAAGATAGTCCTAGCAAGAACCAGAGATTCAAACACCTTAGCCAATGTTGATTGTATAGAAATTGGCCTGAAATTTTTTATATCGGAGACAGCTCCACTCTTGAAAATGGGTGTAATAAAGCTTGTCTTCAGACATTGAGGAAAGATACCCAAGTGCAAAAATCGGTTGAAGTATAAAGTCAAGTGGGGAGCAAGAATGCAACTGCAGTACTTTAATATCGAGGGTGGTATGTCATCAGGCCCCCGGCCCCTTATTAACATCTAGAGAAGAGAGGATCTTTTCAACTTCGTCACAAGAGGCAGAGAACTCAGTGAAAGAACCGATAGTCAAGCAGTCCCCCATAGGAAGGTCTCCTAGTGGATGGCCTGAACACTGAAGAAAAAAGTGATCGGCAAAGAGTTCACAGATGTCCTGAGATCCTTCAGCAGTCTTACCATTGAAACACATCCAAGCATTAAACCTAGCAGAGTCCTTAGTTTGATTTATGTGAGCCCAAGAAAGCCTTAACATTGGTCTCCATAGCTCCTTCCACCCGCTAAATATACAGCTGATAGCAGAGTGACGAAAGTTCCTTACACTGCCCTCTCACGCGACTAAATTCCGTGTAAATATTCATATCAGAAGTAGCCTTATACTGACTATGAAGCTTCCTCTTCAACAGAAACCAGTCTCCTCAATTCCGGGGAGAACCAAGGAAGATTTCCCTAAACCTTTCATTGGAGTCTGAGATTTAATTAGGGAACTCAGGCTAGTACAAAAGTGTGTAAAGGAATACTCAATATCTTCACAATCATCCAAAATAGGGTACTGCCAGAGCTGCAAGTCTTGAAAGACCGCTTCCATGTTGCATCTTTTGAAATCATACTTATTAAACTGTATATCTTGTTTTCATATTGCCATTGCACACAACTTCAATGTCCAAAGGAGGATGATGGGACTCGACAGGCATCCAACGGATCCAAAGCCAGCTCAATAGGCCCCTTTGTGCCTGCAGAAAGTAATGCCTCCTCACAGGCAACACAGAAGTCCACATACTGGCTGGCTGGCATGCTGGGGTGGAAGATAAACAGCACTTAGAAACATAGAAAAACCAGTAAATCTAACCGATGCAAAAACGCACTCAACAGGGCAAACACGATGCACTATCTCTTGGGAGACCAATCTGTCATGAATACCCACAATAACACCGCCACCGCTCATCTTGTTTGAGGTTTCATCTGAACGATCGCAACGATATATCTGATAATGTGTAAGGCCAAGTTCAGCATCATCTATATCGGGTACAAGGTTTGTCTCTACGAGGATAATATTATCATAATTACTTTCAGCAACGCGAGCTTCAAAATATTTAACTTACTTCTAAGACACATTGAACATTCTGAAAGTAAACATGCAGATCGGTCTGGTCTTTAAAGTTTATTCGTTTTTGATATGCCTTTAACGATAGCAGGGATTCCATGGGTGTATTTGATGGTCAAGGAAGTTTTAACCTTTCTTCTTACGTTCTTCAAGTTCCTTTCTAACTTCCTGCAAATACTGACGTTCTTTAGGAGTGCGATCTCTACCAATCGAGACACATAATCACCATTTGCTGATGAAACCAACTCCTGAGAAAATTTAGAAGTGAATACTCTGGCATCATTTGACGACTGGAATATCACTTTAAGAGGCCTATTCTTACCACGAATTAGCTTACCCAGTCTAAGAGGCCTTACACGTTCAAGGGGCAAATTTATTTTCAGAGCAGTGTTTAAGTTAGACACGTGGTTGAGGTCGTGGTCTTGCCTATTTTTTACGGTAGAACTAGTAGACTCCCCTAGATTATAAATTATGACATTTGCGGCACGCTGTGACCTATCATTTAGTTCGCCAATCATAGCTTTTGTATTAGAGCCACAACAACAGTATCTTTCAAACTTTTAAAGTCCTGTTCAAGAGTGGTTATTTTTGATTCCGTATTCAGGAAGTCGAGGTTCCAAAGAGCAAATCTTAGAGTTTTAAAGCTTTAATGTCCTCCTTTTATGGGGGCTATATCCTCAGATTTCAAGCAATCAACCTTCGAAATAAGATGAATCCATTTTCCCAGCAAGGTCAGAAATCTGAACAATCAAATGATTAATGGGGTTTTCCGACATCTTTTAAACAATCAACCCGATTGCAGTTCCATGACAATTTCTTATTGCCTGCAAACTTTGCATATTCCGCCGCTGACATTTTAATACAATCAATATGAAACCATCGGTCACAAGGCCCATCGCAACCAATGGCCTTCTCCTGATCAAGTACTTTTTTTCATACATATAACACAAGCGCAGGTATCGTAGAAGCCATCATTATAAGTTCCCCCAAATCCGCAGCTGTTACAATCCACCACAAATAAATGTATAAGATAATCAGTCCAACAGCAAAGAATTTTATATAGTGTTGTATATCATATTTAGAAGGCTGTGGATTTCAGCCGGCGTGTTTCTGGTGCTCTCTTTAGATGCTGTTAGTGACTTGACAGAGATGTGATGTGGATTGCGGAATGAAGGAACGGACTGCTGTTACTGTTACAAGAAGCAGACAGCAAACAATCCTGGTTTTCGTAGGACTAGGGCAGTATTAATGTGCGAGTTCTTCCAGTGAGTGATTAGTTACAATTAACATCTATCACATACAACAACTCACGGACCAAAAGTTGTTCAAATTATTGTATTGATAAAGCTTATAAGTAGACAGAAGATTAAATACGGTATCAATTCAACAGCACTACTACGAAAACCACTACAACACAACAGCCATCTTGATTTTTTTTCAGTTTTTTTTAATATACTTGGATCCAAGTACGGGGTTGTGGAAGTCTATGTACAAGGGGGGTTTCAGAGTCAGATGCACTTGAATCTTCATCACTAAGTTGGTTTTCGTCTTCAATGCTTTACGAAAAATATCGCAACGAAACATTATCCGGTATTTCATCAGCGGACACATCACTTTCCTAGTCAGAACTAAGAGTTTCCTCCCGCAATAGTTCAAGAATATCACTAGAACCAACATTTTTAATGACGAACGAATAACCTAAAAATTTACCGGTAACACAAAGAACACGATAAATAATAATATACTGACAATAACAGTACGCAAAGTCGCCAAACAATACAGTGACGAGACGAGTAGACAGCTGTTATCTCGTTTGCCGCCAGGTTAAAAGAAAACTGTTGGATTCATTTAAGCCAGCAAACATTAGTAACATGAATACACACTATACTATATGATATGTATAGGGAAATGTCATGGAGAATACAATAATTTAAACTAATTCTAAAAATAATGGACGGTTGCGGAGCAACATCATTAAATGTGAAGTGATGGCTGTGACGGCGCTTGCCACTTCGCCGCGGCGTGAATCATACGTCTCAGACGGCGCTTTTTTTGGAAATGTTTATAATTCAATTTTATTTTATGGCAATTGATGAATGCTTTATAGTTGACCCGTCACTACACTATTTTCCATAGTTCCGCAGTTCCATGAGTTAGAAACCTTACATTGCCTTATATCTTTCGCCATATGGGATGGAAATCTAAATAATTTTACCGTTTTAGAGTTGCCGTAGTCAAGTGCCCAAGAAATCACGTTTTTCAATTCTTTATTGATGGTCGCAGTACTGAAGCATTTACCCATGTACATAGTATACCCATGTTTCGTCGTATAAATGAAAATTATACTAATTTACATTAAAACCAATTGGCTACTGAAATTTTGTAATTGTGGTGTACTTAAAAATAATTAAGGTTATTTTTAACCAATTAGGAATTAAGGATTTTGGCAATTATTGTCTTGATCAGGTGTATATAGCTGACAAAATGTTCAAATACTTATTAAGAATTTACTCATTATAGAAGTAGTTACATACGAAAGGCTCAGTACAAGGATATTGTGTAAGTAATATATTTGCCCAAGAATTAGCGGATCTTATCACTTCGAGGGCTGCAAAAGTTTCATGTTTTTCTGTCCCCACAATATATCAAAATAAACTGGCCTATAAACAGTCTATGTTGCTTGAGGCTTATTCTATGTATAAGGTAAAAACTGAGATTATTGTCTTTCATAGATAAATTACTATTATCTCTTTAGCACTCCTATGGAACCTAACTTAATGAATGAAAATTTGAATGTATCTTATGGGAAATATATCGAGAAAGATTTCATCTGTAGACTCAAGAAGTTGCATGAAACATATTATTACACAGACAAGAAGAACTTCTATGGAAGAGCATGTCCAACAATAGAACTGGTTTTTTCAACAATTGAACAATAGAATTGAATTTTTCATAAGTATTTCGTTAAAGAAAACATAAGGAGAAAGAGTATAAACGAAGTGAGTTAGATTTTAATTTTGGGAAGATCTATTTTTATCGTCACTATTAAACTTGTATCATGTTATATTATGTTAAAAGCACATCTTATATTATTTTTCGTCTAATATACCTCTAATAGTTATATTATTGATACTCTGGGGAAATATGTAGTAAAGAAACATATTTAAGATCTAATATTTAGCTTTATTTCATAAAATAGTTTGTTATCTTGTTAATTTTTCTTTATCCTTTATAATATCAACGTATATCTTCAACTCTACATTACGAGGACGAACCTACTATTCATGAATAGTGCATTAAACTGTACTAAATTTTAGAGACATACTAAGAGGGCTGCTAAGTATTCGGCTCTTGTGTTCTTGGTTCCACGGAGACAAAACTACGTCACTTGTGAAATAACTGACGCAAACAATTGAAATGTGTTACGATTCTGAGGTAAACACTGTCTCTTTTCTACCATTGCTAAGCTCAAACACGAGCACTTGACTTCGGTAGGATTTGTCAACACTGAGCCTACGTGATCCGAATCTATCAGACTAAGAAAAAGGGTAGATTCAAGGATTCAATCCTGAGAAAGGATTGAAATAATTATCACAAGAAATCAATAGCTTCAATTTGTAAATCTCAATGGAGAGTCAATATAGATTTTGAAGCTTGGTTTAAGCTATTTTAGTAGATAATTGTACATCTTGCATGATTATGTTGAAATATGGTTGGCTTGTTTGTAAATTATTTTTAATTGGACTTTTACTCTGTAAATATATTTTTATAAGTGCAGTTGCTGCAGAAGAGAATATACATCCGACTAATATATTAACTTGCTAAAGCAGATTATTACATTCAATTATTTTAGATTTTAAAATACTACCCAGAAAATAGAATTTACCGATTAGGAACCTGATCAGTAAGTGAGACAAGTGTTAGTACTATGAGTTCATAATTATGGTTCCCTTACAAGTGTAATACTAACTCAATTTCGATCGTGCATTAAATCAATTTAATACATTCCCCTAAATTACTGTAAAAAATTGTACTAGCTAAAAATTATATTTTCTGTGTACGAATATTTAAATTAGTTTGACGCTTGTTGTGAAAGTGGTGAAATACATCTTGAAAGAAAGTAACCCGTAACTGGTCTTTGAAATTCATGCAAAATTTGTACTTGCAGACGCTTTTATTAAATCATACACGTTTTATAATAACATTTTCTTCCTTTTACGTATATTTTGTCGGGACTTAAAATAATTTAAACCCTCATAAACCCTAAAAAAAATATTTAGTTATTTAAATTTGTTTACATATAATTGTATTTATTATTTTTAAGGGTGATAATTATTCTACTATAATATGTGAGCGTGAAGAATGAAGATAGATTGTGTCTTGAGAAATTTACATTTGTGGAAAGGATTACTTGTGGAATACTTACAACTGTCTAAAGTCTTAATAAAAAATCTCCTTTGATAAATAGCTAACGAATTATTGGTAGTACGATTAAACTGTGACATTTGGTGTAACTGAATTGTAATATTCAGTACCAGCTAATTATCGGTATAAAAGAAGTCTAATCAATACAAAATAATTACAAACAGTTAAATCTCTCGTATTTGATGAGCATTTTCAAATTCATACTAATTATTCTAATCGCTTTGACAAATAACTCAGCATTTAATCAAAGTTACTTTGTATTTTAATTAAAATAGAACATTTTAATTAAATTAATTTTTGTTAAAGTTCAACACGGTATAAAATGATTTAATAATTGCATTATTTACTTCAAAGTGATTTTATTTAGCAAGACCCTATGTTTAGAGCTCAAATAATAAATTTAACAAAGTAATCCTTCAAGAAAATATAGGATGTCAATTGTCACGGTTTTTTATACACAGGAAGACAGGGTATGAGTAAGTGTAATGTAATTTTGATCAAGTTACACGCAAAATTACCAGCCTATCGTTTATTTCAATCTTGAGGACTGAAAGTTGTGGACTGACAGACGATCAGGTAGAAATAAAAATTTTGCAGTCATTAGGCAGATAGAAGAATATTGTTTGGCCAGCCTGCTAAATGATACTGACTTCAAGAAATGTCATAAAAATCCTGTGGGTAGGCGTTCACTAATATTGAAATTATATTTGACTTTTTTTGACATATCTAGTGGAAAACTGTCATCACGTCGGCTGATGGAAAGAGTAGCCTAGGTGTTAGTTGAGGCCAAGCCTCTGATTGGTCGAAAGCTTCGTGACGCCGCAAGATGGCGGCTCCCATGTTTCCCGCCAAGGCGGCTATAGTCGAATAGATATAACTTCCGTATTGGAAGGGTGTGGAGGGGCAACGAGCAGTGGGGAGACTGATGCCGCGGTGTTGCCGCGTTGGTGCGGGCACTGCCGTGGGCGGTCACTTTCTCACCGAACACTGAGAAGAGAACATCAGACGGTGCGCGCCAGCGTACTTACCAACAAACAACGTGTCAGTGTGTGTTGTCTTTTGATTGTTTACACTAGTAATCAGAAACGAAATTTCTCTAATTTAACAATTTAACACAAATATGTGCGATATTAACATGTTACCATTATACTATATAATAATCTACAACTACTAAATAATTCGGATATCGTGAAGGACAAATAAATTTTGGTACTCTGAAAACATAGTATTGCATTCACAGTACGAATATATTTATTGCGGGGGCTGTCAAAATACTTCAAACACCGCCCCCCAGCTCCGCGCTTTTTTGTTACCTTGCGTTGGGGCCTTATCTAAAATCTTGGAGTGGTATGGGGCGTTGTCCATAACAATAACCGATGGAGCAGAAAGGTTAGGTAGAAGTGATTCTCTGAACCATTTTGAAAAATTGTCACGGTTTATTTCTTCATGGTAGTCTGTGGTTTGCTTTGAAGCAAATAACAAGCAACAATTAGGAACAAACCCTCCAGATGTACCAGCGTGCAGTAAAATCAGCCTACCACCTTTGCCAATATGCCTTTGCCGATGTGGCAACAGTGCCTGTTGCTATGGCAACCGCGTCAGACGCTCCTCGCTCCTATTGGTCAGGTAGCCAACCAGGCAGTTCTCCCTCTCACTCCAACGTCAGAACGCCCCAGCACGCCGATACGGAAGTTATATCTATTCGACTATACGTGTTTTACTCCAAGAGAGCGCGCCCTGGCCAATGCGTGGTCCTGGATGGCGACAAAAAGTTTTAGCGTTCGTCGGGATATGTACCCGGGCCCCCGCAATTGCGCGTCCGTCGCTCTAACCATTAGACCGCGGAGACCAGTAAGCCGTCAGGCGGGATATGAGGTTGGATAAGCAATGCGTAAATGTTATGTCACTAGTTTAGTATGAAGTAATTAGAAATGTAAGTAATAACCATATTTTTTCGTTTTTCAGCTATTTTATAGTTGTCTTCTGAACTGACTTTCTATGGATGTTATAAGAAGAGGATGTACATAAGGTTATAGAGAAACCTTATGTAATTTCAATAAGCCTTTAGAGCATACTGTTTTAATGGTTGTGAAATATTTGAGACTTAATTTTATATGAATGAGAACGCCCAACTAGCGAACAAACTTGTCCAATGTATATGGTAGTACAAAATGTGAATAAGTTTACCTTGTAAAATATAAATCTACCTAAATTCTTTATTTCCATATTAAACACCGCCCCAGTCAATTATAAAGAAACAGTTATGTTTTTGTGATACTTTGTAAATGACCTTTTATGTTTAAAGTCGTTAAAATATAACTATGTAAACATGATTGCGTTCATTGAAAAAAACTAAACCTCAAATGGAAATAAGACAGTTTAAATCAGATGTATGTAATAATTGGTATACTAATCATTAAGAAGGAAACCTATCATACTTAAAGTAACCTGGTTTATAAGTTTTTAAACCATCATGGTAAATTTACAAATGATATTTAATTAATATTACATGTATAAAATAGTAAATAAATAATATTTAGTATAAAATATTTAGAAGTCAGAATGTTACATTATAACTTTATGTTCCGATTTTTGTTCTGATATTTTAAAGAATTATTACAACTGTACATACGTGGTGTTAAGCATTAACCTATACCAAAACCTCGGACTCATTCTAAGTCAGTACTAAAACACTCAGACTTTAGAAAAACGGAAAATAATAAAAAGGTTTGGATGCGATATAAGAGCCCTTGAGATCCACAGAGAGTACCTCCAATACAATTTTACTAACAAAGATTCAGATTCCATAAAACCCATCGTTTCTATATAAAAATGTTGAGATTGCTGTATATGTAAACTTGTTATGGTTTTTTAGTCATAAAACTATTCTGACTAGTCTCTTCCTAGGATAGATTAATAGTTTTAAAACATTAACAAGGTAAGGTTAGATACATACTTTTTATCCCGGACACTTTTGTTACACGTTAAAATTTTGTATTTAAATTTCGGTCAATGAGTTAGAAAACATTGCCTGAGAACGGGCTCTAAGTGATAAGAAGTGAAATATCGCAAAAATACAACTAATATGTAAAAAAAATTTATAATTTTAAAATAATAGTATGTAATATAGGTAATCAAAACGATATTCATTTTGTATTAGATGCAACAGCTATAAAATTTTAATTAAATACAAATAGTTTAGTAATATACTAAACAATAGTAAAATGAGAAATATTAGCAGTTTTTTTAGCGGCTTTTGCTAGCATTGTATTGGGCTTTCAACGTGTATGAGAAAATTCTGGGTTTGAATGAACATATCAAGGGAAATTTTAAGTGTGTTATTTTTCATGGTAATGAGTTGTGTCAAAAAGTGTATATTTATGCTCATTTTATTAGGTCTAAGTATGTTTTTTTCTATACTTGCTTTGCCTTATTTCCCTGGTCAAGAAAAATACGAGATACTTACATAGGTCTGAAAAGCCTACTTCTCTCTTTAAATTTATATTAATAGTTAGGTAGTAAATTTGGTGTTCATATTTGCAATACAGTGCAAAGAAAACACTGCATTCTTAGTATTTGCTAAAGTCCTTACCGTAAAAAAAAAATAGTTATTTCTTGAAACTTTTAATATTTTATTTAAATATTTTCTTACTCTGTGCTCAACAGTTGAAAAGGTTAAAATAAAAAAGTGTTACTATTATTCTTGTTCTTCTGTTTTGAAAAGTTTTTAAAACATTTGACAAAATGGTTGAATTAATTAAACATATGGTTGTGCATACAGTAAACTATATATGATCAGGATCGTTTTAAAATAATTATACTTAATTTATTTAATGCAGTTTTAGATCAAGATGTGATTTTTTTACAACTTATAGTGACCAGTAGATTGTAGGGGCCAGTGAAGCCTGAAAAAGATTTTTACAAATGAGAAAGTCCTATATGTTAACTAAGGACCCAAAGGATCCCTATATAAAATATCAGTACTATCGGTTCCAGGAGTTTTTCACGTGATTGTTATAACAAACACCACACAAACATACAGACAGACACCGTAGTATAGTTATAAATGGTATTGTTTAACATATAAAAGACATATTTCGGTACATTATTGATTAATCTTAAGTAACCCAAATCGCAAATCCTACACATTTAGAATAGAAAAGGCTAATTACTGAAATTAAATACATTCTATGCATTAATTCTTTTTAATAATATTCACAATACGTTTAATCTAACGAAGTTTATATAGTCTGTGACTTATATAATCACTGCAGCACAATTGAAAAGGTTTTCTTATAAGGGTGAAAGAGAACCCACCGCTTAGTCGTGTTACCAGCAACCATGCTAATCGGGATGCATAAATGAATACGTAGTTTTTTTATTTCTATTTATTTATTTATTTTTTTTTTTTTGAGGGAGAGCCAGGAAAAAAATGCAATTACGCACGCAGGTGGCCAGCCCTGTAGTGTGGGACTCCCCTAAAAACGGGTTTACCCACTAAAAAACCTCCTATACTCTTTAGGATTCTAACCTGGGAGTGTTTATCACATTACTTCAGGCTAGGCCTAAATTTGGCTTAGCCCGTGGGGCTCGCTCCTTATCCAGCCGCTCGGTCAAGGGATCTGGGCCACTTCGCGGTCCAGATCGGGTTTTCTTTTCCAGGAGGATGCCCCGGACGAACTGTGACAAACAATCCCAGTTCCCCTCATCCTCCATTATCTTTTCGCAGACCGTATCCACCGAAAAAAACCCCGAGTTTTCTTGTGGCCTCCAGGCGGGGCCTTTCCCAACGCGGACAGCGGAAGAAGGTGTGTTTCCCGGGAACGCCCCCGGCAGTAGATGCAATCCGGTGAACCGGTCTTGCCCATCCGGTTCAGGTACGACTTGAAATAGCCGTGACCTGTCAGGAACTGCGTGAGTTTAGTAGTCCACCCCCGCCATGGTTGAACCTGCTCGATGAGTCGCGCAGTCCATCGTCCTCGGGTTCGTGCTCCGAACTGTGTTGCCACTGCTGGAAGGTACGGGCACGCTCTTCGGATCTTGCTGCGTCCTTGCCGATCTCGCCTTGTCTCTGATAAATTGCCTTCCTCTCCCCTGCCAAGAGCTTGACAGGGATGACTCCGGCAAACCAACCAGGACGGCAGGCTCGGATACTGTCCGATAGGCGGAACACACCCGGAGCGCAGCTTGACGCTGAACCCGGGCGTGTCGCAACCTATAACATTCCTTGGTAAGAGCGTCTGCCCACACCTCTGCCTCATAAAAGAGCACGGACTGGACTGCGGACATAAATAACCGTCTTTTGCTGGACCGAGGACCCCCGACATTGGCTATCATCTTACTAAGATAAGAGACCACCTTAGCAGCCTTGTCCGCCGCCGAATGGAAGATCTGGTCTCTCCAGCTTAACTTATTGTCCCACCATGACTCCGAGGTACTTGGCGGCACGCGTTGACTGGACCACTTCCCTTCCCACTCGCAGCGGGACGACGGTGTCAATTCTTTCTTTGTGAGAATCACGATCTCCGTGTTGCTCAGAGCAAGCGAAAGAACCGTGATCGGACATCCAGGCGTTGACCACTCGCATGACCTGGTTCAACTTTAGCTGGGCCAGCTCAAAAGTTTTGCGTGCGGCGAAGAGAGCCGCAACGCCATCGGCGTACCCAACTAAGACGGTTTCCTCTGGCATCTCGTATCTCAGGAGGCTGTCATAAACGATATTCCAGAGATCCGGGCCGAGTATTGAACCCTGTGAGGCACCAGAGGTGACTTCCACCGTCCGCGCTCCGTCTCGAGTGTCGTATATCAGACGCCTAGAACGGAGGTAGTCCTCGATGAGCCGCAACAGATACGTTGGAATACGGAAGGTGTCACGAAGTGCATCCAACATATCGACCCATCTCGCCGAGTTGAAGGCATTCTTGACATCAAGCGTAACAAGAAGCACTACTCGGCGGGAGAAATGGTTGTGGCTCTCGTATGAGAATCGGGAGAAATGAATACGTAGTAGGCCTACGTTTTTTTACCGCGATCGGCGACTAATCCTTTGGAGAGTAACTAATTGATGATTACACTGAAAAAACGTACTCTTAAAAGCGCATTGTTATCCATGTGGTTATAACAGTATCCAACAGGACTTTCTTGAAATCGTGTAGTTTTCCATTCGTCTGTGTGAAATTTCTTGATAGAAAGATCCTAGATACTAGACCCTTGGTGCATAGGTTCCTTAGGATCCAAAGAATAACCCTATTTTTATAGAAAACTAAAAGTAAAGAGGCAGTCTGTCTGTATGAGCGCTACTTCTTTCGTCCAATTTTAACAAATCCTCCGAGGCTCTGTTGTATCGGTTTATCAGTATTTAATTTAAAATAATTTACTTATTATTTTTGTTTATTATTTTATGTAATAAAAACACAAAGCCTTAAAATGTATACCTAATGGTACAAATAGTGTTAGCACATTATGGGAACATGAGTTGAGTTAATATTGCAGAACAAAACTGATTTTGTCCTGCAATTTTAAATCGTTCGGTTAACAGTATGACTCGTATACCACAGAGCCAACTCATCACACAAACTTGTACATGTTATGATAATTCATCAAACATATCCGTAAAATTTATGTTTTATCAATTATCAACGTCAAACACCTTACTATTAAATATTTATTGAACTTTTTTTATTGGAAATATTTATTAATTTATTTTATTCTCATATAAGAATATTTTTCTTGTTTTAGTCAATATTATATATGTTTTACTTTAAGTTTGTTACAGTAAGATTTCTCTCGTTTTTATTTTTTAATTTCTACATCTTTAATAAAAATTCAGACGATTATGTATAGAAAATAAATGTAATAAAACTTGTTTTGAAAAATCCTACCTCTCTTTAAGCAGTATAACGAAATATATGACATCAAAATGTGTTAATTCTATAAAGGATGCGCAATATTAATTTGAAAAACATTTCAATTCCCAATGATGAGAAGGGGGTGATAAACCTCTCTATGTTTATTTAAATTAAAATAACGTTGAGATTAATACAATTCTAATTGGTTATGTATGTTCACGGTAATTAAAATACACAGCTAAATCTTAATGAAGTAATGAAAGATTTAACATTGAATGTAATAAAACATGAAGAAAGTCAAGTGATTACTTCAAGGTACCTGAATTAATACTCCAATTTGGAAGCCCTCTCAGATTTAGAATACAAATGGCCTTTAGCTGAAACGGTTATTCGACTTTTCCGGGTTCGAGTAATTTATTCATGTCGAGTACTTTATGGCTCTTTGGTCCAGCCATTTTATCAATTTATATGAATGAGGAATATTAGTATCTTAATCTTTATATAACGTTCAAGCTAGACATACCTAGCCTTGCAGCGCAAAAGTGTGGTTTTGCTAAAAGTTTATAAAACTGGTACTATGTAAATTTCACTATGTTTCTTCCAATTAAGGGGCTTCAGAGAACTTATTTAAAAAACCTGTTCCCAGTTACCATTACAGGGAATAAATAAATGTCATATTAATAAAATCTAGTTTGTAGAGTAACGCTTAAAGCGTAATCATTGTGTTACGGGCCTAACACCTGTTGTCAGTAACATCAACGCTTTAGGAATTGTTACTGCCATACGTTGAAAATATTAAGCTATGTTTCAATATAGTCATACACAGGGAGGTATTAAAAGTGAAATAGGTAAAATTCGTTAAATTGTTGGGAATAATATTGCAGGTTTCTTAACAGGTTAGGTAAACAATTGACTAAAACAATTTTTTCTTATGTATGTTTTAAACCAAATTTTAAGTATATAAATATATGTTACTTTCAATATAATATAAGTTTATTTTCTGAACTGGAGTATAATTAAAGTAATTAAAAATTACTACTAATACTATGCAATACGAAAAATTCAAAGGCAACGGATTAAACATTTTTTTCGAATTAGGATTGAAGGTTGCAATAGAGTGTGCAGTAGTAAGTCATGTGGAGTGACACTACTGTATATACAATATATATTCAAATCAATTACACATGTCCCAAAGACAGCTGCAATTATGTTATGTGTGTTCGCGATTAGTAGTCCCGTCACATATCCAGAGCATTATATGTACATTGGGTATATTGATGATGGGGTTAATAATATACTGATAGGACTTGTAGGAGAGGCAACTTGAACCGTCGGTAAAATAAAAAAGGGCTCATTCAGATATATTAGTCGCATAAGGTTGGTATAAATTTCAATATTTGAAATGATTCATTGTAGATTTGTAAAAAAATTATTAGATCATTAAGGAATTGCTGCAATGAAATCTATTTTTATATCCCCTAAATGTTCTTCTCATGTTTTAAATGTAATGAAAAAATTAAATCTACGTTATCTCGTTACGTTGTCAATGGCGCAGTGTAGCGGTTATCGCAAGATAACCAGATCAAGCAACGTAGAGCGTGGCTGCTGCTTGGATGGGTGACCACCGCTGAGCGATCCTGTCCTTGCAAGCAGCCCGCCAGCCCGGCCAATGGTGGTGGTTCGGAAGTCACCTTTAAGCGGTTGGTCCCCAGATTAAGTGCTAGAGAGGGCTTCTTAGCCCTAACTACGCCTGGTAGAATAAGACATCTTTAATATACTTTCACTTTATCTCAGTTGATCACACCTATAGCGTTACTGTTGAGTTTATCTCCATGTCTTGGCACAGCCTTTGAATGTGATGGTATTACAGTCTTGACAATCGGGGGTCATGTTCGTCTGAAGAGATCATGAAAAATTTCGGCGACAAAGAAGCTCAAAGTCAACTGTTTACATAGTTTCAAAATAATAGACTTATATAATAAAAATGTAATGCAATCTTTGTGAAAAGGTATTCTCATTGCCTCTTAAGTTACTCAATTGGGTACACTATGATGTTTTATACACGAGCTCTAAGCACAGTAAAGTAACCGTGTTCTTTAAACATAACGTAACCAGTGGGAAGGGTTAATTTAATGTGAATGTTGAACTGGAACTAAATTCCAGATTTCAGGAGTCAAGTGTATGTCAGCGTTAAATTCCAAACGCTGGACTAGGAGGGAGGTGATTCAGAACTGAACTCAACATTCACATTGAATTAACCCGTCCCAAATATAGTGCTAGACAACGTTAACTACTACTCAACCTTATAACGAGTACTTTACATTCCTGGAGTATCGATAGGGAGTCACACAAAAACCAAATTGCAATACAACACTAAACACAAATAATTATCATTGGATATAAAATTAGTTTCCATCGGGACGATTACCTAAAATTAAAGTAACGTTATTATGACTGGATGGTTAAAGCTAAATTTGCAGCCAATGATTATTTTGATTCTCTACATCCTTATAATCTTATTGATCCTTATTTATTCTATGACTATTTCGAGTGTCTATTTATAATAGCTTGATATTTGTCTTTTCTACTACCATATCTACTGAACTTGCGTAAAACACAAACACTTAATTCTATACTTCATTTATAGAAAAAACACTACAGTGATTATTAAATTTAATTTTTGTGACGCCTTTCGTGTTCAAGAAATCAGATCCACATAACTGAAATAAAAGTGGTTAAATAAATAATACAAATAATTTAGACTTGGATAAAAACACGTGTCATTAAAAGTAAAAAGAAAAGCAATTTTAAAGACTAGGAAGTATGTCTACTGTATATGTAAAACTTAATATTTAATTAGATTAAAGGCAGTAACGGTGGTTTTTGGAAAGGACCAGGTTCATTATTTAGTTGTTATGTATGAAAATTGATTTGTAAGTATGGAGGAATTTTTTATTTTGGATTTCTTTTAATAATTTTAATTGTGAAAAGCAGTGTCCTGTACGAAGTGTATGTTTTGCCATGGCCGACCTGTCCTCTTGTTGATATTTCAGACATGTTCTTAATTCTATTTTAAACAGATTTAAGAAATAAAATACTTATATTTGTTGATGGTAATTAGTGATACATTATTACTTTATTTTTTATAGATTATATTACTGATAAGCCAAAATATTAGTTAGGGATAGTCAGTTGTATACAGAAAAGACAGCCTAATCCTATTACTATCAATGAAATTGAATCGTCAACCGAGAACATGATTCTTTCAGAAAACCGACAGAACTGTTTTCTCCCGTGTACTACTGAGACTCCTAAAGCCCGAAAAGAAATACAACATATATTTGTTCAGTTTCAATAGAATTGGAATACCAAACCCTAAAAAAGATCAAATTAAAACCATTCAGTCCCAAACTGTCCAGGGTTACATAAATATGATGGATAGAAGGTTATTTCTGCAGGTAAGCGTAAACATTACAGTTATAGAGTGATTTGTGTGGATTAGCAAATCAATTATTCTATAAAATACATTTCAGGTCTTCTTGGCCTCTCTAGTTGAATAAAATATTATGTACAAAGTAACTGTTGTCGCTATATCGTTTTTTTAAGTGTGTAAATATTGATACATTCGACTAAGCCAGCATATTTTACAATTAATCGTCAATTATTAACTTTTATTGTAATATATGTACAGTGTTTATTGAAATAGAAAATAACCTACAGAAGATTCAAAGCCAAATATATTACACATCACTTCACTTCCCGTATATATTTGCGTTTTCAAACATTGTGTGTTGCCAACGCCTGCTATCGACATCTCTCTATTACAAAGCTGTGTCTCGTATTCCACCAGCTTCCACATGACTTGCCAGTATTAATTCAATTTCCGTTGATTATTGCTTTTATATATAGAAATATATTTATTTCAACTTCAAAGTGCTTAAATTGTCAAAACTTGTATTTATACTTTCGTACATGCTACAGCTATACGAATATTACTGGGCATATTAGAAAGCGGTCGCCATTTTTAAACTTATTAAATCATTCTTAATGTTGGACTTAGTGTAAGAGGTTGTGGAGTAATGCTTGGTAGGACGTAACCAGTGATCTCGTATCTTTTACTCTGTAATTTAAACCTAAATCTTCATTTAATATAAAATGTGTGCATGACAATAAAAAATGCCCATAAGGAGGTTTCAAGAGTTCAAAGAATAGACTACTTTTAGAAAAAAACTGTTATTTAATGTAACAAAAAATGCGAACAAAAAGTTTTACTCCGGTAGTTTATACATTTGCAACAAATCTTTTTGCGCACTAATTAATGTTATATGTTATGCCACTCTAATATTTAAGGAATTTCTTACTCACGTAGCGACAAAATTACAGTATTTAAATGAAATAGGTTTAGATCTAGAAAATTCATACGTTCCGTAAAAATTCTGGATCTTTATTAATTATGGATCTTTAAAACTGAAGTTTTTTTTTTGTAAAGGCTATCTAAACTCATTTAGAATCATTGCTTTTGCTTTGTTAAGACAAGTTTAAAATGACCGTTTTCATAATTTTAAAAGGCTCTCCACCTTTAAACATGCAATAATTATGTATATTAATGCCATTATCTGAGATATTTTAATTCTTGATGTATAGGCTACATTAGTCAAACTGTATTACTGGAAAAGTATCCTAATCTTCTAGGAGAAAAATCACTGAGGAAATTAATTAATTCATATGAAAACAATATACTGTTTTCTATGGTTTTAATATAAATCTTGGTTAAAAATGTCATATATCTCAAATTAAAATATGCTATGAAATCATATTTTTATATACATTCATTTATTTCGTATTATATTTTAATTGATACTATTTCAGAGTCTATTCCCATTCATTGTTAAAAATTCAACGTAACATTTTAATTTCAATATCTGAAAATTAAATGCTTTTTAGGTCATTGCTTCAGGTCTTCTTTCATTTAACACCCAGTTTGCGTAATGTTGAGAGACGTGCAAAGTAGCAGACAAAAGACACACAAAATAATATAATTTTGTTCCGAGGATTTTAAGCAACCCCAAGCCTATATAAAGTGTAGATTACTATTATACCGTGTAAATCCAATTTGAATATTTTTTATATGTTATAATATTACATCCAAATCATATAATATACATGTTATAATATTACATCCAAATTACATCCACACCAGTTTCTATCAGTCTAATTCGTATATTTTAGGATCTAGAGGTTTATAAAAATGAACTCATTAATCAGTTATTATCAATGTTATCTATTTTTACGCTAATTGGATTTTTTTTAAACATTCAAATTAATGTAAAGCAATTTTAATTGTAAGTGAAAGTTTTAATCGATTTTCAGTTTGCAATTATGTAATATATTAAAATTTGTCCCAAATTGCTCGTGATGTTCTTACCAAATACTTGGCCAACTCAAATACACGGCTAAGAAAATAAAAGATCCCCTCTTAAAAATTAATAGGCTCAATTTTAGTTAGTGACTTAAATATTTGTTTATCTAACTTAAAATTAAAAGATATACAGTTTGTCCTTTGTATAGGTTTTATCCTTGGATTCCTCTTATAGATGAATGTGGTAAATCAATCAATGGAATGTAGACTTGATATATTGACTGCAAGCAACTGAACTCTCCACAGCTGAAACACTCAATGAGTTATAAAATGTAACCTAAACCGTGTTAACTGACTAGTGGTTACGTTGCTAACGTCTGCTATAAAAAAATCGTGTAAGAAATTAATTACAAGGGCAGTACAAAAGTATATTGCGGAACGACTCACGTTGGTGATAATTCAAGGTAAGTCATTACACATGCAGTTGAATTATTACTGCAAAATTTAAAGACGTTATTAAAACTATTGTAATCATTTTCAAAACATTCTTAGATATTTTTTTGTTTTTTAATTCATTAGACGAGTATAAAAGTTAATGTCTGGGTTATTTTAACAATTTATTTAGTAGGATTCATAAAGAGATCTAAAAATCAGGACTATTCCTATTTCAATATTTGTTTCATTGATTAGGTGATTTAAAATATTGTCATTCAGGTTGAATAAAAGCGTTTGATAAGATACTTAAAGATAATAAGAACTCTCGAAAACTTACACTCTTAAATCCCGAATTTAAATGGATTAAAAGTTATTGTCGAACACCTCCAATGGCAGGCAGGTGGATAGTTTCCCAACACTGGATCACCCACTCGTGGGAAATCCACAATCGTTGTTTTCCGAATCAGTTATTTTCAATGCATGCTGAAATCAAATAATTATAAACAACCTGTTTTATGACACAACGAAACCTTTTACCTGTTATATTTATATAATAAATATATATATATATATATATATATATATATATATATATAAAATGAAATCAATTTTTATATACATTTATGCATTTAATATTATATTAAAATTATTACTATTTCAGAGTCCATTCCCAATCATTGTACAAGATTTAACGTAACATCCTAATTTTAATTTCTGAAAATTAAATGCTTTTTATATCAATGGTTTCAGATCTTCTTTCATGTAACACCCACTCTGCTTAATGTTGACAGACATGCATAGTAGCAGCAGGTGTGGAAATAACTTACTTTGTTACAACTTCACTAGCCGCGTAACAATATAGTTGACTTTGAATGGATGCTCAGAAAAGCGCTACAGCTTTGAGAAAGATTTTAAACCTGCTGGAAATAGCTTGAAAGTAGTTTATTAGCTCAATATCCACAGACGGAATGTAAACACAAGAAAGCGTAATACATCACCTGTTTGTCCCATTACTTTACATTAAGGAGGCAATTTAAGTATTTTATTTTAAACGTAGATTAACTCAGGTAATTGGTTCGAAGAATCTTGTAAAAATAAACTTATCATGTGAGATACGTAAAAAAATGTATTTTAAAGCAGATTTCTATCTGTAAAATCTCCTACTATTACGTTCTCATTAATCTAAATCCACGTGCTTGTTGTTATGATATCTGCCCTAGTACAATACGGTATATTAAGAATCTATATGTAAAAACCGTAAAATAACAGCCATTTTTAATATCTCCAAATTTAAAATTTGTTCTAATTTTTAATTTAAAAAATTATAGATTTTGAAGTATATTTAAATATAGATACTGTGTATACCGTTCTCACACTGTCCATGTTTATAAATATATGTTGAATCATTCTTGATGCTGTATAGTATATATTTGGACAACCTGTTGGTGCACGAGTTAATGATTATTTTTAGTATTCATTAAAATATTAAACAAACTTCACGTATTTTATCCAATTGTAATATATTTAAGTTATAACTGAGACGAGTTGTAATTTTAGAAGCATTGCGATGTAGATTTAATACAGAATGTTTAGTATAGTTCTGAAAAAATTAAATGCCTCTTAAAACAAAAGAAAATACATATGTAGGAAGTTTTTTCAACATACATCATGGTACAACTCATTCAATTATCCCGCAGCTATAAATAGATTAACAAAAGAGATAACATAATAACACACCGATGTATAATCAGTGCGTATAAGTAGTTTAAAAAATCAAAATTAGTGGAATTATAGAAGGGTTATTCATAAAGGTGGAATTAATTTAAGACACATTGCACCTACGTTTGTAGTTATAAAGAACGCTATTTTGTAGATAAGTGACAGTAATGTCAGAAACTGGACAAACCGCAATCAGCACCGTAACAGCGAACACCTGGACTCTAATGTGCTCGCGGTGTCAGCTGTGGACGTGACGGTAATATAATAGCTCGTGATGACGTCATTAGTTGGTTACAAAATAAGTCTGTTAATTTACCTTTATTCTTTGTACCTTCACAGTGTTTGGTTTCAACCATGAATTGCTTATTGTAAAATAGTATACCAGAAATAATCAGTAAAATGTGTTTAAAGGGATTTTTACTGTGTTTACAATAGCCATAGGTGCTAAAATGTTACTACATGACGACTTTGTACATGTAGTAATACATATCTATCTGTATGTATTATAGATTTTAATAATACATATTTTTTCCATTTTTTAATAAACACATACCCATAGCATATTTTCGATAGCATAGTTACCTTCCTTGCTAGCTTAAACATTTTATGTACTCACGTTTTAGTTATGGATTTGCAGAACATATTTGAAAATCCCATTTGTATTGGATATTACTCCATTCCAGTGGATGGAGAAGTAATTTTATATGTAATACATTTGTAAAATTATCAATTAGTAAACAATACTAAATAGCAATATTTCGTACTAATAGTAGATTTAATTTTGTTATTGTTATAATTGTGAAATTCACAAATTTCAATAATCGCTTACTGGTATTTGGAAAATAAATATTACAAATTTCAAACAAATATAATAGTTCATTACCTTGTCTAAGTATTGGAATGAAATGTATTGAATGTTAAATAGAAACGATTTTACATTATTTGTATAAAAAATATTTCGTTTAATCTCTCTCTCTCTCTCTCTCTCTCTCTCTCTCTCTATATATATATATATATATATATATATATATATATATATATATATAAAAACAAAGCATATAATCACTCATCAGTAATTCTCCGATTCCCCGATATCATAGAGATTTGAAATTAGCCACGCGTGTACTTCACGACTTAAAGATAAACACGAAAGCATTATCATAAATGGCACATATCTATAGAGGTTGAAATAGATTTGTGCACCTAGAAGAAATAAATATTTCAGTTTTTAAACTTTTTGGAAAGATATAGAGACTTTTTTAAGTCCTGGAAAGATAAAATTTGACACTCACTTGTCTTATGCTCTAAAAAGACAAAACAGGATTTTTTATGACGATCCAACTATATGGTTACCACTCCTGGAACTATTAAGTCTTTCTTTTTAAACTTCCTAGTGGCATACACAATTTTAATAGGACATTTGAAATATGCATGTCTTATTCTTTCAACAGACACAATAAAAGTATTTCACGAAGAACTTTGGACAAATGAAGACTTTTCAGAATGAAAGACCTATTTATGCATATATGTTCTTAATTACTACACGAAGGAAAATGGCACTACTGCGCTAGAAATACCCTGGTCCTAAAGACAAGAATTACGAATATACTTTCTAGTAATATATTAAGATTATAAGGCCTATAAGTAGACGCTTTTCGACTAAAGTGGGCGTCTCAGACCAAATATCTTATTTCGTGGCAACAAGATAAACTCCACAAGGACATTTGAAATATAATTAATCTTCAAGCACTAAACCTGAAACCAAGCCCTAAACTTAACTCTTTAAACTTAAAGTCCAATTTTCAGAAATTGATTAAAATATTGCAATATCTTTCAGTGTATAACACTTACTTTCAACATATTATTTCATTAATTACGGATATTCATGCGACATAGATACCTTTATTCAATAGTAACTAGTGTGCGTAGCCGTGGGTAACTGCTAGTTTATAATATAAACAATAATATTTAGTAATTTTTGCAATATTAGTAAATTATTTGAATACATTATAATAGTAATATTAAGCTTCTCCGAAATGCTACTACTTCCCCATATGGTAATTGGCGTTATACTGTAAGATATAGGTAGCCCTTTAACCAGGAAATCAAGAAAGTGAAAGAACGTGAAATCTTTAGTCAAAAATGCATTTAACTCGAAACAAAATATTTTGATGATAATAACCGAAAAGTGTTTATATTACCGTTGCTGCGATGAATCTTTTTCAGGTAAAAATTTAAATCGTGAGAGAGTTTTACTCTACAAATGACTAGATGTATATTTTATTGTGAATAATCATGTCGCGTGATATATATTTAAGTAGTATCAAACATTAAAATTCAGTTACATTTAAAACTCATGACATTGTAAAAAATAAACAACATAGATAAAATAAACACTAGGTTTTTACGCATTCGATAGCTGGAAAAACCAAATTAAATAGTATAAATTATAGTTTTACGTACAGATTACTTTGGTTATGAATATTTAGTCAACGAGTAAATATTTTATAACTACAATATTTTTTTATAAAATAAAGTAAGGATTAGATGGGTTTATTATTAATTTAATAAATATTTGACAATATATAAAATTATTTAAATTCTATTTGGTTACCTTTTTGGTCTAAGTTTATAGTTACAAGGAGCATTTTGTATTTATAAACGTACACTTGATGTCATGTTTAATCTTTAAGAACATTACTAGGTTACCTAAGAAACATATACATTTCTAGCATTTATCCTAAATTAAAATTATGAAATCATTCCCTCTATATTCTATTCAAAAAACCAATCCCCTCCAAACTACCTGTCGAAAGGCTGACGCAAACGCAATAAAACTACTTACTTTTCTCAAAAACATGCATACACATTTCCATATTTATTTTTATAACAGTACTAAACAATCATATAGAATCTTCAATAGGCTGAAAAACTCCATTAAGTTGGTAAGGTGTTAGACAATATCCAAGATTCATTCACAATCCTTATGAAGAGGATTGTGAATGAATCGCCCTTTTGTGGTTTGGAAACGATTCTCGACCCTTCCACCTACAATCACTCGCCCAGTAACCTTCTCGTCTAAGTTTGGTGATATTTCATAAATCTTTCTTGTAGGTCATTTATAGCTGCCCACTTAGTTACTTTTCATTGACAAAAAACACACTCAATATTTTACCAAATATTACTAAAATACCTACAAATGAAACAATACAATATTACTGTACGTTATTTATATTTTAATAACATGAGATATGTTGTATAATTTGTATGAACTATGTGGCGCACAACAAAACCTTGTGACATAATATTAAAATGGTAATGTCAGTGAAGCACAGTTAAATTACGACTGGCCATTATGTATTTTAATGGAACTTAAGTCCAATACCAAAGTCATTTCTTAATGTTCACCTCTTAGAATGAATAATTATGTATAAACTTTCATATAATTAGTTCAAGGTTTAATGATATCTAGAAAATGTCTTGATAAAACAAAATTTCTATGCTTTGGTGTGTCAAAGAAAACTCATTAAAAACGGTGGCAACACTCAATATTGTAAAATCACTTTTTAGTCTCTTTTATTCGTACAAGTAATTCCTAAAAAAACTCTAATATAACGTAGTATTACTGTTATATCAGATAGAGAATCAGTTTCTTAATGAAAATCATTATTAAAAAGAGTATCCATATCAAAATTAGGCATTATGATAACTGCATTTATCTTGACCATCAGGAATAATATGTGTCATTTGTTATTAAATGTAGACTGAGTGTGTTAAACTGATGTTAGACTGTAAGGATAATGTATCAAACAAGACTGGGATATGTATTTTAACAAGTCAAAGGCTTTGTTGTACTGAAATAATGTGAAATAGCACAATACCCTGTAGCTCAAAATTGAAATTGTGATACTTTACATGTAAATTACCTATTTCATGTTATATGCAATTTAGGTCTAAAATCATGCGTAAAGTATGTAAGAATATAAGATGTAAGAACGTACTAACGTCTACCTAATATTCATATTTCTTTCATTTCAAGTATTTCAATACAAAGCGTGCTATGAAATTTAACATTCTACACAACAATGTTTATTTCTCTTACAACGTGAAGCGGCGTATATTATTTGTAACTTACAACACTCACCTAGTGAGAGGTTTACAATTACAGTTTTACATTTGGATTTTTTATTTTCATCCAAATTTTAAAATGTAAATAATTTATAAATGGAATTATAAATTTTGTATTTATAATTCCATAAAACAGTAACTATTTTGCATTGCAATCCATCATCATTTTTAGGAGTGAAAACAGTAAGGCATAAAGTTAAGGAAAAACAACAAAAGTTTTTGTTTAAAAAAAAAAAACTAATTTAATAATAAAGATGGACTCGGTGAAGCTCAACTTACAAAAATACATTGAGTTGTTTGTGTGTGTGTGTCTTAAAATCAAGCATATGCTTGGATATATTTTTGATCAATGACATATTACATTTGTATTTTAAAATCCATTTAAAACATCAGAGCCAAATAAGTAAAATCGGATAAAGCCTCTCAAAGTAAGTATTCCTATTTCGTTTTATATCAAAGTAAGCCGTGAAAGGCGTGTCTGGAATCTGTTTATCTTTTTTTTCCTTTGATATCACAAAACAATGTGCACTTCTTGTTGAAGATTTGGTAAATCGCATCATTCACACTTCTAACAGACTAATCTTTTGTTTGAATCTCTTTTGTTATTAAGTTTCAATCTCTTTTTATTGTATTTCTCTCATTGTTATATTATTTCCTCAGATTTACGTCAATTATTAGAAAATATAATGTATTGATTTTCACATTATAATAGTTTCAGTTCTTATAGTAATAAGAATAGTCTTCTAATAATGAATAGTCTTTGATTTATTTTGTTTGAGGTTTTAACACTTGAAATATAATTATTACCACACATAAGATATCTCTACTTAAAATAACAATTTTAACAAATGTACTCCTAATAATGTTTAATTTTAGATATTCTTTTATAGAATTATTTATACATTTTGCTGGTAAAATTATTTAGTGATTAGTATTTTATTATCTGATATGACTCTGTACAAACTGCTTGGTTATGTATTTTTTGTAATTTCTTTGGATGTAGTACTAGTTTCAGAAACGTAGCAAACAGACTTTATTAGAAAGTTATTGATATTCATGTTTTACAAATAGAATAAATATGACAATGTTTACTCTTCAGAATTCCCATAGATCAACGAAACTATTTTGGTATCTTAACAAAATCTATCGACTTTGAGATAGTGAAATATGCTTAGTCTTTAGGACTATAATTTACTCTTATTGTTTTAATTGATGTAGACATCAAGGGAATCGTCTCTTCAATTCCAGACTAGGTCACATAATTATTAGAAGGAAGCGTATTTATACATTTTAATACAGGGTTAAATGTTTGATAGATTATGCCATAAGCTTATTTAAAATAATTATCTTTAATTATCTAAATCTACTTTTCAAGAAAAATAATTAATCTCTTTCTAAATTCTATCGATCATACAAGGCAAGGCAAGCTTGTTCATAATAGACACTTTTACGATACTCGATGACGTATAATACTATACTTACTCAATCACCTACATTACACAGCTCCCGAAAATCAGAAGATTAGGTATTGAGGCTGAACAATAAATTTTGCCAATATAATAAATTAATAGTCAGGTATTTTGGTGATTTTATTTTAATGTATTTCAGAGATATGGTGTGTATTAACCATTGATATTATATATGAGGATTCACTTCTGGCTGGTGTCCGTCTGTTAACGAAGAGTAGCACCAAGGCCCGTCCGGATCATACTGTAACAGTTGGTAGTTTTGTCATTTTCTCCTTTTTGTGATAATTTACATTAATTTACTTCATCCTAATAAATTCTCACTTAAATTTTATTTTTATTTTGAAAAAAAAAATTGATTTATCCATTTTTTACTTAATATCTTTAAGTTATACTAAAAATTCTTACAGTTGGAAATTTCACCAAAGTACTTTGTGGTGACTCGTTCTCACGCACAGGCTTTTTGTAGCACATGTGAGACAATAAGTAGGCCTACATTAAAAATGTATCTTTTATTAATTTTATTTGCTGAATAAATGATTCTGATTTGATTTAGTTTATACCCTCTGTTATACCTACCTGTAAAGTAATATATTGAGTCACTTAAATCTGCAATACCCGGTGCATATACAAGGGTTATATCAGATCAGTAACCAGAAATATTGAGATATTGGGATGCACGACCATCGTGTATACTAGTCTACAGCCAAGGAGGACTGTTGGAGTTGGTGGGGATCACTAGGAGTAAGGGCTGTTGCTAGCATAGACTAAGGACGTGTCATTTTTTCTAGGGTTTTTTCTAGGTTTTTATGGTAGTTTTTGCTAGAGAGACTGGTCTCCTCTTTTTCCAAAGTATCATGGCTGAGATTTTCTTGCCCAGAATCCTTCCTTATGGATCTAGGACAGGAAGCGGCCTTTACCACAACCTTACGCATCCTGAATATCCTGTCCATTCAAAACAGCGCAAAGGTCCTTTTAGGACTAAATGCAATGAGAGGTTACTCAGCTTTATGTGCTAAGTGAGCAAAATCGATTCTTAGAATCATGAAGAGGGACGGATATACATGTCATACTTAAATTTAATATGATTTCAAAATCTAACTAATATACATTTTAGTGGAACTACATTTTATGATGGGCTAACTTTTAATTGGCTTAAACTCAGATTTTAGAGTAATTAACGAAACAACACTTACACGGAGTGACTGTTTATCATAATGTGTTACATTAAATAAGAAGAAGCTGAAGGCCTGACTTTTATAACAGTATAACAACTTCAAATAATAGCACAACTTTCATTGACAAGGTGTTAAACTGTTGAACTCACACTACGTGTGTGTGCTTTTAGCTTCATTCATTAAAGAACATGGATCATTTTATTCTAAAACTTAAGAAATATTTAAAACTATTGATAAGGAAGACCAATACGAATACTAACTAAAATATAGTAGTCGTGTTGATAAACATAATGCACCTCTCTTTATTTTGTGGTTAGGAGAAAACCATCAGCTGAAAACTTCTAGATTAATGTTTAAATTTTATCTCCTCTTTAAGGCCTTATTTTCCAGAACTACAATTACTCAGTTGCAAGCCACAGAACACCGCCACACTTATTGCGGCAGTCGGGTCTATTCTTTATCAGAGATTTAACCCAGCCACGCTTGCAGGAGATACTGGACGTTTTATTTCACTATATAATGAACGTACTATTGTATAATACGGGAGACCTGTAGACATCTTAGTAAGATTTAAGGTAACGCTGAAGAAGTCTTCTCCTTTCAATTAGTCAACACGAATGGTGAAAGGGTTCGCTTAAGTTTCAGATCTATAGCTCATTTCATTCTCCAGATGTCCTACTAACGGAGAGACAGGTAGATAATCTTACAGTAAAGAATTTGACACAAATATGATGTATCATTGTAACCATTCATGGAAAAATAAAGTTTTTTCCAAGTTTAAATTATACCTATGAAGTCTTACTCGATGTATCTTGCTACATGATAAATTAGGATTTTTGTCAACTGAATTGGGTTTCAGTGTTTAAATAATACTCTACATACAAGTCACTCACTAAAAAATTATATTCCATGTATTGGAATAGTTAAGCTACATGTGTTAATGTCACATGTTTATATCTTTTTTAAGAGTATTGAGTTTGTTTAAAAATTAATTTATTCTTATATTTTCTCGATGTAATCATAGTTATGGACAAGACCACTCAAAAATATTTGCTAACGCTTAGCCAATTTCACGGGGGTGACTCGCACTATTATCGAGCTCAGTGCTCATCAATTGCAAGTAAAGATTCATGCATATATGAAGCTACATAATTATGTAGTGTAAATATGTCTTTCAAATCTATAAGACGTTTTTGAGATATCGTGTAGACAGATATATAAACAAACAGCCAGATTGAAAAACATACACTACTGAAATTTGTCTAACACCATGAGCGATGCTAAATATCTGAATCTCTGCTAAATCTCTAAAACGAGCAATGGTTTAACTCAACGTTTTAATAGTATTCTATACATCAACCATAATAGAATGTAAAACAATGTACATTTCAAAGTCAAACATATAAACGCCTAATTTACTCACATTTATCTGAAGTAAAAAGAGTTTCTTCTTGATATTTAGAAGAACCCTTATCTTTCTAATTGCGTTTCATTAGTGTTGTTACCTATATCCTTGTTTGACTGTTTGTATAAAAAAACTCATCATAATTTAATCTTTGCGTGTTGTAATATTTTCCATATTTGTACAGTAGTTATTTAAAAGTGTTTCAATAAACGTAGAGAAACAATTATTTATTAGGTGGACCCACTATTTATTAAAACGTAAAAGTAACCTGCCTTTGGCATCTGTAACTTTAATAAAAGACTTGAAACAGTTAAAAAATTTTGTATTCTGGAATAGATTACGAGAATTTTTATGACAATCTTATTAAATATAGTCATACTAGACCTATCAGTCCAAGACTATACATTTTTAATAATATGAAAATAATTGCTGAGGAATACTACTAATAGCATAAATTAATTTTCTAATTTAACTTTCAATGAGACAATAGTTGGGTATAGAGAAGCTATTTACTGTTCGTTTCCATAAAGAACAATAGCGTTGCGACAAAATGACTTGTACCGCATTTCCTCTAAAGCACAGCCACGAGTAAACTGGGTTAAATAAGCACATGGACTGCTTTCCTGGCCAAAATGTTACCCGGGAGTATTACAGCTTGGTTCTCTTCTTATTTTATGTACTTAAGGTTGACTGATTGTATTTTCGTACTAGAATAATGTACACCACAGTTACCTTGATGGCTTTATAAAAGGAATGGTTCACTTTGTTTCTTTATGTATAATATTATTATATTATGTACTACAATTTGTTCCTGCAACTTCTTATTTTATACTTATGGAAATCATTCTAGTTGATTAAAATATAAATATAAATTATAGGCTGGAAGACTAGTAGTAACAACTGTTATTGTAAAAAGTTCACTAAAATTTGAATTTCCAACCACACTAAAAGTGTTAATATTCAATTGGGATTATACAATTGTAAAATTATTATATTATTGTAGGTAATAATGTAATAGCAGGAAGTTATTTCTGAGTTACTTTTATGAGAACCAGAAAATCAAAATTTTTGAGTTTATATATATAATTCAAATATGGATTTCTAAAAGATTTTATCTATATGAATTAAATTCCATTTTATTTAAAACAAATTTATTCCTATTTAATACAACCTCATTAGTTCCAACCATACCGTATTTCCCATACTTGTCTAAAGAAGATGGTTCCTAATTTATTGTGCTATATTAACATCTAGAAAACTAATAAAATCGAAATGTCTGCGCACTTTAAGTTTTCAAATTAATTTGTACGATTGAAACGCCCCTTTCCTAGGCAGACCTAATGTATATCAACTATTGAGGTTGTATACAATATACCTGCATATCTACATTCTCACAGATTTAGAAGAATTTGTTGGAACGTTATGTATTTCCATGGGTTTAACGGAGATCTAGCCAAGCATGGATTTTATAGAAATCGTATACAGGCCTGGCTGTGATATATAAAATTTCATTACAAATATGGCTTTAAAATAATTTTGTTTAAAAACTGTTAAGTACAGCTTACAATGAAAAGTACAATAGCAATAAATGATTCAAAGAATTATTATATAAAGAATTAAATAAATGATTCAATAAAAAAGGCAATATATACGGCTGTTACGTTAGTACGTATACACATCAATAGCTAATAATTATAATTATAATAATTTAAAGTTAATTACAAACAATTACAGTTTGTCCTACTGTCTATGTTCAATATTTCCATTGAACTATATTCAATAGAACGTCAATAAAACATATATATATATATATATATATATATATATATATATATATATATTGGAAGATTATTTAGGAAGCAGTTTGAGCCTGAAATTTGGCAACTATGAGGTAGGATTTCAATGATTGTTTCAGGTGCATTGCATTAAAACTTTAGGCATATCAGCTGTTTTCTGCACGTCGTCGTACTTTGATGACAGTGAGTCTTGTTATAGTGAAATATTTGGATTAAAGTGATAAGGATCCGAGTTCTTGACTTTTTTTAAATAATGATATAAATAAATAAATATAAATGTGTGTGTGTGTGTATATAATATATGTGTGTGTGTGTGTGTGTGTGTGTATGTGTGTGTATTGAACCGATTATGATGATATTTGTGTGTTTGGAATTGTCTTCGTCGGGAATAGGATGGTAAGTATTAAAATATCACAAAAGTTTACAGGATTCCGCCCCACTGGTCTCTAAAAGTTACGGAAATACCCGTAAGAAATGCATGGCAGCAAACATATGTTATTAAGTGAAAGAGCCTGTTCAAATTTAATCAGCTGTTCTTTGTAAACATATATAATGCAACAAAAGAAATATATGTTTATATCATTTAATTACCATTTAAAATTTCTTTACATTTATAGTTTGAAAGCATACAGTAAGCTTAAGAGAAACAGCAAATTTTGTTTCAACTGTTTCTGCAATCACTGTTAATCATAGACTTTACCATCCAGATAATACAATTCAAATTTTAATTTTTTACAATTCAAGACAATTATCTCTGCAAGTCAGATACGTACATTCATTACTATCATTATTTCGACATGCTTTTCATCGAACTCATCTAACCTGTGGCAAAAATACAAGAATAATATGGCAAAAGATATTTTACATCAAATTCGTGTCACTTCAAGAAATTCCGATCTTGAAATGAATGAGGAGATACACAATCGGGCCTTGCTCTTGATCGAAGACATGTGTTATCTCATGTGCGGTAGTTTCATTAGTCAGGTTAGGAATGCCAGCGCCAAATCGTGAAATGAATGACGCATTTAATCGAGAATTGGAACGGGAACGTGAATATGATCACCAGGAATTAGATTTAGTAGTTCAAACGAATGTACCCCTGATGAATCCCCAACAAAAGAAAGTTTATGATACATTAATGAAGGCAATTGATGATGGAAACGGTGGTTTATATTTCCTGGATGTCCCTGGTGAAACTGATAAGACATTCCTCATGTCAGTAGTTTTAGCCACTGTTCGTGCAAGATCCAACATTGCGGTTGCAGTTGCTTCTTCTGGAATAACAGCTACATTGCTAGAAGGATGTCGTACGGCACATTCTACATTACAATTACCGATAAATGTTCAATCTATTGAAGAACCAACATGCAACATTACAAGTGCTTCGAAACTTAAACCAACCAAAACTGTGAAACGGAACACGTTTGGTGGTAAGTAAATTGATGAACAATTTGATTTACGCCTCAGTACTCAAAGGAAAATTCAAAGGTGAGAAATTTCTCATTCCGAGGCCATTTGAGTTTAAACGGCTTCAACTTCCGATCCGTTTTGCAATTCGCCATGACTGTAAATAAGTCACAAGTCCAATCGTTGAAAGTTTGTGGTCTTAATCTTGAACATCCATGTTTTTCCTATGGCCAATTATATGTGGCATGTTCACGGGTCGGAAGACCTTCCACGTTATTTGTTTCGCGCCTAATAAAAAAAAAAAAAACAAAAAAATTTAGTTTATCGAAAGGTGCTACAATAAATGGCAAATAAAGAATAATTGAATAATTTATATATTTTTAATTTATATATATATATATATATAAATATATATATATATATATATATATATATATATATATATATATATATATATATATATATATATATATATATATATATATATATATATAGTTATATAGACTACTCAATCGGAACTCCCCCGTCGCTTGTATGCGCCTTACCGTACTCTTTGGTGAGACCCTTATCCACTATGTCATTAGGAACTCACGGTAGGTTCTACCCGACAGAACGGCGTCGGTATATCGAACTCACCTTCGCTGTCTTCCAACATACCGCACTCTGGCGTCACTACAACAGTCACGACGACCTCTGACGAAATTATATGCGGAACACCGTACTCTTTTGAAGAGATCCGCTCAACCCGACGGAACAGCCTCCACGGATTATACTCATATTTACCATTTACCGACAACCTGTACTCTTTTTTATTTACAACGTATATATAGCATCTGTATTTTGTTTACAGAGAATCGGGTTTTTGTGTGTGACCTAGTGTTACGTATATTGTCTTTGTGAGTGTGAATTGAGTTTAATGTTGTAACTGAGGACTGTTTTTAGTTGTTTTCCTTTAGTTTTGGCGTTTAAATCTTACAATAATTAACAGTTCTGTGAAAAACGAGTAACTACGATACAAGACGAAATGCTGATTCCAGAGAACTACAGCTATGTCTAAAGACGACCAAAACACAGGTAAGTTTGACCATATGTACTCGTACATTTCCTATGATATATATTCCATCATTACAAAGATGGCTAAATATTAAATGATAGCTGTTAGTTCGCGCAGTCATCGCTCCATCGTAATATATACGATAAGAAAATGTCTATAAAAAATAATCAAACTGAAACACGAAAAATCCAACAGCTCGGGGTCTTTACAGATCGGGATACCGATCCGGACGGTTGACAGCCTCATAGTCACGCCGGAAACAAACAACATACCATCGACAGAAGTGGGAACGAGGGTAGGGGAGGGGTTGTCACGAACACGACGACAACTCAAGTTTGTCAGTAAACGTCGGTGACTCGATGGGTGATATCGTTTCAACTCGGGTTACCGACGTGTTACAATTTAGTTTTTTTTTATCGGGGTCTTTTATATATAACAGGGAAGCGTACCACTACTGCCCAGTTAATCTCCAGTCCCCTCAACCGGAACATATCGTCCACTCTTCACGGAATCGGCCTACAGTTGTGCGAGTTGAGAGAGCAGTCTTTCAAGCAGAACCAACACGCGGTCGATCCAGATGTCGCGTCCACCCGTGTCTTCTACTCGGGAGAATAAACGGATAAGGATTCATGGAGATCAGAAAATGGAGGAGAACGCCGTTAAGGTCTTCCGCGCCACATTCGAGTCGGGCCGCGTTTTTTACAGTGTCGGGTATGAAAAAAACTCATCAATATGGGATTCAACCTAAACAGTGCAATCCACCAGGAAACAGGATGGAGCATCTTACACTACGCGGTGAAATCAACCGATTTCCAATTTGTTAAATTTCTACTGAGTGTTAACGCGGATCCAAACAATACAGACAAAAAAGGACGGACGCCTTTGCATTATTCCGTCTCCAAAAACTTATCCGCCTATGTGAAACTTCTGATTAAGCACGGTGCCGACCCGAACCGCGAGTGCAACGAACATCTTACACCAACAGCACTCGCCGTCGCCGAAGACAATTCAGAGATGCTGACACTCCTAATATCCCTCGGAGCCGACCCCGACCGTATCGTAGAGTTGGATGGCCAGCAGGTGACACCTCTGCAACTCGCAGTGAATGTGTACAATTTTAAAAATCGTACGGCTGTTGTTGGAGAATGGTGCGGATCCAGACAAAAGTGTCCCCGCGACGGGAGAAACAGCGTTACACGTCGCCGTACGCGTCCGTCCACTCGAGAGAAGACAGCTGATAGCTCTGCAATCCATGTTGTACACATTGATTGCGCGCGGCGCCTCACTCGAGACGACACGAAACGATAGTCTTACCCCATTACAGGTGGCCATATTGTATAGGAGATATGATGCGGCAGGGATTTTAATCAACGGCGGATCAAGACTGAACGGTACAATCGAAGGAGGTGAATTTCGGGGGCGTGCGGCATTTCATTTAGCTGCAACTTCGCTGGACGTCGATTTGATCGATCTCTGTTTTGAAGTATGGAGCCGACGTGAAAGTGTGTGACAGCTACGGGATAGACCCTCCGGCCAGTGTTTTGACTCACCCCCCCCCCCCCCCACCCCCCCCCCCCCCCACCCCCCCCCCCCCCCACCCCCCCCCCCCCCCACCCCCCCCCCCCCCCACCCCCCCCCCCCCCCACAAAGAGGGTGATTAAAATGTTCTTTGTGCGTTATAAATAAGGGAATATTACATAGTTTTAGTATGAATATGTTGAAGAACTGTATGCCCATAAAAATATTACTATAAAAGATATTAGTATGTTTCAAGGTTGTCTGCATAAATATATAAGGCTACTGGGCCTATAATACTGTATACTCAGTCTGTTTTATGAAAGCTGCAACCCTTTCCAGATTAAATAATTGCAAATTTTACTTTACTTTACTTTGCATCAAGGTTCATTTCTACATAGACAATATGAGTTTTATGGTAGTAAATGCCCAACGAGCCTTAATTAGTGAAGCCCTTTCCACGCCAATCAGTGTGTATTACTCCAACCTTCTGTAGGAGGACACTTTGATAATGCATTACCACTTATCTACAAATTCATAAAAAATTAATAACATATTAAATGTTATAAGCATATAATAATCAATTTCACCACTAATATAAACATTATTCTATATCCGAGTTCAGATATGTATTTCAGGGCCGAAAAAGATTACAGACAAACTAATTTTACCAAAATTTAGGTCTTAGAGATACAATAATGCTGCAGTAGGAGTCTAGGATTTATTTACGATCGTTTGTGTTTATTGCCTCTCTTAAATAACTAATTTTTCTTTAATGTCCGTGATCGTGAGATTCTGGCCTGGATTTAGATACGAAAAATAGTTTTATTACTATTTCTTGATACGTATAATACTATTTTTTTTCTATCATTATACCTTATTGTTTATGAGTTTTGAAATTTACAATTTGATATGAGTTAAAATTTCATGACATATTTATTATAGAAATTTGTAATGAATGCTCTTTTGCATGGAAGATATAACCTATACTATAGTATCGTTTCACTATACATTACATTTTTTTTAAATATACGTTCATACTTGAAACATTACTACGGATAAACCACCACTAATAAAAATGTGGTATATATATATATATATATATATATATATATATATATCTATATATATATATATATATATATATATATTGAGAAAATAATTTAATTGAGTATATCCAAATTATAAATATATATCACCCTATAACTATAATTTGAGTACCATATCCAAATAAATTAAATTATTTTCTCAACGTAGGTTTTTGGTAGATTTCCAATAATTCTATTGAACTTAGTTTGCGTAAGGAGATTTATATATTTGCGAACGCGCATAATTGTCATGTAATGTTAATAAATCCTAGTGCTCCACTCTTTCATTAGCTATAAGAAAAATACAGATACCAATTACAGATAACATTATTTTAGTTATAAATATTTGTCAAAAAACGATAAAATATTGCTACTTCTACTACTATTAGTACTCCTGTAGGGCAACTGCAAATGTCTAAGTACATACAATTCCATGGAAATTATTTTCTTCTTGTGAATAAAATGTTTGGTAATGATTGTAATAACGTAATTATTATTAATTCTTTAGTGTTTTGAATAAAATAAGTATTATATTTATAAACAAAATAATATTTATTAATAGAGATTGTAATTAAATTAAAATTAAGAACTTTAGCAAACAATATTAGTGTTACAGCATTTTTATTTCTTTATACTAGATTACATTTCAATAATGCTAGTAATATTATAAAATGTGAAAGTAACTTTGTTTGTTTTGCTTGCACTCGTAAATTATTCAGTCAATTGTAGTGAAATTTAACTTGGACATTCTTAGCCTTGGTCTCTGGTATAAATATAGGCCCATTTTTTATTGTAAAATCCTCACTGGTCTATAATGTAGCGAAAAATCCCATCTTGGTTTCTTAAGTTGTGAAATATTAATTTAAAGAGCCTGTTAAATGAAATCAAACTGTTTTGCGTATACATCTTCTTATGATAGTACAACTACATGTTATTAATTAACGGACTTTTCAATTTTTTTTCATTTAAAGTTTATAATTAAATTTTTAATTTAAAGAATTTATAAAGTAAGCTTGATAGTAAAAACACTATTAAAATTTCCAGATAGTAAAATTAAAAATTTGATAAAAATATACTTTCAACCTTACATTTGAGAAAGTAAGTATGCTGTACCTGGCCATTAATTTACATATCAAATACAAAGTTATAACACTTTTAAGTTTTATCTTTAGCTATATATATTTTTTTCTTTTCTTGATTGGGAAACAAGGCTAAATAAAAAAATGACAGAAAAATACTTGGATTGAAATAAGTTGCAATGACCATCAATATTCACTTTTAAAATTATTTTATTACTCGTGGCAATAAGAATATTCTACATAGGTGTTAGAAAGCTCAACATCCATTATTGAACTAGAAGTGGACATACATGCGCAAGGCCTGCGAAATTGCGTGCGAAGGTGCGGGTCATTACTAGTACTAATATAAATGGGATATGCTCTTTATCTATTCCATGTTTTACTGGCCTTGTCTTGAAGCTAGTAACGGTCCACTACTATCCTTCCAATCTCCACTTGAAGATAGCGTTTGGCGCTGGTGGTTGAGTTCTTTGAGGTATTCTGATGATCAGCAAAAAGACTTAGATTTTAAAGGAGTTGAAATATAATCCAAGACGAATCCAGAAACGGTACAGATTGCTTCACAAGACATTAAAAAAGAAAATGGGGTTGAATAATAATCAACAAGTGCATCTAAAGCAATAAAATCGGTAGCTCAACAGCTACAATTATTCTATTCTGCAAGATTTGAGAACATAGTCCACTATATTAAAATCAATTAGGTGACAGTACTAATAAACGAATCAGTTACGTTAAGTGATAAAGTAAATGAAAAAGAATGGATACATAGGCAGTACGGCAACTGTCTTTTACCGATACTGAGGGAATCCAGTATGAGTTTGACCTTTCCGACCCTGAAAATTTATATGGAAAGTTTTGACAGAGGAAGAGTTTTGTAACATACACAACAGGTTTCTCGCAGATATCGGCAAGGCAATTCGTAAAAAAAAGGAGATATTTTATGAGGTAGTATCTTATACAACTACAGATGTACAATATGTATTGAAATGATAATAAATTCTCGCCTTACACTTTATTGGTCAAATATAAAACTTTTTCAGAATAACTTTATTATAAAAGCTATGAAATGTGGCAGATTTTAAATGACACTTAAATGTTTGCATTTCCATAACAACGAAATGGCAAATTTAAGATAACTGATAAACATGATAAATAGTATATCTCATCAATATGAGTGTTTCGCCTGCATTTGAGATCAAACACTCATATTGAAGTGAAATACTTTGTCGTCATTGAAGAAACAGTACTATTGAGGAAAGTAGCTCTAGAATTTTTCGTAGGGACTAGTGCTGTTAACGCATTTGTCCTATTCATCTATGCCAGAGACAAAATACGAACCAGAGGGATATGCTGAAATTCAGACTGGAACCGGCAAAAAGTCTGATTTGAAGTAAAAGTTATGAACCCACACAAGCATCAACACTAAATGCACTAAACCTACAGTATCACTGTCAAAGAGGTAACTTTAATAATTTAATCACTTGCCATGTGTTTAATTTTAAAATATAGTATATGTCACAATTGTTAGGTAAGTTTATTTAACATATTTAAAATTTTAAAATGAAATAAAATTGTCATGTATGTTTTCTTACTTCAAGTTAAGAGGGAAAAAGCTATATTGTCTTTTACAAGAGGCTTCTTTCACTTAGCAACAATATTTTTAAAATCAAACGACCGTTAAAAGAAACGGCATTATTGACTATGCCACGGTTAGTACACCTCGCGCCTTTGAAAGGTTGGCGTGAACCATCGGTAGAACACTTCGTCATGAACGTGTTAAAAGTTCAGCGCTCAATAGAATACCCAGGTACCGGAACAAGTCGGACTCGAACTTCTTGTCCTGGTCTGCTGTAATACGCAGCAATGTGCTGAACCTGCAAATTCACATTTTTATAGGGCACGAGTGACAGAACCTGCTTTGAGATTTTCTGAAGGCACAGATTAATTAGACTCTTAGTTATGAAGGACCTAAAAGTCACAATCGAATGGATGTAGCCCAATCACAATTATTAAGGTGCAAACTTAAGCCTAGAACAGGAACTCACTCTAGCTTAATCAAGCTGGACGCACTGTTGTAGCATATCGCCGTGGGAGTATTGTGAGAAAGTAACTGTTTCAGTAGTTGGCAACAAGTCAGCCACTGCATTTTCGAATCTCTTAAGTTCTATCAAGAGGTAATGTAGCGTGTTCTGTAGAGAAGTAGTATTGGGCAGAAAATGAAGATAGAAATTTGCATTCCTTTTAGATATCTCAGGTCTTTAGCTGTCTTTTTTTAGGTACGACAGCTGCACCTTTTGTATGTTTTCCATTTAAGGGATTCATAGTTAGACGTCAAAGGTTACAGCAGACTGGTGGACCTGATTAAGTGTTTTGTGTCGTGTTTGGCGGGTAATGCTGGTTATTCTGAAAGATAAGTGAACTCAGGGTAGTTTATATATCTGGAAATAAGCATTCGGAAAGGTATCATTTTTGGTCTTCACACTACTTTCCATACTGCAACGAAGTCTTTTTTCAACCTAACATTTTTGGCGGAAATACAATTATATATCATAGTAAGTAGTCTACTTCAACAATGGGTTTGGTTACATCACCTAGTATGAAACGCCATGTAAAGGCTCGCCTAAGTCTGAAGTCTAGATATAACGTCACGAAACAACAGTTGGGAATGCATGGTTGATTCGCTGCAAAAGGTTCATAGCTTGGCCTCAAACCTTCTCCTTGTTAGCAAAGAGTTTTGATAGACACAAACATCTGTTGTAATGTACACAATTTATGGTGAACAAGCTCTTTATCTTTACCCCTAATCATTAATCAAATTAACCTTGTTTTTAAATAAATACTAAAAAATTCATATATTTGGAAATTAATACAAAGATTGACAACTAATATGTTATATAATAGTTACCTTCACACAATAGTATATTTTTACAAACTAAGAAAATATAGCACAAAAAAAACTAACTTGTGAGAAAAAAGACCAAATTTATCTATATGAACATTGAAACATAAATTACTACAACAATTCCATGAACCATTCTTGTCATTATAGCACAGCCGTTTAACCTTAGACATTTCTGATCGTCACAAATTCCATCTCACTTTGACCAGTGAAACCGTGTTCTGGCCACAATACTCCTCTGTAACTCATGTTCTCTTCATTTAGAACACTTCAAAGCAAGAGGTACTGGTCATTAACAAGTTTCAGCAAACGTGGAGAATCACTTAAAACTTATACGCGAGCATTCCTGAAACTTGTGTTTCTACCTCGGCAGTCCAATTATTATACATTTTTTATAATTGGCCATATGGGTTTTTTTTTTATTATGCTTAATATCGTAGATTTGAAATATTTATACTTCAAGATAAAACATCCACAGCCCGCTTCCAATACAATAAATTGAAAGATACTTTATAACAAGCAAAACCCTAAAAAACAAAAAAATATTAACAATATTCTTTAAAAATTCTTATACAATTTACGAGTAATAGGGTAAATATTTAGTTAAAAGCATTTAAAAACAGTTATGACTCGCGTCCAAACGCAATAGCGTCTATAAATCAAACCTAGAAACAGTATAGTAACCCAGTTTGGTCTGAGCATAAACCAAACATAAGCCAAAAAAAGGTATTCCAATCAATATACATTGTTTGTATTTGTTTAATATACTCATGTCCATATGAATACATATAATAACAGACAATTTAACTGTTTAAAAGTAATACATTTTGCATGTGAAGTAATATAACATAATATAGGAAAACCGCATCCATTTTACTCTTTATCGTCAAAAGAGACCACTGTAAATAATATAGCTAAAGGAAGCCTCACCATCAGCTTTTTTATTGCTTTCCTTTCAAATGCGGTTTTGTTCGAAAAGAAATATTACCTGGATGTTCATATCAATAAGTTTAAATAGTTAAACATTTGGACCGTTGTTTGTACGTATATGTATATTTAAATGTATGGAGCAAACGTATGTACGGGAATATGGAAACATTTCGAATATAAAATGCACGCTCGACAGTGGTGTAGAGACATATAACAGATTAGTGCAACGTGTTGAATCATTTATCCACATTAAATGGGTGGCCGTTTGTATTTATTTATTGTGCATGGTTTACTTAAATTTGCATCTGCGTTCACTAATTTATTTCTTTTGTGATTTGGCGATAGTTTTTGTATAAAATATGTTTCTACTTATCTTAAATGCTTTGGTCTTTTTAAAATAATATAAGGCTCACCTGAAATATTTTTAACGATTAAAAGATTTTATAAATAGTTAACTTTTACTTTGTATAAAACATACGAGAGGTGATTTCATAGAGAAAACCTAACATGTCATAATCGGTGAAAAAGCTATAATTCACGGAAAGGTAAAGTGCTAGCATATCATTTAATAGCACTCAGTAAGTATAAAAACCACACAGAGTGAAATGCACCGTCGTTAAACTCAGTGTTATGTGTATAGAAATAATACCAGTGGCAAAATTTAAACCTATATATCTTAAAAGTCTTATAGGTCTTGGACGTATAGTGCGAAAATACAGACTAACATACATTAAATTTTTCAACCTCTTGAGTAAATCCTTTTGCTAACGCTCAGCCAATTGCTTAGGTGTCAGTTTAGTGTCATTTAATAGAATTATCATATATTGTTAGACATTTTAAGTGAATAAGACAAGTGGGTGGAATAATCACAGTTGAAAATAATGGAAATGACGTGATTCACAGTCACTAGAAATGACGTGATTAATCTATAGCTCGCTTTCCTGGTCCATACCTATCCTGTGTTCCCTCTCCAGTGATTTTGACATGGAATTTTCGGAACTACTGATCTTTACATCTCCATATATCCAGATGTAACTATAATCAATAGTTAATAGTCAAGCTCTTTATTGCATATACATGGGTTACAATCGACTCTGCATCAAAACCAACATACAAACATACAACTCTTCAACAATAGTGGTTTGATCGTAGTACTTTCACGATAAGGTGGAGCTTATATTTTCAAAATTTACATTGCAGGACTATTTTTATTATATCCTGATTTATTACTAGGGATTTAGAGCAATACTACTTTTATATTTATACATTTCATACATAATAAAATATGTACTATTTGGAATTATAAAAGGTCTTGGAAGTAACGTAGACTATCTTTCGACATTTACATAATTCTATGTGTGAAAGATCTTTTATTATTATTAATTTTTTGAAAACCATTATAGACATATAGAGGATGTTTCGTAACATTGCACAAAATATCAGAAGATATTTTTTACAAAAGTAAAATATAGTTTCCAATAAGTAAGTGTTTTTGTTTAATTGTATGTTTTATTACTTAAAAGCTAATAACACACAAACATTTTAAACATTACAACATCATTACTTACTATGCTTACTCGCCTTAATAACACCATATGTGAGTTATGATAAAGAAAATAGTATTACTACATAGAACAAAATAAGTTAATTAAATGTACCGAATTTGTTATATTGGCTTAGAAATGGCTTATTTTTTATACAGTTCATTAGGTTTTGGATTCCTATACGTCTTAGGAACGATTCCCATAACATGTTAATTAAAGTCAAGTATAAATTGTACGGGAAGAATCTTTGATCGAAATATATTACTTAGAAATAGTAGAAACGAATCTTACAACTGCTGATAGTCTCTACTACTAATATCCATAGAAAAAAACATACAACAGTAAACTCCTGTAATTTTCTCACACACTTTTTATTATTTACCTGAAAGAATCAAATATAACTAATTTCTAAATTTTATTAAATTATTTGCTATAATAAGACTAGAAAAATATACTAACACAGATGAAATCACTAAATCACCGTAGTTAGGTTTTAGATTTTTAATTTTTTCATAAAGTTAAATTAAACTGTATATATATATATATATATATATATATATATATATATATATATATACACACATTAATTATAATACATGTAATATATATGATTACATTTAACTATATCTATTTAATCTACGTAATAAAAGTAAATAGTCCATTTTGCTGAAATATAACATCGGCAGTTTCTCATTACATTTATAAAATATAAAGTACCTAATGTCAAAGTAAAGAAAATAATGAGAACTATACAAATAAAAATAGTATACAAAAAAGCTAGAGGTAGCTAAGCCTGAAAAATTAATAATTATACAGTAAACGATACATTTTTAAACATAATAGTTTAATTTAAAAATCTAATATATATAATATATATATATATATATATATATATATAATCTGTATATAACACAATCATATCCCTTCAGTCACTCCACATTACCAAAGAAACGCAATATGAAAGGGACACTGGTAACTCGCTGGTCTCTCTGTCTCTCACTCTCTCTAAGTGAGCTCTCCTCGACCTTTTCCTTGAGTCTCTATTTCAGTCTTCAATAAGCAGTTTTGCGGTTCACTGAACTGTGTAGTAAGTCCAGTTTTTCCGCTCTTCTCGATCTTTTTTAATACTTTAATATTGAATAAATATATCAAAGCTCGAAAATATAGCTAGTTCAAACGTTGCATCTTGCAAAATGAAAATTATTCATTATAATGAGCATTTATTTATATAAGGGAGTCAATTCCTTTTCTCTCTGAAAAGTATATAATGAAATGATTTTAATATATATAATTGGAATATTTATATATTACTCATTATTTGATATATAACAAACAATTCATCGTAATACTGTTTCCAACTGCTAGAGTTTTATTATAATAGCCGTATTGAAAATACAGGTAATATATAAAAAAACGTTTATTTTTAAAATGGCAACTATCCATATAAAGTACATAACTGAACTACCGTGGTAAACATTTTCAAAAGATACACAGAAATTTCAAGCGTTTTCATATGAATGGAAATACCAATATTCTGGACACGATTCTACATAAAATACTCAGATAAAAATGACTAGAGCAATAATATATAATTAATCTAGGAAAAAAGTAATTTTTTATAAAAGGTAATTACTTCGCTACTGATTAAAAAATTTAAATACGACTGGTTACTAATAACTGTAGTTTTAATAAAATAATATTGTGTGTACCAAACAAATTAATGTAGCAGCATTACAGCCCCCTGCTGTACACTGTTCGCAATACTTCATACGTATCAGTATAAAACTATTAGTACATTATTTTGTCCCATTTAAGTTATAAGATTGGCTTGGCAGGATTTAAATATTTAATAAAACGCTTATTTATACTGTTTCTGTATTATGAATAGTGAGAACGAGGATTATTGCTTAATAACAAGATTATTCTGTTTTATTGCATACCATTTGTGTTAAATGATGATGCTCAATTTACTAGAAAATCCATGAATGATGCATTAATTTGTATACCTGTAAATTTACTGCTTGCAACAGCTTCGCTACTCAGATACTGGTTTTCGAGACTCGGTTTAAACTTGGAGGTTTTGTGCCCCAAAAATAAGCTGACTCTATTATTAAGATAGGACCTCCAGGTTAGAGGTTTATGTTATTGATGGAAAGAGCAGAATACGTATATATCGCTGTTATATTTGAAGGTATATAAACGAAGCGGTGTATTTATGTAATATTTTATGTATACAATCAACGAATTGAACATAGAAACAATCGTCAAGACTAAGTTGTTTCGTTAAAAGAGCTGTTTTACTGCAATAATTGTATAGCAGTATTTTATACAAAATAAGGCGTACTAAGCTTTTTTTTAAAAAATGGCTAAGATAAAAATTTGAATCGAGTATAATAAGGAAAAGTATATCCTCATTCTGTAAGTGTTTCAACTATAAGCAATAAACATTAATGGAGAAACGTATTAGAGAAAGGCATTAAACATTTATTTTAAAGCGAAAACCCAAATATTTACAGTAGGAACAGTAGATGATTAAGTAAAAATACCCTCCAATTCAGAGAATTTTTAGTCTAATCTTAGAAATCAATGATTTTCCTGTTTATAATATATTTTATTCTGATGCGAATAAGTAATTCATACTTTTACTGCGTAGACAAACGAGTTAAACAAAACACGGAATGTACACAGTAGCAATATGTCAAAGAACTTCAGAGGTTAATCACAAGTAGGGAATGAGTAAAGGTAGCGACACATTAATCATGCATCCTGTGACTGAAAATTAGTAATTAACTTGAGTGTTCTTATATGAGAAACCGTTGACAACATATTCTTGCTTAATAGGCGCTCGAAGAAGCAAGAGTAATTTATTGGCCAAATTGCTTCTCAGACATATACTGTGTAATTATCTACCATGTACCTCAAACGGTAACTTAAAGGGCGTACATTAATAATAATAATGATTTAACTATGGGGTTTGATTTCCAATTTGAAGACTCGATATATTAAAGAAATTAAAGGTTCTATTATTTTAATTATTTATTTCTATTTAACAGCAAGAACGGTATAGTTTAAAATAAGGTACATGTATTATGTGCATCTCTGCCTAAGACTTTTGAGAAAATTGGTGTCTTGTAGTAAGAAATATTTGAGTTAACATTTACAAAGTAATGTTTAAAGTTGAGAATATATCTTGCCAATTTAAAAATAAAAAACATATTTTACCTTTTGAAATTGTTTAAATGAATAACTGACACGAGAATTTTATCTAGGGATATTAATATAATTTAAATTTGAATGTAACATCGATTTTGTGCGAAGGAATGACGTATCAATTGTGTTGATGTACTGATGAATTTTCTGTGTGTAGAAAAGGACTTTAAGAACGTTTATATTGAAGTATATCAAAGTTGATGGGAAGTATTGTATTGTTACGCCTTTTTGAGGGATAACATGAATGTTTATTACCAACATCAATAGTTGAGTAAGACCTTTAAAGTTACAATTTTTTATTTTAAGCGTTCGAGAACGTTTATATTGAAGCATGTTAAAGTTTATTGGAAGTAAAGTATTTTTACGTCCTTTATGAAGAAGAACATAAACTTTAATCACCAACATCAATAGTTGAGTAAGACTTTTAAAGTTATATTATTCTATTTTAAGCGTTCGACCACTCCGGATAGAATGAATGTAGTCAAAAGATTTTGTTAATGGACTGAGGGAGTATCTGAGCTTACATTCGTAGGAATTGCCATCCTTTTCTTAGTATGTAGTTGAGGTTCATAAATAAACCTTTAACCATAATATCTTGTTGTTTTTTTAGTATAATTGTGAGATATAAAATTATTGAACGAAATAAAATAATTGAAGTACTTTATAAAATAATTATAGTAATAATGTTATAATTCAATTTTAAGTAGTTAGTTTTAAATATTAAAAGTAACTTACAACAATACGTGAATTTTGCGTTCTAGTTAGTAATAAAAGGTTGCGGAAACGGAAGTATTACTAGAGTGCTAGAGCATCGTAATAAACTTAGTAAATAGGTCGTGGCTCCATTTACCAGTGAGCGATTACCGATAAAGAAGGAACAGTAAAGAAAGGATAAAGATGACTTTGGGTAAGTATGTTTGTGATGCGAAATAATGTCAAGTATTCTCATATGTAAATATATTATATTAAATAAAAAATTTTCCTAAAGGTTTTCAGACTTGCACTCAAATATATACAAACATATACATTTGTTTTATATATTTTGATATATTATGTTAATTAATGTTGATGGAAATAGCATCTCTTAATAGCCTTTCTAGAATTTCCAGCAAAAACAAAATCTGGTAGCAATAATATTCTACATACTTATAATTATTTTCCAATTTCATATAATTTAGTTCACCAAGTCAGACCACTCAGTATCCTGGAACCTTTTGTAATGGAACGCTAAACACATTCGGAGCCAAAATGGCTGCCTTGCCGTGTTGCATATATGGCTGAAGTTCCTTCCCCTACAGTTTCAAACTCTCTTATCTTATAAACATTTCCAATAGTTATAGTTAAGATGAACACTGATATATGACTTATAGGTAATCGGCACTGCTGTAATTAGTAATATTAAATATACAACTAACAGATAAAGTTAGTTTTTTATTTGTTTCTTTTTTAAACTCATGTTTGCATTGGATGATAAAAATTATATTATTTACCAGAGGCCTCTTTTTACCGCTTTCTTTGGCTTTTATTAAAAATATTCAACTAGATAAATAATATGAGTAAAAATAACTATTTAGTAAATAAAAAATTGTGTTTGGGTATAATTATAGTTTTGAAAATATATGAAAAGTACGTTTATAGTTTTACACAATACAAAATATGTTCACATAAAGGTTAAATGAATAATTGTGTCTACATTTGTATGTTGTATATCCAATTATTAAATATATGAACAAAGTTCAATACAAATTATACTAACCAATTTCGCTGGTGTGATCACAATGCAAAATATCATGGGATATAAGAAGTTTGCTATGTGGACACCAAAAAAATAAAAAAATAAACATTCAAATACAATGTATCAACTTAATCCAGTTTGGCTTGTTAAAAACAATTATTGTATCGTACCTTCAACATAAACAGAAAAGTAAACAATGTAATAAAAGAGAATATATAAACAACCCAAATTAATAAGCCTTATTACAAATTATAAGGTTAGGTATCAGAATGTACTACAATTAGATCTAAATAAAAATTAAAAACACCACCATATATTGACCTATTTTATTAACTTCCAACGAGATTCGTAATACATATTTACTTGTGAGAGCTGTAAAATTTTACTGATTCAATTCATGTGTATAATAAATATACATACAAGTTTTATAAATAGAACATATTTCATTAACATCATTCTACTTTATATATTCAAGACTATAAGTCAACATGCAAGCAAGCACAACGACCTGAAGTAGGCAAACAAACCAGGAACACGATATTGGCTGCCCCAGGCTTAGATCTTGTATGTGTTGTGGAAGGTTTAGTGGTAGGGAGTTAATGATGAAGGATGAGCAAACAACCTAGTATAACGTGTCGGGTGTAACCCGTGTCTCCTATAATCATTGCGTAACCTAAACTTGAATTATTGTTTTTGACATGTATACTTTGATGACAAGAAAATTGATAATAATACTTATTCCCTTAATATAAGGCTCAATAAATGCTTTGATTTTCTTTGTGCTTTCCTTTTATGACCTTTCTAGATCGAAGTTTATTATTATTTAATCACAAAAAAATTTTTATCTGTAGCAGTTGTAATTTATTGGAAAATACACTTTGTGTCCTGTAATTAAAGACAAATATACCTTAAAAGTCATTATGAGGTTAATATTTAAGGGAATTTATGGTAAATTTTAATTGTAATAATATTATAAATGCGAAAGTGCCTGGATTTGTTTTGTTTTCACGAATGAACTATTCAAAAGATTGTGCTCAAATTTTACATTGACATTCTTAGGGTCCCTGGGATGAATATAGGCCTATTCTAAATTCAAAAATTCTCTTCCTTAAAGCAGTTAAGATCTCATATTGATTTATAAACTTGAAAAGTAATAAAAGCGAAATATATATATATATATATATATATATATATATGGATTTCTAAATTGGTCTCAAATAGTTCGTATAAAAAAATCGTGAGAGCACGTATAAAATATATAGAATGTTGCCAAGAAATTGTGAGTGAAGCCATGGAAAAATGCTATTAAATTGTACTTATAAATGAAACTGATAACAAAATTTGTAGAAATAACCATGACTTTTACTCCTTATAGTGATTGGTATTACATAGTTTTTAATTTTTCTCATACGTTTTGTATACGTTTTAGGGAACACCTATAATCTTTACTACTTAATGATATAAATTATTTAAATCAGTTTCTTATATCCTACATATTTTGTCTTTTAGGTTCTGAGGAATAGTTTATAAATGTGAAGCCATATAACATTATTTACAGGAACTAAGTATAAGAAAACTCTCTGATTATTTTCTACTCGAGACCTCATCACAATAGTTTTATATGATAATTTATAATTTATTTATTTATAATTTATGATAATTTAATAGTTTTTTTTATGATAGTTTTATGAGGTTTTGTTATGCATGGCCTGATCAAGGTTGCTTCCGTATTAATTAACTTGTTACATTTCATGCCTAGTATTGTTAGCAGGCTATTGTTACTGATTATTCTTTGTTGTTATCGCTAGTGTCATAGTTTATCTCTTGTTTGTGTCATTGTTATCGCTTTAACCACACATTATTCATTTTTGCATATTTTTATTAGCTTTTTGTTATTGCAGTTTATTGTTGTGTTTATTGATTGTTGTTGCTTTCTGTTGCACCGTTGCTTGTTATTACTTCTAGCTTATTGTTACGTTTGACTAGTCGGCATTTATTAGTCGTTAAGTCAGCATCTTGTCTTAATCTTTGCCATTGTACTCTTCACGTTGTTGTCTCCATTATCTAGAAAATATTTTGTTTTGTTTTTGCAATTGTACAATTTAATATTTCTTGTATATCTCTTGTACACCGTCTCAACATTGTGCTACTTTGCTTACTATATATGTATAATGTCCTGTATTTATCTATACTGATTGTAAATTGGCTAAGCCGTTGGAAGACAAAATAAAATAAAATAAATAAAATAAAAATAATTAGAATAGTCGTATTTTTTCGTTACAATATCTATATTTATAACGAATAGAATAACCCTGTAATTAATTTCACTTTCAAACTGTCCATTCTAACATTAACTAGTAGCAACACGTGTAACCAGTAACAAGTTGTCCTCCAGGGAACCGGCATTAATTAGATTATGCACTTCGGTCCTATAATGTATTGTTGGTACGACATATAGTTGATTATCTAGTTCTCTAACGCTTTAATGAATCTCTAAAACAATTAATGTTTAAATTGTTTTGTTAAAACATTTTAAAACAGAAGTGTTATTTTTACCAATATCTGTTCTTTTATCATACATTGTCATATTTCTATTTGTTTGTCTATGACAAACTAGACTGCAAAGAGAGTCGTGAAATATTTAATTTGAATTTTTCTTAAAACATATTTAAGACCCTAAGGAGCCTATTGAACCAGTTGAAATTTCTAAAAGAATTTAGATAAAAAAACTGGAATAACCAAATAATCTTCTACAGATAACAAATTATTGGGATTTGTATTATGAAAAACAAAATAGTCACTATTTTGTCGTATTCAATACCTAACAAATATATACAAATTTACACACAAAAACTATTAAAAACGTTGATTACTAGATTAAAGTATAAACAATTTCAAATAGTTCCTAAATTTTTAATTCGAATAAAAAACCTATTTATCTCTTTTCATATTATATGTTCAAATTCAACCGAACGAAGAATTAAATTAAATTCTCTGGTTTTTTATTGGACATTTTACTGTTGGAAAACAAAACATTCTATGCTCTCAATAAAATTAAATAAATGGCTACATAAAAGTTAATATTATTATTCTCTTTATTTTGACTTTCTCTATTTTAAATTAGATTTGAAATAATTTTAATGCATTAAAATCTATGTGAACCTTAAAATTAAGTAATTACAATTTTGCTGATATTTATATGGCGTTCTATTGCAGCCTAGGTTGTAGCGTATATTGATGCTACAACCAATGTACTTTCTGAGACAAAACTTAGTATGGATTTTAATGAAACTAGTTCAGAATAGGTGCAGATGAAACAGAATGATTCTTAATACACCAAGAAGGTTTTCAAGGACCTAGCCTCTACGATTGCTTACTTATTGTAGACATAGCTCTGAGCGACAAAAACTGTGTATACAAGCAACTATTGCAACTATTGTACAAGGCATAAGAACGCCTAACACGTTTCGTATTATGTTTCGCTGAGGTTGAATTAGCATAGGTTTTAATACTAAACTATTTCGAGTAACAGACAGTTACTCATTAGCAAATATATTTTATTTCAGCCAATTTTTCTGGTTACAAACCGATACAAGCTTTAGGATTTTCAATCTTATTATACAAACTCACAGCGAGCTTGGCATTATATATGGTTAAATGATCTGCGTGAATTCCCAACTAGTTGTATACGTAGCAAATATGGAATTTACCTGGTACCTTAGCCTATATGAATAAGGTGACGATGTAAACTATAAAAGAGGGATACTGGCTGTGGAAGGCATTACGAGTGAATCAAATGATTCGAAGGTAAATGATAAGGTACGAGATACTTAAAATATCCATCTAAGATACAGAAATGGGATAAGTTCCAGTTTTATGTGTATTGATGAACAAGGAGGGCATGGAATGCTTTATTCTGCCTGTTGCTAAACGAGCATTTGTCAGTTTTGTCAGAAACAGAAAGGCTGTATGTCACATGAACCAAGAGGTTGGAAAAATTAGAGGAAATTAGCTTACAAGATGAGTAGAATCGGGCTGTGAGAAAAACATGCAGCATTAGAGTGGGGATGATGATCGTAAACCTGAAGTTCAACCTAATTACAAGAAGGCTAAAACCATTCAGTAACGAAATCATAAGAGTCAATTAGAGGCCACTGTTATTTGGACCCATAAAATATGTTACAAATAATATGTCATATATTATTCGCAAAATATCTAGCTAGAGTACGCTTTCATTGTGTCATTTGAGTAGTTCAGGGCATTCCAAAGCAAAATAAATAATCTGATTCAGTGTATTTTTGCCCAATTGGCCGACGAGGCCACCGCTTCTCCTACTGACGGAATAATCGCATGGTAGGATAGACTTGAATCTCGGCTCGGTAGGACCGGGACCGCTATGCCAACAAACCCTTTGTTTCCTCGTTGGAACTAGTAGTGCCGTCCTGGGTACCGATGTCTTTTATGTTTTGCAGTAGTAGTGCCGTTCTCAGTAGTGTTTTTTTATCTCGTGTGCGATAGACAGATATGTAAAAGTCTGTCCAAAGTTGTGTCTCACCTCGATGCCAATGACTGATATAGCGATGTAAGAGGCCCATCTTTTAATGGATCACATTAAACCCCCAGGAGGCCTTGAAGGAGCTTCAGGTAACGCCCCTGTATGAAGCCAGGCATGAAGCTAGAAAAAATGTGATGAGCTGGTATCACTCTCAACTCCGTGACTCAGACCCACATTAATACCCCTGTCTATTAATTTGAGTGTCTATTCAAATTTATTCATAAATAGTTTTTAACACCACAATATAATATGTAATAGATCAAATATATTTAATTTTGATAAATGATCTATTATTGGATAATGAAAAATGGAACATACAGTGAATACCTATTTTCAGAGGACAGGAAGTTTAAAGTAAATTAGTAGCGTAAAAAGTGAATGTGCAAAAACACAGCGTGGCATTATTTTCATTAAAAGAATCACAGATTTTCCAATAATTTCTATTTATTACACAAGATCTTTCCACATCCAAGATGCAATCTAAGCATTAGATTTTGCTTTGAGCATGCTTTATTATCATGAAATATGAGCTCGTATATGATATTAAAACTTCTAGTTATCAGTGTATTCTGCTTTGACTAGACGTTAGAATTAAAATACCATTACTGGAGTAAACTTTGCCTAAAGAAAATTGGGTTAGTAATAAACGAGCTCTTGTTTAAATTTATTTAAACGTAATTGCTTAAGCAAGAGGAAACACTTGGGTGGTTAGGTTTGCATTATTGTTCCAGGAAATGATTTGTAATAAGACTGCGAAACTTCTCTTTTACTGCGTTAAGAATTTCTTAATAAATTAACTCAATTGATTAGAGCAGTTTCATAAAGATAGAAAATTTTGTAAAGTTAATATTATTCACATTTTAGTTAAATTCAACTTGATTTTTCCACTCATTAGCCTATATTTAGTGAAAATAACTGGCTTTATGGTTCCATGTAGTTTAGTACTTAATAAAAGTAGGGGCTTAACAGCTAAAAACTTGATTAGGGCTACAAGAGTTTAGGGTTAGATTCTAAAAGTAAACATTGATTAGGTTTTATATTAGACATTCACTAATTGGCCTTATATAAGTAATAATAACTCGTGATCTCCCAAACTGAGAAGAGAGTCGTATTTTATCTTAATTTAAGTCCTGTCTAAGAATATAAAATATAATGAAATTGTGTATGTTTCAAAATTTAAGTCAAATAATAGTCATCGTTTTCAAATTGATTGAATCCTAAAGTTGTATGAAAAAATTTGAAAACAAAACCAATGTAAATACAATTTTAACATCGTACTACTGAGTTAAGATTAATTTGCATGTGTTTCTTATCTAATTTTTATCACTTTACCATTCTTGACTTCCAAACCATCTTTACGTAAGCCAACTTTTTCTAAGCCCACAAGATGTTTAATCAAACTACCACTTGTAATGAGGAACATTTAGACTAAGTAAACAATCCTTCATCATTTTGGCAGAGAATAAGCCAATTACACTTTTCTCATTCGTAGTGACGTAGTATATTAAAACTTGCATGGACTGCAATACTACAGACCTGAGAACACCTAAGAGACAAATTTATTAGAGTGATTTTTTAGGTCATCCCTGATATTTTTCATAACTTTCTAGTGGAAAAAGTTACACATCAACAATGTATAATCTAAAAATATATGCATTTATACAGTGTTAGACGACAAGGCATTACGGGTTTGAATATATTATTGACGGCTTTGTTTATTTTAAAATATTTTTATAATTTTTGATAGTAACAAGACAAAATAGTTAATTCCAATTCTGAATGTATCACTGCTGGTTATATTATATATTCCACATGATTTCAGCAATAATTTACTATAATTGTACTATAAACTTGCATATTAATTGTAAACCTACAAGTTTGGGATTCATCTTCATCAAAACTATTTATGTATCAGTTCTTGTATTGCTCCTGACTCTGTGCGACGATGTCTTCAATCTAGAAGTTTATAGTCTTAAGGGATTGCTCAAAATATAATTTATAGTAAACGTCTACGCTAAATGATAAAGTTTAATTAATTGCAGAACTTAAGGAAACTGTTAACAATTAAAGAAGATTCATCCTATAAAACCTAGATGCACGCGAAGACATTATTAGCAATGAAAGGATGTATAAAAATGATAGCCGAAGGCGTCTGACCTTCCATCAATTCACCATTCTATGTCTTTTAGTTTTTTCTCGGGTTTCAGGGCTGACGGCGACTCGCTAAGCCAGCAGGATGAAGCAGGACTAACTATGAAGGCCTCACCGTCCAGGCACAACCCGCTTGCTGAGGTGTAACGTATGTTTCTGTGAAATATATTCGTCATGTTTTCTTTGTGCTTCTGCTACGTTTTATGCTGAATAGAGATACATACTTATCTTTCCTATTTGCAACATTATGCTACCGACTTTAGTTTTAGTACGAATTACTTACGCTGACTGCTACGGATTGCTTAACGTGGGCTTATTATTATATTATTAAGAGTAAAGGACTGATGAGTAGGGAACAAAATATTTTACGAAACTACCTGTTATAGTTATCGAATTACATAAAAAATGTAGATAATCAAAATCCTGTTTTCACTTGTATGGTTCTAGTTTTGATCCATTTTATTCGTAAACAAAATCAAAATATTTATTTTAACTTCATTTTATTGTTAATATGCCACTTTCATGGATGTTTGATGTTATTTTTAGGTAACGTATTACTAGTACATTTTATTAACATAACAGTTTACATTAAAGAACGATATAATTTAATATAGGCCACTACAAAATCGGAAATCCTATTACCAATAAACCTCTACTTTAATTTAGTAGAAATCCTTACATGAACAGGAACTCAATGTTTATTTAATAATAATGTTGTTTCTGTGTGTTTACAATGATAATATTTCCTTATTATTTGAAACAATATATTTTGTATATAATCCACCAGTGTAAAATAATACGCTGTCCTTCTCCTCGTTATCAAGTGGATTTTTTTCTGAATTTTTCTCGATCAACGGGGGAGCAGTTTCAAACATTTAATGATTGCTTAAATTATCAAAATAACAAATACTACCGTCAATAAACAATCATAGTTTAAGGAATTTTAATTTGATAGACAAATATTCATGTTTTACTCTCTAAACTTACGAAATGTACGAAAAAGTTCAACAAATTAAACACACTATTTTAAATTTACAAGGAAAGTTATTGAAAGGTAATCGAAGCTACATAGGCGTAGGATGTCTCAGATCAATTCTAAACTCAAAACATGTAGCCAAACCTGTTTGAGGCATAAATTAAAAATAAAAATAGAGATAACAATAAAATTAAAATCAAAATCGAGTCTAGTTTTTTGGTTGATGCTGGTTAGGCTGCTAAGGAGTTGTGTATGTTGTTAGTGGCCAGGCCAGCAGCCACGTCGCAGCAAAGTGTATTGCACGCAAAGACAGATTCAACTAGCCTCAATAGCTTTGGAACACGTCGATGAGGAAGAGCTTGTACAAATTATTTAGCGCTCTAAGGCAAAAATGTAAATGTTTTTTTTTTTAAGTTTTAAGTCCATGTGGCTAATTACTCATTGTGGCTCCAAGCTCATTGTAAACCAACTGACCGAATTAATCAATTTGTCTTTTCAGAAATGAGTGCCCACTATCTCTTAAAAGTTACCAAAGCAACCCAAATTTTCAAAAAGCTGACCATTTATCTGCTAACAACGATCGGTCTGTCACAAACTTTCCAAATTTTGCCACATATTTACAAAACTGTTCTTAATAAGAATGCTGCAATTTTTGAATTAAAACAAACAGCTCTAAAATAAGCAATTGGATATGTACGGTATACACAGACAGCGAGTCTTGTAGATATGGGTTTGGAGGGATTAAAGTGTCGGGATTCCACTACAAGTATGTTTCTCGACATCAAAAGCGTTTGGCTGTGTTGACCATAATTATTACTTTATTACTTGAGATACTGGAATAGAATGGCATTCGAAGAGTTCCCCACAAAAGGCTAAGTTTATTTCTTAGCCACAGAAAATAAAAAGTCCCAATTTCGAACCAATTTTCCAATTCAATGAATTTGAGCTATGGAGTCCTTCAAAGGATCATCCTCAGTCCAGTCCTATTTTTGATTTTTGTAACGACATAGGGTCATTACTACAAAACAGTTGACTCGTGGAGTATTCTGATGAAACGACACTCTCAAATTAGTTTAAAAACTAAAACATCCCAATACACATTACGCTTCTGTTGGAGCCAAACCTCCTGTCGATCTTTACAGGTTTTTCCAAATTTTCTAATCCATCGATCTTGTAACAAATTTCGCAAAGTAAACTGTTTTTAATCTTTTCTTACGTCGGGCCGTAGGAAAAAAAAATTCCTTATGGTACACCTGTATCAACGGTTCACATGGAATTGCTACATAAATGCTGCGTCTGTGCTAGACTATTCTAAGGCATTATTTCTTAAGATCGTTAGCTAAACAATACTCAATTCAGGCACTGATGACGGTGTATTATGGCCTCATTTACTCAAACTTCTCTTACATAGATTTTACTCAGCAAGTGTTAACATAGACTTTATCAGGGCATTCCTTCTTCGGAAAAAAGTTGTTCGAATCATTACAAAATTGACTTAGAGAGTCGTACTTATTACATAAAGGCTTTTAAAATCCTGTAACTATCGACGCTCCCCAGGCTATAGAAATTGAAACCGCATTGTTCTGTAAGTCTAGACGCGCATTGACAAGAGAAAATGACATTGAAAGATATGAGACCAGGGACAGAGCACTGGGAGATACATAACAGTAGTTTTTTTAACACTTGCTCTCTCAAAGGGGTGTTCACTTCTATAGAAATGAACACCCTGTTATATGACAACCTGTTATATGACAACCTGTTATATGACACCCTATTATATAACACCCTATTATATATGACAACCTGTTATAACAGGTTGTCAAATTCAATACAAAGTGTTCCAACGCTTAAAGCGGTTAAAATCGCCTGAAACGCTATTCAGGCATTCTGGGAATATAACGTTTGCGATTTGTTTCCATATAACTGGGAGAAAGGCATTTGGTTGACTGCCACCGGGAGCTGGAATTGGTATTAAAAAACGCGAATGATTGATATGAATGAATGTAGAAGCATTGTAAGTTTTAGTAAAAAAAATTATGATGTGTTGAAAAAATTATCAGTTGATTGCTGTAATGTAATACATTTTATTGTCTCCTACGATAAAATATATTTTCCTCTCATATATGTTACATTTATAAATTTAATTTTTAAATATTTATGAACAGTAATCGTTTGATTACGCCCGATAAAGTAATTAAAATTAACAAGTTATTTTCTGAGCAGCTGACAGGTCAATTTGACACTAAAGGGCACCCACGGTAAAGAGTTTGTAACTTAATTATGTTCACAAAGGCGCCATTTCCACATCGCGGTACATTTTAAAACGCCAAATTAAATATTTATTGAGTACGTAATTAGCGTTTAAAGCCAGGGAAATATGTACTGCACAGTTCCATGTTAAACAATACACTTTTTAAAGCTCTGACACGTACTATTATTGATAATTTTTTATTTATTTCTTTATATTTAAAGAATATAAATATTGTTATAGATTATTTTTTACCAAAACGTCATTAAAGATCGAAAGGAATTAGTACTAGCACCTTTATTAGATTTATCACTATTTAATCACAGTACCTTGGAGAAAATAAAATCGTATTGGTACATTTCTAGAAAGATATTAACATTACAAGGAACATGGGGGATAATGTTTGCAAAAAGTAAAATACACTCTGAGATATTTTAGTGAAATTGGTACCTATGCAAATTTTAGAAATTTAGAGGGTGCCTTACGTAACCAGTCTTAAAACGGTACAAAAACATGTAGATTTCCTGTTTAACACCGTGGTGAAACATTGCTTACACATTCAAGTCGTGAAAATTTCGGCCTCGCTGTATAAACCATATGCAGTCAACTGATAGTTCTCGACACAGATCTGAAGAATCTAGCTATGTGGTCAATAATTGGACGTGGAGTCAACCTAAAAAGGTGTAATGTTAATATACGTGGGTTTTTTATTTCAGTTTGTAACATACTAAAAAATTATCATTACTGAACAATATTCACCATTAGCGTAATTTGGATTTTGTTGGTGTACTCGAGCTATCATTAAAACAACTTTAACCTAAATGTGACAATATATACACATGTTTGAACATTCTTAATTTTAATTAAAATCTATAAACGCGATTATACATTCCATAGTAATTATATCTGTCCAGGAGGTGACGATGTTGCATTTAAATACTGCTCCATTGTCAGTTAACCCGCATGTGACCGCTGTTCATATTTAGTATGTCCTTGCCCAGGTAGCTAGTCGCACAGTGGGTCACAATGCAGTAATATTGTTCTTATATGGTGTCAATGAAATTACACCATAAGTCATTAGAGAAAGGGATTGCCTGAAGGAAGGATTTTGGATACATCATAGAGTCGTGACAGGACTAGAAATGGTAAATTTTATCACAGACTACATATCGTTGCTAGAACACTAGTTTTAGATCTTTATACAATGAAATAATAATTATATTAGGGTCAGCCAGCAAGACAGGAGATTTAGATTCACCACTTTTAATAACCTATAACTCGCACTGTTATTAATATTTCAGTTATTTATTGTTATAATATACTTAGATTCTCTAAAAATCGGATAACACTGCTTTTAACTCGTGAAATAAATATTTGTTAACATTATTTTACTCATACTTTTTTGTTTCAATCTTCCTTGTATTATAGTACCACTTGTATTTTGATAGTTTTATAATGTATAATATTAGCATTATTATACTTTGTTTCATATTCTTTAAGGAAACATTTATAAATGTTTATGTCATTAGTAGTTTATGTAATTGTGATGAAGTTAATAATCAATAATAATTATTACTACGATTGTGCATAGTAAATTACAAAGAGAGGTACTGATCTCTGTTTGACAACGGTAGGTATTTTATGACTCGGAATAATTCCGGACACTTTTCAGAAACCATCACTTGCCTTATTGATATTTTGGATTTATAGAAGCTGAATGCTTGTGAGACTGTGGATAACAGTTAATTATTAACTTTCTATAAATTATTCTGTTTTATTAGTACATGAAAAAACTTTCAACTAGTCATTTAACAAATGAAATCATACATCCACTGTCAGTTCAAGCGTTAACTCGTTGTGTAACTTTGACTCACTCAGTAAAGTTTTATAGAGCTACTAACTTTTCACTGTTCACAGCGGTGCTTGAGAAAACTGTCATTGTTTACCCAAAACTTTGTTCCATGATCCGTGAAAGGGAAGTCTTTCCAAGTTTTTGAAAAGTCATAAACCAGAAACTGAGGTTCTTAATTCCACTTCAGTTTGTTTTTACAGAGTTCCTTCTCTGTAATTTTACCATATTCAATTGCACTCGCCTCTAAAACTTTTAAGATGTGTATCAGTTAATCATCTTGGGTATTTTAAAAGATTATTGTAGTGTTTGTGAAATAAATATAAATGCTAAGGTTGTTCTGGTAGTGCTAAAATTTTAACAATAAAAAGTTTAAGAAAATGAAACTCTTTGTGTCCATGTAATACAGAGGAGCTTACAGCCGAGTTTCTTTCCACATCGTTGCACCTAAAAGATATTTTGTAGGCTAAAAATATGTATCATTAGATAGGTTATTATGCCTCTCATAAAGTATTCGAAAAATTTTTACCACTTCCGATTGTACCATGCGGAAAAGTCAAATTATATTTTACATTGTACTGTATTCGTATAATATTGGATCAGAGAAAAATAATAAATGATATTCTTTCTGTTTGTAGTAAATTTCCAAATAATAACATTCGTTTACATTATAATTTATAAATACAATTTTCATTTAGATTGATACGTGTAACTGTTTAATTTATGAATGCAGAATAATTTGTATTGTAAAGTTCATAATATATTTAATGGAACATGGAAATTGAATATTGAATGAATTATTTATTTATTAACAGTGCTGTTTTAACAACGTATATATATATATATATATATATATATATTTGTAATTTTTTTGAAACTTCAAACGTATCAATATATATATATTGATACGTTTGAAGTTTAAAAAAATTACAAATATCAATATATTTTAATTATATAGCCTACGTTAACTGGATATCTATTAGCCCACCCTAACACTCAGGTGACTTGTAAGATTTACCCATCTATCGTATATTATGCATACATCTGTATATATTATATCACCAATATATATTTGTAATAAAATTACCGTGTGGAGCTGAAATTGTTTAAATTCATATTTTATATATAAAACACGAATTTTGCCGATATTCTATGTACCTTTATTGTACTTGGGTTCAGAGGTCCTGTACAATGTTCTCATCCGTTTTATTTTGTCCATTCATCTATATATCTGTCTTCAGGATAACTTTGAATTAAATTGATCCACATTGTTAAACATTTGCAATTCAAAGGTTGAAATATTTAGTATAAGTACGAGGCTGGCACAATACATTTTTTGTCTGTCTTTCTGATTATGTGTATGCCTGTTTGTTCTCAAAGTATTCCAGAACTAAATAACATACGGACTTGGAATTATGTATGTAACTTCATCATAAATAGGAAACAAAAGTTTGATAACGGTTTATGTGTTTATGCTAAAAGTCTTGGAAACTATTTGGCCTATAGCTATGAAATTCTTCGTATAAATTCATTCTCACATAAAAAAGGTAAAAGTGCTACACTAAATGTCGCGTATCAGACACGGTTGAGAGTGAATGAAGAACTTCAAGTGTATAGCTCATTTCATCCTCAAAACTTTCCTACGCACACACAATATATAGTGTTTTAAGTTTGTGGAATCTTCTAGATGAGCTGCATGTTCAACTTCAAGTAAGTTCAATCAGCTGTCCTTAAATCTGGCCTGAAAAGAATAATAAATGGTACGTGTGTATACTCTGGAAGCTCGAATCGCTATCAGTCTAAAATTGCTCTCTTGTTGTTAATTGCTGCTCTTTAGGATAATCACAAGAAACCGGACCTTCAGCATCCCAAAACACCGTCAACATGACTTTTCCTGCTGATGCTTGGGTTTTGAATTTTGTTCTCACTGGTGAGTTGATGTGCTTCCACTACGTGCTTAGCCTTTTTAATTCTGGCTAATAATAGAAAACAAAGTTTCATCCAATATTAAAATTTTGTAGAAGAAGTGCTCACCTTCTCTTTCATAACGTTCCTGTAGCTCTGTGCACACTCAACATTGTTTCCGTGTAGCCATGTCAACTCCTTTAGAACCCATCTTGCACGTTTTGCGGTACTTTAACTTGTTTTTATTAATGTTATGAACTGTACGTATACTCACATTACAACTATCATTCTCACAGTGACTCGGCGGTCAGCACCGATTACGTCATAAATTCGACTTTCCAGTGAGGCAGTTGAAACTTCAACATTACTGCTCGGCCTGGACGGTGTTGTAAGTCACTGAGTCTCGGGAATTTTTAACTGTTCTATCCACTTATACAAATTTGCATGATTCAAACAATTTCACCGTACACTTTAGTTATTATATGTAGAGTATATATTCACTGGTTTTTTACATTCAGCAAGTAAAAAAAACAAAAATTTGCAGTTGAACTCCCCATAACTCAATGTATTTTTGAGGTTAAAACAACAATGTTACTTAATCAGCTGATCAGGGCTTATCCCAGTAATGCTTAAAGCTATAAAAGTACCAAAAGTACCCTACCATCAGTTTCCTTCCCAGACCTGTTAGTCTCTTTAATTATTGAATGATCCTCGTACCTACTGTAATTGTATGTCGTAATTCAACAGAATAGCTAACCTTTTATCCTCTGTCTACATGGTGCTATATATATATCCCAAAAAAATTACAGGCGATGCTGTTTTCTTCTGCTGTGTTCGCTAATAAAAATGACCGGACATAATAATTTATTCCATTACATAGATCTACGAAACTTACGTAGTGAATATTTCAATTTTCAATTTTATTTAAAAAAATAGACATGGTGGTCTATACTTGTGGGGTGCAAACATAATTAAAATGGAATTTCATGATGTTACTTTTCCGTGTGATTTTCTTGAGATTTATGTAACCTGTCTCTATCAAGAACACGAGAACAATTTCGTTGATATAGATTATGACTTTGCATGCAACTTTAGTTTTACATGACTGAGTTCAGTCATAATGCTTGTCCCTTCACAGAATATTGCTGAGAGTTATTAAAGGCAATGTTAAAAGTCTGTGTCAGGGTTGTTCTTTTTCTGAAGAACGACTGAGGTAATGATCCTTAGAAATAGATTTCATTTCAAATCATTGACAGTGAGAAAGTATGTACTAAACTGTATCATAAGCAGTATTTGTGCTTCTAGGGATATCCCGACGCTCAATAAGAATCTTTTATAACAAATGGGAAGTTTTATGTTAACTATTATATTGTTTCAAATTTGTTATAACGTTTTCGGGTAGATTTTCTTCCAGTTTGCACTTTATACTGTATTTAAGAATAAATATTTAAAAGTTAAAGAATATACCCTTGTATCCTCAGTAATATCGGTTTAATTTCAATTGTTCATATATAAAACTGACATAATCTTTATAGACGTAAACTCAAAATTCAAGCTCAATTGGAACAATCGGACTAAAGGAGTAAACCCATATCGTTTTAAAACAACTACTCTAGTGGCAATACTTAGATTTATTAAAAAAGAATATCATAACATATGTTACACAATCATAACATATGTTACACAATCATAACATATGTTACACAATCATAACATATGTTACACAAACATAGTTCTTGATGTTCGTAGCTCTCAATGGTAAAAAATCATTTCTAATCAGAGAGTAAGTCTAATAACAGGATGTCCTATTAATAAATTTAGTAAAATAATATTGGATAAAAATTTAACAAGAAAAGAGTTTTAACTTCATTTATCATAAGGAGAAGTTAAAAGTAATACACTAAATACTCTGTGTGGTTTATGAATGTCATGATTTTAAAATTGTGACGTAGAAACTAACAACAGAATTTCATGATTCCTAAACTCTTTGCTTATTTTAGCAGAGTTTCGTGATAAATTGTAATGTTTAAAATTAATATAAAATTTTAAGATTTTCAACCCAATATACTGTAATAACTACAATAAAATATCAATTGTGGTTTTTGCATACAAAGTTATACTCCTTTACAATCTATGACAATTTAGATACAATGTTCACCATTTATGGATATTGTGTTGCAGATTGAAACTACATCATACTGAAATATTGTTTTATTTTAATTAGATTATTTTTTATTTATAACGTTTACGTCACATTCAGCCTAAACTTTATGAAACAATAAGATAAAACGAAATTGGTTAAATACGAAGATTTAATGTAAGTAAAATAACGAACTTATTGTCAAATTTTGCCGAAATTGATTGTCTAAACTTTATTTCAGTTTTTAGTGATTCAATTGAAAACCTGTTTACTTGATATGAAATGTTGAACCTTATATATTTTAATTTTAACTAAAAAGAGGTACAATAGCTGTTAATAAAATTTATGTTCTGATTTTTAATGTATAAAATAGAAGGAAAATCCAATGATTAAAAAAAGTGCCTACTTATGTAATTATACTTTTCAAACCTTACAAATGTACACAAACAAATCTTACAAGGTGTCTAGTTCTATTTACAATATCTGACAAATTCTGAGTTGTAATGTTGAGTTGTAATTACATAAAGTGAATCTTCTTTCCAAGGAAACCACAGTTACGTTTTGTTATTCTGAAACGTTTACGTAGTTTTATATGTTTATTGACAATATTATACAAACATTACTTGAGCATTGATGTTTATTTAAAATAATTACCATACAAGATAATAACGTCATAAACCATAAAAATAACTCTTGCAATAAATATTCCGGTGCATTTCTGTTACAGAAGTACTGTGTTCGCAACCAAATTATAAATTGTAATATTCAAATAATTTCTACATACATGTATTTAATAATTAGGTTCCATGGCTTGCATTTAACGCCAGTCGTCGGTGGTCTGTAATTAGTACTTTCTAATTATGGTTTCCAATAACAATACGGCGTGATTCGGGAATTTGGCTAACTACGGTACCAATTAACCTAGTATAACCAAACAACGTAGTGTCGTGTTCCTCATTAACACAGGCGCTTATTTTTTTACTGTTTATATGTTTAACCGTTGTAGGAAATATCTATATAATTCTCAATATCGTTGCGAGATATCTGTTTCTCGTCAGTGTTCTGAGCCACGAATGTTGTATTCTGCACCTTCTTCGAGTACCATCCCAGCCAGCGTAGGGAACTAAACCCGACTACTAATCTTTCCTGGCTAAGACGATCTCGTAGAATACCAACTAGTAGATCTCTATATGGATGCACTCGAATGGTCTCATGTGATCCTAACGTCTCGTGCTTCTTCGTGCGAGTCACGAGAGACATACATCTCGAAACTCTATCAAGAATTCCACGAGCTTATGTCCCATGTGGGATTTTCTCACAATTACTTAGGGAATAAAGCAGAGCTGATCCGCCCAGAGGGTGTGAAACCGAGCATGATACGCGAGTCCCTGATGTGGGGATTTATATACAGACCGAGAAATACGACAATTTTGGAATCACTTGTCGGAACAGCCAAAGCAGCTCGATCAGGAACTGTAACTCATGTTATATGGGGAAGGATATCTTCCTTAACTGATTGCTAAGGCATTCGGTGCTATGCACCTTTTTGCTTGGGAAGCCAAGTTTGAGCAAAGGTATATATGCTCCGCTTTGTAAAGCTATTTCAACGATGTTTCCTGTCTTCTGAAATACATCAGATTTCAGCTGTCATTGCGTTACAGCATATTCAGTTATAGATTGTGCAGCAGAATGTTGCATTTCGCACTTTCTTCCAGTACCATCCCAGCCGGCGTAGGAGACTAATAACTAGTCAGTCTCGTCATGTGTTTTTAACGTCAAATGTAAATCACAACTTATATTTGATATAAAGGTATGTTTCCTTCAAAATCAAATTTCAGCTGGACTTGTGATATGACCTGAACATGTTGGCCAAGGTTATTGTTCAAATCAACTCTGATTTACTCAGTGTGATCTTCAGGTCATTGAGTAATGGTGGTAAGCTCAACACATATAAGTGCAGACAAACATAACTCCAGATTCAAGACTGTGAGAACGTCAAATTCTAGAAGAAAGGGAAGTGAAGCGATAGTGAGTGGCTCCTACCCCATAGGTAAAATGAAAGTAAACACGTTATAAAATAAAGAATTTCTCAAGTCCACACTATTGTGCACTAAGTGTGTGCTCTCTCTCTCTCTCTCTCTCTCACTCTCTCTCTCTCTCCCCCCCTCTCTCTCTTACTTCTCTATTGTTATTTTTGACCGTTTGTATGGCTAATTTTCAAAACCGCTTCTGCCCCTCGAAGGTAGATTTTTAATATTAGTGTGTACACTGCTCCATTCCTTGATGGCTGATGTGAAATACAGTGCTGTGCAGCTAAAGACAATATCCGGTAAATGGTGTTGTTCTCTTAGATGTAGTAATTTATTACTTTTAATGCTATATTATATCTGGTAAAATAAGTTTCATAAGTATTTCCTCCGTTCACCCACATTTAATTTTTTACTATAGTATAACCTGTTCACTCCTATGTGTTCAAAGTGAATTAATATCACGGTTTTGATATATTAAAATTAAAAAAATAAAATTTACCAATTTATTAAATTATTAAATATGTAACAGTATGTACTAGTCTACTTTATAAAATCTCTTATGCATTAGCATAGCTGCATAAGAGTCCCAGTTGGCGTACTGTCTCATGTTACATGCAAGGTGTTTGCTTAACTCGGGATCTGATTCTGCTTGCACAAAGGAATATTCGTGAGAACCTTCTTCTTTATATATCCCTCCTGGCAGCTCTACAGAACTTCAGTGTGAATACGTTTTCACCTAGGACAAGTCATTGGTCAGTGTGTCGTTGATATGCGTTCTACAAAAGGCAGAGAAGAAATTCTTCGAAAATTAATGATTTATCCATCCTAATTGCAATCAATTAATGTATATCATTAATAAGATGTAAAGTTTTCTTTCGTTACCTATAAAACGTTAAATACTATATTTAGGAGTCCTGGAATAAGGGGAAGTGTTTATCATGTATAACTTTAGAATTAATGATCTAATACAAACCCAATCACTTAAATACAAAATTAAAATGTGTTATAAAAGTATATTTATAAAAACTAAAAGTTACACATCAATTACCATAACATATTGACGTTGTATGTTTTAGGATAAGTAGGCTATATGTGTTAATATATCACCTGTTATAATGTCTTATAACTTATTATGTTACTGAATTTGTTTTCAAATTTATTTATTCTGCTATTTTCTGGTTGCGATCATCGTTACCAGTAATACCAAAGTAAATTCAATCACTAACGCTCAACCAAATAAAATCACTAATAAATAAAATTTAAAATATAAATGGAGAGCAAGTATAACTTTTTATTATATTCAAATACAAGATAGAATGACAGCAACATATGATACTATTACTGTATAGTCAGTAATGAGTCAACATATTCCATCTATTTACTCTGATAGATGATGAATGTTGTTTTATCCTTAAAATTGCTAATATAAAAAAAATCACATTATTACTGTTGTGACTTAGTTAGACTAGGCTCTATTTGCAAATTATCTGCCCCTATGCCTCTAGTACTTATAACTCATTTGCATGAAAGAGTAAAGTGTGCAAACTTATACTTATACTTATTATTATTATTATTTATTTTATTTTTTATTATTTATAAATTTGTACCTTCTCAAAACGAGATGTATAATCCATGCATGGAATTCTGCAAAAAATCATTATCATTAAAATGGTTACCTGTTGTAAACACATAATTAGTTCCAAGCAATATTTCGAAAGCTTTATGAATGTTTTAAAATGCAAAAATATCAACCTACAAGGTTTCTTATGCATTATTGAATTAAAACTCTAAATGTACCTTATTAAAATTCCATATTCTAATAATATTTAATGAAACTGAAATTAATTCGCGCGAGTTAACTTCCCAGTTCGATCATGTAACAATGTGAAATATCTGAGAGATTTGCTGTCAGTTCCAGCACCGATAACAAAACGCCTGTGTTAGCGGCAATAATGATGTTGTCGGCCCTCGTCTCTAACAGGTAGCGCGAAGTTGGAGTCGTGTGGCTCCGTAGACTATCTTACCCTTCATCATTGATGCAGCCAAGTAAGTATTACCAATTATAAATCTTTGAGCTAAAATAACTATACAAAATAGAATCCGAATTAGTAACATGATTATTTCCCGCTGGTTTTAAAATATAATTGAAAAAGTGTTAGCTTTCCTAGCAAGTGGGTTTATGTAACATGTGTTTTCTAAGTGAGAAAAGTAAATTAAAATTGATTTCACTAATTATGAAACCCTGCTCTTGTGTTACTAATTATCATGACTCCAATGTAGGATATCAAAATTTCACTATTACCCTATCAACGGTTTGGTTGATATAATAGGTTTGGTCAAATGGGTTGGGTTGAAGAAATCACGACAAAGCGCCTCACAGCTGTTCGGGAATCTGCAAATGAGCGAGCCAAATATGAATTTTGTTATTGTTTTTGATTTCCCACTTGTGGTATAGTGAGATGGGTGAAACGTAAAATGTATAGTCGTTCCCGGTAACCAGTACAATTCTCAGTCCATCCAAAGTGTGTTACCCTCTATTCAGCTGTCCGTACTATGTGTTCAATGAAAACTATATTTTAGCATAAGATTGTTCAAGTTACTTGATAAAAAATAATTTTTTTATATTGAACACAGTAGATAAGTCCATTAAATAGGCAGTAATACACGTGGTTCTATAACAAAGGCACCAGTTAATTGAAGGCTTTTTCAAAGCTTATTTTATTTCTCATTAAAAGTTTTATTTTCTCAAAACCCTTACTATTAATAAGTAGTATTAATCAGAAGCTTTCCCAATTTTAACGATGCTTCCTAGCATGGTTATGGTTTATATATTAGGATGAGATTTAAATAGTTTATGTTCCTGCAACTCTTGAGCCTCATAAATTCATTACATTAGTATGCGGGTCTCAACATGTATCTTAACTTATTTACAATAACGGCTAATCTTATTTTTTGTTGTGTTATTATTGTGAAGAACTAGGCCGGAATTCTGAATAGTATTCATTCATTACGATGTAATATATTAATTTTCTCAATTTAAATATTATACGAAACCAAAAGACCTAAGCTAAAATAAACATTGTTTAAAATATCTCGCGTTAAAATTTTTAATAACTTTTTGTAGCTATTTAACTAATTTAAATACATGTACAGTAATAATCCAGAAACTGTGATGTAAGGAAAATTTTAATTAGTTACAAATTCAGAAGTATATGGAATAGACAGTGTTATAATGGAATGAAAGTTCCATATTATTATCTGAATATGTATTTTTTCAGGTGAATTAAAAATTGAGAAGATTTAGTTTTAGGTCCTAACAATTCTTATATTACTATTCAAATTTCCATCCTTAAAACTTTCCTAAGTAAGTGTACCAAAATTGAAATAAAAAAGACGTAAAAGATATATAGATTTTCTTTCAAATATATAATTTTATTTATATTATTATTGGTAAACAAATAATGAGGTATGGTTATTTAATAACATGAATTTAAATAAAAAAATCATTAAACATTTCTCTAATCTGTCTTAACAATATAAATCGTGTTCGTCAGGAATGAATCAATCATTCACACATATGTAATTATGTTTTCAAATGGTTGGTTAAATGTTTGTCTATAATATTATTTAGTAGCAATAAATATCCTTGTAGCCTAACCGGAAACACCAATAAGCCAGAACACGAGGGTATCTCATTCTTATTTTGGCTACACACACTGTTACGTTTATAAGCAAAGTCACACGCCAAACAAAAGGATAGTTCCAATGTGAGTTATAATGAAATGTACCACGTAATAATGAAATCTATCGTGTCTTTACACTACTCACTACTCAAATAAGGAACACATCGTATTTTAACCATTCATTTTATAAGGCTTTGATCTGGATAATAAACAAAAAACAATTATAATTCTGAATGGATAGCTAAAATGTTCAATATTCATATCATTATGTTGTGTAACGGCAAATTTTCTTTACATCTTCAAATAACACATTTGTTGCAATAAAAGTTATTTGATTATTATGAATACATAATAATAGTGGATAGTGGTATCTATCGAATACGTAACTTCACATGGGTATTCATATTATGTTCTGCGTGCTCCAACAAAATTAAAGCATGCTTTTTTAACACGCATGTTATTTAATTTTTTTGCGTTTGAATTTAGTAAATACTTTTTAACGGCAAATGTTTTGACTTTTGAAACAAACTATGTATTACTGCTTATATTTTTAGCTTATTTCTACTCGATATCAAATTGTAAGCATATGCCGCATGTGTATAACACTGTAGAATATAACAGATATAGGTCATTATTCTCTGGTAGATACAGACACCATCTACGTTACCTACTATTTAAAATCCATAACACCCTTTGATGCTGTGAACTGGCAGTGGAAAGTTTCCTCTAAAGTCTACAATTAATTTTCGCCTACACAAGACTTCTACTCACTCATTCCTTATATTTCGTTTAATTTAATGTATAAAATAAAGTTCACACCAGTATTACATATTTTTGTAAATCACATGTGTACAATTTTCTCCATTTTATACACAAAATATTTATATTTTAGGTAGTAAGAAAGGACTTGCAGTTCCAACAAAGAGTGAACTGTCCGAGGATGAGGGTAAATATGAAACATTATATTATATGCTGTTTTTTGTAATAAAATGGTAAAATGGAATATCAGTTGTTGATCTAAAAGAAAATCTCAAATAGACATTAAGGAAATAAACTTATATGTGTTTTATTTGCACTGAAAAGCTTTGACTTTATGATGATCAAGTTTTAAAACTTACTTCATATGATATTGGCACTATAAATAAAACACTTGTTTCTGATATAGGATTACTGGCATAATCGGAAATTGTTTGGTTCAAATTTCTGCTTTACCATATGTCACTTTAATACCTCTATACTGTATATTGGCTACTATATTATATACTGTTCTTCCTAAGAGGATTACTACGAGTTACGGCAATACAAGCGACATGCATAATACATAATGTAAATCTAATGCTTTACGATCTTCAAGTAAACCTAACGTTACATGCAATGTATGGTGTGTCACCTGTATTGTGTGCCACACAATTCCAAGATTTACTCCGTTGCTGTGCTTCTACCAGCACTGTTTTGACAGTTATTCATTTATGTGTTAATATGGCATGTAGTGTTCAAAAGATTCATATTGCAGGGAATCCGCTATTGGCTGAGCGTTACCGAAGTCTATCACTCAAGGGGCTGAAATATTTTCAAGACTTTCGTCTTTCTGTCCATACGATATCTCAAACACTAAATCTCTTAAATAGAAGACATGAATATGTAGCCTACATGAAGCTCCACTTCTATACAAGCAACATTGAATTCGATGATTTTAATTTAAAATCTTATAGAGTTACGTCCATCATTATGTTTAAAGCTTAAATTAAGATTTAAAATTTTAAACTACTGAACTGAAAACAGGTTATTTTTTATGTTTGGCCAGAGGCTATAACCATACACCATAATTGAGTAACCCATATGCAAAACACGTTATTTCCATTTTTTTTCGAAATTGAGATATTGGTATCCCTGAATTCTGTTCATCAAGACCTATCAGAATATGGTGTTTTCAATTGTCAAAACCAGCCATTTCCATTTTAAAAACGGTATAGAAAACTGGTCAAATTTCCAAAACACGTTATTTCCACTGCATAACAAAAATACGCCAGTTCCAAAATGCGTCAATTCCATCTCCATTGTTTTGATTTGCAAAGTGCGTTAAAAACTATCAGAGTAACATGGCCATATCAGAAAACAGATCCAAAACCTGTTATTTCCAATTTGGTGTAATATGTAAAAATACTCTAACATTTAACTTTTTATAATAAAAATATAGATTATTGTGTGTGTATTTAGATTTTTACTCAATTTTCAACCCAACTTCCTTTGTTTTTATTTCATTACCCAATAAATAACAGGTTTTGCAACACTGTAGTAAGTACAAAAATGGCTGACCACACAGTTCCAAAACCTGTTAATAACACTTTACCGATTCAAAACCAGTTATTTCCAAACTTTATTGTTAAATATCTTATTAACTAATAATGTTACATTATATAATTTTCCATAAATAACAAATCTAATTATGTGTTAATTTTTTGGTAAAAACAACAAGTGGTTACCATAGAAACAAACTCTTTCGGAAGTTTTTTATGATTTCCCGAAATTTACAAAAACTGGAAATAACGTGTTTTGCATACGGGCTACTCAATTAAATACTCTCTAATAATTACTACAAAAATAGCTCACTATTACAAAATGTTTACACTATTTTTGTATGATATATTAATTCCTGTATTTTGTACTTACAGTTTGAAAAATATAATAACCAATATGTAATATTCGCGTGCGTTTAGAACATTGTCAAACGGACACTAAACAAACTATGTAATGTAAAGTAGACCTGCGGTTTTATTAATTTTTTATAAGTATATTAAGTATATTTTTAAATTGCTTTACTCGAACTAAACCACATGATTTTAAGACAAACATTATTCAAAAAGTAATGAAATTATATATATATATATATATATATATATATATATATATATATATATATATATATATATATATATATATATATATATATATATATATATATATGAAGAATAAAACAATAATTTTGAACATTATAAATAGAAAGCGTGATCACAAACATTGTGCTGTTAAAGTGGAAAAACGTAGTTATGAACATTCTCATCATTGCGTCCCATAAAGAAGAAATAATTAGTCCAACATAATGTTTTGGGGTTTTTTGGGCCACTTGCAAATTAATTTTCATAAAAGCAGAATAACGTCAAGTTATGAGTAATTCTGAAATTATTATGATTAATCTCAAATATGAGATTATATATTCAGACGATCACAAATTATATCCATATTCCATATCCATAATTATATATATATCCATATATATATATATATATATATATATATATATATATAGTTAAATTACAATATCTTATTTTATATATATATATATATATATACGGGGGGGTGCAAAAGTAGGTATACAGTAATTAAATATGTTAAAGAATAAGTAGGTTTATTTCTACAAAAACTAAACTTTTACAATCTATTTTAAGAGCGTTAAGAAACAGAAATTAACTCTTAAAAGTGTTGTACTTCACCAATACACTTACTTCCTTTTGTGTTCAAATTGTTTGCCTTCACAGTCAACACACTGCTGTAACCTTGAAGTTACGATTAAACACACTTTTCGGCAAAGTTCTTTATTTTCATCTATGTCTTGGCAAGCTTGGCGAATGAATTCAACCATCTGATTAAGATCACGAGGTTTTTTCGAAAAAACCTTGTCTTTGACAACTCCCCAAAAGAAAAAATCCATCGGTATCAGATCGGGAGATCTTGCTGGCCATTCAACCGATCCTCTTCGACCGATCCACGAGTTAGGAAACTCCCGATTTAGTAGGTCACGCACGATTGTCGCATAGTGGGCAGGAGCTCCATCTTGTTGGAAGTAGAATTCCTCATTACCCTGCTGGATTTTGATTTGTGGTATAACGTCAGTCAGCATGTTCCTGTATGCATGTTGGTCTACAGTGTTATGAAAAATGACAGGTCCAATGACACCTTTACATGAAATGCTAGCCCAAACTGTTACTCCAGGTTGATTCAGCTGTTCTTCGAATGTCAAGTGTGGATTATCAAAACAGTAATAGACACAGTTATGTGTCTATTGACTGCACCTGAAAGCTTAAAATTAGCCTCATCGCTCCAAACAATTTTTTGAATAATTCCCGCACCTTGAAGTTCCTCGTTTAACATTATCTCGCAAAACTGCAGTCAACGATCAGGGTCGTCCTCTATTAGCCCATGAATAAGTCTTGGAATGTACATTTTCAAACCTAACCGTTTCATTAGGCGTCCTAAAGATCTGCGTTCAATGCCCAGTTCAATTGATGCCCTTTTTATTGACTTTTTTGGGCTTTGAACATAGGTCTGCGCGACAATCATTTCGTTTTCAGGAGTAGTGACAGTGATTGGTCGTCCAGCCTTTGGACCATTGCAGATAGATCCTGTAAGGTTAAACTTATCTCTTAGTCTATAAATACTTAATCTGGTTGGTGGTGGTGTATCAAACTCTTCTCTCCATCTCTCTCGAACTCTTTCACAGTTTTCTGTCTTCCAATATTCTTTCAAAACCCACTTTCGTTGTTCGTTGGTCATGTAACCAGCCATGATGACAGAAGTGTAATAATAACAACAGTAACAATGAGAAAACATTGCCAGCTGTTAGTAGCAAACGTATTACACAGCTGATCAGGTGGCTAACTTGGGTATTACCAACCAACTAAAACTGTATACCTACTTTTGCACCCCTCTGTATATATATATATATATATATATAAAATAAAATATTGTAATTTAACTATATATTTGAACAATAACAATATTAAAAATAATAATATCTCTAAATAATAGGAAAAATATAATTTGATACAAATAAGAAACTAGCGTTTAATCGACAACGTTAGAAAGGGTAAAGAGGGAACAGCGTCAGCATAGCAACAAATATACGGAATAGTCCTCTATGTATACATGGTAACGTTCTTCTATACCAGATGGGATTGCAGAACCAGGGTCTAATTGTTTTTTTTTTTTTTTTTTTTTTTTTTTTTTGCTCTGCTGAGCTGTCCTTACGAAGCCTGTATACATGCCTCGATATTGACTTTAGACGCCGAAGTCCTATATTTGTAGTTACAAATTAATTGAATTTGAATTCCAATCCCAAGAAAAAACCTTCAAGAGGAAGAAGTAAACGGATCTCGTTTCAAACAAAAGCATGAAAATATTAGGCATTTATCGAGACAACTTATAATCACGACAACTAGGTTTCGTAAGGACTTCACAACATATTCTTTACTTTAATATTTACTTTCTAATAATTTAAAACAGATATTCCTATCATTCAGTAGACTGGTAGAATTTCTCTCCTGTCCTTGGACTGAAAAATATTTGTATGTCTTTGGCAGATATCTGGAGAATTAAATGAGCTATAGGATTTACATTTTGTATGCAACTTCAGCGAGGTCTGTTAATCGACATGTGGTCTGGCGTTGTTTTATCTTATTTTATCGGGAAATTTAATGATTATTTTATTCAAAACTAAAACTTCATTTATAACTGCTTGAAATATTATTTGGTAGTAAAAGTATGAAATTTGAGAGTTATATTTCAATTTTATTTTCATACGGACAACAAGCCTGTATAGTTTATTGATCCATTGATGAGAGTGAGACGCTACCACTAACGTGACGAGTGACAGGCCGGTTTACGTGCGGTCTACAGCAGCGTCAGTGGACCAACAGTGAGGCGAGAGTGACCACTTATGAGCTAGGCTAATATCACAGTCCACTTAAGTTCCACAACCTCTCAGACCCGCTCCGTTATAGCCATTACTCTTAACACTCACTGAATGGAATATATAGTATTAAAGGATTCATTGATAGAACTATTAAGATTTTTTTATTCTCTAACTTAATAATAAGAACTTAAGGCACATGATCACAACTTCCTACATTTAAGTGATCTCCAAGTTCAACGAAAGTTAAACAACGAGAGCAATTTAATTTTTGAAAAGTACACCGATTAAAAGTTAACAGAACTTATAACAGAGCTGAAAGTTTAAGCTTAGGTAGTTTTAAAGTCCCGGAAATTCACGTGCGACTACGTCAAACTTGTTTTCCATTATAATAGTTCTAAATGCAAAGACGGTTTCAAGACTTCACCATGTACGTTATTATACATGTATAACGATGCTCTTAGCACAATGGTGATCAATATTGGTCATGTGAGAAATTGCCAGTCTTGGAAATGGTCAATATTATCTCCCTTAAAACTTAACTGAAGTCAGCAGTACTCCTATGAATACATTTTACTTTCCATCTGTCCTTCCTACATCACACGTTCGCACGGAGGTGTTACGTTACTTTGCACTTGAATTACGAAATGTCTACACATATTCTGAATTTTGTTAGTACTACTCGAATAACACTGCTTTCTACATGGTGGCAATAAGAATTCCTGCTTCACTGGTGAAATATGTCAATACATCCATATATGATCCTCACAGTAGTTACTAATATCGCTTACAAATCCAACCCAGTGAACATGGCTGAACACTACATAATATTTTTAACTCTCTCTTTGAACTATGCAGTGCAATATATTTTCGGTATAACGACGGTGTAAATTTGCAATCGAAATGAGTTTAAACTTTTTTAAATGTGAATTTTTTTCATTATTATAGGGCTAGTACTATGTCAGTAAAACTTTATAAAACATTCTTTAAAACATCTACAACAAACAGAATATACAAGGAGGACCAAAAGAGGTCCAAAACACCTTACAAAATTATATATAATGCAATAACCAGAGTTTCAAAATAGCAAATCAAACATGAAATGCTTTCTAGTAGCATATCTATTGGTTGGCTCAATCTACGACTGGAGGTTGGTGCCCTCAATCCTGAGAGTTGCCCTTGGTCCGATACCCGCCCACAATAATATCTTGATAATTCTTTAAGAAGCTAGAGGTGCGAAATATCATGTGATAAGGATTTAAAAAGCAATGGGGAATTCCCAAGGGATGTAATGCCCATAATAACCACACATGATTAAACTTACCTTATACGAAAAGTATTTAAGAATTTATATCAGTAGTATAAATTTGTTTTGTAAATGAATAAGTTAAGTTTGACCTGATTATTGACAATACGAGAAGTCAATAGACACTCAGGACAAGTATAACGCTACTACTTGAGCTAAGTATGTAATAAATTTGAAAATTTCAGAAATAAAGATACATAATAATACACATTCATATTAATAAAACATTAGTCCTATCATGCTATTACAATGGATTCATAATAAAGGAAACGTCTGTGTCTAAGTATTCTTGTCTAATTACGGTATGCAAGTTCCTGTAGCCTCTCTCTAAGTTGGTTGTTTGCGCAGTGTCAGTGTCAACACAGCCAAAAACAAGTTATTAACCAAGTTTGACAAAACTTTAGGTGAAGGGCTATTGAGCCCTGCGTCGTTGATGTCAAAGTTGGTTAATACAACAGAGACGCCAAGGTAAAGTAAATAAATGTGGCAATACCAATATAAAATTCCCAAAAAGCTTAATTAGCCTAATCAATGATTGTTTAGGTTAATCTAATCAACTGCACCATTAGCAGTATATCTAGGTTTGTTTTATTAAACCAATTATTTTATAACATACAGTTCTGTTTATAGCTGATTGGTTATAAAATCCATTTTTGTACTAAATGTGAAATTTTTCAGCATTTCTTTTGATTTTTTCTTAATAGCTAACCAAAAAAAAATCATACGAAATGTTTTTTAAAACTGTTATTTTTTAGGTAGTTCGAGATACGAAAACATTGCCTAGAACGGAAAGTCTATAAAATGGTATAAGCATTCTATAAACTTTAATATTTTGCCAAAATAGATAAATAACAATAATAATTGTAATATAGATTTAAATATTTTAAAGTTTTAGTTGCATTGGAACAAAATGGCGTATGGCGTACTATTTTACCTAGAAACTCAATAAAGATATTCACAATAGAAACTTTTTCCAAGTTTCAAATTGTTTGAGCTTTTTGTGTCACACTTATTGTTTCCTCAAATTGAATTAGATAGGCTAATTATATTGATAATGTATGTGTAAATGTTGCGGGAGGTTTAAAAGTTTCTGTATTCTACCCTACCTATTGCGATATGCCGGTTTTAATACAAAATCTATTTAAAATTCAGAAACAAATGTTTCAAGATCTGCTATCTTATATTTGAGGCGCCTAGAGTCAAACCCCGCTACATCCACTTACTTTATTTTTTGGTAAAGTGACAAAAACTGCAACAAACAGGCCCACCAAAATACAAAAAAATATTTTATCAACAATTTCTTACATTTTAACATATCTTAATTACAAATTATGAAACAAATATAAATTTACTATGAGGAAAAGTAATTTTTGGAAATTGGGGTGTGGTAAGTTTTGATACTCACTTAAGAATGTGGTGGGTTTTGAAACTTAAAATGAATTTAACTAATGATTTTGCCCTATGGGGTTGTAAAACTAACAATTTAACAGGAATATAGGCAACACATAAGGCATAAAGGTGTGGATTTTTTTTAGATTATGCAAATTCTGTATTGTGTCATCAGAGTAACTAACGATTACACTAGTTTTTACATAAAAACTAGGTAAGATAGAAAAATAGGTAAAGTTTTCATAAGCAAACATTCGAGAAAGCCTATTTTTATATTAATGTTTTTCACTAAACAACTTCAATATTGTTGTCTTCAATATCTTATACTACTTCACCATTATCGTCCTCTTCCGGTGTTTCTTCTATATTTCAATTTAGATTTTTCTCCACTTGGAAGTAAAATTGAAGAGATTTGAGTTTTCTCTAATCATCTCCAAAGTGTTTTGAGAGCAATTTAGTAACATCCCTAATTTTCTAGGGCTTTAGACTCACTCCCTTTTCCAACTGAATCAGTGTCATACTTTGATTTGTGTAATTTGGATTAGTTACTTGCCTAAACGTAACTAATCCGTAACTAAACGTAAGGGATTAAACTTAAAGTGCCAATTGCCTGGTTTCTTTTGTTCCTTTTTAGATTAACTTTTAAAATCATAGACTGGTACTGTCACTTCTATTTTGTAAACAGAGCCATGTTTTGCTAGTATCTCCTCATACTGTTTTGGTTCGAAAATAGTATATCTTTTTTTAATTTTTTCAATTAACCTGAAAACTCTGCCAGTTGGAAGAAAAGATTGGCCCACCATAGGGAAGGTAATTTTGATGCTTGAAATGTATTCAGGGGCATCAGACACAAGCCATTTAACGAGCATAGCAATAAGAATTTGTTATTATTTTGGCCACCAGAACTATCCGAGAAACACTTCAGTTTGTTGTTTTAATAACAATATTCATTTAAAAAGTAGTGATAGAGACGTGAGGTGATTGAACTGGAGTTTTTTTGCGAACTCACTTGTACACCACGTGTAGCAGGTAACATTTTCTTTTGTTATATTGGTTTTAAAGTGACCATTGATAATATATTGATTTTTAACTGCTCATCCAGATACAAAAGTGCCGATCAAGCGTATGTTTTTGGTAAGCCAAACCAAAGTTAAAATGGTTATTTATTACTGGTCGAAAATAAGATTATTTCACATTGAATTCCAGGTCAACATAATTGTTGTACATTTCACACAGCATCCTTATCTTTAAGTCAAACGACAAGCACATTACATGTTACTCTATGTTATAATGTGATTCAAGTACCTTCAGTTCAAATCAAAACTTCTTATACAATAGTATGTAGAAGGATAATTGATAAATACCAACTACATATAATATAATAAAGAACAATATCAGGACAATAATATGTTTTATCATTTTTGTAACAAAAACCAGACTAAATTGTAAAGATTATTAAATATTATTTACATTGATTTATTACATGCTTGAATTTTTGCAACACTTCTTTAAGGAAATCTAAACTGTCAGGCTCAAGCAGCCAGATATTAAGCTTCTTGTAAAACTTCGCTATAAGTTCTGGAATACTTTTAAAATGTTGGAGCAGTTTATTAAAGCATTTCGGCCCAGCATACTATAAAGGAATGTCTGAAAATGGAATCATTATCCTAATATAATTAATATAATATTTCTATCTAATACAATTTTAAGAGAGTAGTAAGTTTATTATATCGTAAATATTGAATTACGTCTTTAAATATATTATTTATTCATCCTTGTTATATATGGTGTTTTAAAATTTATATAATAAAAATAATTAATTACCATATCAACGATAGAGATTCCACATGTTTCGGCATTTCCATTATTATATAACTCATCGGTTAAACAAAACTAGAATAATGTAATTACAATATGTTGGCGTTAAATATTCAAATTCTGTAAAATTTTTCCATGTCGAACTATTTATTGTGCACATCTAATACATTTAATAGCAGCATTTTATTTAAAACAGTAAGACAATGTATTTTAGAAAATTAAACAAAGATATGCTTTTCCTATAATCCTTTTTGCTCATCTCTTGCAGCCAGAAGTTATCGTTCAGTAGGCACAAAATGGCAAACTTTGCTGCTTGAGGTCAGGTAAGATTTGCGGATAGGTTCACGAAATAAATTAAAATGGTAAAGAATACGTCCTTTTTGTGAATAAGTGTCATTTCTTTTAATAACACCAAAACTACTTTAGGTCTTATTGAAAATGAGTTGAATTGTCGCTGTAATATAATATACATGCAGTCACAGACCACTGAATGTGTGTATGTCCCTTTTATATATACAGCTCCCATCAGAGTTAGGGGTAATGTTTGTATCCAATCCCTCCCCTTTGACTGCTGTAGACGTGATTACATGTTCCGTAGCTCTGAGCCGATGGCCCTGCTGAATCAGACAGCCGTGAGTGGAATCTGCCCTTTTTGTGCCTTAAAATGTTTTTTTAATTCAGTTACGCATGTTCAAACCCATTTCCCTCTATTGCTATTGAACGCTAATTGAAGTCACTACGCTCTTCTTTTTTTCATAAGTGTAATTTTACTTAAATCTGCTATCTTATGTAATATTAAATTTTACTTCAGACATGTTAAATATATATGAACTATTTTTTTTCGATATCGAATTAATGATTACTTCTATAGACAACCAGTTATCTATACTACAAGATATACTACCAGTTTGTGTAAAGTTACAATAAAAAATTCACTCTGCTTTATGACATTTTAGACGTCAACATTACTCAACTAGTATATTTTGGTCAAAAAAGCTGTTTTTTTGTTTATTACAATATCCATATGGTTGCCTAAACATGTAACAGTACAAATCTACCTGTTTAAAATAACTTGCTAAGTATTACCTTACAAAATCTCTAATTAACTAAGTAAAGATATGTACTTCTTTACTGAATTGGTTCAAAGTATTGCAATATAAAGTACATAAAGTAAAATGTATTGCATTATAACCAGCCCAATTTGAATGGAGTAAAGACATTTATAGTGCATAGTAAATACGAAGATGTAATTAAATAAAGAGAAGACGTGGTTTTTGGTAGTTAAATATTTAATTACTCTTTTCCTCTCGGCACTACCTGGATCAAAGAGAACTTTTACTTCACATTTTGTGCAGTCATTAGTTAAATTAGTTAAATAGTACTACTACGCCCATTGTCTCTATAATATTTTGGGTAAAAGGACAACAATTTATCCTTGATTATGAAATGAACATTAAACATCGTGGCGTATTTTTTTAAAGTTGTTTTACATGGTATTATTCCTGAAAGTGTCTCTACCAAAGTTTTGGCTATAAAAATATGTATTACTTCTTTTTTATCAATAGAATAATTTTTATTTGATATTAAGTTTTTTCAATTTAAAGTCTACACTCTATTCAAATTTAATATTTTAAAACACATTTTTATACTTATATATAATGGTTATTGGAAATGCGTGTGTATCATAAGACTTATCTTGACAATCATGTTCATAGAATTCCTGAAGTCATAGAGAAGATAAAAACTAATCTTTTGAGATTTATATGACCCATCCTTGACATTAAAATATTGACATGGGGGTACTCAAAATCCAACTAAATCATCCAAAAAGTTCTTAATTTGGTACTGACATGTATCAAAAAAGTTCTGAACACACTATGTATCACCCGTAGGATATTAATTTTGTGATACAGTGAATAATCATGATACTTCTGAAGCAAGAAAGCCGTGGAATAAATCGAAAATAAAGTATGGCCCACAGTTAGATGCAGTCAAAACGCATTTAGATGACATGCATTAGGAAGAGTCATATTATGAATGAGTAGCAAGACTTGGTTTTCTTTAGTATCTAGCGTATATTACTATCTTACATTCTAGTATCCACAATTCTTTGGTATCTCTAGTATTTAATTAATTTCGCTTAGCTTCAGCTGTAATATGAAGTATGCTCTCTGAGGTACTTGTAAGAGAAATCTGCATCTTTTCGCCCAAAATATCATGGCCTCGTAGTTCCAAACTGAAAACTCCCGCTTTTACTAGCAATATTTGATGTCTCAATGGAACGAACATTTAGGAAGTTCTTACATATAATTCAAGGAAAGATAGTTTTCATCTTAAATCCTACAAAATTAATTAATGTATTGTAGTATGAAACCAAGATTGTTACACAAAAGTAAAAAGAGTACAACATTTTATTGTATATTAACATAAATTATATCTGAGTTGTTAAAATTACAGCTCCAAATCAATAATGCAATTTAAGCTTGACATTAGAGGTGGCGACCACGTGAGAAGTCTACCATTCATCCAACTGAGCTGAAATTTATATTATTAATTGTTAAAATTCTTCTTTTTCTTCTATGGGGCGACCTATCGCCATTCACTTGAGCCTCAAGTGCCTTTTGCGCACCCCGGAAGCACACCATTAGGCCTACCTGTCAGACTATGATTTCAGCAGTTCCACAAACCGCCGAAAATACACATCAGGTCCTCCTGTGGAAATTCACCACCCTTGTCCAAACGACCAAAGATGGCATACCGCTTCCTTGCTATTGTAGGACAATCAAAGAGCACGTGTTCGGCAGTTCCATCTTGCTCATAACCCATTCTACAGAGCGGATCCTCCTAAAGGATGCCGACTCTGTGAAGATGCTTCCTCAGGTGACCATGTCCCGTGCTAATACCCATAACCCGAGAAGACTGATCTACTTAGTAAGAGATGGTCAGACTCCACTCAGGAGGAAGGCGACAGTAGTACTATTCTTCTCATTCTCATTCCCGGATGCAATCTTCCGGATGCCCTTCACCTTCTCTCATGTTCATCGCGAACCCATTTCTAGACAGCCCCAAAGGATTCAAACCTTAGAATACCGCAGATCGGTTGAGGAGCTGTCATAATTGACGCTGAGCTCTGTTTCTCCAGGGCATCAGCTCCCTCATTCCCAGGGATCCCCTTATGACCAGGAACCCAACAAACAGTCACATTGTTCACTGAATATATATTAAACTGAAACTGCTAATAATAAATTACTCATGTAATGAAGGTTAAGAGTCTGTATCAAATATGAGCAATATTCTTCAATACATTCCTTTATCGTTAGTGATATGTTTTAATGTTTTTATAAAATTTCTTTAAGATATATCAATTAAAATGTTTTTTAATTAAACTTTATGAAATTATAATTTAAGGTGGATAGTACCGAAACAGCTTTTCTACATTTTCTGTAATAAATTTTGTTTTCTGAATTTAACATAAAAAAATTAACCAGAGCCTGAACTAAATTGCATAACCTTAATACCGATAAAGTTTACCTTAATAAAAACAAGCCTATGCTTTTTAACTCTTAGACACGAACAATTATTTCATCTTAATAATAGTTATTTCATACTCTGTGATAGAAACTGCCTTAAAATGTTAGGTTTAAGTATAATGTAACTACCGTTAACCAAAGCACATTGAATGGTGGTAATTTAGTCATATAGTCCAGGATTATAGTTGAACTTTAATGTCATTTTTTTTACATGTTTGTAAGTTCTGAGCTTTAAAAAAACAAACATTTGTCATTTTGAGTGACTCAAACGAATGTCCCTACAGCAGTTTAATACACGCACAGTGGTTACTATTAACTGGTATGTAACCGTATAACAAACCGTGTCATAAACTTTTATAATATAACTACAAAAGGATTTACGTAATTAAAACGTAGCAGTTTGAATACAAAGTATTGAAATAGCCACAAATGGCATCATTATAACTTTGAAAACTGAACCGTGAGCTGAGTGTAATTATTGCTGGCCCGCAATTTCATGATTTACCCCTGGCCAGAATGTTAAACACCCGGAACTTGTAATTAAATTTTCTGTCACAAAAGGTTATTAGTTCTAACATTGTGGTACGCATTTCTCCATTTTTTAGAACTTTATATCATAAATAATTTCAAGTCAAAAATTATGAGCTGATGTCTACACCTTATAAATTTAATCTACACCTATAAATTTAACCTCAGCGTCAATAGAAAAATGAGTTCCCAAAACAGTATCTACAGATACTTTCTTTACATTTTTGTACTTTTAATAATAATTTGTACTTTTTATATTTCTAAACGTTAAATTATAGTGACTGCAATTATACGAGACCTAAAATATTCAGTAATTACGAAAATATAAGAAATGTAATAAAGGGTTGAATGCAAATTTATAAATTCTAGACCCAAAATACCAGACATACGCTTATTAAACTCAAAAGTATTTCATATGTATTACAATACACTGTATACCGTGTACAAAGTTTGTATGTTTTAACTAATATTTTCATAGTAAGTTGAAAAATCTATATGTAGTATACTCATTCTTTCGTAAATAAGTTGAAAAATATTGCGTGAAAGTTCTATTCGAAAATAAACTGTCGGAAATACACTCATTATAATATAATATGTTAAAATGTGAGACACTATTTTAAAAATTTCTATATACAAAGAAACTAGTAGTACGCTCATTATGTTTTATCCTTGCGCTACACGACCCTGTAGCGTTTTTAAAGCTACATTGATTTAAAAAAAAATTAAATCTTAGATTAAATTAAAATTTTGGATCGAAATATTGGGATTTAATTTTAGATTAGTTTGTGAAAAGTCAGGGTAAAAAGCGAACATGAAATCCTTTGGCAAGTTAGTACTGGTAGTTTTAAATTGTTAGGAAGGCAGGTTGACTGCCTTGAATTGATTAGAACTTGTCTTGTTGCGAGTATTGTTCTCCTGGTTTGATACAGCTGGACCAATGAGAGAACACCGCGGATGTCCTGCAAGTTGATTGGAAAGGGAAGTATTTAAGCGCCCGCTCATAATTTTCGCTCTTCTTTTGGTTATTTTTGTGATTAAGTTGATTACAGTGCGCCGTGTTTCTTAATTTTTTTCCGCGAGTGATTTTGAGGTAAGCACCAAATTTATTGTACGTTTTATTGAAATAGTCTTCCTGATCTGATATTAAATTAATTCTGTTGTCTTTTTTATAGGAAAAAATTAAATTCATAGAAACTACAGAGAAATCTGAATAACTTATTCTCGAGGAACAATAGAGCATAATAGAATCATACAAGTTACATTTGGTTCATACTTGCAAGAAAAGTGAATTAAAATTGAACTTCGTTAATAACTTTAATTGAGATATGGAAAAGTAGTAATTTATTAATATTTAAACTGGAACTGTTTTATTGTGAATTATTAATTGGAAATTAATTTGAATTTTAATAATTGTTAGAGAGAGTTTGAGTAATTGCAGAGACTTGAAGGTTAAGGTTCAAGTAGTGGAAAGAGAAGTTTAAATTTTTATTTTGAATTTTGAGTGAATTTAGAAGTGAACATTTTTATTTTAGTTATTTCCAAGTGGTATTTCATTTTTATTTTAAAACTTTATTATTTTATTTTAGAAGAGAGCTCTGATTTTTAGTTTGATATATTTGATTAATATTTTAATTTCTTGCCAAAGGAATGTTTAAATTTACTAAAAGGTTTGTCAATTCATTGTGGAAAATAGAGTGATAAAAATTCTGAAACGTTGAACTTAATAATTTGCCAGTTTAAAATAAATCCATTATTTTTATTTAGAACTGTGATTTTTATTTTAGACAAACCAGATAATGTTTAATAGTTAACAAATTTAGTAATAAATTGTACTTAATATTTACTAGGAGCTTAATAATCAAAAAATATTTTATATCGTCTTGGATGTCTTATTGATATTTTAAATATTAATACTCTGGAATATTAATATCTACAATCCAAGTCGTTATAGACCCTAAGAATGTTAATATTGTAATGTATTAACTGTTAGTTTATATTATATACTGTATTTATAAAACACGAATTAAGTCAGAAATTTAAAACTACCAGGTTCACCATCCTGATAAAAACCAAACCTGGTAAGGAGGATGAATGCTAGTTTACCAATGGTGTAATTAATTTTCATAGGAGTGCGTTCGCACGTCAAAATGTTTGAGTGAAATGTAGGATTATGATGGGTGCATTGACCATATTAACTTAACTACTCTGTTTGACACAGCATGCTTCATTAAATATTTTACGGGAATTTTGAGTCAATAGTAAAGGATTTTAAGTATACGAATTCACTTACAATTTGTTTGAAAAAAATTATTTCTGTTGCAGTAAACACTTCATATTAATATAATAGAATCATGAGTTTCATTGATTGGTCATTTATAAATATGGGAATATATAAATCAAATTAATAATTGACATACTTAATTTTAGATTTGACATTTATATTAACTATCAGTAAGTTGTCCTCCTTCAAACATAACATTTGGGTTGCGGAATCTTTGCATAATAGTCCTACCTACTGCCCCTAAAATTGTATGTAAAATATACGGCTATTATTTTTGGAAACAATCACGTATACCTTGTCACTAATATAAATATATAACACCCAAGTTGTACCCTACTGTAACATGGACAAGAGAGGGAGTGACAGAATGCCGGTCAGTTGCCCTTGGCAAAGCAAGCAGTTTGACAGCCGGTCCTCTAACAACGTTACTGCCTTCACTAACTAAGTTCCGATAAGGCTGGACTCTCATCTTGGTGCCGATAGGAGGGAGGGGTAGTAGAAGAAACTATTTCTAAATAATTCCTGGCCGGTTAAAATGGATTTGACCATTTCATTTAAAGGAATTCTAATTTTCTCAAGTAAGAGTTAACGTAACTTCATTAGTAATTTTTCTGCTACATTTCGTTACAATAGATATTATAAAATTTTCCTGTGAAATGTTTAGTTTGAAATTGAAGCTATAAACATTAAATATGACAATAATTATCGATTATTAGCTAAAAAATAATGTAACTTAGTACATGATATCCATTGCTAACCACTAAAAACTTCTACACATACAGTCTCCAAACCCATTTATACGGAAAATATTCCTGAGGGGCAATTAATATACAGAAATATTTTATTTGTAGTATGTAATATGGCTATTATTTCAGATGGACCAAAATGAATAATTCCTTCATCTGCGAATAAATCTTTTATTGCTGAACTGTATTTTATTATTGATAAATTAAAACTCGATAAAACAACTTCCAAAGCCGTTAAAAACCAAATAAAAACCGTAATAAATGCTACAGAAAATTTATTTATAAGGTAAAAATGATCTTCTGGCTCGCCGAACACAACAATCAGTTGAACTCCGCTGTAGTTTATAAGACATAACAGGCATTTGAAATCAGTTGACTCCTGAAAGCAGTACACCTCCTCTGGAACCCTGTTCCCTTTATTGATTGTTAAGATCACCCAAGTACCATCCATTATTTAGGGTACATGCGCATGGATTAACACGCTGTACTTTTTATTCCTACATCTGGGATAAGTTTCCTGAGAATCAGTGGGAACTTAAAACCTGAGAAAATTCCGGAATTTGGCAAGTCGCGATGTCCGAAATATTTCTATCGAAAAAATTACAATAACACTGTAGCAATTCCAGTCTCTTGAAAAGTTTCACCTGAAAACTCTGGATCTCTAAATCTGTATAATAAACTGTAAAGTGATTACCGTGAAGTTATAAAATAAATTTGAAAAGTAATTAAATTACGTTCTTTTTATTTTTATTTTCATCATCATAAACAACCACCATCCTGATTCTAACAACCACCAAACTATTCAAAGATTCTAAAGTTGAAACATGTTAGTATCCATTCCTTAAGCCACTGTAAAATACTACATCACAATGTAAAGAAAGCTAACCAATTTTAATTACGTAATATTGAAACCTTCATACATTTTTCATCAAGGTGGGTTTTATAGCTGTAATACATTTGATTTCTAAAGAATTGAGCAATCTGTAATACAACTTAGATATATTTGTTGCATTTGTTATCTGTATTACATACCTTACTGATCAAGCAATTTATAAAATGTTTCATGAGATTTAACTGTAAACAGTTAGTTGTTTCAGGCTAACTTTTGGCATTAATTGAAAATTAAAACAGCTGTTTATTGTCATTAATATGAACTATGAAAGGTAAATACTAAATTTCGTTCAGAACACCATAATATTGCAAGTAACGTTTGATATCTTTGTTTTATTATAAACCATCCCTGGATCTGAACGAATATTTTACAAAAGAATTAGCCGAGTTACTTTAGCCGTTCTAAAGATTATGGCTTAACAACACCATATCATTTTTCGATCCATTTTTCCATGTAAGATTGTAAATAATCACGTTATAAAAGGCACTTGATTAACTTGATGATAAAGTTGTAGTATATATATAGTTTTAGAAATAGTTACAAAATAAATACATACTTTAGAGATTCTGTAAGCCAATCGTATTTCTTAAATAATTTGTAAAATAAATACGTATACCTTATTTTACTCAAATGTTAACTGGATACATTTGTAATCGTAAACTTTAAGAAACAAACTAACACATTATTAAACTGAAAATGAACTGATCAGACTCGATTCTTGCATACCTATGAATAGGGACTAAACGTACTTATTAATGTTGTTGATGTGCCATATCTTGGGCTGGAAATAAATGTACTTTCTTTGTTAGTGTTGTAAATTCAGTTAAACAATATAAATATAGTAAACAGAAATTTTATTTTTTATTAATTGAAAAGAATAGATTTAATCAACTTTGTTATAAACATAACCTTTGTTATTGTTTATATGTTTCCAAAATTTGTGAACGAGTATTTATATTTATTTCGTTATTCTAAAACAACAGGTTCATTTAATTTTCAAATAAAGTATGATAAACATAATGCAAATTTCAAACTTCATTTGGGCTGATAATCAATGAACAATTAGTTACACTAAACCAAGTTATCATGCTTCAGTGACAACACATTAAAGCGATTATTGTTACTGATCTGTTTATCCTTTATGTAAAGCCTGTCCAAACGAGTAATTTGCTATTGATAATTTACGTACTTCATGTATGTGTGAGCAATCGTGTAAATGAGTTGTTTTAGGACTTGGTTGTTTTTGCACAGACTTTATGAAACCCAAGTTGTGGATGATTTCGTAGGCAGAGGCATTAATAATTTGTAGGCGACGTGCTAATTCGTCAATAACTACTCGTCTGTCTAAGAGAACCATTTGACTTGAATACTCATTGTATTTTCCCACGAGGGCCATAATAAAACCAACCTAGCAGCTTGAAGGTAGGTTAGACATAATTTGTAGTCATAATTAGAAATAAACAAAGTATTCTTTGTCAACGCAAAACAACAGTAATATAAACATAAACAAAAAGGTAACTAAATTGCAGGTAGTAACGGACCTAGCCTTGTATTTTGTTACTGTTACTTGATGTTTGAATTTAATTTATTTCAGTTCCACCCATTATAATGTGTTTACAATATTTATTTTCAGTATTTAAAATTTAATAGATCCTGAGAACACTGAATTTTCTAGTGAAACAAGATTGTGTTGCTTAGTCATGGTTAATCCCTAGACCTGTCACAGTGTATGACTTTTGTAGTCATACAGTACACGTGTTTAAATATGATTAATAGATTTTTTCAATACAAATTACTATTTTACACAGTATACACTAATTAAAGAAACTACAGAAAGAACTAGAGATTTCATTTAGGTAGGGGAATAACAATTAATATTCCAGTTTGGAAGTGCCCTCAGCTTGAGGATACAAATATTCCTTCAAATATATGCCGAAATTTTGTTTTAATAATTAATTCAATTAGTTTATGGTTTTAAAAGAGCATAAATAAGTATTAGTCTTCTCTGTTGTGACACCTCGGTGTTAATGCCCCTAAATTTCAACAAATAAATTAGTTTAACCTAATACTGTGCTGAGAATTCTACGAAAATGTCTTATTGATACTTTAGTGATTATTTAAATCACCTTTATGTTAGAAGTCAACACCTACACAATATGTAACATTGCCTCCGTACACATCAAGTGCCATTCGGATTAATATAGGAAAATATATAGGTGTTAAGGCCACTTCATAAGAAAGGGACAGGAGTTATGCCACAGCCTATATATGCATTAAATGGAAGCCCGGTGTTGTCGCAGCCACGTGTACGGAATGCGCTGAAATCAGCAATAGTTGTGTTGTATGCAAGCCGCGAGCAGTCTAAAAGCACCATGCACTTTGTTAATTGTCTCATATAAAATATTAAATTTTAATATTGATTATTAATATATATATATATAATATTTAATTATTAATATATATATTTAATATTTATCTTAAATTCATTTAAATATATTTTATTATTATCCTAGAAACGTATTATATTTATTATGGGATAAGGTATTACAATAGCAATATTTTAAAGCACCAATTATAACATACGATTAGTCTTACTTAATATTCCAATTAGAACGGAGCCATATATAAAAAACATGACAATTCATTAATGTAAGGTATTATAATTTCACGTTCAATTTGTAATCGCCCAAAGCTCAGGATACAAATGGCTTTCACAACCTATAAGTCGCAATTTAGTCATTATTTCATTCCAATTATATTATGGTTTAAATTATGCTAAGCACTTTTAGTTGAAAAGAGAATAGTAAAACTAGATTTGTAAGAAATAAGAAACAGCGTTGTGTTCGTAATACTACTTTGTTCTTTTTAAAGTTGCCTTGATAAAGTTTAGTTCATATAAACGTATTGCTTTTTATATTTGGGATTTATGGATTAATAGAAGTCATTTTATACTATAAAATACATACATGTTTCATAAGTGACAAAGATTGTTTTTTAAATTTTGGTTCCACGCATATCCTGCGTAATAAAAAATCATTGTACACTGCAAAGTACTCCTACGTGTAACTGAAAGGGACGCAACAAAATGCCTATTACACTTACTCCACTTGTACCGTATAGTGTATCTTATTTCCAGTTCATAAAAACCCTTTTACAGTTTTAACAATAATTTTTAATGAAACATAAATAATGCCCTGAGAAAGTATTCCCTGAACTATGTTATTATTTTATTATGTAAATGTTTTTCAATAAAACCTAGTAGGTACTTAGGACAATAGCCATTTATTTACAGCGTTGAAAGTTTTCAAAAATTTTGTGATAGTGTATTGACTATGGAATATTATGTAACTTTTAACAATAAACTTCAATTATTATAACAAAATATACAAATATATATCAGATATAAAAAAATTAATAACAGCGTATAAATAATAAAATACCTAACTGAAAGGATTCGACGCAGCTTAATTATTGAATTTCTTATTATAATTAATTCAATATCTCATTACTACAATATTCTATTATTTCAGTAAAAAAAAACAAACTTCACTACATATTATATATAAGAATAATTTACTATTTTGAAACAGTGAATGTTCTATATACCTGGTAAAATAATGTTATACACAATTTTCTTCCATCTTCTCTCATTAATTGTAATATTCCATGTCTTCCACAATTATGAATTACGTATTTAAGAGATAACAGTGTTTTTGTTTAAAAAGTAATTTATAACTAATTTTATTATTTATTATAAATGCCATAAGGTAAATGAGATATTTCTGCCATAATCACGGTAACAGCCTATCACGGAAAGTGAGCAAAACTGGTTACGATGGTTTGGTATACTCATACTTTGCATTACTGGAATATCTACAACTTTCAAACCTAATTAACGCTTGATTTATAAATCAATTTTACCCCACGTAAGCTTACTTAAAAATATTTACCCTGCAACTTATTAGATTTCTCAACCCATAGCTAAATATAAGTTAATGTGTTAAATATTACAATTCAAAAACAAAAGTCGTAAAAAACAGTAATATTTGTATGAAATTATTCTTCCTCGTGAAATTGCATGATATCCACTATAAAATAACGGAGTTCTCCTACTGTAGCCTATCTATAACCAGTTGGGTTTCAAAGAACATGTATAGATATTTAAATGTTCTATTATTAATCAAACGTTATTCATTTGTATTAATCAGAAAATATTGAAATTTAAACACAACTAGTGAATGTGAATGGTTGCCCTTTAAAATTAATGGTTACTTTTCAATAAATTTATTTATTTTTTTATTTATTTTTTAATAACCAAACCTATTGTGTAAGATTCTGTCATTATCTGCACGCATATGTTTTATGTGCGTTTAAAAATCTTTCGTGACAATTTTTAAATGTTATCGTATTTAAAAAAGATACAATTTAAGTTCCAAAAACTATTAGTTAACTTATAACAGTTTATATTTTCAAATGAAACGTCATCATATACAAAATACACTGGAGTTTATTGCATCATTGTATTATTGATTAAATATAAAATTCAATAGTTAGTAAGTTTTACATGTGAATACGATATGGGGATGTCGTATTTTCTTGTTTTTTGAAGCTAAATTAAATTTCTGAGTAACATTTAAATCATCAAACGTTTATTTCATAATTTTGTTTATGTTGGAACCGAACATTTTTTCGGTTCTGGTTTCTGGAGGAATTTAAAGAGGTTTTGTGATTAACACTATTACCATTTTCGGATATACTTCCTAAAAATTGTTATCAACCTTAAATACAGTTTCATAGATTTAAAAAACAATATCAATAATTATATTCAAGAAGGTGGTGTAAGAAAATTACACCCTACGAGTAAAGTTTAACTTTGCTGCTAGATTTACATATTCTATATGATAGTTGTTCATTACTCAACTTAAGCTGATTACTAGCAACCGCAGTCTACTCGGAGTTCTAGCTTTGTTAGTGATTGATCAGCCGAGTTCACACAACATGGTGATTTTCATGCAAATTACTGAGTTCATTGTGAAACAAAACAGGATCGAAGTTACAGGGTATTCATTACAACGACGTTCGGTTGAAAATAAAATAACTGCAGGTAACATGTAGTAGTATTACTTGATAGTTTATATTCAAGCCAATGGTTGGGGTAGGTTGGTTATTTTACTCACTAATTCTTTGAAACTTTTCTCGTAGATTGTGACATCATGAATCGATGACGCTTTAATTATGTTTATACTTGCGCTTTGAACAGGAAAAGTAGCCTGAAACTGTGACATTGCGCTGAAATATCACGTATGTTTCTTATTCGACTGCGTTAACTATTATCTGTTAGGAAAGAACTAAAATTTTGGTAACCAATAATCAATTAAACAGCGTTTTCCTCACTATTTATATCAAGGGAAATCAGGCAAAATAAATATATTTTATTACGAATAATTATGTAGCTTAATTTAAATAAAACTTTACTGAAACTAAAATGTTTGAAACCATTTTGATTGCCATTATCGTTTTTAAAGACATGCATGACCTAACCAAAGTAATGATTCGTGATGTAATTCTTCAGTAGATTGCAATACTTTATTTGCTTCCGCCCATCAAGAAAATTAGGTTACGACCAATTAAAATTACATTCTGTGAGAAATAACACGTAGAGTATCTATCTCAGAAATCACAAAGTTGAATGAAACGTGTAGATATGACTGTTGATGGCATGTTGAGTTAAACTGTCTGTGAATTGCGATATTTCAGACTCGTCACACATGGGCGAAACTCTCAGGTTATTTACCTATATTCTTAAAATTGTTAGGCATTAAGGAAGCACTTGAGAATTTCATTACTGATTTACCTACAAATACGATAAAATACAGAAAAGAGTAGACGTATTGATTAATATCCTCGCCGAGATCTTAAAATTTTTACAAATTCCAACAAGTATTCCAACCAGGTAATTATTCAAATATTTCTTTAACCTCAGAGATTATACATATAAAATATAATCTTCTAATGTATATGTATTTCTTCACATTATTAAATTATTTTTAAGGAGAAGGATGATAAATTAAGTAAATATATGGGTGAACAACTCGACTGAGCTACCGCATTTTAGTGCAACGCAATAACATACCACAATGCTAGTAGTAACGAGGAAGGGGTTCACTCTATTACGAACAAAAATTCATTTTAACTTATATTCCCTTCTCTCACAATCGGTTTCCAAAATGCGTAGCAGATTTAATCATGAAATTAGCCCTACCAATCACAGAATTACGCTTCAAACAAGCGGTATCGATTCTATACTGGAATTATACAAAACAAAAATGCTATTCATTGTATGTTTACTCACCAAATTTTTATTTATAATGCGAGTGTATTATTGTTATTTGTTCTAATATAGTTATTAATTATGATAATAAATCTAAATATTGTTGAAATAGAACTGATCCAATATTGTAATATCAAGAGTATGAGGTATAAAATAGATATTCATTAAAACTCTAAAATTTTGAATATAAAATATTATGTCATATAATATCACATTTAATTTCACTTCAATGCAAATAAAAGATCTCTATTCAACATTGGTAACATTAAACAATGAGTTGGTCAGCAAACATTAATATTTATACAAGCAATACCATCAATTTCCATTACGCTAATTAATAGTAGGCTATAACTGAACCATTTCCCCTTCAAGCCTTACTTTCTTCTCTCTCGTCACAGAATGATTTTACAGTTAAATATAGACTATAAAAAGGTTTTATTTTACACTGTTCTAAATTTTTTAAGCTGGGACCGATACTCTTTTAAGTCTTATACTGCCAATCCTCACGAGCATGTGCGTTGATCTTACCAAACGGAATAAGGAGGAGAGTAGAAAGGGTTTATGATAAAATAATTGCAAAGGCCACAGACAGGATTTGAACTTGCACTACCTCTAACTTGGATCCAAAGGCTAATGCCTTACACTTTACGGCCTTCGGCTCTTAGGAACTTATTTATTATTAATTATATTCATCAAGGTTTTATTCATTTATTAAAAGTCCTTCTGAAAAGATGTAAACTATTTTGCCAAATAAGTGAAAAAATGATACATAAGAATAGAAATATACTAAATGAAATTTTAACTCATTAAAAGGTAACATATTATCCCAGCACATGTTTTTAAAAACTGCGTAAAAATTTTAATCCTTACAGTCATAATAAGTTGAAGCAGTATTTATCATTAAACTGTACCCTGAACGTTCTCAAAATGGAATTATTTACAAATATTAGAATTCTCTGGTCTACCTTTATAATTATAAACCTGATATACGCTTTTTCTATAGTATACTGTATATCCAGACATACAATGCGTATTAGGATGAAATTTAGCTGGTAAATCCACTCTGCTATAGATGTGCATTAGATTCAGATTTTAACTAATTAGTCACAGAAATAGTTAAAAATGTTTTGGTTCACGGTAATTGAAGACTTAAAATAGCTAACTTCATCACCATCACTGTAGACTTTTACGAGTTCTTCGACTGCATAATGTGCACATAATATAAAACATTATAACTTTGAAGAACAACTTTAATCACTAAATTTATGCCATTATGCATACCTTAATATGAAGAGAATCTCTAAATCCAAATAAAATTCTATTATTCATACCTTCTATGTAAAATAAGACAGAGGAAATTCTAATTGGTTTTTAATTGGTACAGTGTTCTTTTAATACGAACTGCAATGTTTAAAATTTATTTCTATTTTAAAGATAAACTGACCCATGGATACCTACTAATGTTGTTTTTTATTTATTAATATTTAAAGGCACTGGCTATCTAAAAATAACTATTCTTTTGCATTTGCAAAATGCCGTGTAATTTTTGTAAAATGTTATTGGTTCAATGACTAATTATGTTCATTGTTGGGTAATTTTCTGTTATTCAACCCTAGTTGTACGGTATACATTGCAAGTTGACCTACTTGACATTGACAGCTTCTTGGCACGCTTTCGGGAGCATGTAAACCTGCATTTATTAAAAGATACGACTCCTATATATGTATAAGGTCTTTGCACTCTTACTGGCAATATAAGGCTACAAGTTTTAAGCAAGGTCAAGACGAGACTGTCAATAATAATTTCGGAAATCAGCAGGCAAACCACAATTATTAAAACTCATGTATTAAAACATCACCAAATTTACACAAATATAGCTCAGTCTTAAAAACTCGGAACGTATATTACATTTGGGACATGATAGCTTGCAAAGGAACAAAATCACCACTTAACTACAGTGATTTGCAAATATTTCGTATGCTTAACTGGTAATTCTTGCCGATGGGAGAAGTTATTTTGTGCCATAACGTATATTTGTTGTATATTTCGATGTTTTATCTTGTCGGAAATTATCAAAGCACTTGAATCAGTCACCCCTGTTATTCGCGTAATAGTTACACCTCTAGATCATAGATTGGCAATTCCACCATTATACAGTGTTTTATACTCAGAGTTACCTCATAGAGGGTGGACACATGCCTAACGTCGAATCGGTTATCTCTGAATTTTAAAACCAAAATAAGTCACGGAAAAAAATACAAGAATAGGATTATTTAATACTAAACATATTACCAAAGCAATGGGATTACAATGTGTAAATAGATCAAACACAAAAAAACTCAAATAGACAAATGTAGAGCAAATAATAATATTTACCAGTCTAACTATTTAAAATTTTCAGTACAGTATTTGGGATATGGATTTAAATTAATTGCACACTCATAAATACTAAAGAATTTACTTCATAAAAACCTTGTGGAATAAACCTTTAAATTAGTCAATCGTTACAAACGCCACCACACTTTGATCAGTGACTCGTGAACTGGACGCAATCTTTTTCTCCGACTCATGTTTTATTCATTTGAATGAATTCAAAATGTAAAAGTCATGGTTAAAACTTATTAAAGCTTATGATTTAAAACATTATTTTGATGTGCCACAATATTTCTGACAAACTGTTAGAAAAAAGAGGGGAATAAAGAATTTATATATATATATATATATATATATATATATATATATATATATATATATATATATATTTAGAGGTTAATGTACACTGATGATGGTTAAAAACCGAAACACGTGTATGTAATAAAAAGTTTTAATTTAAAGGGTTTTTGTTATTTTCATCACATAAATACGTATATATATATATATATATATATATATATATATATATATATATATATATATATATATATATATATATATATAGATAACCCTATAAGTGGAGTTAATAACATAATATATATAAAGTTTAACAATAATAATAATTCCTACAATGGGATTTTTAGATGTTAAATGTTTTGTTTTAACATAAAGTAGTACTGCGCTTTTTTTAAAGGAAGACTAACTTTAAGAAATAGTTAAAATCTACAGATACCGTAGAGGTTTTTTTATTTTTAGAAGTAGTTGATAAACTAAATTTCTTGAACGTATTTATGCCTTTCTGCTACGTAACGTAGTTCATTCGGGATTGTTAAAATTTACTGAATATATTAAAATAAATGAGCGATAATTGTTTACGATGACATTTCTAGAAAATAGATAAAAATTGCTGAGCATTAGTATTTTTGCTAGCAATATAAACTTATGCTAGCACGATATTTATGAACAACTTTTAAGTTTGCAAGTTGCTTAATTTCTACATAGGTACCATCAAGTTCAATGACAGTGCATGTCCCTCCATGAGATTTTACAGTGAGTTAGCTAATAGTAACCTTTCTCAGGGTGTCTTGAGAAAGGATTGATCAGTAGACTTTTACATTTGCTGAAAACTAAGCCATTTTGGAAAATATTTTATCTTCTTTTTTCTGTCTATGTGACTGTCTGTTTTCTGCACAATATCTTGAGAAATGCCACAGCTATTAACATGAAACTATTTAAAAAGTTGCACGTCTGCATAGGATGGAATTGATTATGATACATATTGGCTTCTGGGGTGAAACTTAGCAGCGCCTATCACTTGATTTCGAGAAGGATTTTTCTATAGTTATAACCGTAATTTAATTTAATTGTGTTTAAGTCATTCATTCAGTTTTATTGGTTTAATCTCTAATTTAGTTCTTAAATTTGAAGACACGCGACCAGGTTATAAGCCCTGCTACACTGTAATAAAAACTCTGGATGTATCTGAAAATTAGAGCTATTAATGGCGGGACTAGATGAACAGATCTTGAATCAAAATTATACACGAATTATGAATATCGCTCATACAATATGATAAAAGTTGAAGTTCACACTATATTAGTGGAATACAAAAATAAGTTCCATATTTTCAAAGAGAAAATGGTTAGGAGTTTTTTTTTTATTCATACACTTTTAATAACTATTCACGTTTAAATATTTTCTCATCAAAACGCAGAAAAAATTCATAATTTATCTTTCGCTTATTATTTTAATATTTCGTGCCACAATCTTTTAACTTCTAAGCCTATTAAAATTTCACAATAGTCTACATTAAGGAGCTGGACAATTAAGGTACAATTATCAAACCCTGCTCTAATCTATAACATATGCGCGTCTTTTAAACCGTTATTCATTCAAGTATTTGATCATTTATCAATGAATGTGATAGAAGACTATTACGTAATAAATTTAATGAAACATATGTCCGTACATTTTAAAGTATTTACGTATTACTAAGTAGAATTCATCACATACAGTGATTCTTGTTAACTAGTAAATTCCTTAGAACATAATCATTACATTTTTCCTTTATATGGGTATACATAGTTTAAATTTAACTCTTTGAGGTTTCAATTATTTACAAGTGTTAATGAAAAAGTTTTTATTCTACATATGTAATCATTATTACATTGCGTTTAATCGTATAGTTCTACATTTTTATACCATATGCAAACGAAAACGGTACATAATCTTATTATTTCTGAAGTTTTCTATGATAACAGTGGAGATATAAATTAGCACAGCGAGATGACGTTGGCTCAGATATTAAAAAGAAACTAAATCATATAGTTTGAGGGATAAATATGTTAATTTATTTTAAACTATAAACTAAATATAAATCTTCTTACATATATCATAGAAAGCAACAATGATCAACATTGATATCAGTGATCAGAAACAAAACTTTGCAGTATTTTACTGTATTGAATTGTTTGCACATAAAATATGAATACCATAATCCTTCAGTAGAATTGCCTATTCTTTCAACTACTCAGTCTCTTTTGACAATACTCTAGTTATTGTTGGAGAATAGGATTTCGGACATTTGCCATCTTTTCTATGTTACAAACTGTATAAAACTACCTTTCAAAGATTGAAATCTGTCCATTTCGTCAGATATGAAGATAATTAATACATACGCATTTACTTAAAAGCTACAACGTATACCAGTAAACTAAAACTAAACAAAACAAAAAAGGAATCTTACCGAAAAACTACTTTGAGTCCAGATAGGAGAGGATGAACCTAGGCGTTGTCACTATACAGAAGTCAAGAACAAATATACAAGTCACACCAGAGAAAAACAAGAAAATCAATGTTGCTATTTCCTGTAGTATCTGAAACAACGTCACTTGATGGTGGTGTTCCAGAGGAAGAAGGGTAAACGGAGCTGCGTCCGGTCTTATCTTTTGACTCTAGACTATATATGTCCTCTAGTAGAAATAAAAAAAAATTAAAAATTGTTAGTCACCGTGTTTGAGAGGATAGTTAGTACTAAAAATCCCTTTATTTATGGCATTTATTGCTACAAATTGATTTGGTAAATAATGTGCTGAATTAGGGAGTGATAGTAAGCAGAAATCCATAGCACTAATTATATATCAACTAGGTAATTCTAGGGCAAATGTGCATACATTAATCAATATACAGTACAGTCTCCTCAATTGAATTTTTCCAGAAGCATGTCAGTTGGGAGATAAATGAGATAGTATAAATAATATTTTATATTACTGGCCAAGGTACCCTCATCACTTCTAAACTATTCAACAGTATTTTTCAGAAACATTCTATTGTAAAATCACTCTAAAAAGGGTTGAAAAGAGAGACATGTCTAACTATATACCAATATCGATTTCACGTCTTTTATAAAAAAATCTGTGAAAAAATAATGGCAATATGTTGTTTTGGAAAAATATAAAATTGTATGTAAAAATCAATTTGGCTTTATTAAAAATTATTCTGCAGTGACCGTGGTATAAAAATTATTGGATTTAATCTTAAAATGCATTAATACAAGTCATAAAACTATTTCTATTTTATGTAAACTCACAAAAGATTTCATTACGTGGAACTTAAGTTGGTCTCAGTAAATCTCGATTACAATGGAAAGGTCCACAACTGGCTAAGCTCTTATTTTTCTGATATGAAACAAAGAGTCACACAAAAAGAACTAACGGAAACACACATTTTATCATCCGTAGAGTTCCCAAAGGGTCAGTATTGGGCCATTTGATGTTTTTTATTTACATGAATGACATTTCAAACAGCCTAACCTGTTCGTCCATTAAATTATTTGGATTTGACACAACTTTAACAGCAAAATGAACTAATTTCGCTGAGCTTGAAAATGCCTTTAAAACGTCCGTATGTGAAACAATAAATTAGTTTAAAGTCAACGGTCTGACGCTCAAACCGAGCATATTACTGTTTTGATGAATATATAAGAAATGTATTTATTTGTTTATATTTCTAATATGCCTCAGATAATTTTGTTGAGCCTAAATTTTATTTGTACCTTTTTTCTCTTACTTTAAATTTGTTGGTTTGATTCTGACAATTAAAATTTTTATTTTAACTCTGCTAAAGAATGTAAACACGATTTGAAACTTTTATTGAAAGAATGAATGAAAAAATAGACAAAGTGAGCATTGACCTTTCCATCCTAAACGAGGAATAATCCGTGTACCAAGTTTCAAGACTGTAGAACATGTCAACTTATCGCTTTAAAGATAATTCATAAATGCCTATAGAAAATTATTACACATGCGGACAATGTCACGATGCCAAATATGCTTTGTTGGCTCTTTAATAAATAATATATTATATTGAAGTTTATATATTCAATTGATTGATAACGATTAGAATATATGTGTTAAAAATAATGTCATACACATAAAATAAAGGGAATGACAAAGTATTTGCCGCAAATGTCATTAAAACATTGAATAGCGAGTGGTCTCAGTTTGTTTAGTCAGTCTCAATGTCACCGTTCCCCTAAGTCAACAGTTACGCTTCGCCGACTTTATTTTCCTTTGTGACTTTTACTGACTATGTCTTTTTAAATGCAAATTTTACATTTCCAGGCGATTTTATATTTGCTATTTGAAAATTATTTTTAATAAAAAAAATGCATATTATAGAAACATAAATATAAAACTTAGTTGTGATTTGCAACTACTACATTTGATTTCACAGTTTATAAAAATCATTTTTACAAATCGTGTACAAAAGGGCGAAACGTCTTCCTAGTTCTCAAGTTCGTTATTGATTTTACAATCTTCATTTCTCAAACCAATCTTTACATTTTCTTACAATATAACTGCTTAATATACTACAAATAAAGCAAAGACCAATCCTTTTCCTCTACCCGAATACAACATAATCGATAAAATAATGACCTTTTTACACAATTTCAGTTTCCCTTTCTCATAGATTATTGTGCTTTATCACTATTATAACCATAAAATACAATATGTTTGCTTTAAAAAATAATCATAGATATATCATTTGAAGAAAACCAATGTTCAGTTTCCTAAACAGACAATATAGTTAAAGCTGTAGATACAACATTTTGTAATATGAGAATGCCACACAACCTAAATCTAGATAATATTAAAAATAACAAATTAAATATAATAGCAATTGGCCATATATAACAAAGCCTAAAGAATAGCTAATAAATTTGTTTTTCATCACTCTGTATAGCAACGGGATGGTTTCCAAAACAGTTGAAATCTGCGAAAGTCGTCGTTTCCTTCGAAGCTAACTCAACCGTATTCCGTATTTCCTCTTTTCCTTAACATTACTTTCCTAATATATAGAATTCTTTCCTCATGATAATATTTATAAAATTGTTATTTGCTTAGACATTCCTATGTTGAAACGGAAGATTTTAACACTAAATGAATTATAAAATAGTGTTTTAATTCCTCATGAAATATGAAATATCAGATAATCTTTTAAAAGATTACATGTGTTATTTTTGCATTATGATACAAGTAATGTTTAATACTAGTCTCAAACATTCTATTGCAATAGGTCACTTTCGAGACTTGTAAATGAAATGTACATTCCATAAATGATGATATTCAAAGTCAAACAAAAAATGTAATAAGAACGCATAACACAGCCACTTACTTTTAATACTATATTCTCATATCACGATATCTTAAAAACTATAAGTCTAAAAGTTTTCATCTTATGAGTTTGTATTACAAGAGCGTAAGGACTCATAGAAAAAATAAATAACACATTAAACTCAATTTAAAACAAACTAGGTAAAAAATTAAATTATGTTCTTAAGTAACTAGTCCCGTCAGAACATTTTTGTCATTCAATATTTATTGAATATATATATATATATATATATATATATATATATATATATATACATATAAATAATATATAATTTTATATATATATATATATATATATATATATAAAGGTAGAGGCTAGTCTAATAGTTTCCGATATACCGCAAGTTCAGTTTGGGCACACATATACCTCCTGTTAAAACACTAAGACATTTTAAAAAAGCTCAATGTCTATAAAGATTCCAAGGGGGTAGCAATCCAAAACAAAATAACTATATTTTGTTTTTTACTTATCGATGTCTTAGAAAGATGGAATTTTATAAACATGTTTCTTACGTTTTCAAGAGAGACATAAAATATTTTTCATGAAGATCAAACCCATATGGCTGAAAAAGGGCTGCAATCCCTAAGAGACCTATATTTTTTTATTTTCAACGTCTGACTGTTCTAGAAAGATATAATTTCATTCAGAGGTACTTTATGATTTACTTAAAAATCTAAGATTTTCATGAAGACCAAACACCTATAAGGGTTGAAATCGAATTGTAATCCTAAAAAAACTATACAGTGTTTTATAATTTCTTAAGTTATTACAAATATAAAATTTTGCACACATGTGCATTATCGTATCAAAAGAAAGAAAAAAAGATTTACCATGCAGTTCAATCACCCTTTGCGGCTAACATAGGATAGCAATCTCTAGATTCATCGCATTTTTAACTGATCGCTTTCTTAGAAAACATACATTTTTTCACTCACGTCCATATCACTTTTATAACGTGATAATTCACGAAAATAACATATTTGTGAAGGTTTACCAGCCACCCATAGGGATTGAAAATGGTAGAAATCCCATACGAACTACAATTTTTTGCTAAATTTTTCTGGTTCCCTACCACCATAAAATTAGCCTTACGTGTGTCTCGTGCTTTCAAGAGAAAAATAAAAGATTTTCTGTGAAGGTCAATCACATACAGAGATTTAGATGGTGTTACAACCTAAATAAAAGCTATACTTTTGTTTTAACTCTTCCCACTGTCTTGCCTATCCAGATTACCAGGGATAATTTGTTGATATAATTTTAAACTGGATAATTTTACCTATTTAATTCATTAGCTTGCACCTACTGGAGGCAAACCATACGCCCAGCACGTGTGAAATTGTGTCCTCTGTGCCTTAGCCATATTTATTTATTTAAGTCCTATTTTGTTGTCTAATATTTGTTTCTAATTTCAACCTTAACGAAACGATAATGCGTGGATATCTGAGGATACCACAGCGTTCACGAAACGCGTAGCATATTCTCGATAGTAAGGAACGTGAGAAGGTAAATTTATAATCAACATCATAATTCAATATTTATGGTAAATGGCAGTATTATAAGAGACTAATTCAAACACAATCGGTATCGCAGAAAAACCTGTACTACAATGTACTTGTAAATTAAAATGTCAGTTGTAGTAACTAAAAGTAATATTGTGTTAATAAATGTCAGTAATGTCAGAGATTGGTCAAACCACAATCACTTTCGCACAAACTATCTGCGCTGTAATGCTCTCGTGGGGTTTGCTTAGTGCACGCGTTGGATATATAACACCCTATTTTAACGTCATTAGTTATCGTAATTGTAAACATATTCTGCTCAAGTTAAATGTTAGTAAGCGTTATGTTTACTTTCGAATACGCTTTTAACTTTAAGTTGACTGGTCGATCTTAACCCAGAAAATATTATAATCGCTTACTAGCTCAGTAAGGCTGTTTGAAATTAAGTTCAAATATTATTTTATGAAGATCAATAGTAGAAGCGTGATGATCTCACTGTGGTTACAACAACAAAGGTTCAAAGTTGTGTTTTGAAATGGTTTTTCACCCCACCTTGTGGTAAACCAGGCTCACTAATCACCAGTCTCCTGGTTAAGCACCATTTCCTCGCGAAAAAGTGGTGGAGCAAATAAGTATATACTCTGGACTAGTGAAGGTTTGTATTTTAAATCACACAAAGACAGCAGATTTTAGCTGTCAATGTGTTACAGCGTACCCAGATTTTGAACTTGTGAGTACCAAACCCATCCAGCTTAAGAGACTGAACTCTTATAAAAACATTCGTTGAAAAACCCCTACGATCCTGATCGTATGGAGTGATTTGAATCGAGAGTGAATTTTTTGAAGTATTATTCTTCGTTGGAATAAAAAAATGATATATGTATCCTTGTAGTTTTACTTATTATTAAATTCCTCAAAACATTGCTCTAACTAGATCTTTAATAAATATTAGACCATAACACGTGCATTAAAGCACTTAGCATTCCAAATTTTAAAAAATGCTCCTGACAGATCCAGAAATAGGTAGCTCATGTAATGTTCCGTGACTGGGCACCATTCTGGATTATTATTAAATACCTTTATATTCATGAACTTTATTTGTAATTTATGTATGATAATGTACGATTAACGTCAAACAAGTTTTATGTATGATGAGTTTCCTACAATTGAAATAGATTTTGTTCGTAGTATCAAGTGAAATAAATACCTGTCATACAAAGGGTGGGAAGGGAAGTAAACGTGCGCGTTAATACACATCTTATTATTAAAATTATGATCTATACCTGTTCTCTCACCTGTACTTGTTTTAAAATATATTATGTTTCGTGAATGATGCGCTGAATATAATGTATTATTCTGGTGATACGGAAATTTATTCCTAAAAAAGAACAGTTACATATATACAAAATGTTTAACAATTTAACAGTATGGTATATTTTAAAATAAAATAAAAAAACTTAAATACTTGTTAATGTCAATAATTGAGTTTTGTTAATATAACCTTATAAAACATAATTATAAATAAAAATTCTCTAAAAGTTGTTCTAAAGAAGCTTAATATTTTAAATTGATACTTTTCACCTTACAGCCTTTCACAAAATTCACCTTTAAACAAATGCTGCGATATTTTAAATATTGTAACAACTTTAAACTAAAAATCAATATTAAATCAATTCAATATCCTGGCTAGTTTGATATTGTCATATTTTTACTGCAGAAATATCAAAGGCAAAATACTCAAACACTTAATCAAAAAATCTGCTTTCATATGCGACAAACTAAGTGTGTCATGTTGGACAGTAAGAAATATCGCCAGAGCTGACAATCTGTCATGCAAATAACAAGCCTGCTTCTGTCACAAACGCTTGAGCTGTGCACTGTTGTATACTGTTGGGGATCAGATCGTGGCTTCATATTAGGTATTATGTTTGACCTGTGAATGCTAAACACTTCATCTATTAAAGCCAATATAATATGAGAAATGTAACAATGAAATATAAGTTAGAATCTTATTCTGCAGCTGGTACATTTGTATTATTTTCAGTATACAGTATGATTTTGTTGTATTGTTTCAAAGACACTGTGCAAGTTATTGTAATGACTGTATTATTACAGTTACAGATAAGGTCTCTAAACAATGAGAATAATAGCAATGATTCTTACTAGCTTAATAAAGATATGATGATGTTTACGTTAGCATAACGTATAACCTAACTTCTAGATAACAATTTGTAATTTGAATTCCAAATTTATTTTCCTCTTTCCTTAAATCCAAAACCTTAATTTAGTTTCTTAGAGTACTCGTTCGTATCTTAATTTAATACTGTTTTCAAATTTTTAACACAGGTATATATGCCTCAAATATCTACCGTCGCAAATATTACACATTTTTGGAACATATTTATATTAAATAAACAGATACAGTACCTTACCTCACTCATATTTTTATGTAATATTTTTAGTCGCAGGAAAAATATCTTGAGAAATAAGGATGTTTAAATTGAACAAGACCAAAAAACTACTCTTTTATTAATAAAATTGAATAGTCAATATTTTCTACCCGGTCAGAGAGAATTTATACGTACAAGTAATTTTCAGACGAACAAAGCGTTATATAACGTGACAGTAATATGAGAGATTGAACAAACCACAATCAGCACCGCTACAGCGAACACCTGGACTCTAATGTCCTCGTGGTGTCAGCTGTGGACGTGACGGTAATATAATATCTTTAGATGACGTCATCAGTTGCTATATTTAGAGAGGAACTTTGCAAAAGTTCAGTTATTATTACGCGTTAAGTTTATTTGGTATTGCTATTGATATTACCTAATGCTTGTAATAGCATTTGGAACTCAATGACCAAATCAGACCTGACGTGCCCTTATCAGATGGAACCATATTGAATATTAGTGCACACAATTATATATGGTTTATATAACATAATGTGACTTAACACGTGGAACATCCGAAATATCAAGCAATGCACATGACAGATCCTGGAGAGGACAGCTCCCGCCATGTTCCGTGACTGGATCCCATTCTGGAGTACGACTTTGGAGTAGCTCTCACTTTCATTAACTTTAATTCATTCACTTCATTAATTGAAGATGATCAAGTTATAGTGGATAAACTCAAAATGTATTGCAATGTAGCTCAGTACTCTGACATGTAAAAGCGTTCATTTACAAAAATACTTATTGTTGCATGGATAAACAAATTAATACGTAAGGCTGCAAACATATGTTTTGGTTGCACAGTAAATCAGAACTTGATATCCATAAGGGTGGTAATTTATATGCTTGGGTACTCGCTCAAATCACCTCAACACTGGAGCTTAAGCTGGAATATATCAAACTTAATGTATTATTCAAAGTCAAAACCCTTTACTTACTCGGCTGTAACGAAGTAATCGCTTTTCCGCTGATATGTATCAACTTCTGAAAGCTTTACACAGTAAAAGCTTTGTTTTTAGTGCCAGAGTTTAACTTTCTTTAGAAAAGCACAATTTACCTCCAGCCATTGTTTTATAAGATTGAACAGCTGAAGACGTTGGTTTTCTGTATGTAAAATCAATTATCTAGCTCTTCGTAATAAATTACTGCTTTATGAGTTTACATTTGAAAGTGGATTGTTTAAAATTTTATAGAAATAAACGTGTATTTTACGCTTAGAAAGAGGTTATATAGCAATCCATACAAATTGTAGAATGACCCTGTGAACCCTGTGAAATTTGACGTGCTATTAAGTTCACATAATGAACGATGAAATTTATTATTAAGCTTTTTGTTATTGCACATAATGTAATGAAAATCGAGTTAAGTTAGTTCTATTCCTGATTACCAGCCTTGTTACGGAAACCTATATTCTCAAACAGGGTGTTTTCTAACTTACATTTTTATTTAATGGACTAAACAGATTTAAATACGGAGTTTAAGGCAAACATCTACTTCCATGGTAGGATAGTCTGTTTTAACAAGTTAAAAATCCACTACATTTCGTCTATTATTAGGTTTCCATGTCTATTCTAACGATGACTTTGTATGTATGTATAGGCAAACTAAGTTTAATGTAGTTTATTTTGAAAAGCTAAGTTCTTTACATTTACCATATTAAATAGAAGTTTACGGTTTGAAAGATATTGGAGCTTGTAACATAAATGTATTATGTTCATAACGATTTAAACAAATGGCAGGAATGAGACAGTAAAATATTATATAGGAAGTAAACGTTATTGTGATGAATGCCTATTCTGAACCTATTACAACTGTCTTCTGTGGAACGACAGTTAGGGAACTCGTATTGCACCATAACGCAAATTGTGTCTGATACTCAGAGCAATTCAATACTGTTTAGGTGAATGTGACCAAAAAATTAAAAAGTTTCTTAATTTCTGAGTATTCCATCTCTTTTAACTGTACCGTAATATGTGCACGTACAGACACTTTAATTGGCTGTTATTTAACTAAGACGAAATAAGAAATTAAAGTTTAGTAATATAGCGTTAAAGAATATTGTCATTAAAGAAGCCTATCACTCTCCGCAGGTTATGACGAATGCAGATGTAATTATAAACTTAGAATTAATTATCAATGAAACTTGATTTTTATATACAGTAATCAGCATCATTAAGGTTAGATTTTTTATTGTATTTTTATTATATACTCGATCAATATTCGTAAAATATTTAAATGTTTAAATATTAGTAATTTTTAAATTTGTGTATTTTACTTCAAAAACGTAATAAAACAAATTATTGCTTAATATCTTAAGCGCAAAGTACCTTTTATTACTAACATTTAGACAATCTAAAACAGTTTTACTGGAATTCTGTTGCGTTGAAAGTTACCTTTTTAGTTGAAAGTTAAATCTATATAACTTTTTAATGGATCATTTAAATACATAGTTTTTTAGTTATTGCATTGTTTATTGAGACAGAAAGTTCCTGATGAATGATAGTTTTGTAATTTATCATAGTTTTGATCAGTTTAATTATATTTTAATTTAATTATGTATCATTTTATAAGCTAAAAAAGACGTGTAGAATTCCACTACGATAGGTATAAAGTTATCACAGCAATTGTGTGTTATTATAAGGTAATTTAAGTTTCTATAAAACTACCAAAAACAGTAATATATAAAAAATAATATGCTTGTCTAAGTACCGATCTGACTAACTATTTAACTTAAATAAACTGTGTTTAACACATTTATGATGGTTTTAAATAAAAGATTGATATATGATGTGATATGGTACATTTTGCACCGCTCTGATGATAAAATTTTACTGTACAGTTTAGGAGAAATGAATTTTAAAATATTTATTGTAAAATACACTGTGCTTTGCGGTAATCAATGATCAATGTTCCTTTATATATATATATATATATATATATATATATATATATATATATATATATAAATATAAAGGAACATGAATCTACACATAAATCATACAATATATTTGAAGACTTAACATGTGAATAAAAAAATATTGTTTACCAAATTCAGTGCAAGTTATGCCCTAAAGATTATATTGGCTCAAGGATAAATTCTCTTAAAACAAGGATGGCAGGGCACAGGTATGCATATAAACATAAAAAGACAGCAACCTGTAGTGGCACATGGCTTAAAACATAATTTAAATTTTGAAGAAACATATTCAGTGAAACCAATTAGAAAAATATTAGAAAATTTAAGTACACACAGTCTGAGAACCATAGAACAAGCCCATCAACTCGTCACTAAATCAAAATTTCCAAGTGGATAAAATTTAAGGTGACTTAGTCAACAAAGTGAATTTATAAAATTAAATCATATATTTACCATTGTACATAATGCATTCTTAATTTTCATTTTCTGTGTTGATGTTTTATATTTATTCTGTTCTTATAGCCCTATTTATATTTTTGTAATTTCCTGAAGACGGCTTAAGCCGAAATATAGAATATAGGCTAGAATATAGAATATATTATATATATATATAGGCTATAGTGTCAGTAGATGAATTACTCAGCAAAAACCATAATTTCAAATAAAATAACAGAACATGAGTATAATAGTTATTTTCTTTTCAGTCCCTCAAATTCACTTGTGCATAGGACATTGTTGTGTAGTGCTCTTGGTCTTCTGCAATATCATCATCAATGTCATTGATATGTATACCTTCCCTCTGGGTTTGTATAACGTAATTGCGATTTCTATATTTGTTAGTTATTATGTAACATGTACATCTGATATAAGAATAACATAAATAACCTTCTATATTATTAGGTCCACAATTAAGAGTAATCTCTATAACTATTACGAGTCTGGAATCCCTATAACAAGTAGATTTGATTTTTTTGTTTTCTTTTTTAAGGAGAGGCCAATCCTCTTTTAATCTAATTATCCCCCTCCACAAGAACCACTGGACTGTGCCATGATATTATACAATAGAAGGAGGAAAATCGGTACGGTATAACGTAGGGTTAGAACCTGCACTCTCCGATACTTTAAATTTTGAAGCCAGCTCTTTTTTTTTTCAAAAAATTTATATTTTTATTTACCTGGGTAATCAATTTGAGTTTATTTAATTTGAAATTTTAAAATTTAATTTGATTTATCACTGAAGTTAAACAAAATTCTTTCATAACATTGTATTACTAAATTATTTTATTTGTTGGAGGAAGCCTTAGCACCTATTTTATTGATAAAATTGAATAAAATAAACAATTGTGGCAAGAGTGTCGGTCGCATTAGAAATACTGAATAAGCTATAATATTCTATTACGCGGTCCAGGTATTGGACAATATCCAAGGTTCTTTCTCAATCCACATGAAGAGGAAACCCCCGCCCTTGTGTGATATCGGAAAACGATTCTCGGCCCTTTCACCTGCCATCACGCCTTCAGTCACTTTCGTGCCAGAGAGGAATTTTAGCAATATTTCACGAACCATGTTCCCTCAGGTTATACACAGTTGATCAGTTCGCTACCATGCCTCAGTGGCTGGAAGTATTGTTATATATCCAAGAACAAAAAGTGACTCGTATACCTATTACTCCAGACATACATTCCTACTACTCGTACATTATTTATTCAATAAGCCAATGATTCTTATTCCAGTTATTCATTGATTTTAAATAACAAAAATTTCTGTATTTCTGTGATACAGGAAACGTTTAGGCCTACATGATATAAAAGTGAATAAAAGGAGACCTCAATATACTTTGCTTCACTATATAGATCACTCTTAAAAACTTTCCCACTTGTAACATCTCAGCTAGAACATCTTTATTATTTTATCACCATGACCTTTTTATGTTGTATATGCTCTGAATATTGTAATTATATTCTTTACTTTACACTTGCTTATTTAATTTACAGTATATGCAGCTATTGTTTGTAACCGGTTTAAGTTTTGGGAATAATATCCACTTTAGTCCTGTTTAAGTAGTATTTAAAGGTATTTTCTAAACTGCTTTGGTAATTATTAAACAAGATAATATAGCATTATGAACAAAAAGAAGATTATCAGAACTTATATGATATATGATTTTGTATAAAAGGGAAAATTGTATTTTAAAATAAACATTTGAATTATGATGAGCCCAATTGTACTAAACATTAATTTTAAAACATATTTCAGGCCAAGGCATCTAAAAAAATTGTCATTTAAATAAACATTAAAATCAATGAATTAAATATAGGCTATATTTTATTTTTGTCGTCTCTGTTTTTAAGTTATAAAACATATATTTATTTATTCAATCACATTTATTTATTCAGTCACAGACTTCGCTGAGACAGTATTCAAAATTTTTATTCCATCTGTAGGCCCAATATAAAAATCTTCAATTACATTTAGCCAAACCAGATGGAATGATACGCATCATCATCAAAATAATGTTGCATTGAATAATCAAGCATAATTTCAAGTCTATTAGTAATTTATTTCTCGATATCATGCGAACAGACAATCAGATAGACGGAAAGATATAAATGAAAGTTTTCTAGGTCACATAGTTATAGGCTCCAGTAACGCTCAGAAATATACGAAGGAGTCACATGTATCATCATCAAACTGACTTTGACTATATAGTCGAGCAAAATTTCAAGTATATGAGATAATTTATTCTAGGTATATCGTGCGAAGATAGAACAGAGAGACAGAAAGACAATTATTGATCCTGCTTAACTCATGATTGGTTTCACTAATGCTCAGCTAATAATATGTTTGTTGGTTTACTTATTTCGCAATGATAAATTAGCAAAGGAGGCAAATAATAGTATTTCAAAATTTTCATATCCTCCGAAGTGTCAAAATATTCGAAAAATAAATGTTATTTCATATTTAAAATGTATTATAAATTTACATGTTCCATTACTTTTAGCATAATTTGAATGGTTGAATAGTTTGTTAATTGTCTAGTATAAGAATATTCGCTAAATCAAGTTTTATATTCTTAATTTCAACAAGATTAGTATGTAAAAATAAAATGGGAACAGCACAGCGCCCTCCAGCAAGATAAGAGTAAATTATTACGCACTGTTATAGGACGGGAAGTGGATTCATCTCCTGTTTATTAGTTCCATGAGGGTGATTTACTTTCTATGTAACACCATAAAACCGGCAGTTTAGTTTTTTGTGTGTTAATTACAATGAACAGTGTGTTAAATAGTACCATCGTGTTAATTATTAAAATGTTGTGGGCTTATATCGATTAATCAAATGCCGCACACAATTAGAATCATTTCATAAATGCATTACGAAAAAAAAAACAAAACTATAATACTCGACCTTACTCTAAATATCAGTGCAGAAGCAAAGTGCACGAACATAACAAAACTCTGCTTTTTTGTTATTTAAACTAGTTTGATTTGTAATTAAGAAAATAGCCATTTAGGGGAGTGTTCGATTTGACACAAAATCTCATCATGAGTAGTAAAAATAGATATATTTATTCAGTAGGAAATAACGAGCATATTGTATTTATGTTTAGGCTAGTGCCACAATAAAAGCAGCTACATCAAAACCTCACACGTACCGGGGCGTTTGCACCTAGTGATGTCTCAAATGGCATTCCGATGTGATATGTTTCGTATTTGACCTATTCATAGAAAATCCGTTTCGTATAGTGACTGCAAGTATTTATATCGTGGTATTTAGCTATTATAACCGATGAAAAAAGAAAATAACTATTTATTAAAAACTTATCATGGCTTAAAGGAATATACAATAGGTAGACGTTTTAAACTAAATGCGTCCGAATGACTATGCAAGCATCATGCTTTCATGCTTAGGTACGTGTCTGGACTATTATCCGTAAAATCTATAATAAACGGATTTATATTCTGATACACATATAATCTGTGAGTGTAGTTCATTATATCATGATTTAAGGAGCAATTTAACTAATATAATGAACTTAAAATGAAAGTATAAATCTTGTTTAGCAGGGTTAAAGTTTTTTGTTCATCACGATAGTGGTAATGATGATTTAAGAAATCAGTTCAGTTTGACTGTATTTTGACATGGTTTACTTCAAAATAATACCTGAAAAACTATTTGACCATACTGTGTGTTAAATATAATACCTTTAAGCTGCGTATATCAGACATGTTGTCTGTGTTTATCAGATATTTATTATCAAATTCAATAAATTATATTTATTCAAATATCAGTATGTTATAATCAGTTGGAAATATATGTATATAAATTAATCAAATTTATATAAGTGGCAATAGCCAAATTTAATTTCAATAAATATTGAATCGCAAACAGTACTTGCTCCCCCGGGACTCGAACCCGGATCTCTCACTTGCCGGGTGAATGTGCTACCATTACACCACAGAACCCTTACTTTTTACGATTCAATTATTTTGTATTTGGCCGTATCTGTCACATATGTGTTTAAATAACCAAACTAACATATGATCGGAAGACCAAATACCTGTCAAAGTGACTTCTTTTACATTCATTAAATTTGTATAAGTGGCAATAGCCTTATTTTTTTAATTTCAATAAATATTGAATCACAAAAAGTACTTGCTCCGCCGGGACTCGAACCCGGATCTCTCACTTGCCGGGTGAATGTGCTACCATTACACCACAGAGCCCTTACTGTGGTGTGTATATATATATATATATAAAATTCGGCTATTGCCATTTATACAAATTTAATGAATGTAAATAAAAGTCATTTGACAGGTATTTGGTCTTCCGATCATATGTTAGTTTGGTTATTTAAACACATATGTGAAAGAAACGGCCAAATACAAAATAATTGAATCGTAAAAAGTGAGGGCTCTGTGGTGTAATGGTAGCACATTCACCCGGCAAGTGAGAGATCCGGGTTCGAGTCCCGGCGGAGCAAGTACTTTTTGCGATTCAATGTTTATTGAAATAAATTAAAATTCGGCTATTGCCATTTATACAAATTTAATGAATGTAAATAAAAGTCATTTGACAGGTATTTGGTCTTCCGATCATATGTTAGTTTGGTTATTTAAACACATATGTGAAAGAAACGGCCAAATACAAAATAATTGAATCGTAAAAAGTGAGGGCTCTGTGGTGTAATGGTAGCACATTCACCCGGCAAGTGAGAGATCCGGGTTCGAGTCCCGGCGGAGCAAGTACTTTTTGCGATTCAATGTTTATTGAAATAAATTAAAATTCGGCTATTGCCATTTATACAAATTTAATGAATGTAAATAAAAGTCATTTGACAGGTATTTGGTCTTCCGATCATATGTTTAGTTTGGTTATTTAAACACATATGTGAAAGAAACGGCCAAATACAAAATAATTGAATCGTAAAAAGTGAGGGCTCTGTGGTGTAATGGTAGCACATTCACCCGGCAAGTGAGAGATCCGGGTTCGAGTCCCGGCGGAGCAAGTACTTTTTGCGATTCAATGTTTATTGAAATAAATTAAAATTCGGCTATTGCCATTTATACAAATTTAATGAATGTATATATATATATATATATATATATATATATATATATATATATATATATATAGTATATATTATATACACACTATACTGTATATATTTATAGTGAAAAGTCCCTATTTTACGATTTAAATTTAAATTGAATATTGTTTTCCTTGGATTAAATAATTAATTATTTACTAATAAATTGATAATGCTTATACATTTCTTATTTATAATTTTAGGGACTGAATCCTATTGAGAATCAAAGTGATTGTTTGAGCATCAGTATTTTATAAGACAGAATTGATATCAGAATAAGTTATTTTAAAAGTTCGTGACACCAAAATCCTATAAGGTTGCTAATGTTTATCTGAAATTTACAATAGAGGTCTCAAAGAACCGAAATAAAGCATTCATACATACATTGTATATTCATTAATAGACATACATACAAAAACGAACGGACGCGGGCGCACCCCCCCCCCCACACACACACAAAATGTTAGTATAACATAACGAGGTGTTTGTAATGATACCTACCAGTGCTACCAGTGTATCGCTTCTGTTGTTGATTTTAATGGTCTAAAACTCTAATGTTGATATTGAGACGACACAAAATGGCTATGTGTCATGCAAGTGCAAGATTGCCACCGGTGCATCTAATCCTGCGTCTATCAAAAGCTCTCACACCCTACTACCGTATTTAGCGACACTACTCCCCTCAGCCTCTAATATACGATTGGGTACATTTCTATATATTATTTGTGAAAGATAGAAAGAATTTGTTTTTCCAATATTATTAATTAGCCTAGGAGTGAATAATCCATAATTAATTCGATTTCGCGTCGGATACTCGTGCCGAACATCTAAGAATAAATCATTTTTATCATTCTTTACGTGTATTAGGAGAATTTCAATAAACCATTTTCGGATACTAAGAACTATAAAGTCCCTTTGCAGTATTTCACTTGGGAATATACTCCATTTTTAATAATTACCCTCTGTGTAACCGCTACAAGCTCAAAATACATCCGCGGAGCCACCGCCCCAGGCCAAGATGCCATACTGTAGCACCGACTGCACGTAGGTGAAATAAACTGTCCTGCAGAGATCCACGGACAGCACCTTACTTATTTGTGAGAAGGAGTAAGTCATTTTTGTGAGCCTATTTTTAACGTATTGAAAGTTTGGGACCAAACATAACTAATGGTCAATAATTACTCCATGATATTTGTAATGGTCAACTCGCTCAATGAAGTCGCAACCATAGGAAGCAGCCCACGTATCAACACAAAAGTGCAGATTTTGAAAATATTGGGAAATGTTTTGTTTTACTTATATTAAAAGTTAATGTATTATTTTAAAACGAATTTTTAATTTAAGTCAGGTCATATGATGCCATACTACAGGCTCCTCCGACGTGCAGTCAGCAGAAACCAACACACTATCGTCCGAAAGGAAGATGTTGCCAGAGATGTTTAATTTTGAGATATTGTTTATGTATACAAAAATAAGAAGGGATATAGAGAACTGCCCTTTATAACACCATAATTTATATCTATGTTGTCACTCTTAGTGCCGTTTATAAACTCAAACTGAAGCCGAGAATTCAAGTAGCGAACCAATTTAAGGAAGTCCCTTAAATCCCAATAGTTTTTATCTTCGAAATTAATTTTATCCAATATACTGAGTCAAAAGCATTTGCTAAATATAGAAATGTTAGGACTATATGATTTTTACTGCACAGTTCTCAGCTATGGCCTTAGTAAAATCAAACAAATAGTCACCAGTATTTTTACTTCGTCTAAAGCCATATTGGCCGTCAGCGATCATGTGTTCTCGTTCGAAATATTTTAAAGTTTGATTTTAATACATTGCTCTATTTTATTACCTATATTTAATACTATAGATATATTGGTTTAAAGTTACTCATAACTGTTTTCACACTAGATTTGAATACTATAATAACTTTTGCAATGTATTGAAAAGGAAATATTCCAGAACGGATACTGACATTTATTATATGCGTCAGAGGCTCTATTAGACAATAAGTTGAATCCTGGAACGTTTTTGTTCGAATATTATCCCAATCTAGCGTAGTAATATCTTCCTCTCAAAGATTTAACGACATTAAAAACCTCCTGTTTAGTGACAACTGGCATTGTAAATACTGATTCCACGGCGTAGTCCGCATCATCTACTTCGATACTCCACGCGGTGCTATAGTACCAGCCAGCTGCCCCCCATACAGAAGCAAAATACTGAATAAAATATTGGCTGGTTATTTTGATATGTGCGCGGTCGGCACATTTGCCGCTATCACCACACGCCTCGATCAGGAACCGCTCCTTAACCCCAGATCCTCCCGCTATCCCGTTTAGTTCATTCCAAAATTTCCTAGCGCTATCCGCCGCGTTAATGCTTTTGTTTTTATAATAATTAAATTTGGCGCTATTTATTAGGGGATTTAAGAAGTGTGTATATCATACACATTAGGTTTTAATTAAACGTTATAACGTTCTCCCTTGATCCTTTCACAAATTTTATTACAATTTTGAATCGATTTTACCAGTTCAGAAGTATTCCATGGCTTTATTTAAAAACGTTTGCTGATGATTTAAAGTTTTCTGAGTTACACTGCATTGTGTCTTGTATTTTCCATACAAATGTATTTGCACATAGGTGCAAATAAATTTATTTTTTTTGCACTGAACTTAAAACTTCTTCCCAATTTTGTTTCTTTAAATTATTATGTATTTTATACCAATTGCAAGATTTACAGAATAAATCATTACGGTACTTTTGGGTTTTATATGTTTTTTAGATGAGATATCAAGACAAAGCGTTAAGTGGTCAGTAACGGCCGATTCCAGGACACATGAACTAATAGTTATGATTCTTGAGTTTTATATAGCGATGATCTAAACAACATTCACTAAGTGGATGCGTAACCATATTGATACAGTTCATGAAACCTGCCTCATCTAAATATCCTTATACCTTTCTTCTAGAGAACGGATTAAGAGTGTCACAATTCATATCACCTGTAAGAATATAAAGAACATTATCCTGCATATTAGAATTTTTTTAATCCTCCCTATGCGGAGATATATTTATTTAAGTAATTAAATCGAAACAAGCAATATTTTCAAAATAATTATTAAAAATTAATTTTAAATACTAAGTTGTGTATGGCTCTATAAAACATTATGAACCTAAATGTGTTCTTTCAAAAATTAAATATCGGGTACTATATTGTAAACTGAGTTTGTTAGAAGTAAAGCAGTTGACAAGAATTTAGATGTTTGTGAAGAGATGCGTAAATATTAATACAGGTCTTGAGCATCAATCTCTGTACGAAAGCATATAAAGTGTCTCAAAGCAGTAATTTTACTTCATGTAATGGAATTCAATATGAGCTTAGCTTTGAGATATAATATTTTTCCCAATAATGTTCTATGTTCTAGCAGCACACGCTATTATACCTCTTGTATCTTTCTTACTTTTAATTCCAGTCTTCAAGCTGGTAGATTCAGTCCACAAAAAGGAGAGAATTTTTCCATATTTGTGTAATTTTATGTATATCGTGACTATATCTCAATTAAAAGCACTTAACACTAATTGGTTATTTACGATAAATCTTATGATAACTTTTGTTATTGGTTTAGATCACTGAAAAGTAGCACAGCATCTAGAGGGCTTTATTTGTGTGTTTTTGAAGTACAACTGTGAGGCTAATGACACCATTTTCTCGTCGGGCACAATGTGTTCATCTGAGGCATTGAATTCTTGATATGTTTGGAACTAAGACATCAGAGAACCATATTTTGGGTCTCCAAGTCACAGTATGAACACTTTAGTAGATGGAATAAAACTACTGTCAAAGCTGCATTCATTATTTGGATAAAAATGGTATATATTGTACTCGTATGTGTTCGTGTGTATGGGAATTAGTTGAATAATAAAATAGTCACTATTAAAGCTTCTCATACCCGTTTCATCATTTAATTTCTTTCCCATTTATATTTTACTCTACACGTGTCATATATATTGATAAAAATGAAAAAGAGAATGATATTATATATTTATGGAACTAAATGCATCTTCCACTTGTGAACACGTATTTCCCATACCCATTTTCCATGTGTGTGGTGAACATCTCCATACTATTATGAGGTATTGTCTTAACCAAAGTGCTGAATTTCATGTACTAGTACGCTTACTGCTGGAAGGAAAAATATTAAATACAACAGATAAACATAGAAACGAGAATGGTATTTGACGGTTGTAATTGCGAATGTCATTCGGTTCTGTGTTCTTAATAGTAGTGTTGACAACAGCTTGAGAAATCCTTTCCTTCAGTAAACCCCTTCAATATAATTAAATATTTCTGAGAGTCGTTTTACTCAATCCTATATTTATGACCTTTATGAAAGGAAAATATCTACCTTGATTTCATAATGTAAATTTTGAATTTCATATGCTAACTACCAGACATGTCTAAATCTCTAAAAATGTTTTCTTCCGTAACAATTCTAGTTCAGAATATATTTTATGGAAATATTTTGTATAGTTTTAACTAGCCGAAGTGAATCAATAAATTAGTTCCTACAAATAAGTTAGTTTATAAAAGTAAGGAAAGTAAGCTAATAACGTAAATTATATTTTTACTACTAATATAATAGTATGCATAGTGTTAGGCTTTGGATAGTACAAAAGATATGTTGGAGAGATGATTCTACTTTTAAAACTCAAGACGGTTTCCAGAAAATAACTCGGGAGAGACAGGCACTCTGGAAATAAATGGACGACAAATGATAAGGATAAATTATTCTGCCTTCTTGCTCATTGCAACAGTCGCAGATTCAAAGCTTACCGGTTTTTCATAAAATATGTTTTATTTTACTTATTCTTAAAGAGTGGCATAATATTCAATGTTTTTATTTTTATTAAATACCATGCCATATTTTAAATTTTGTGTCTCAAGATTATTTTCAAAGTGAATTGAATTATGCAATTTATCTAAAATTATTTCACCATTGTATTAAGTTTACTCCACAATCGCAGTACCATTGCTAAACCATTCAACATAAATTTACATAAACAAGAAATGATCATCTAACACCTTATAAAAATCATGGTTTGATGATATTAAATTTGTCCACGTTATTTATACTTTATTTTCCAAAACTTACGAGTATATTCTACATAAATCATAATTATACACTTATACGAAATACTACTGCTCCAAGATAGATTACTCATAGTCACTAGATACTTAACTTGGAATCATAACAAGAGTAGTGAAATAGCACACCTGAGGTAAGTAAGTAATAGTCAGTGAAATATAGTTTTTCTCTGCAAAATTTCTGCCAGTTTTTCCAAAAACTTTTCCCATTGAATCTGGAATCTATAACAGCTTAAATACAACAAATCAAATAATTATCTCTAGTTATACGACAATGAGATGAAATTTGGATAGTTGTTCTATTTCCCCTCTAACTCCCTCTATGCTCATGAAATCCAACCGAATAGGCTAGTCTCCTCAAAATCGGACAGAAAGTCAATTTTATCTGAGCATACTCGTGATTATTATATTAATAACACACCTCACTCTATTTATACAGCTAGTCGTGTTATGCACGCTTCATAAAATATGGAATTATCTTATATTTCTTATTTCTTATATTTATACTTAAAACAACTGATTAGCAATAGACTGACTAAAGGTTGGGGAAGAGCCATTAGGGTAATGTTTTTAAAATCGATTAAAGATGTTGATCTTTTATTGATGAAAATCGTGAAAATTTAGATTTATGTTGAATGCCCTATCATAACTTTCCTTAAATGCATGCATTTCAAGAGACTACAACGCAACATCTTCCGTTCATATGCAACGCATACTTCCAGACCTTAAATGTATAATATTCCCGTTAGAAAAGTACTGCCACAGTACAACAGTACGTTGTGTGTGTATAGCTTGTATGGCAAGGTACGCTACACCACGTGTTACGTAACAGGTTTTGCTGAGGTTGCATGCAACATTTGAAGCCTACAGCTACATGTGTTACTATGTGAATTGAGGATAGTAAAATTTAATTTAATGATTCTGTTCCATTTGTTTACAATTATATTTATCGTTGTACATTATTGTTGTTGTTGTATATTATTATTGTTATATACATTATTTACTCATAAGACCAATGTCAATAATTTGGAAAATGCTTAGTCAAAACAGATGGGGCATCATCAGACTCAGTGTTACCTAAACTAAAATGAAGCTTCATGCACAATTTTTAGTCTATAGGTCTTTTAATTTTATAGACATCGTGTGGACTGATAGACAGACGGACAGAAATAAAACTTAACCAGCTCCGTGAGTGCTAGCCTTTGATAACTAATTATTATAAAGCAATGTATATGTCTACAAGTTCAAGTTGAATCTATGTAACTTCGTGTACGTACATGTATGAACATGTATCCGTTTAATTTAAATATAGAAACTAAATAGGATAATACTTATGTAAAGCCACTAATTATTTTCCGTGTACAATAATTATAAATAGTACAGTAACAATTTGAGCATGTTACTGCATTTTTAAATGGCAACAACTTTAGTTGTTGAACCAGGAAAGAAAAAAAATATTTGTGATTTTAAAAAGTAAAAAAATCCTTTTATACTAACAGACATAACATTTATATAAATATATCTGAAGGGAAAAATTCAGGATTATCATTAAGTTGCTTCATTATACAAAACATTATGGGGTCTATCCACTTACCTTACCCACTTTTAATAAATAATTTATTGCAATTTCATTGTCATTAGAAGCTACCTTTTTGACTTAGGATGTAGCCCACTAGGAAATACCACATATATGCCACATATATAAATAAATGTCAAGAAAATACCTTTAATTTACTTACTGCCAATAAATGAATAAACATTAAATACTTATTAATATTTCAATAAGTAAATATTAACATGAAACAGCAACTATACAAAATATTATTTCCATCTCCATGCAATGTCATAAACAGAAATAATATTGTACACTTTCTGATTAGTTTACTTGTAAAATAATTATAATTAGGATAAAAGGAATTGGATTTGTCCTCATTCATAAGATATAATTTTCACTACCTGGGGTATTAGTATTTCTGTTAAATTCTATCCTAAAGGAGGTTTCATAATAAAACCCACCACAAAGAATGAAGCGGTGTCAGACTGGATAAGCACTGTTTGTTTTTTCAATTAAACAAAGCGACTTTTTTGTGCGACTCAACATTACTTTAGTTGCCTTTTTGCGGATATGCTTGTGAAAACAATGTGTAACGATTATTATTATCATTCTTACACTTTATAATGATATTGAATCCGCATTGCTATCTTATTGTGTTAAAATGGACATTATTGTAGATGTATTTTATAGTTTTAGTTTATGTACTCATAGAGGTTCATTTTAATAGGCTTAAATTTGAAATTTGGATTATCAATTATTAAATTTTACTGTCATATGAAAATCTTTCTGGAGGTTACAGTTGCTTTTGACTTGATTCATAATCGGATTCTTAATGGCTTATACTGAAGTATAGGAATTTACGTAAAATTAAATTAAATATTAGTTCTATTAGAGCTTTCAATAAATGTGAATTTCAATCAATCTTATTGAATACTAATTGCCACTAAGCTCATAACGAATGATTCTGATTTTCCAATGTCATGGTAAAACACTAAAAAGTGTCCTAAAATCTAATACAGAATTATCATCTAATTACTAAGAATAATGACTTCCCTTATGTAAACTGTAGATTTCTATTACTTTGGTGGCTTTACTGAACAGTAGCACACTATACTGATACTTGCAGTACAACTACAAAGATCTGGCAGCAAAGAATTTGAAAACTAACGTACGAAATGGTACTGACCCGATTAGTGATGCCATGATATAAATCTGCCATGAAATGGTGCTACTACGAAAATATGTTGCCTTGAAATATCACATACCTGCCTGAAAAAAACTAATAATTAGCCTCCATTCGAGACATTTGCTACATTAAATTAAGGCACTACTGATTTTTCAAAATGTTTGAAATTTAATTACAAAAATATTATAACTTAACAGATTATTCTTTAAAAAACAACTAGTACATTATATTTAATTTATCTTTGATTTTTAGAAACATTTTAGTAAACATTATTGTTTACAACAAATTCTCTGCTGGACAACTGTCCAAGTTAGTATTTACCGGATAACACTATTAACGGAAACGGATTTTTAGATCTGCTTTTATTATGATTGATATATCATATCTACCATACAATACGATATATCTTATACGTTAAAAACTTGAATTTACCAAATTAAAGTCATTATTGATAAAGTTTTCTCCCTATTTTTTACTTGACTACATTGCGAGTCTCTCGGTATATTTGAAGCATTGGAGACATTGTTTGTATAGTGAAATTTGTTTGTTTTGACCTGTGAAATGGTATGGTATAACTTTGTCCGGAAAGTCACGGGACACTCTGTACATAATTGCCACCCTGTTAAATGTTAAGGTTATTATTATTAGTTTTCCGATGTTCCTGGAACTGAAGTCTTGGTGGGAGATAACTTATTTGACACGCGTAGTAAACTTTATTATAATTAACTTCCGAGAACCTGCCAAAATGGGAAGAACCTCGCGCGTCTTGTTCAAGTTTGAGTTTGAGTCCAATTCACGTTCTTCTCACTTGAAGTTCAAGTCCTATTCTATTCACTTAACTCTATTCACTAGGGCTTCGGATAGTTTGGGACTATCCCCTACAGCTCCTGATTACTTGTCTTGAAAAGTGTTCTATTATAAAATTTAAAAACTAAAAGAAATGTTATGGAAAAAAATATTTCATAATAACTAATAAGAGAGTTGTGGCAGATTTTTGAGCACAGCTATTGAATGGCGCAACCAATAATCAACTTGACAATATTAATGTGTTGGTCTTGTTGCCTTGTGTCTATTACGCACAAATTAGTCGATTTAATCTTTGCAGTTTCTCTTATAGTTTTCAAGATCCGTTTATTATGCATAACATTTGCAAAAAAAAGGTATATTACACAAGTCTAGAGAAATGAAATTTCAGTACGAAAGTAATAACTTATATATGTACAACGTGACAAAAGCAGCAATCAATGCTAAAATTCAAATTTTAGTATTAAATGCTATGGATTAGAGGTATGAACGAGATAGACACTGTATGTCTATAGACTGGGCCACAGTCTAGCGGACTGTGGCCCACCCACTAGCTGAAGGTGGACTCTACTAAACACATACAGTGTTCCGTATCGCTCACTAAACTGGAAACCCCTATTCATAGCCCAGGTATCGAACATGCGTCATAAACAAACCACCAGTCTACATGTCCTGATTAGAGTGCCTTAGACCGCATGACTGTCTTTACATACGGTGCGAAGAAATTCTACTCGCAGTGCATAAAATTTAGATGCGTTTTAAAAATCTGGTTATCAAATAGATCAAATTATTGTTTCTAATTATTTGCAGGAAACTGAATTAAATCTAAAAAATTAATACTCTTACCAATAAAACACTTTGGAATGTTCTTAAAGTGTATTTGTAATGGAAGAAAAGAATAAAGATGTAACGTGTTATAACGATAACAGGCTAAAATTATTGTACAGTTTTTAAATGTCCTACTTTATCTGGATCTTGCCTCATTTGGCGAGTCATTTACAAAAGAACCACGTGACATTAGAGATTGTTTTTGTGCGAGAGATATGAGTGTCTAACACAGCCACTCAGACGGATTAAAGTGCACTGGACTGTTTCAGTTATTTGTTTAATCTCATGGTTGGTGTTTCTATGTTATACGGTGAGATATTGTGATGCAGAACTTTGTATTTATGAATCATTTACTAAGGTCCCTAAGCCAATTTACAATTTTAAATTCCTTGTGTATATAATATAAAAGTATAAAAATTATTATTATTATTATTTTCACTATGAGGTTTATATTTTCAATATTCTACATTATTATATTAATTACTTCAAAATCATAAAGTTGTATTTAAAAATAGCAAAATTCCTTGAATAGCATAGTAATGACGGCTTCATATTTTTAAATAAAAGTGTAGGAACTCATTCAATTCACGTAACTGTTTCTGTTCCCATAGTTTGATTTATCTTGCTTCATTCACTATTAAAAGTATTAAATTATATAAATAATAAAGGCAAGTTGGAGCAAAACTTTCATGCATGATTAGTTTACAAATTATTTGTGGTTCATGAATTAGAATTTTTAGACCAGTCTTTCATACGTGAGTTTATTTCAGTGTCCTAAGAAATATTTACTGTAATAGAAAACTCTTCAGGGACAAGGCATTACGGCTAACCTGACGAAGGATGACTTTTGCCGTTTTAAAAATACCACGCCATACCTAGGTCTGAAAATCCTAAATTGGTGAGTGGTATATTAGTGTAATGTTTATAATTTTAAAAATAAATGGATGCAGTTATGTTTGTTAAAATAAAATAAATATTTAAAATAAATTACTCACTAATATCTTAACTGTATAATAGGCTACACATGGTAAAATGAAACATAACATTTCAAAACAAAAAATTTGAAAAAGCCTAATAATGTTTTTTTTAAATATAAAAAAAACAATAAGTACTTAATGAAATTGCTGGTAAGCCCAAAATTGCGGTACAGATTCACTTACGCCTTATTATTGTGTAGACCTAATCTTATACAACTGTAGAGCATGGATTAGAGAATATACTCGTAATTAAGACTTTACTCTAACAGTTTTTACTAGATAATAATTAATTGACAACGAATACTGTTTGTTAACATTAAAGAAATTGAAATTAATATATGATTTATCATGCACGGATATTACATCACTTAAACACAAGTTAAAATAGCATAAAACATTCAATTACGTTTGGAGTTTTGTACTGTTAATATTTTTGCTTTATTCCATGTATTGTCTGTAAAAACAATGACAGTAATGTTCTGGATTAACCTGTAATAGTTAAGAAAATTATTAACAAGTTTTCGATTAATAACAGTTAGTTTGGCCTTATAATATCTTAAGACAAAAAGATCCTGCTCCCGTTATTAAAAACAGTCCACTTTTAATAGTGTATGAAATTTTGATAAAAATAAGCATTTACATAGGCTAAACTGTTAAATTAAAAAAGAAACTTTCAATTTATTGTCTAAACGTGTAGTATTCGTATATTTGTAATATTTTTCTTTTCAATAATTATCTTTATTATTTATATTGATGTGTTTTGGGTATTATTTAACAAAAATGCTATTCACTTCAATATAGTCACTAGAACCAACTTAATTTCGTCTCACACTGTTCCATAAAAATTGTATTAATTTCGTAAACTAGTCCTGAACTGGTTTTATTGTTATCATGTCTGACTGGTAACTAAACTGCTATCAATGTCTGGATCATCAATCAGGACATTTTCCTTATCTCTTATACACTAGATCTGTATTTGGTTCAAACAGCTGGAACATATGAGGTAAAAAAGAAAACAAAGAAAAAATGCAAATGAGTTTTTTATATCTTGTTTGTTAAATACCTACATTTATAGATTTCTTTAGATAGTTTACATATGTTCTGTTACTGATTCGATTTTTTTCACTTATAACTGATAACTGTATAAGCCATCAGAAAATCAAATGCCCTTTTAATCATATTTAAAGGTATTTCATGAAGTATTATTATATAATCACTGGAAGAGAGAAAATATGCAATTAATCGAGTATGCAGCAGTCAGAATTAAATAGTTTTATTGCACTTCACTAGAGATTTTACCACCACATAATGCACATTTACAATCTAACAACCAATAAAAACTTAAATACAAAATATATATATATATATATATATATATATATATATATATAATATATATATATAATATATTATATATATACCACGTGGTACTCGTAGACGCGCGAGAGCAGCGCTATAAATGGCTAACTTTTTCATCAAGTTGAATAACTTCGACAGTTTCTTCACCAAGTTTACACATCCCAAGATTTTAAATGAAAATATGAAGTTTAGATTGCTGTGATACTCATATATAAAAATATTCTACTCATATGCTGAAAAATGTGTTTCAAGTTTCAGTTTATGTAGTAAGAGTCAAATATATAGTACCATTTCTAATGTATCATTCAAGAAACATATGAGTTATTTACTTCATTAGAACAGTTTTGAAACATTATTCCTAATATATGTTGTAAAATGGGGGAAACATATCTACGTTAAAAAATAACTTTATAATCATGATATACGCATTACTACTGAAATTTTGTTAGATTATTAAAATACAATCATATAGGATTAAATACAAAAATGAAAGGCAATTAAGCACGTTTTTCCATCTGCAATGAAACAACCTAGAACACAATCTAGAAAGTATTCATAACAGTATTAGGTGTCAAATCACCTACAAAGGTAGCACTTCTGTCTGGACTACATCAGTCACCCTTTACAAGGCTGTGACAGATGAGATTAATTATCTTCCTCAGTTCCAGGTGTTCTGGATTCATCAGTCATGCCCGGTCAAATTCGTTGTTTTATGGAAATCCAAAGTATACACGATTTTTCTTCCCTTTTTGTAAATAAAACTTTAGTAAATAAACAGTCATTTCTGGTTTATTAATGCTTTTTGGTAAGTATATAAGAAATAATTATTAATCGGGATTTTATTTCGCTAATTTTCCCCATTAATATAAACTTAAAATAACTTCTAACTTTAATGAATTACATTTCAAGTGTCAAAAGTTGCATTTTTTACGTTGCCCTGGTCAAGAAAATATAGAAATGCGTAGATCTGAGAAGCCTACTTCGATCGAAAGCCTCTTCTTTCGGTACTTGTAATCTACTTCTGGCGTAAGAAGCAGAATTAAAAAGCCTACATTGAAGTAAATTGCGACCCTATTTACTTTAGTTTAATTTATTAAGAGGTCGAATGGCTAATTTATTAGTGTTCAACATGAGTTTTCTTGGAAACCAATTTGCAAATTTATTTTTATAAACTTCAAAATCTTAAAATTCCATCAATATAATATTTATAACGCGCTTTCTGAACCTATTTTCCCCTGCGTTGGAGACCCGTGTTATTGTTTCTGACTAATGCTAAAGTATAATACAGTAACTATACTGTCGTACTTTGCAGTTTCCCCGGATGCTCTTTGATGCAGATTTATTTGATGCCTTTTGTAAGTACATAGCTAGTTGTTGCATCGTTACAAACTAATCATTCCAGAAGAACTCATTTCTGGAGAACTGCTCTCCCGTCGGCTTTTAACAGGATGAGGGAATGCATTATTCCACCTTGAGAAATAGCCGTGATGCTCTGCTTTTCTATGCGTGTATCTAATATGATATGAGATATGGAGCTCTGACATACAAGTTAAATTTTAACCAATTTAATTGATTTTAAGAACATATTTCCCCATGTTCTACTCGTTTTTCTCATGTTGAAATGTTTATTTGAAGAGTACTTTAGGTTACTAATAGAGCTGTATGAAGCTAAAATTAAAAAAATAAAGTATTCAGTATTATTGTGATTTAAAAATTATGTTGTAAATAGTATAAAAAATATATATTTCGTATGAGACATATCTCATTCATAAAAAAATATATAATGTATTAAAAATATTTACTGTGTTCTCAGTTTTTCCCGTTGGTATCTTGTCCAACCATAAAGTCATAATATGTCTCAGCATAACGGTAATCGCTGATTTAGCCAAAACTTCGTGAAATCTTTAAAACGCTATGTAATTTTTTGGCTGACTAAACATGCATTTCCACAGCGAGAGCCGAATTATAACAGGAACGTAATAAAGGAGTCAGAACATAATTTTGCAAATAATTTATCATTTTAATTTTTTATTTGTTTTGTTTAATAACAACAATTTGTATATTTTAAACATTAAATACCATTAATAACATATAAGTGTTTTTTTATTTATTCAAATTTATACTGCACGCTCTTGGCTATTAAACCTTGAATCGTGTTGTGGCTAAACATGTATGTATATTGCAATTTCGTTTTTACTTATTCTAGCTGGTTGTGTACTTTGAACTCTTCTCTAATAAGTCAGGAGCTACTAGCATAACTGATTACAGGTAAGGATTTGTAAAGTTTCATATTGTTTGAAATGGGGCATGAAACCACTGTATATAGATATATTTTCAAGTGACTTTTTATTGAAGAGAGAATAAGTCACATATTGTTCAATTAATTATTTTTTTATTTATATTGAATTCTACACAATTTGTTGTATTGTTTACTTGCACTTGCGTAGGGTTTTATGTACCGACGTTGCTTATTAGTATTTACTCAGTTTAGACAGTGCGTTGTTCTATAGATGAAAGAAACATAATTTATACAATTAGCAAACAATTATAAAGTGACAAACAGCTCTGAGTAAACAATGTTTGGCACACTAACGTCTCTAAGTGAGTTACACCTTTGTTTACGACGTCACAAAAGGTAATATTACCTTTGCAAATGTTCCGCTCCTACTAACTGTCATGCAATAATCTCAAAATTAAAATAGAAATACTTTCACGTTAAACTTGAGTAAACATTAAAATAGTAATACTGTTTTTCTGTAAAATCATAACATACCAGTTAAAAAATTCATATTTTCAACAAATAATAAAATTTACTTCTTGACGATAACCCGATTATAGTTTAAATATTGTTTTTAAGCGTATTATGAAAAAAATATGATCAAATTCATAAAAAACATGACAATAAAAACCATTTTTAATGATAAAGTATAAATACAAATATTTTAAATGCCTTATTTAAGTGCGTTTAGTAAGTGACATTGAGAGTCTTGTTCCCTCTTTTTTACTTCTTAGACTCCCTCTTTAGCCTTTTCTTACTGGCTTCACTTGTAAAAATATTTTTTACTCATCTAAACTGTCTCTCATTAATAAATATATTATTTACTTATGACGACTTATATCCTTAATTCTAGAGCCTATTCAGTTTCATTTAGGCAAGTTTTTTTATCTAAGAAAAAATATTTTTTGGAGTTTGAAATACTGTCCTATAAAATATACAAAATAACTGATCATTGGCTCCAAATGGGTCTCTTTAAGTATAAAGCCATTGGTATTTATATTTATTACAAACGAATTAAAATTTAAACTATAAACTTATTTATGTTGCTTTCATGCCTCATTTTAAAACTTGCCGCGAAATACTTCAATTAACCAATGAACAGCTTAATAAGTATTCCAATATGACAGATAATGGTTTATTACGGTCAACGATGAGTTACCTATTAATACCAGTTCTACACAATTTTCATAACTTCCCTATTGTGAGCTTAGTTAGGCTTGTTCTTTGGTTGGATTCTAAGGCCTTGAGGTTCGCCTGTTTTAGCATTGAGCTACGGTGTGAACCTAAGTATCCTTTATATGACATGGAATCATTTGCTAAAATCAAAGTTTGGCACATATTTTCTCACAGGTATTACAGGATTTCTCTATTTTTTTAAGTTTGAAATTTTATCGTCTTTAATAAAGCGAGCAAATAACATTCAAACACAGCACTCAACCAAAATGTTGGTATTTCAAATAAAAAGTTACGTCCCTGTACGAATCAGAAAACATAGTAATTACAATTAAGTAATAGGTTAAAAAACTAACATTTATAATACACTAATGTGTAATGTCTTTTACCATACTAAAAGTAATGGAATATTATTTATGATACTTTTTTTGTATATGTTTTGTCGTCTAACTAACACCAACGGTAATGTATATAATTTCAGATAAAGACTAATAATAACGATAAACAGTGGTACAAATTTATATTTATAAGCATGATAAACGTAAACTTTCATTGTATTGAAATTTTCACTATAATTTATGCAAAATTATAACTTTGCAACAAACGTTACACATGCTTTGTTGTTGACATGTGTTTCAGTGCACGTTGTCTGACTCGTGAACTGCTCATACACATGCTGTGGCATAACGTGACCCGCACACATGTGCTATATGGCATACAGGTATGTTGGAGAACACCACTGTAACGCACAATTAATTATTGATAATTTAAGTGCAAATTAATTGAATATCGTTTTATAATAAAAAAATTTCATAATGGATTTGATTCTATTGAACTGCTTTATTAATAATGAACACCCATATGTTGTAGTTCATTATGCTTCTATTTCCAAAGATACGTATTGAACATATAAACAATTAGCAGAAAATGTAAAAAATAGGTATTTAAACGCTTATTATAAAGGGAACTAAAATTATATTTTATAAAAACTTCATACCAATGAATTATAGGGTATTTTCATATAGGGTTATTGGTATATAAAAAGTTTTTATAAAATATAATTTTAGTTCCCTTTATAATAAGCGTTTAAGTACCTATTTTTTACATTTTCTGTTAATATGAAATTATATATATATATATATATACATTGTTGTTTTTATACTTATTATTTTTATAGTAACGTTTAATTTTGCCATAGTTATTGTTTTATATATATATATATATATATATATATATATATATAACTGCATTGTTACTAATTTCTTTTATAAAACTAGAGAAAAATTAAATTGATTGTAACAGAATTTAACAAAAGTCAAAAATGTTGAATAGTAACACATATAAGATAAAATTGTTTCATACTATCCTCCTCAATATAGCAGAATATTATTAAAGTTAATTATAGTTACTGACGTTTTTTCAGATGTTCGTACAGAGACATCAACTGTTTTTGACATATTTGTTACTCTTAGCTTGTGCAATACTATTTACCAATTGTGACCTATAATAAATAATTATGTAGGTTTTTTAATGAATGATGAATTATTCAACAGTTTTAAGAGTCAATAACATGTCCTGTTAACAACAAACGGCCAGTTAAGGGCATAATAGACGTAATGTATTGTAAATGAATACTCCATTATACGGTCACAGTATTGGGCACTGTCCAACCACACATACAGGTAGGCGGCTACTCCACCTCTCTCTTGTGTGATATTGGGAAACGATTCGCGGCCTTTTCACCTCACTTTTGATCCCGCTTTACTTTTTACTTTCACACCTTAATGGATTTTTGATTTATCTTATCTGTCCTGAAGTTATTCCTACCAGTCTACGTATAAAACACGTTATTAGAAGAATTAAGTTTCTAAAAATGAGGAAATTATATGTTATCTTTAAGTTTAAATTTATAATCTTCAAACAAAAAAATGCAATTTTATTTAGATTAGAACATGAAAAAAACCTCAATATCGTTTCGGGCTTTTTAAATTAAATGATAAGAACCAGTTATTTGGAGATGGAATCTGAACTCATATAATAATTCAAATGCATTCATAGTTGTATTACTCTCCTTATTTTTATATAATTTTGTATTAATTTTCATTGTTCGTGAATGCACAAAAGGATGATGCAGAGTAATAGTAATTAAATTTACTGCACCAATATATATATATATATATATATATATATATATATATATATATATATATATATATATATATATATATATATATATATATATATATTACACTTTTCAACCATACATTTTGTTGAAAATCAAGTTAATTCTATATTAAACCTTTATATCAATAAATTTAACATCAAATTTTATAACTAACCACCTTTTCGTAAACATAGAAGTTGTACATGATGAAATTACTGTATAATATTAGTTGTTCTGGCAATCTTTAATTATATACATATTTTTTGCGAATATTCTGCCTTACCAGTCTAAGCCAGTTACTACTTATGGAAATGGGGAATATAGAACGAATTGACCAACATAAAGTAAATGGAATGAAATAGCCAGGTGCCATATACTACTGTAACTCAGTTATCTGCCGCATGAGAGCAGGCGGTAGGCTAAAATTGGAGTAAACGTGGTAATAAAAAGGAAGATGAATAGTTGGGCACTCTCTTAACAGAATTGGGCTATATACTTTATTTTGAAATGATAAAACTCAATGAATTGAACACTTACAATAAATTACAGAGTTATACATAATTCTGGTACCCTTCAAAGAAAATAGGCATTTACTTTAGATACTGAAAATGATGATTTAATGGATTCTGAAGATTATTTAAACCTTACTGTAAAGTCAATTAGAGAACAAAATTGTGAATATGTGTGTATACGGTATTCGAAACTCCGAAAAAGAAAACTCGTATTATCAGAGACACGTACTACTAACATGAGATGATCTATTCCCCCCGAGAGTACAACTTGGGGAAACAAGCGAGTGCGGCGATCCCGTGACCACTACACATTCAATAACATAGAAAATCGTCCATAACTTCTAAGAACAAAACCCGAGGGTACAAACCACGACTGAGAGGTCAATGTCTCGCAAAAAAGGTAAATTTGTTTCTTTGAGGTGTTAAGGAAATTGTAAATATTATAGATGTGACAGTTCGGGTGTTTGTGATTCTGTCACGAAAAAGCTAAATGTACGAGAGTGTAGGGATTTTGCGTGAACACTGAAATAATATGTACGTGTGCCTTATATGTATTATGCCTAGGGAAATTAATGTTTAGAAGAAAGAAATTCAGCTGACTTAACAGCGAGGAAAACGAAGACTTTCGCAGATTTCAACTGTATTGGATATTATTCCATTCCATTAATTCAGAAATTTAAAAGTATAATTAATAATACATCTTAAATTAACCTTTAACATTAATGGTCAGTATAACTGTAAGATTTAAATGAACAATCATCGAACTCAAGTGATAAATAGACTTCGGTAACGCCAGCCAATAAGAGATTTCTAGAAATATGAATCTTTCAAACACTATAAGCCATTTTATGTCGTCATTGAATAACGAGCATACAAAGCATAGCTTGCAGAAGCACAACAACGGAGTTATGTGGCATATAATACAGGTGAAACATCATACATTATATGTAACGGTAGGTTTACATGGAGATCGTAAAGCGTTAGATTAACATAATGTATTATGCATATCCCTTGTATTGGCGTAACTTAATAATTCTCTTACGATGGACAGTGTACAATACAGTATAACCAATATACAATATAGAGGTATAAAGTAACGTATCGTAAAGGACGGATTTAGAGCAAGCAGTGATCCTCATATGAAAAACGTGTTTTCTTTACAGTGCACGTGCCATACGAAGTAGCTTTTAGAACTGGATCATCCATCATAAAGACAAAGATTTTGAGTATAAATCGTAACATATATAATTTAATTTTCTATTTTAAAAAAAATGTCTGTTTTTTCACACACACACACACACACACACACACACACACACACACACACACACACACACACACACACACACACACACACACACACACACACACACACACACACACACACACACACACACACACACACACACACACACACACACACACACACACACACACACACACACACACACACACACACACACACACACACACACACACACACACACACACACATATATATATATTCGTCACTCATTTATCACAAACAATGATAATCAATGGTAAATATTAATCTAATGTTTAGTATTTACAATGAGCCTGTATGTCAATTTTCATATTCTCATGCAGTTCGTTCTTTATAGAAACTGTAAGTTCTTACTCACTACCTAAATTATTCATATTTTGTGTTACAATGGAGGAGTCTTTAATAATAGGAGTTACAAAAAAATTGCCTAAGGACGTGAAATTGTTTTTTTAAACGAAAATAAACGAAAGATAAGTAATGAGTCGGTATAAGTCTGCTTTAGACAACAATTGTTTACTTTTGAGGAAAACTTCTACTGAAAATGTACAGCCTCAAAAGGTGTTATGGATATGGATATGAACGGAGATGGCGTCTATCTTTTTATGAGAATACTGACCTAATTTGGTTCTCCATTGGCATACGTGCAGCATATGTTTTCAAATTTAGACGAAGTAGAATTAAGCTAAAATACGAGAAATGGTTCACAGTTTGTTATTTATTAAATTCAAGCTCAATCGAATGAAGTTCAGAAGCAAAGTCTAGGGAAGCCACCTGCTTCAAAGGGAGTCTTTGGAGTCCAATTCTGACCCTTTTATGTTTTAGCACATTTTTCAAGGTAGAAGAGTACTTCATCACTTTATCGCTAAAATTTAATAACGGCCGTGAAAAATAATAGTTATCGTAAGAAACTTTACTCACTATAATTTAAAAAAAAAAAACATTGAACAGTTCATTACATTTGACTTGCCCTTTCAATTTGTATGCCAACTTTGAGACCAACATGAGATTTTACGCTACTCTAAAGACCAATAGAGCGGACCCCGGAAGAATTGCCAAAATAAGAATAGGCCAGACACCGTTAGAATGTTCGTGTAAAATTTCAGTACAATCGGTAGAATAATTTACGCGTGAAAGCAAAACCAACACACGAAGGTACTTTCGCATTCATAATATTATTAGGATATGTCACAATTTTGTCCAACTGGCGGCTGGCTATGCCAGTTTGTGCGATCCGCAAAATATTTTTAAGAAAATTTCAGAAATCGCTAGAAATATTTTTTTGAAACTATTCAATAAATATAAACTATTTCATATACTAATCAAAACTGTATTAATGATACATTTTTATTAATATATTGAGGTAAAAAAAAACTGTCAGAATCTCTTAAGTTCACACATTTAACTACACAAGGTCGATTTGAGTAATTATCAGTTGTGTTGCTTGTGAACCGTTCAATATAATAGTGTCCCCTACCCTACACCGATGTGAGAGCCACACAGAATACTACTGCGCATCACAATTTGCACGCTGAGTCGACACGATGACAGTCTGACTTCTGAATCTGGCAGTGGTAGTCGCTCTAACCTTTGATTTTGTTGGATTGCGTAATATTATTGTTCCTTTGACAGCGAACATTTAAGTCAAAAATGTTATTCTTATTAATCCTTTTACAAAAGTATTTGAACTTTTATTGAAATATATATAACTTGTAAACATCAAGTTTGAAAATTTAATAAGCTAAAAGTGGCAACGAGTTAAACAATAAAATGTTGATGCGAAAATGAGTAGAAAATCAGTACAACGTAAAATTTACAGCGAAAACATGAATTATATGGAAAGTTGGGAAACTGATTACTTGATTGTTAACAATAATGGAAAACTGCATGTTTTGCATGCAAGTTTTATCAGTGATTAAGGAGTATACTCAACAGTGAGAAGACATTACTCAACAATGCATGAGAATAACTATGCTACATATACAAATGAAAGAGTATTTTAAGTTGCAGATTTGCAGAAGAGCTTGAATTCCAAACTGGTATATTCAGTAAAATATTGCATTCCCAAACTTATTCTTTGTTTGCATTAAATTTAATTCAGTTTCTCTTGAGGTTGCCAGGATAAAGAGACATTTTAATAACAATAGTTCAGTTAAAAAATATGATATTTAAATTTGAAAAGCTTTTGACAATTCAAAACTAATTTACACATTTGAATCAATGTCACTTTCAACTCAAAAGATACAAAGAAAGATTGTTAAAATAGGTTTGCTGCAGTCAATGTGTTCTGCTACTCTACAGTAACTATCTAGCTATAATAACCGTAGTTAAAACTTTCACTCCGGCTCTATACTAAGTGAGAAACTATCTCTATGATTCTGGACTGTAATGGATCTGCTGCAGTCAATGTGTTCTGCTACTCTACAGTAACGATTTGGCTATAATAACCGTAGCTAACATTTTCACTCCGGCTGTTTACTAAGTGAGAAACAATAGTATTTCTATGATTCTGGACTGTAATGGATCTGCTGCAGTCAATGTGTTCTGCTACTCTACAGTAACTATCTGGCTATAATAACCGTAGCGAACATTTTCACTCCGGCTGTTTACTAAGTGAGAAACAATAGTATTTCTATGATTCTGGACTGTAATGGATCTGCTGCAGTCAGTGTGTTCTGCTACTCTACAGTAACTATCTGGCTATAATAACCGTAACTAACATTTTCACTCCGGCTGTTTCCTAAGTGAGAAACACTATTATCTTTATGATTCGGGTCTGTAACGGATCTGCTGCAGTCAATGTGTTCTGCTACTCTACAGTAACTATCTGGCTATAATAACCGTAGCTAACATTTTCACTCCGGCTGTTTACTAAGTGAGAAAAACACTATTATCTTTATGATTATGGACTGTAACGGATCTGCTTCAGTCAATGTGTTCTGCTACTCTACAGTAACTATCTGGATATAATAACCGTAGCTAACATTTTCACTCCGGCTGTTTACTAAGTGAAAAACACTAGTATCTCTATGATTATGGACTGTAACGGATCTGCTACAGTCAATGTGTTCTGCTACTCTACAGTAACGATTTGGCTATAATAAACGTAGCTAACATTTTTTCACTACGTCTGTTTACTAAGTGAGAAACACTAGTATCTCTATGATTCTGGACTGTAACGTATCTGCCGCAGTCAATGTGTTCTGCTACTCTACAGTAACTATCTAGCTATAATAACCGTAGCTAACATTTTCATTCCGGCTATATACTAAGTGAGAAATATTGCAAAATATTTTATGTCAATAAAGTTTTAAGTGCTCTTTTATTTAAAACTGTACTCTTTTTACTACTAATATAAGTATCTGACTGAATCTTTTTCATTACAAGTGTTTCCCTTGTTCTCCTTTGTAACACACAAACTTGATGTTATTTTTTTATTAAATATAGTTTGATAGAAACAGTTCTGGTTTTGTTTCTCTTTATTATATTAAAATAAAACAGTCACAAACGTAAATATTACATTTATAAAAGTACAATCTACAGGTTTGCCAATATAAAATAGTTTGATATCAGACTTGCTGATAGAACATTGGAAATAAAAAAACACGAGTTTTAAGTTAAGATACAATTGTTTAATTTATATCATATAATTTAAACGACTAATATGTTTAACGATGTAAATAGTTTAATTAATACAAACTAATTACACAACCTCTATAACTATAAATATAACTATATGTTATCCATACGATAAAAATATAATTGCTTGAAACATTACTTCAGATTTCGTTACTAAATCACCCACTAAATCAATACAATTATATTGTTGGCCTATCGGAGCCTCACATTAATAACAGATCTAGTTGCTATGGCAACCAGGTAATTATCCACATTCAGTGTTTGGTAAATAGTGACCCGCTCGCGATTACGCATTTTCAATATTCTAGTAGCGGTAATCTACTAGATATACACATATGTATAATATACAATGGAAATGGATCGGAGTAAGGATTATAATTTCCTATATTTACTCCCAACTAACAGAATAAACTTATTAAACTCGGCTGTGTTAACAGCTGGACACTATACTCAGAGATTACAATAGTGCGAGTTATGTTTGTGATATCGTAATATTTAGGGATAATTAGAGATTGCTTAAAATAGTCTGATAAACAGTACAAGATGAGGTAAAATAAGAATATATGTGTTGTGGAAAATAAACTCTTATAAATATTTATAACACGATAATATTTGTTATTAAAATATTCTGAATACTAATAATTTCATAAATCTAGATAAATATCTTCCAATATATATTTATTTATATGTTCCATTATCTAGAAGCCCACATGTGATATTTAATTATTTGAACTTTAAATCCAAACATAAGAACACCAACACAGTCTCAAGAGGGTAAAAATAAATGTGAACTTATTAGATGGTAATAAATAAATTATGACACAGACCCCATTGCAGGTTTACAATGTAGCCTAAATCTTCAGAAATTCGTCTTGGTTATTTAATATTGTATAAATGGATTGCAGCCCTTTTTCAGGAAAACTCCTGGTCATAATTATGTGAAATCATAAACAAATGGAGAACACAAACATTAATACGTTACTGAAACACGCATTATCCATCTACGGCTTATATCAGCCTTCTTCTTCTTCTATGGTGCTGTCTATTATCATGCACTTAATAAGACTTACAGCCTTTTGGCCAACCCGGAAGCACACCATGAAGCCGACCAGTCTGCGGTCTCAGCAGTACTACTAACCACCAAAAACAACATATCAGATCCTCCTAGGGAAATTCAAGAACCTTGTTCGAACTCTTAAAGATTCGTCAAGGATATCGTACGCTTCCTATTGCAGGACAATCGAAGAGCAAGTGTTTCCTCCTGCTCGTCATCCATTCTACAGAACGGATCATCCCGAATGATACCGACTCTGTGAAGATGCTTTCTTAGGAGACCATGTTCCGTAATCAAACGTATGACCCGAGAAGACACAGATCTACTTATTGAGAGAAAGTTAGACGAAAAGGATTCACATCTACAAATCACCAGCAGACCGGTTGAGATACCAACATATTGGACGCTTAACCAAAGTTGGTCAGGGAATCAGCTCTTTCGTTCCCAAGGATCCCTTCTGACAGTAGGCACTCCCCCTGGCCATAGCCCGAATGACAATATCTAGGCAGGCGAGGTTGAGGCAAAAGTCTAGAGCTGCGCACAAAAAAAGCACCGGTGATAGCAAGGCAAGCTATCCTCTGGATGCCAGCCAGACCAGTTACCGCCATCTTGGCCTCCGTTTTGGAAACCAGATAAACAAAAACCAGAGTCCACAAAAAACAAAAAATAAAAAACAAAAAACACCAAAAACCAGACCACGTATCACGTTTGCAATACATTTATTTATTGAGGAGGTAGATGTAAAAATGTGACAAATTCCAGCATACACCCTTTTCGGGAATTAGCAATTTAATTTCTCTATTGTTCTCAGAGTCATAGTTTTGTTCTTGTATCTCTATGTCGGATGAGTTGATTTCGGAACCAGATATTGTAAAGATCACAGCTTACTGCTCAAAAGCAGGAACCATTTAATCCGTTAATTTAAATGGTCATTTTGAGTTTTTCTGTATTTCACCTTCCTATTAGTGCAAAATCCTCCTAAATAAAACATGGATTTATAGAAATCAACTCTATACGTAATTATTCCAAAGATATCGTAATAACAGAAATATACAGACGGATGGGTAAAATAGGATGGATGGGCAAGTTTTATCAGTACCCTGAGTATTAGGGTGTGCTAGTAAACATCCAGTTAATTATAATCATTAAAAAATGTTAATATTTAAAATTTATTTCAAAATGCAAATTTTTAATTAAATTTCAAAATGTGTTACTACATATAATAAAGTTGTCCAATACAGGTCTAATAATAAATCAGTATTTATATTTAATTTCCATTTTCTATAAAACAAGTGATCAACTCAACAGTAAATACATTTATCTATTCATAAAATAAAATAAATAGTTATGCATATCGATCTAAATAGAACTATTATATTGTGTGTTCCACAAGTTATGCAATATAAAGGGATCTTGAAAACTGTTAGAGATACAACAAGGATTACAGGATAAAGTTTGTGTGTGATTACAAGACCAACACATAACTTTGTTAAAGTTGATTATTGATTAAGTCCTTCGTTGTTTAGTAGTTTGATTAGTGGTTCTTAATAGTCCTAACCTCGTCAATTGAATCTGTTTTCACTGAGAAAAATTAAGCTCTCGTATTAGTACGTATATTGGAATGTTTTTGAATGAAATCAGCATTAAATGTACTATAGTTTTTAATATAATAGATAATATCATATAACAGATAACAGCAGATAGCCAAACTGTGTGCAGTGAAAAATCAGTCAGGTCCGCCAAATATCCGAATAATAGAAACAGTTTTCCTTCACACAACCATACAGAAACTGGTTTCTTATGAATTATTTAAAGAAAACCCGGAGGAAAATATAAAATATATGGTATTTACGAAAAAGTACAAATTTACTTTCTTTTTATTAGGTAAACAATGTGTCGTTGCATTTAAAACCGTTGGCTCAAATCATATATATATATATATATATATATATATATATATATATATATATATATATATTGCTTACTTGGTTTTTATAATGGTTTGATTAAAATATTTAAAAACTCAAAGAAATGTAATGCATGCATTCTTACGTTATAAACGTTTCAATTTAGGTACTAATACAAATAATATATGTAGGTGTGGCAGTTTTTTGAGGGCAGCGAATTAAAGACGCAACCAATAATGAACTTAGCCACAATAATTTGTGAGTCTTTTTATTACTCACAACTATTTAATCTTTACTGTACCACTTGTAGTTTCCAAGATCCCTTCAGTGTGCATAAAGTTTGGAATACATACAATATAAACATTATAATGTATGTATAGTGTAAATAAAAATTATAATTTGACTATGTGAACATTTACTATGAATCGAATATTTAACTAATCACGTGAAGCAAACAATGTGAATTATAATTTGAATTTTCAGTGTGGTACATTAGAAAGTAATGGAGATTTTGAATAACATCTTTGAATTTTAATATGTTTAAAACTTTAGAACTATTTTGTGAGAGAATACAATCATGCTCCTGCTAAAAGTTAGTCCCATTTATGATTGATGCAATAAGTGGTCAACTGGCTTTTTAGACTGTCTAATTTATATAAATGATGGTTAGAGACAATTGCAACGCAAGTAAGACTATCCAATGATACGAATTTTGAGTTCACGTTAGGCTTGGTAGTTTCAACGAGAAGTAGATGTATTTATTAGGTCCAATACATTTAAGATTAGTAACGTACATTTCGTCATTGACATACGAATACCTGGCTACTGCGTATTTATTGTTTACGTTTTCATTCAGGAATGACTGTGACAGTGGAGACACAGTTTAAGACCAGACATAGTTGGATATTTTTTAACTTTAGAACTCTTTGGTGACATTGACGCTCCCGTTTGAATCCAGAAACGATAAAGTCTGATGCACTTAGTGCAAGTGCTGTGAAATTAGGTTTTTAAAACAACTCATATAAATGATTTGAGGAAAAAAATACCCGAATACGAGTTAAAACTCCAACGATACCCATTTTCAGCTTACTTTAGGCTTCAAAAATTCAACGAGATATAAAGAAACTCACTTGTACGCTAATTTAAAATTTTGTATTCTTAAACTATTTATAAAAGTTGAGGAGTACTGAAACCATCGCGACATTTATATTTGTTTTATAAACGCTAAATAAGCTTTTGAAATACCTGCAGGGATTTCTTTGTACACATTTTAATGGTTTTAATACCGTATATAATTTGAATATGGTACAATTATAGAGAGTTAACTCTGTAATAATAAACTAACATGGAATAAAGATTTCTGGTTTTCTTAAACTTGGAAATACTTCCCTTTCGCGGAACATGGAATAGAGTTTTAGGTAAACATGGAAGTTTCTCAAGCACCGCTGTGAACACTGCGAAGTTAGTACCTCTATAAAACTCTATTAAGTGTGCCAAAGTTACATAAGGAGTTAGTACTTGAACTGCCAGTCGATGTACGCTTTCATTTGTTAAATTACAAGTTCAAAGTTTAATTTATTATGTTTAATTTATTAGTAAAACAGAATAATTTACGAAAGTTAAAATACAATAATAAGTGTTATCCACAGTATCACACGCTTGCAGCTTGTAATAAAACAGAGTATTATAAGTTTTCATTAACATCCGAAATTAAAAAAAATATTCATAAGGCGGGTAATGGTTTCTTAAAAATGTCCGAATTTATTTCCGTCATTAACATCTACAGTTGTTAGAGAATCTATATGTCATATATTGAAGCAGAATAGTAGCAATCATTAGTATTAATATTGTTACAAACTTTTCTGCAATAATTAATAATGACAAATGCTTTTAAATTATGTTTCCTTAAAAAAACTAAAACAAGCTATAATAAGGCCAAAATTATAAATAAAAAATAATTACAGTAATTAAAGTGTTATTATCACACAAGTAACGTTTAAATAAACAAGTATGAGTAAATAATGTTTAAGAAATAACTATTTTACGATTTAAAAGCAGTGTGATCTTATTTATATAACATCAAAGTATAGTATAACAATAATTAAAATCAACATTTATAGCAATGCCAGTTACTGGTTATTTAAATTGACGAATACAAGTCTCCTTATCTTACTGCCTGACGCTAATGTAACTTATATTTTATTATATAACGACCTAAAACTATAAAACAAAATATATCCCCGTAATAAACTCTAACATTTATAGTTCTGCCACAACCAGTACTACCAGTAACAAAATGGTGGCCCTGATGATATATTTAAAATCCTTCCGTAATTATATCCCCTGTTCTATTGAGTTGAGCTGTAGTTCAATTACCCCATATAAGACTTATATTGCTGAATTGTTACCCACTGTGTTACTAGCTACCTGGGCAAGGACACATTTTAAATATGAACAGCTGTCATATACGGGTTAACTTACACTTGAGTAGTATTAAATAAGACTTACTTATAATTAACATTAACCTTTTCATGTTGACTCCATATCCATTTATGGCCTACATACTACATTCTTCAGATCGGTGTGGAGAGCCTTTAGATGATTGATGATGGTTTTTCACAGCGAGGTCGAAATGTTTAAAAACTGAATTGTGTAAGCAATGTTTGGTCACGGTGTGAATCCGAAAACGTTCATTCTATTGCACTGCCATTAGACCTGTCACGTAAGGCACCTTCTAATCGTGTTCAAATTTTATTTATATTTCCAAATTTTGCATAGGCACCAATTTCACTAAAATACTAAGTCTCAGTTTTTATTTTATTTGATTTCGAAATTCAATATCTTTCAATAACTAAAGCAATATTTTTTTCTCCAAACTGTATAATAAAAACAATAAAGCACTAATTCATTTTTAATAAATAAATTTTTATATTTAAAATAAATATAAATAAACAAAAATCAATAATACACTGTCATAGCTTTACACTGTATATTGATAAACACAGAAAATATATAGTACATATTTTCATTGGTTACGTACTCACTACAGGTTTAAATTATTATTTTTAAAATCTACCGCTATGTGTAAATTGCGCCTTTGAGAACATAATTAAGATACAGGCTCTTTACTGTGGGTGCCCTTTGGTGTCAAATTGGCCTGCCAGCTGCTCGGAAAATAACTTGTTAACTTTAATGACTTTAACCGGCGAATCAAAAGAGTACTTTCCATAAATATTTACAAATAAAATTCCGAAAAGTAACATATATGATATATGAATTATTTTATTACAGGGGATAATAAAATGTATTTAAGTTGCAACAATCAACTGAATATTTTGACAACATAACATAATTGTTTCACTCAAACTTACAATGATTCTACATTCATTTGTCTCAATAATTCACCAACTTTTCTATCCCAATGTCAGCTCCCGGGGTCAGTCAGCCTAATGAGTTCCGCTAAGTTATAAGCTATCAACTTGCCAGCATTATAAAATGCCTGAATCAATAAATAGTGTTTCATGCGAGTTTCTACCGCTTTAAGCGGTTGAGCATTTATAATTGAATCTGATAACCTGTAAAAAGAGTTAAAACCCCTTTGTGAGAGCAAGTTTTAAAACATTTACTGTTGTGTCTCCCTGGTCTCTGTACGTAGTCTTATTCCTATTAATGTCTTGGCCTCTTGTCAAAGCGCATTCAGACAAACAAAAAAGTGCGATTTTTAAGTTGTATGTACTGGGGAGTGAAAGCAGAAGTGGAATTAATTATATGTCTTCAAAATAAAACAATCCGTCAACATTATACTCAAATCCTTAATCCTATTATTATCGTTTTACAATGTATAAAATTCATACATTGTAGATTGTGCATTGTTGATGTGTAGCTTTTATACTAAAAAGTCATGAATAATATCAGGCAGGACTTGAAATACTCTCTCTAATAAATTGGTTTCTTTGGATTTCTCAGGTCTGTAGTATTTTAGTACATGCAAGTTTTAATATACTGCCTCCTAAAGTCACTACGAATTTAAAAAGTGACTTTCGCTAGTTCACTGCCAAAATGGTGATGGAATTACTTGGATAATCCAAGTGTTCCTCATGACAAGTGGTAATTTAAATTACATGAAAAACATAAAACCAATATTTAAAACTTTTATTGTTTTGTGAGGCCTTTCGATGCGAGGCTATCATCTTCAGACACATCACAAAAGTAAATATAAAAAGTAAATTTGATTATTAATAATAGTTAACATATGTGATTTAATATTAATTTGTCCTGTGTGGCGTAGTGTGTAAATACAATTAAATTATTACTGGTATTATACTATATAAATTTTGAATGTTATTTTTGTAGTCTTCGTTTAAGTAATATTGAATTTTGTATTGGTCCATCTTCTTGATTTAATAGATCTTCTGTATATGTTTGATTAAAGTAATATGACTCCCATTCATTTAAATATCTTGGAGTGTTAACATGTTTTAATAGTTTTAGGTTTTTCTGTGATATAGTGTGTCCAGTATTGATACAGTGGTGTGCGACGGCCAATTTTTCTTTTCTGTTGAATATTTTGTGGGAGCAATGTTCTTTATATCGTGTATGAATTTTTCTTCTTGTTTGTCCAATGTATTTTTTGTTGCAGTCATCACATTTAATTTGGTATATACCTGATTTATTAATAATTTCTTCTTCATCTTTTGGAGTTTTTAATTTATTCTTCAGTTGACTTGTTGTTTTATATGTGACGTTTTTATTTGTATGTTTTTTTAATGATTTTTGTACATCTTTAGATATATTTGTCCATGTAGTGCTTATCCAATTTGTGTTTGTGTCTTTAATAGGTAAAAGTGTTGTCTTTGACTTTTTGTCACGTTTCTTTTTGCTGTTTTAAATATATGTTCGACTAAATCTGTTTTATATCCATTAAAAACGGCAACATCTTTTATATACTGAAGTTCTTTTTTGAATTTTTCTTTTGATAGAGGAGTGTTTAATAATCTATATATCAATGAGTGGAAGACAGCTCGTTTTTGTGTTAGTGAATGATTTGAGTCATTTGTTATAAAACGATCAGTGTGTGTTGCTTTACGATATATATCGAATTCTAATCGCTTTGAAATTGTGTTTTTTATTACTAAAATATGTAAAAATGGAAGTGAGTTGTTGGATTAAATTTCATGAGTAAATTTAATGCTGGAGTAAAATGAATTTAGGGGATTTATAAAGTTATTAAGGTTTTCATTTTTGTTGAACACTGCAAATATATCGTCAACATATCGAATCCAAATTCTTGGAAAGTATGGTAGAGATTCTTTAACTAAAATTTCAAAGTGACTCATGAAAATGTTTGCAATGAAGCATGACAAAGGATTTCCCATTGCTGTTCTAGAAACTAACCATGATCTCATATTAACTTGAATCATGTTTTTTAAGTGTTTAAAACCCCCACTTTGATTAATTACAAAAGTGTTACATGCAGCCTTAGAGACAGTTATTTTCTATAAATGAAATGAGTGAAACAATCAAATTGAATTGAGCTATACGATGAATGATATTAACTTGATTGAATACATTCTATTTATAAAACGTTAATAAACAAATTAGTTATTCTCATAACTAATCGGCGTTTTATGACTTTCAAAGTCTTATTAAAAATCATTTCCTGGAACAGTGATGTAAACCTATCAACCCAAGAGTGTCCTCTTACATTAGAAATAACGGTTAAATAAATTTAAACAAGTGCTCTTTTATTAAAAAAGTTGCTTTGGTAAAACGGTAATTGTATTATTATTCTAGTGCCTAGTCAGCAGAATAGTGCGTTAATCAGAAGATATAATATTGTAAATCTTGGATGCCGAAAGGCCTTGTTTAATGAATTATGTTTCAGCCTATTCGCTATTTTAAACCATTGGTTCACTTTAAACGTCCTGAGCTCTAAAGATAGGTACTCATTGTCTGTTCCAATTTGAGTTATCCAATAATGGATTAGTTATCAAAATTAAATGTATTTTATCTATTACATATTGAACCGTGATGTTATAAACGATTTAAGAATATAATTTGAATAGACAGACATTGTTATACAGCGTTATTAATTAGTGTTTGAGTCAGAGAGTTATAGAATAATGCCAAATCACCGACGTTGTTCTAGCTTAATGCCTGCCTTCATACTGGGGAGGTGCCTCCAGCTCATTCAGGGCTTCCAGAGGGTTGATTGTGATTCATGAAAAGATATAACAGTCACTGGCATCGAGGTGGAACACAACTTTAGAGAGATCCATATGTATATTGCACACGAGACAAAGTTGAGAACGGTACTACTATTAGTTATTGAGATACCCATTACGCTTCTACAGAGAGGAGATTCTAGGTGGCACTGGCTGTTCGCGCTAATAAAGGACGCGATGGGTCCACCAGTGGAAGAAGCGGTGGCCCCGTCGGGTGATAGGGTCGAAGTATACCGAATCAGCTCATTGAATTTGCTTTGGAATGCCCTGAAATAGTTTAAATGACACAAGGAAAGCGTACTCTAACTAGAAATATGGCAAATAATAAAGAACACTTTAACTGTGTTGTTTTTAAATGGGCACAAATAAGTCTTTCCAACGTTTAATGATTTCTCCCTTTCTCTCTTCTCTCTTATAAAACAAATATAAATATAATCTTTAAATTATTATATTTAACTTGACAGTAAAATGAGCACATAATGAATATTATAAAACGATTTAATATAATTTTCCAATATTTATAGTTTAAAAATAACGTTTACGAATTGAAATTATTGTAACTAATGAATCCTTTACCCTAAATATCTAAAGGTGTTGAAGCTATAAATGTGCACATGACCAGTTAGAAATCCATATATATCATATTAAAACCTGTCCGATGATATGATTAATTGTTATAAAATAATATTACATAGTTTTGTAAAGATTATAAGACATTATGTTTGCCTTACATATTATATTTTAATTAAGAACACTTTCAGTTAGAATTGGAATTTTCAATATATATAAGAGGTATTTTCTCAATATAAGTGTACTTATCATTGATACGCGGCTAATATCGGAAACATAATACAATTTAAAACACTCCCGTGTTGGAGATAGGTAAATTCAGATTTCATGAAATGTATTTAAAATATTTTCAACATGTAACTTTTTCAAGGAAACTTTCCACAGTTATAACATAAAATCATATCTGGTAACAATGTTTCCGGACATTGCAGTAATAACTTTTACTGATACTTGAGAGTAATAGGAGTTTCGATGGCAGATATTACGTTACAGACAATATCAGTGTATCAACATCGAAATAACAGTTAACTTAATGTACCAGTTACTTGCCAAGCTACCGTCTCTTAGCCGACCTTTGACCTTTCCCAGTCCATTCTTATATTACTGACGTTTAAATGGTCTATCGAACCATTGAGGTAGTGTTAATGTTGGTTCTTTATTCCTTAGTTCTTTTGCTAATTACTCCCTAGCGGAGAGTTATAACACATCTGTTTCCAAAATATAAATTTTTTTTTAAGATGGATTAAAGAAGTTTGAGGAAAATAAGGTTAAATCCTTTTATAACAGGCTACAACATTTTAATACTCCCTTCCAAGTGGAAAATAAAAGTAATTAAGTTATTTTACCCATTCAAACGAGTAAAACTATTCAAAAATGTATGTTTAATATAATGATAAATTATAAAAGCAGAATTTATTATTGCAATTCTTGTATTTTAACACTCCCTTTTAATTGAAACCATAATAAAAGTCATTACGTTATTTCACCCATTGAAGCAACTTAAACTATTAAAAAACTTATGTTTAAAATTGTGGTGAATTATAAAAGCAGAACTTGTTTTTGAAATTTTTGTAAGTACAGTATAGTAATTAGTAAATGGCTGTTTAATTCATTAATAAATCCTATCGGTTGAAAGACTGAAAAAGATAAACTTTGGTCGGTCAAGATTTAAATGCTCAAGAAAAAAGTTACCTATGGATTAAAAATTTTCAAGAAGGTTCGTTTTTATATGAAGAAAACCAAAGTCGATGATGGAGGATTTTCATACATGGTATTTAGCTGAGTTTTAGCAAAAGTTTTGAATTGGTTTTATGGTTAACCATGGAAGTGCCGATAAAATTACAGAATAAGTAAATTTTGAAAACAAACAGAGTGCAATTAATACCTTTTTAACAGAAGACATAGTAATACATGTAGCTGTGAAATTATGTAGTGTACTTGTGTCTTGTACGTAATAGTAAATTATAATTACACATATAAAGATTACATTTTGATTTTCAAACTTATACAGAAGATAAAACATTTATAAACTGGCAAAGAATGGCATGGTTATCATTAATAATTCAAATTTATTATTACATTAACAAATTTACAAATAATATTAAACTAAAAACGTCTCTTTATTTCTATATTTAAAAATTATATCCAGACATAATATATACTCATCTTCACTCTGCACTATATTTTTAAGATAGCCTTTTTTAAACTAATCAATGAATAAAATACTTGCTTTATTTTTTCTCCATTCTTGTATAAAATATAGTTTGTGGAAAGTTTAACTCAACATATTATACTACTCACTATTTATTTTTAAGGAATATGTGGCCCTTTTCTTATTCTTATTCTGCGAGAGACTTTTACTGCATAGAAAGAGAAATGAGTTTCAATACAGTTGAAGATCGTCGTAGTGATTTGGGATCCCATAGGGATCCCAGTAGGTTTGTATCAGAGTATTTATGTCAATACGCAATAAATAAATCTTTATAAAGTGAGATTAATCAGAAATATAATGTAATATAATTTCTGGAAAACATTCTATTGCTTACATCCTAAATACAGCATTAGATTTAAATTTGTCTATATATTATAGTTTCAACTTCTTTTTAGTACTTAATAATATATGGATAAGTAATGATTCTTACGATATTGTAGTTTAAAGTGACTTAATAAGATAAATATGCTTTAGACTATGAAAATTGCCAGGGCTAAACGCATGTATGAATTCATTATTCCAATTTAAATTATTATATAATAATGTATGTATGACAGTCAGTGAGGTTATTTTCATTAAGCCCGACACACACGTGTAAAAAGCTTCACTCAGGTCTACAGCCCATTTCAATATTATTGATGCTGGTTCCAAATATTTTTCAAATCTATGTACAATAAAATTGGTAGTTATTCTATCGAAATACAAAGTGAACATACATACTATATTACATATATTGCAAAAGCATTGTGGCTCATGGTAAACAATGTATAATGAATAATTCTGCCGAGGTATAAACTGAATATTTAGGTTTGTAAAAGTTTCAAGTGACTCTCCACGTGTGCTGAAACTTGTTAACGACCTCTAGCTCTTCCTTTGAAGTGCTCTAAACGAAGAGAACACGAATTAGAGTGTAGTATTGCAACCAGCACACGATGTACTGGTCAAAGTGAGATGGAATTTGTGACGATTATAAATGTCTGGGGTTGAACGGCTATGTTATAATGGCAAGAATCGTTTCAATGTTCATACAGTTAAAGCTGTGTATTTGTAGCTTTGGGATATTGCTTCATATAACGACAGACCAGGGCAAGCAGTTCCAGTCTAACTTGTTTCGGCACCTAGTATCACACAACGTTTAACACGTTCAAGAAGTAATGCTCCACTAGCAAATTTATGCCAACATTCCAAAAGCGCATAGTGTACCATCGGTCGTAAACTCACCGTTTCCTAAAGCGCGTTGTGTACTAACGGTGGCACATTGATAACATTTCTTTCGACTCTGATAAAAGTTATTGCAGTTGGTGTTATCAAAATTTGGTTGTTGATTCAAGCAAGGCTCTTTTCTTTTAAAATAATTCAAATAGCTTAATCCCCCCTCCCCACATTTAGAGGTAAATAAAACATAAACGGCAATGTAACATTTTATTTTATCCCATTATATTAAGTATGTTAAAAAAAACTTACTTGTTTAAGGTAGGTCCTACTAAACAAAAAACAAACAAAAACTCAATAAAACTAAATAATTGTGAGATATGCTATACTGCTATAAAATAAAATACATAACAATAGAATAAATTATAGAAGTTATCATTTAACAGTGACACTGTAGGTGTCGCTCATGTAGGTGTTGATGCTAGTGAGGATGTTTTAGTTTTACTTCCAATCAAACTTTTTCGCAGTCCTAATCTGTGTCACAGCATATTCCACTGTTTTTTTCTGCCCAACCCAGAGTCCTTTAAAAAACAAATGTTGATATCTCCTATAATTAATATGAGATCACTTGCCAAATCCATAAGAGTTTTTAAATTTTCTTCTAACCAAAATTTTAAATCTAAACCTACTACAGAAATACAGTTATAGTTTTTGGTGAGTTTAGAATCAATATATACTCCTGCGCCTTGTTATCATGCATCAGTTAAATGATCATGTTGTACCGTCGGATGTAATACTTTTTCTCTGCACCAGATTTCGGTTAAAATAAAACAAATTATAGTTTATATCTGTTGAAGCCAGAAATACTAGAAACTTACTAAAGTGTTGAGGAGAATTTCTCAGGTTTATATGGAATATTTTAAAACTTTTCGAAACATTTTCTGTAGACATGACTTCTATATTGGTTTAAAAATGTTGATCGTATATTTGTAAACAAACGATCTTAACTTACACTCTGCAATAATTTATCTAGATCAGGACTAGAGCGGATATGAACAATTGTTTCGTTACCACATTTTCTAATCAGAACGTTTGCCACGAGCAAAAAATAATTAAAAAAGTGTATATCTATGGCCATTGTAACTTATTTAGATCATTGTATTTTTTGTTAGGGTTTATTTTGTCTTGTTTTCCAATTAAGAAAAATATATATAAGAACGTACACAGGTCTGAGAAACCTACTTCTGTCAAAAATAAACGAAGGTGGGTTTTATAACCATCTTTAAATTTATAGTCAAAGTTAGATACTACAACACTCTCTTTGATATATTCATTACTCGCCAGGCGCAGTAGACAAATTTGCTAAAATGTGCAGTCAAAAGTATATTTTTAGTAAAAACGTAAATTTTATTATCTGGATATCGGATATAGAAAAGGTGGATGTATTTGTGTTCTTATATCAAGTACACTCTATAATTTCCCACCATAAATTTAAACAAATTGGAAATACTGGTTATACAAAATTGAACAAATTATGATTGTTGTCATAAAACAATGTACACGTCAAAAACAGATCATATTTCAAATTGAACCATCAGATTTTATAAAATTTTAAATTATATCAAATACAAAATTAAAAAATCCTCAAACAAAACAATGTAATGGTGGAAAATTATACTCTTCACATCAAGAAATAGTAATAAAACCGATTTCCGTCTTAATCTAGGTCAGCACTACCCGATCATGGACATTAAACTAAGAGGAACGAGATATTTAAACGAGGCAATAAATATAAACTATCACAAATAAATCCCAGACTGTTGCTGGAGGTTTATTGGATCTCTATGACCTAGATATTGACAAAAATAGTTTGTTATTAATTCTTCTCGCTCCTGAAATGAAAATCTGTTCTCGGTTGTATAAATATGTGTACATTAGTGATGACAATGATTATTATATGTTTTCAACACAAAATATTTTAATGCTCTTTTATTATTTGCAGAGCGGTAATGTATGATCAGTGTCCTCTTATACTAGTTACGAGTTAGCCGCACGACTTGCCGTGTAACCGGCATCCCTAAGGAAGTCTCGTTGGACATACACTACCATAGAACTCAATCTTGTCCATGTAGAAATGAAGCCTGATGTAAAATTTCAAATTTTTACTTCTTCTATCCGGTAGGGGTTACAGCTTACATAAAACAGAATGATTATACGGTATGATACATCCAGTAAATTACTAAATTTATACTGATAACTTTGAAATGCACTAATAATTTTTAATAGTAATAGTTTATTTGGCATAGTGTTGAAAGAATAATTTAATTTCCCTTTTAATTATAAGTTATATATGTTTCCTTAATACCAAAACTGCGTAAACCATTAAAAACAATGTAGGACTTCCATACTAACGAAATAGTGCGAATAATTATATTACTGTCACTATTATGTTAAATTTGAACGATTGTTCACATCACAATAAGCACAAATATGCAGCTTGGAATTATACTTTAGTACTTGCAATGAGCAATCATTGTCAGAACAGAACAGTTAAAAATATCAGTAAATCTCTCTATATGGCATATACACCAGAGGGGTTTGGGTGTGTGGGTTTAGGTGGTGTTTTTGTTGTTCATCGTAAACACAAATTGCCTTGATAACATTACCCCTTGCAAAATTTGCATATTTTGTGGTTTCTTAATCAGATGATGCACTAATTCATCTCTGTTATCGTACTGCAATTATATTTACTCCCTCTTAGACATGTTAAACCAATTATGTGAATTTAGTATTCTCGTTAGAAGAGTAGTTTTGACATCCACTCTTTTCTTGACGGTATTTAGTAAATGTGTGTTACAATACCTGGAGTAGTAATGGTTAGGATAGTGTATCTTAATCGATAAATGCTAAGTAAAAGGTTAAACAGCTATTTTACTAACTAATTTATTTAGTTTCTTGGCGATATATAGTGATTGTGTGTGACAATAACTGGGGTATCTACGGTCAGGATGTTATATCCTTATAGATGCTAAGTAAAAAGTTTAAAACGGTCATACATCTTAGTGACTTCTCTCTGTTAAGTAGTTTTTGACAAATAAATATTGAGGAAAGAAAATATCTTTCAACAACCGTCAAGACTCCTTATTTCTTTTACAAGCATTGCAATGTAGGCTACGTTTTAGGTTAAATATAAGTTACTCATTCGTTGTCTATACTACAGTCGTAATAATGCCAATTAATATTTTCAAACTTTATTATTTATTTAAACTATCTCGGGTTAAAACATAAACCTTTTGAGAAAACAGCAAAATGGAGTTGAGAATTAAACAGAAATAAAATAATAACCGAAAAGCGTAGTCTGGTCACAAAAGTTGTGAGCAAAGTATTTATAATTTGTGAAAAAAAAACGTAAAATTGTATTAAAAATCTCATGGTTCAACCTCTTTTCAACCGTAGCTCTCTGGTAGTTTAATAAAGCCGGTTGTTCAAAGTGACGAGTTGGCTTACGGCGACTCCCTCACTCTGTTCGTGTTTTATTCATGATATCGCATTCCTCTTTCAATACGACATTATATGGCATAATGTATTACTATGTGAGTTGTTTTTCTCAATCCCACTGACTCTTATTTTTTCATTTCACCTTTTCTAATATAATAAGCCTCAAAATAAAATTATTTAAATAGCAAATTAAATGTGGTAAATGTATTATTATAAAATAATTATAAAAGTGTATACATTGTTTTATGGTATCCACAATACACTCAGTTGTATCCTGTAGCTTTTTCTCTTCTGCATCCTTAAAGCGTAATTGAAGATACTTCCATCACTTCTCTGTTAAATCATCGTCATGATAGATAGAGCTCCAGAATACATTCATGTAATACATAGCCATTAGATAAATTTGTTACAGTGATATTACGAATGTGGTAAAGTGTTATTATAGCCATAATAATGGAGGAAATTTATATTTATCAGCCCAAATTTAAGTATGAATACGTAGTGGAACAGTTCAAAGTCAATAATTGTTATATAAAATATTAAGTATCATTATTAAAGAATATATACATTTCTTAGCCATATTTACATATTATATATTAAGTAACTATATACTAGTTCATTTTTCCATGACGATCATTGCTTCTTCAATGGAGGACTTCCATTTTAGGGTTCAGCGTTTCTCTTTGGTCAGTACCATTTGAGGAACTGTTTAATGTTAGTATCCAAGTTTGAATTTATTTCCTGCTCTCACTGAGTATTATATCGATAAAGATAAAAGAGGAAATATAAACTAATACAGGAGTTTCCTAGTGTCACAATTAAATCTACGATAATGGACACTTCTATAATTATTGATTGCACAAATAGAAGTGGCCGTACTAAGTACAAGGCGATTACCTTACATACTCATCACTAATTATCAAACTCATCAATAACTCAGGAAGTTCAAATTTTACTCACACTTGGACTATAAATAAAATAGAACTAAACCAATGTTATGAAAAAGACACATCCATAGGGGTTGCAAACCCAGGATATTATATATTTGTATTTCTATCCCCCCACGAAGACAAAAGAACATCCACAGGGGATCAAGTGATAAAAATTGTTATCGTATGATAAACGACACTTCTACACATTGTTTCCTATAACGTTACGGGTATAGTAAATTGAGTAGGTAGAGTCATTAATAATGTACATATCAACGTTAGTATTAATCTCTTGTTTTCATAGTAACAGCGAACTATGCAATAATAGAGAGAAAAGGGAGATAAAATTGTCGACTGACAATTAAAACTCCCAATTTTATATAAAAAATAAATTCTAAGCGGTTTCCTTCTACAGATATAAAATAGAGATATTCATATCCACTGGAGATTTATGATGTCAGGTTTATCTACCGATAAACGCCAATTCTGTAATTTATTACCCATCAAGTAACGGTCGTAGTCATCACAGTAAACGCTGTTTAAAGTCAATATGAAAGTGTTAACTGATTTCCTACTACCATGGTTACCACATTAAAACATACAACATTAATTTTACCAACAATTACTATACCACACCACATGCCATGTAAAATGTTTCGCTGAGTTTCCGTGCAACATTCAGGTCTATAGTTAATTTCGTTCTTGAGATGTTTAACAGTAAAGAATGATATAGTAAAATAATAATGAATTTCATCAACTTTTACGGTAAAAGAACATTTGTGTTCGCGCATCGCTATCGAACGTCCCTGCATCTCAGTTCTAGTAAAACCACCGAGGCAACTACGGGGTGAAAGGGCTGCTTTCTTATAAAAAATAAGTAGTATGGACAAGGTGTTTATCGAACCTGAGACATAGACCTAACGCCAGTGATGCGGAGTATTCTGTAAAGCTTGGTCATCGTAGCATTGGATGTAATACAGTTTGTCAGGAAAAAAATCTTAATTAACAATAGTGTATTAATTTAAAGTTTATTATTTCAGTGTTACTCATTGATAGAACGAGATATATTACATTTTATTTTTAATTTTATATATGTTAGTGAAGAAAACATTTATTTCTGTTATACTACTTGTTTCTAAGGCTTAGTTTTTTGTAAGTTTACTTCCTCTGTCACTGCGCAAATTCTGGTGCTCACGGGCGGCTTGAGATGATCGATGATTCGGTCATTTCCTCTGACATTTCTTTGGCAGAGTCTGGATGGCGTAGACGCTTTTAGAAAGACGTTGAATTGTGTATTTCTTATGATGCTGCATCTGCAGTTTAGAGGGCATAGGTGGCATGCGACATTTGGTGATTCGGTTACCTCCGCTGACGCAGCTTCAGCAAAGTCTGGAAGGCGTAAGCAGCTTGAGACAGTCGTTACGTTGTGTATTTCTTAAGATGCTGCTTCGGCAGACTATAGGGCATTGATGGCATTAGAAATCTGGCGATTCGGTTGGTTTCTCTGATGCTACTTTAACAGGCTGGAGGGCGTAGACCTAGTTAGGAACTAGTTTCTATTATTTTATAAAAGAAAACTCACAATTATACAATAATTTTAATATTTTCACACGAGGCCTTTCGACATCAAAGAGGCCATCTTCAGGTGTTAATAAAAAATTCGAAATAGTATAAAATATATTTTACAAAGATTATCAGATGAGCAAAATTTAATACAAGATTTGTATAGTTAAAAGTAAAATAAAATCAATATTATGGACTTTTTTTAATTAAGTGAAGGTTTTACAGGTGATATTTGTTTTAAATGCATGTTTGGAAATAGCTGATTTTTCAGTTTGTCCGTATTTAGGAAAGTTTTCTTCCCTTCGTTGGTGATGATATTAACAAATTACTAAAAGGTTTGGCGAGTTAGTGTTTCTTGAATTTTAAGACTATTTTCAGTAACCCTGAAAAAAATTCGTAGAGCGTTCAGTGGTCACTCTAGTAGTCAATTTGTAATTCCACCGAAAAGTAAGTCACATATATCCTCCTGCCGACATATAGACTTACAATTATACATACAATAAACCTTTACATCTACCTGGCCAACAAAAGAAACTGGGTCAGACTACTTACTAACAAGCTTCAATGATGCTTAGTCAAATTCCGTGGCTCTACACGTATAACCATATAACTAATTTTTGCTATGTATAAATGAAGTTTCGTGCAAATACTTAAGTTACAGTACATATAAAATATGTTTCGAGATGTCTTGCCACATGATGCACTCACATCTTTTAAAACTAAAATGGTTGTCATACCAGTATTTAAATAATAAACTGGTGTATTTTAGTGTAGCAAGGTTATATACAGGGTGACAATTAAGTCTGGAACCTCTTTTTTAATTTTTGAACCACAATAGAAAGAAATACCAAAGTTCACACGTGCTTACTGGTGATAGTAATGCACACATCTGCCCAATTACCGACCGGATAATCCCTTTGGGGGACGGTCCACAAGGAGTCAGACAAAATTCTTAAGGGGAGAACGTCGCGTATGCTTAATATATGAGAACATTTACTAACTTCGTGTACCTGCAGTTCTATAACCAGACAAGATATTACAATACAATTTTTACAGTATGTTCTAGTATATTATTAGATGAGCCTGTAGTAGATTGAAACATTTTAGAGCAATAGAAACAGTTTTATTGCATTATCAATAAACAGATAATTTTTTACTACACTAATTTATGATTTTTATTATTTATTTCAGTAAATATGTAAGATATAGTCATGATTTTACTACCAGATAAGTAAAAAAGTACCTTGGGATAGTATACAAAATTTCATCTTTCTAACTTAAATAAAAGCTGAGCTACAGGTACATAAGTTCAAAAAACACAATTTTCGGAAAACGGCAATTGATATAAACATAGTAGTTGATCATATGTAAAAAGACCTACAAATAAATTTAAAATGCTCCAGCACCATAGTGGCTAGTCTCTTGGTTCTCTGCATCTTCCAGCTTCATTTTACATTGTCTTTTCTTCACCCTCATCCCTTTTGTAGCCTCTAGATTAGCTTTCTCTGCTTTTCGTACTCGTACCACGTCAATTTTTTATGCATTGTATGTGTTTATACCTAGTACCTATATGGCAATTTTTGTAAGTACATGGATTCTTCCCATTGCACCATTATTGAATGTAAGAACAGCATCCAAAGCTCCCATTATCAATGTGTGGTACCCACCAAAAGTAGTCTTTGGTATTCTACTCCACAGTGTGTTGTTGAAGCTTTCATTCGGGTTTTGTGTATGCCCATGCATACAGCTTGACAACAATTCATCTTTTGTTAGATCCCTAAGAATTGGTTTAATTGTTTCCATGACAGCAACGGGCATAGGGGATTTGTGAAAATAGTCATGTCCTGTTACCAGACTTTTTTGGTACTTGCACCACGAATCTTCACGTTTTGGGCACAACTGACTATACTCACCAGTTTCATTACTACTAATGTCTAATGTTGTCGGTTTAGTATATTTATTCCCTCTGAAGGTTCTTCTTTTAGTATAACTTAGTGATCTAGGCATATTCAAACACAAAACTGATTATAACTAATAAGCTCAAACTTCACAACAACTTCAAACTGTTTGTAAACAAACTACTGCACTTAATATATAAACATAAAACTTTCCAAGACTACAATACAGCTACAACTGGTGATAGTACAGTATCTCATAAAACTGCATAGAGTATAAAAATAACACCAGGAAATAAAATGTTAGTATGAGAATGAATACAGAACTATGAGTTCTGGGACGATTTCTCTACAGAAAATGCGATAAAACATTTGAACGCATAATATATTTTAATTTTTATGAGGACCTTCCGTGGTTTAAAATACCAAGTGTTATATATTGCCATTTTCAGGAAGAATCCAAGAATTTTTCAGTAAAATAAAAAAAATTAATTTGTTAGCGATGTTCTATAGCAGCATAGGTCAAGTTGACAATCAATAGGTTGAACATATGGTTTTTCCTGATAATACTTGTACTGTCGTAGAATTTTACTCTTATAATTTTGTTATTTAAATAGTTGATAAATTTCTAAATACATATGACGTGTTATAGAACTAAAGGGAATAAAATTGAAACTAATTAAAAGCGGTCATTAGACGCTAATGAAGAGAGGCATTTAAATTATTCAGTAAATGAGCATGTCAACCTTTTAATTTATTCTCTTTGAACTTCGTTTATTTACGGGCTAAGATTAACACATCAAAACGTTGATTAGTCTAAATACAATGTCAACTGTAAGACATGAGAACTTGAATTTTATCTTGTTTTCTCATCAGCTTAAAGATCAAGTGTTATAATCCTAATTTTTATTTGGAATTTGTATGCTTATTTGAATGTTGTTAAAAAGTTTTTCATATTTCATTGTGCTTAGGAACACAATATCAAATCGTAAAATCACATATGTACACTTTTTGTAGCTGTAGTTTAGGAATAAGATGGCAGTTTCTTTTTTCAAAGTGCTTTATTTTTCATTTTGCAATTAGATATCCAATAAATTAGATTTAAATTAAGTCATATATCCTAGGCTCAATGTTTTTATTCGTATGGGCGCTGAGTACTATTTAAATCGTCCCGATGCTCTGAGTAGCAATTTATATGTAGGCCTAAAGTAATGTAAAACTGAATCTTGTTATTCTTTTTTTTCTTATCTGAGGATGTAAATTTCGAAATTAATGTGTTAAGTTAAAATGAATAGTTGAATGGTTATTAAAGCAATGCAAATAATGTTTTTTTTCCAACTGTCTAAGTGAATACTGTTTCAAGTAACCAAACTGGTGCAGTACGCCTAGTGAATAAAACATTGATATATTTTCATTTTAAACAAGTTTAAAAAACCCCAAGATAAGATTTTTTTTTATTTTAAAATTTTTAGTTTTGTTTAGCTTGAATAAAAAGTGTCAGAACATTTTTAAGTTGTTGTGTATGAATTGCAGCTGTTTTTCTTTGTTCTTTTTTTTAACAATTACAAGCTTATATTTATTGTCCTATAGTTACAAGACTTCAATATACAGGTAATTCAAATCAATGTTTCCGAAATAATAACAGCACAGCTAATTCATGATCTAACATTCCAAAAATAACTTTGGTTTTCCATTTCCAACATTTAACTTATTTTTCATTAATTATAATTGATATGTATAACACTAAAATTATCATGCTAAATAGTTGTAGTTGATTTTCATTGATCAAACACCGTGAATTTATTTTACTCGAAACTGCATATTCAATATTTTATTGGTAGTTGGATATGTTTTCACTCACACATTATAACCATTTTTTTTTTTCTGCACGATGGGCTTAAAATTAATCAGTTTTTTTAAATGTATTTATTCCTTGTAACTATGTTAACATGATGTCATTATGTTAATTCATTGATAAAAATAGATCTTTTTACCACAGAGTTATTTGTTTTGGGTAGGACGTAAATAGCCTGGTGTTTGATCAGAGGAGATAGTTATAGTTTTCCATTTCATTTCAATATTGTAATATTATTTATCTTTGTACTATTTTTATTAAGTAACTTACTATTAATGGTAGTAAATGAAGGTGATGCAAATGTTTTAATGATGGGGTTGGGTGCGAGGAGTTTTTGAAGAATCACGTGATGTCTGTAATCATGTACTTTTTGAAGATATCAATAAATTGAAACTCCTTCATTTAAATATAAGGTTATTTTAAAAATTTCAATAATTTATTAGTGTCACTCGAGGCACTCAACTTTCAGTTTGACATCATCATTTGACGGAGACCTGGCTGGGCGAGGACGCTTTTTGCTTTGATTTAGACGGTTACGATGTTGCACGCACGATACAGAAACTAAACAGGAACGATGGGAACACTTATATACGTGAAAAAGGGACTATCAGCTACGGTAACGGAAGTGGTGATTGGTGAACGTTTTTGGATTGACTGTTGACTTTACTTTTCACAAAACTATATTTAGCTTACTGCGGTATACAGGACACATGACAGTAACAAAGACATATTCATTGAAGAACTGGACAGATTTTACGAAAGAAAAACGAAAGATAAAACATACATTTTTCTTGGAGATATTAATATAGACATATTACAAAACAACTTGCATGTAGACCGATACTTGAATACTTTGTGTGGACATGGGTTTTGTAAACTGTATAAACTTGCCGACCCAGAGTGACTGATGACGACAGCCGGACCTGTATTGATCACGTGTTTGTGGACCATAACGACTTTGATAAGGTAAGGGCCGGGGTTTTGGGGCGCACTGACAATCACTGACCACTCAAGTACTTTACTAACTATACAGGTTGTGGAAAATGGGGTTGAGGCTCGCTGCGATCCTACAGTTAGTCGTGGGTTCGTAGATAAGAACAAATTTAAACCCGCTCTCCTCCGCGAACAGAAATGGGATTCTGTGACGGGGACGAACGATGTGTTAGAGAGCTCTCGGTGTTTTTCGGGAAATGGTTTCTTCTATCGTTTGAAAAATTCTAAAAAATCTCCAAACAAATGTTCATGTCCAAAAAGAAAAAAATTAAACCCTGGATAACGGAAGGCCTCATCACGTCAATAAGAAAACGCGACAAATTGAGTAAACAAATTAAAAAACAGCCCTTTAATACCGATTTGAAACGCTATTTTTTCAAATTATCGCAATAATTTAAATCATCTAATAAAAAGTGCAAGGAAACGGTACTACAGAGAGAAAATTAACTCATCGTCAAACAATCCTAGAGTTTTTTTGGGAAACAGTCAACGAAATTGCTGGCAGACGAACAAAGAAAGATTCCTTCCCTATCACAAAATATTTGAAAAACTTTGAGGGAGAGTTGAACCTAAATAAAGTGAAGGGAGTGGCCGACGAGTTTAACGCGTTTTTTTCTCCGAGGTTGGATCGCAGCTGGCCTCAGCCATTGACGACAGTGGGACTCCATTAGTGAACGACAGCGACTTTACTACTGACACTGACTTTGTAATGCACACGGTTACTGAAGCTGATATACTGAATACTGTGAACAGTCTAACGAGTGGCTCTACCCCGGGCCATGATGGCGTGTCTGCTTCTCTGTTAAAGGAAAATGTACATATTTTTGTAAAACCATTATTGCACATTGTTAACTTAAGCATTACATCAGGAATTTTTCCAAACGAATTTAAAACAGCTAAAGTCATTCCTCTTCATAAGTCTAATGATGTCACGTGCAAAAATAATTTTCGTCCAATTTCATTGCTCAGTATTTTTTCTAAAATAATTGAAAAAGTTGTAAAAGGTCAGTTTGTTCAGTATTTGAATCAAAAATCTATTCTTAACGATTTCCAGTATGGATTTAGAAAGGAAAAAAACATTTCAGACGCTTTGTTTGCTTTAATCAAAAAACATTAAATGATGCTATCACTTGCAATGATCGTTGTTTGTTAGTCTTCCTGGACCTTGCAAAAGCGTTTGATTCCGTAGACAGAAGTAAACTATTACACAAACTGGAATCCATAGGTTGTCGAGGGCTATCCCTATCTTGGTTCCGAAGTTTTTCCTCTCTGATCGCAAACAGTTTTGTCACGGTTTGTGGGGTAGACAGTGGGGAGAGGGCCATTGATTACGGTGTTATTCAGGGAAGTACCCTTGGACCAATTCTCTTTCTTGTTTATATAAACAATGTTGTCAAGTTAAATATATCCGGCCAGTGTTTTTTATTTGCCGACGACACTGTGGTTTTATGTCGAGGGAAAAACTGGGACGATGTCTATAACAATGCGTTACATGATTTGTCTGTTCTTAAAAAGTGGTTTGATTCAAAAATATTTTATCTCTGAATGTTTCAAAAACGAAATTCCATGCCAATCTCACTAACACAGAGATCAGACCCACATTTTAATTCTCTTACTCTGCACACTTGCGGCAGCTGCAATTAATACAACTTGCAAATGCGAACAGATTGAAAAAGTGGAGAAATACAAGTATTTAGGTGTAATATTTGATACGAGAATGAAGTGGACTGCCCATGTTGAATATTTAAAAAACAAAATTCGGAAATAAATATTTGGATTCAAAACAATTACACGGAATATTAACATTTTTCTGAAATAAAACTTGTTCTATTTTGCGTACTGTCAGTCTTTGTTTTTTGGGGGTAATTGTTGCTTGGGGTGGAGCGCTCAGAACAACTTTGGAACCATTATATATAGTCCAAAAATCAATTTTAAAGGCCGCGATTGGAGTTGGTACTAGGTTTCCGACACATGATCTATTTAATATTTTTGAGGTTCTCAGCATAAGACAGCTTTTATGTAAAAAAACCATCTTACTCTACATATTCAAACAACCGAGATTAATTTTTAACAATGTATCCCATACATACTCTACACGAACCGCAGAATCGATAGGAATACAGCCACTGCAGCTAAATAGGTCTTTTTCAACAACAAGTCCATTTTATATTGCGCATATATTATATAGAATATTCCGAGCTATTTGAGAAACTCTGGAGGATGTTCTGTAAGCTCTATAAAAAGAGAGTGCATGGCTGGATACTTAGTATTGGCAAAGACGCGGCCGAAAGCGTCATAGTCTCGGGATACAGATAAGCCTACCTTGACCTCTTCACTGACCTTGACAAACAATCCACTATCCGTTATCTTACAGTAATCACATCCTCCGGCGGTTGACGCGCCTTGTCTGTTGGTTGGGCCTTCGCGGGTGGCTATTGTTTGGGTCCGGCGGTGGCTGCTGGACGGTTTGGCCAAATCACAGACCGCTGGTGTTGATGAACAGCAGTCGTCGTTGGGCCGGGGCGGTGGTCGCTGGCGGTGGCCCGGTTCGCGGATGTGGTGCGTCGGTCGTAACTGGAACGCGTTTCTCGTCGGGCTGGCTCTCTCGTTAGAGCAGAATATGTCCATAACCACAACATGCATTTTTTTTTGTTTATTTTATATTACAGACTTTCCTTTTTTTTTATTAAATTTTGGACTCCTCTCACCCAATTATTACCAATGAAAATACTCCATACTCGTCATAATGTACCAGACCAAAAAATGTCATTTTAATTTGAACCTCCTCAATATTGTATATTACATTATGTTACATTAACGGCTCGCACCCACGCACAGGCTTCAGCCTATGTGGGTGTCAAATTTCCTTGAATGTTTTGTAAAGTTTTTATTTTGTAAATGTTTGGAAATAAATCTTTTTTGAAATGAATTGAATTGAATTGAATTGAATGTGCCATTGTAAGATAACAATTGTAAAAAATTATAATTGGACATTTAAATTTAAATAATAATATAAGGAATATTAATATTTTTATCGTATAAATAGCACGGCAAGTTCTTAATAATACAACTATAGAGTTATAAATCGAAATATCCAATACTCTAGTATATTATAAACTAAAATGGTACCGTAAGAATTACTATTACATATATGGATATAGAATAAAAAAAAAATACTTTCGAGATCTCACCATCATTTCTTCTTTTATAAAAATTAAATATACAAAAAGCATAACATACTGTCCTTTTATTTTAAATAAATTAAATATATTGTTATTATTATTATTTCATTTCATCACTACAAGTAAATAACAGCTGTCGTTATACAACTTGTCCTTTTTGTTACGTTGAGTTATTCACCAATACAAATTAGATAGACCATATAGTTTTAATTTTGCTTTCCACACAATACAGTTTTAGTATCACCTTTTGGCTTTTTATTTTATATCCTATTTTATCTTCGCGTCACTTCTAGAACATGACTTCGTTCAAAACAACCTGATTTACTCCAGGCGGCTAAAATACAATATTCTGCCCTTTGCTTGCTGCCATTATGGTTAGCTATAATACCAAGGTAAACGTTTTTTTAATTTTATATATAATTTAAAATATGTTTTTCAGAAGCACAGAGTAAATATTACCGTGTATTAATGAGTTATAATTTAGTTCTAAACAGTGATGAATACTTAATGTTTCTAGGCCTTGGCAAAGTTTGTTTAGAATAGATTAAATAGGCATTACGAGACTGACAACAAAACAAGTATATAACAGCGTTTCAAAGAACTTAACATGTGTTTCTCACCAAAATTGATTATTGAAGTGTGACTTAGTATTTGAGACCTACAGGCATTAATACGCTTAAGATTGTATAAAATTCCGTTATCTTAACATTGATAATAAATACTGCTGTTTATTTACTCATTGACATTATCTTGTCATTAACTCATTTGCATTGTGTCAAACTAAATATCACTATGACTATAAATTCGTAATTTTCTGAGAATACACATGTAAGTTATGTACTGGATCAAAGATAGGATACACAAATATGTCCCAACTGTGCATTGCTAAAGGGTTTTTGATACTATTTCCAATATTTTTCATTAGGCGATATTGTATGCAATAGTGTGGTATTTTATTATTAATGTTGCTATTCCTAACGAAATGTGGGTTTGCGATTAATTTAAATATTGTTATTAGTTTAAAAATAAATAGATTAAAACGTTGCGGTAAAGAACAATAAAAAATATAATTCAAACTGAAATCAATGTAGTAAAACAGTGGGCATAATTCATCTGCAGAGTCAGTGAAATAATCTGGGCAAAGGAAAAGCTACAAATTAATCAACCCTCTGTGCACAAGGTTGGTGATGAATGAAATGGTTTATGTGGCTTTAGTCTGTTGATTTATTTCTGTGTTCCTTCCACAAATGTTATTCTTTGTTTGAATGCTAAGTTTTATACAATATAATGAATATAAATATGTATATAAAATGGTTTTATAACATAGCATATTTTGTAATTTATCTGCAAACTATTTACTAATATATATTTGGTCTGAATAGATAACCAACCACTTCTAAAGATTGCTTAAAAGACATTCATTGAGTAATTGCTTGCAACTAATGAAATTACTAAATTAATTGTATTTGCTAACAATATAATTTAACATGAATAAAGTAAACACATGATGAACAGTGACGATAACGATTAGTGACACATTTAACATATGTAGCTCGATTTATAAAATTTGTTCATTATGAATACATGTTTACTGCCAAGTTTTTATTGACTGTAAAATATAATCCTAATATTTCTTTGTTACCAAATTTAGACTGTGCACTACAGTGTAATTACCGTTTCTGGAAACAACTAAAAACATAGGAACTGATTTGAAGCCCTATTTATGCTGTCGGATATCAGTTGTTTGAGAGTATTTTTTATAAATAATTTTTTGCCTTTAATGTAAATATTATGAAAAAGAATTAACACTAAACGGCATTTTATTTACTAATACTACCTACTAATATACCATTACTTATATGTTACTTATACATACTATGTTATTATGCCGCTACTTATTTATTTGCATAATAATTTATTTTGATATTTTTACGGAGATGACATGGTTACTAATAAGATCTATGTGAAATGTTCACTAACGTCCAGCCAAATGTTATGAAGTAACATGCTATATCATCGAAATATATGAACGGTCATATCTCATACCGTGGTTGATCGTTCTCTAAGCTGTTTTGGGGACCTTTACAGTCTTTCAAATACACATAAAACTTCCAATTTTACTATCCGGATAACCTATGTACTTAACTGTGACGACAGAAAAGGTTGTTCCTTTTTATTGCATCTGTTAAAATTTGTAAGCTTACTCCATACTTTCAAGCTATAATAAGATATACAAAGTGTTTGCAACAATTCATTTCTTATGCAAATTTCCGCAACTTTAGAGGCCAGTGGAGCGTAGCACTGTGGTCAGAGGAAAAAATCACTTTTAGTGTCTCTAGTGTGCGAGATAAACGCTAATACCAAATTTAATATTTCTATCTTTAATTGTTTTTGTTGAGCATGAGTCAGTCGGTTAAGAAGTCTCATTACAAACACAAGCGCGCGCGCTTACACACACACACACACACACACATATAAATATATATATATATATATATACACACACACACACACACACACACACACAATATTTATTTAATGATTATTTCGACATATTTTCGTTTTCAAAAATGTATGAAATATGTCAAGACGATAGTGCTAACTGTTACTTTATAAAGTCCTTTGTCTGTGTTAATAAGTCATATTTTTATTTTAATTTGTATTAATAGAAATTACTTAGTTTTATATGAGTGTGTGTTTGCAATTTGAGATTTTGTTCATAATACTGAATAAGTTCGATTAACTGTTCTCCTTAACGAACTCGGTAAGCTACATAGATACTCGGTTTAACTTATCGTACTTATATAAAAATATTATTTGTCTGTGTTATTTTATTTTCATATGTACACATATTTATAATATATTTCGGTAACCTAAAATCTAAAACTATAGGCAGTATCAATATATTCAACGTACCAAGCATTTATAAATGGTTGTATCGTAGCCATGTACTGTTAAAAATTGCAACAGTTCGAACAAAATTTCATAAGGTTTATTCATAAGTGATATACACAATTTAGCAATGCGTAAAATTTTGTTTAGTATTTAAGACATGTTCATATAAGGAATTGTATTCTACCCTGATCGAATCTGAGTAATTTAGTACACTTGTACCTATAATAACACAGCGATTTAGAATTAGTGATGTAAATGAGGTTAAGTGAATATATTAAATATAACATATACCTGCTATAACATATACATATAGAAAAAAATATACTTTAATCTCTTGTTCTTGGAGGCATTTTGAATGTTTAATTACCATTAATTCTGGTTATATGTTATGATAATCCTATAATAATCTATTATTATAGGACTTCTTGGTGTTTTCTTACATTTATGTATCAGAACTAGGTGCATACGTAAAAATCTAAATAAACCAATTTCCGGTAACCTCCAGAAACTCGGTGTTATTTGATCTAATTACCTTTGACGGGCGCTTTAATCACCGCTAACAATGAAAAAGGCGTCATGGAACGAGTAAACATAGATATAAAAGAAGCGTGTAAGATTTGGAACTGTTATATTAGGCGATTTACTGAAAACGCTATCTAGACAACGGTAAAAGTTGTAATGGTCAAAACAAAACTAATAATTTGTAGTTTGATTAGTCGTACTAACATATCCCTAATAATGATTAATAATCAAAGTATTTCCATGTATAAATGTAACTTGTACGGTTATGATTCAGTTAGTAAAATTAAGTGTAGATGGGAATATACAGGAATCTTAAAACGTACAATTGATTCTCTCTACCTCTCTCGCTCTCCCTCTCCCCGTCTCTCAATCTCTTTACATTTTTACATTAGTTACATTTTTAAGTTTTGTTATTTGTTTTTCATATTATTATAGTTCTAGTGCTATATTCGTTTCAACTAAAACACATTTTAGAAATCATGCATTTTATTTTTTTTATTTGATTATTGTTTCTTTGTCTTTTTCCATTCTGTATTGTATACTCGGTTTAATGAATTACAAATATTTACTTCTATTTGAATCTTAAAAGATTTCAACCAAGAATTGTTTTTATAGCTCGTACGGTTTTACTAAATAAATGAATTGATATAATGTTCTTGAGGATATATAAGCAACCGTCAGGTATGAAAACGGTATTTAACGGATATACACACGTTTTCCCCGTAGGTTAACCAATTATAGCAACAGAAAATAACACGAATATATTGCCTAACTGCATTTATTTAACACTGTGTTATTTTGCAATGTTCTTGATTAAAAAATGGATTTTGCTCATCTATATGACACATTAGAAGAAAATGTATCAAATACACTTTTCAAGAACGTGTATCTCAATATTTCAAGAACCCCATCAGGAGTAAACATGAGCAAAATCCATTTTTAAATCAAGAATATTGCGTAGATTCGAATTGTATTAAAATCCATCCAACCACAATTTCTTTTTATTAGTTGTGGAGAAAAAAGCTCTAACCTTGGATCTCCGCCATGATCCAATTGACCCTACAACGAACTTAACTTTACCATTAACTTGCAGAACGTTCATACGAAGTTTCGTAAAGATACGTTAAGAAATTTGGCTCTAATCGTGATGATACGTTAATACGCGGAATGAGAACGTTAACATTTATACACTAAAATAGGTAAATTAAAAATCTACCATGGATACATGAATTAAAACATACAGCTATTTAATCTTATTTACTGTTAATATATTACGCACAACAGTTACACTGAAAACTACAAAAACAGTTTCATGGCTGAGTCAAAAATAACGTATCACTTTAACTTGTTTAGTTTACATAAAAATAAGTTGAGAGTTAAACCAAGAAGAAGTAACTAATATATTCTTGTCTTGTTATAACATGTGTGGAGTCTTACCCGACAAGGTAAGCAGGTTAGAGTTGAAGTTAAAGTTTCAGCACATTCAACTTGACAGGTTGTGAAACTTTGCTCAGTTTTCCTTACGTTTTTACCTTTTTCATCCACCCCAAGTTTAATATATATAGAGCTTATAAACTTAAATCAGAATATATATATATATATATATATATATATATATATATATATATATATATATATCCTGATTTAAGTTAAGTTTTTAAATAAACATTGAATTGCAAAAGTACAAACCCAGGTCTCTCACTTGACAATCAATTTACAACTACACGATACCAAAAAAAAAAACTAGATGAATTTAGAGGTTGTTACTAAAAATTTGTATTCGATAAAATTTATTCATTTTACCACTCTCCGATGAGCGCCTTAAAAATATATAAATATTCATGAAGATTCTAAATGCTGTAAAAAGTTAGAATTAATTACTTTTAAATTTTTAACTAACGGTTGAAAATGCTATAAACATACCTGTATGAGCATTTTTTTTATATAACACTGTATCGAAATAGTTTGAGTGTATTAATGCATTATTCTTTTATTTATTTATTGTTTTGATTTTAAACTTGTACAATATATTGACAATCGTATATATTTTTATTCGATAAAATATATAGGATGTAAATATGTAGGATGTGCCAAAACACCTTTTAGTTAAATTAGTATTTAGATGTTTAAAGTTTAACCGAAATCCAGAATAAAATGAGAAATTGCTTCATGCCATATCCTAAAACAAGGACTATATCTACTCACAACTTCAGTTTACGTCGATTAATCGGTTTACTGACGTGTTACCTGTGAATGCGGGTAATGAATCGAGTAATCGATCATCATGCTTTACTGTGCACAGTTACGTCATTGGTTTTCAGATTTTTCTTTATTTTTGAACTGTTATCTTTCGCATCCTCAATGTCTACGTTGTAGAAGAATAATCACTAGATTTATATGTAACATTCAATTGATTACTGTATGTAAACTAATACATAATTTAAATGGCTTAAGAACCACTACCTCTCTGTTTATCACTTTTGCATATTGGCTAAACATACAACTCTGACTACGTAGTAAATCGTTGTACATTCTGTACCAATGTATATTAGCAAGATATGTCCAGAAATATGAAAGGCAGATGAATGCTTAGTATGTTCGCATAAGAAACTCGAGGCATAATACAATTGTGTCAGTAACTACTTAAAATATTCCAGTTGAAAAAATCAATACATTTTATACAAATGCATAATGAAAATAAAGAAAGCAAACATAGTTCCAACATAAATAGTTGTAACCGTCCACTAACAAAAGTAATTTATCGAAACACAGTAAGGTAACAAATACTGAAACTGAGGTAAACATAGTACAAATTTCGTCTTAAGGCAATATTTATTTGAGGGCAACACAAGTTACAGGACGAAAAATTTAATTCCAAAAGCAAACCAATTAAATTTTATCAAAACGTATCAGAAATTTCAGTTTTTGGTAGTTTTTTTAAGTACTAGGAGTTTGATTTGAGAGGCACTGATGTTAACTTTTTCTATCTTAATATTTTTTTTGCCGAACTTTCAAGATGACTCTAAGTAGTTATGGTGGCCATTCGTTCTAGTTTTAATGCCATATCCACTATTTACTGTTCTTTCTTGGTCACTAACTTCAGAGTTTCCATACACCTTTACCTGGATGGAAATATATCACTAAGAATCTCTAAAATCATTAAAGCTATTTATATAATTTATATAATAATATAATTATAAATAGGACAGATCCTAAATGCCAGATTTCTTGCTTGTTTTACAACCGTAACATTTGAGATAGTCATAAATAAAATACCTATTAAAAAAATAACCTTTGCCCTGAAATATTTCAGAAAATGTTAAACTTATGTATTATTTTCTTCGTATAAAGTATTAAAGCGGCATGATACTACTAGACCTAACGAAGTTCTGCTAAGGCTGGACTCTATTCCAAACGGTGCCACGGGTGTGGCGATGTTTTTGTTGAGAGTCTAATGATGAAAGTGATATTAAATAAGACTTGTCCGGTTGAAGTGGTTTTTTAATGTTATTTCTGTGGAATGATTTCCCACCTGACCAAGCTGGATCTAAAATAAGTTTGTGTACTGATGGAACAAAAATTTTAATGTAATGGAATATGTATTATTTATTTAAACCTCAGTAAATAATCTTTGATCCAATGTACATATACCATATAAATTATATATTGCATTTTAATATTCTTTTTTATAACTCTACAAACATGTCTATCTATAATACATTTCATCTTATAGAACAGATCGTAGCAAATAGACAGACAGTCAGACGAAAATGTAAACCTCCTATCCTCTCGATTAAGAGGCTTTGCTAACGCTCAGCCAATTTTTTTATTTGTTTAGTCACTACTACACATATGGTATTCAAATGGTATTAGGTAAACCAATATAACTAAATATTTATTCACCTTGGAGAATCACTTAACGTTGAAACGATAAAATGAACAGGAGATTAATATATCCTCCTCTCTCAACAGTTGCCTGAAAGAGGAGATTTATACATGTTGGGTGCAGGTCCTCCTCTCCTGTTAACTTTTGAACGGTCTAATAATGTAAATCACCCAAGGAGAATAGCTATAAAATGTAAAAAAAAAAAAAAAAAAAAAAAAAAAAAAAAAAACAGGTTCGCATGTTTTAAAACTACACCCTTCTCACTCCAAAATGGGGATAAAGGTCAACTAAAAAAGTTTTAATCAGGAAGTCCCAATGATGAGGATCTCAAATTAGAGGTCTTTAAATGAGAATAAACCAATAACGTCAAGGAAACGGAAATCTAACTTTCAAAAACAAATGGAAGATTATAGGCTTAAAAAGTCATTATACATTTATATAATATTTCACTTTTTGAAGTAAAGAAAGATAAAACATTTATATTTCGTGGGATTCTACACCCACATCTTAATAAAAAATAAGAAAGTAAATGTAAATACACAACACACCTTAATTTCTATAGTAGTAATTTATCCTATGAAATTTTATAATATGTTTTGTATTTTGTAGGAAATATTATTTAAGTTAAAGTCATACATTTTCACGTATGTTGCATATGTTTCTTCAAAGAACGACAGTAAATTCATTAAAGTTATGAAGTGATTCTCCTGATACGTTTTATGTCTGATGTTTAGAAGAAGCGTGGGAAAAAGTTATTTGATAAACAAGTTATCGTTGGCCACACGAGTTTGAGTTATAACTTAACATTCCATTTAATACTTAAATTCGATTAAAAGTAACTTTTTCTAGATATAATCTTTTAGTATATAAATTCTCAATTACAACAATTAGAAGTTAAAGTTAAGTACAGATTTAAAAGTCGTCATGTTGGTTTATTAATACAGCTGTAAGCAACAAACCACGTTATTACACAAAAACTCTTTTTCTATTGACTGTTTGGAAGTGAAATCAAGTAAACCGCGAGTGAACCCTGATTGTTCCACACAAAGGCTTGAGACTGGCCCAGAGAATAGCGGCCACAGTGTCACATTTCAACTGTCTTAACAAGTATGGCTGGATGTTATCCCTAATCGATATCTCATGTCTTGAACACTGCAAATTAGAAACTAGTTCACAGCTTGTTTAGTAGAATACTTGACGTGTATAGCATAAGTTAAATACTCATAACAAGTTATATAGATCTTACAGGAGAATATTAGGGGTTTAAGTAACTTCCAAAGTTAGTTATAAATATGGTAAATTCTTATTTTATTAAAAAAATAATAATTTAGATCCACACAAACTAGAATAACAGATCCATACAATTAAAATCATGTTATGATTATGGTACGCCAAATTTACATATGTAATACTATTATTACACACCACATATTACTCGTTTATATACTAGCAGTTAGCCATGGCTTCACACACATCTTCACATTGAAGAGCAAGGATAAGGTAGTCATTTTCCTTTTAAATTACACTTTAAACAAGTCTTGTGTTTGGAGATAATCACTAAAAATAAGGTAATATTAGCTGATTAGTTATAAAATTTACTATTTTATCCATAAAATATTTCTTTATGAGTGTTTCTACTAGTTTTATAATATATTTTTTAAATAACCAAAAAGAGTGTAATACATTACTCATACATTCATAGTGTCACCACACCATTCAGATTTTACTATAAATATGAGAAAATATATTTAATAGAACATATTACATTATTAAAGTATTCAAAACAATGTACTATCAGTCATTAATGTTAATATTTTTTTACTATTGTTATTCATTTAAAGTTTATCTTTCATTGTTGTTGATAATTGTATAGTTTATTTGCACTGTTATTATTTGTCTGTTTGTTTCACCATATGGTATCACACCTTACAGTAGGTAGTGTATTAAGTTAATATTATCACTAATTTATTATATACTTTCACTAATTTTTAATATAATTTATACTTTCTTATTACATTATTTATACGTTAATTATGCCTAGATCTGATTTAGAGTCCAGTTGCATGTTTGGTTTGGCCCTTTTGTTTAAGTATGATTTAATCATCTATTATAAGTTATTAAATGTAAATTGGTTTTTGACCGTTGGAAGGAAATAAATAAATAAATAAAACAAACACGTTGGGATGAATAAAATGTATAACTGATATATAAATGAACCAACAAAGGTATAATCCTTTTACAATTAAAACGACAAATATTGCAAAACATAGTAATATCTCAAAAGGATTAATATTCTTTTTGAATACATATTAAATTATTTTATTATATTCAGTTTATTCTAAAATCGTGGTTTTAAAATGAAAACTTGTTCAACTTGTTTATGTTGCATATTATCTTAAAGATTCTTTAGATGTTATAAGTTGGTACAGGTACATGGAAAACTTCAAACAAACGTATTCCCTATAGTAACAGTTTTATTTCATTTAAATATTTGGTTTATTGTACATCTTGTAGAAGAAATTTATTATTTTAGGTTATAATGAATTCCATCAAATTTAAATGTTGAATAGGCTATAGTATTTAAAATTGAATAAATAATTACGTATCACACATTTGTTTTGATTTCTATTTCGCCATTAATTAATACACGATCAATTCATTACTTCTAGTGGTTTATATATATTTCATACTATTTTAATAATTACTCTTTTCGTGTCAAATTAAATATTGTGTATGTATAGTTAAGATGTACAATTTATGGCAAGCTGTTTAAATGATATATTAGACTGAAAATTTGGAAATTTCTCAGCCTTGGGTTGATTTTGGAGATGTTTGTTAATATTACTCTACATTATTAATATACATTACTAGGCAGTTTAATCCTATATAGCCCACATTTTAAATTGAGAATACCACACTCATGTACATATACACGATGTTCATATGGCTACCTTGGACTGGTACGTGTTTAATTTTGCGTAAAGTTTAATGTGATTAACACTTCTAGTTAGGTAGTTTTACTTTATGTGAAATTAATATTCATCTTATTTTAAATTTGTTTTCTCGAGGTACTGCTGAATATGAATTAGTCTTTATTTGTCAATTTACAGGATGTTCCTGGATTCTGTACCCTGCAGGTATTATTCCTGGACCCAAACAGTCTTCATTTTTAAATTTGATAATTTGTGAAGCAAATATTTATTTTTTACTAATTCTTATTCAAAATAATGCCATTAAAAAAATTAAACTTAAAACTGTTAAAACTACATATAGAAAACCAGTTACAGTTATCACGTTTAAATTTAATAATTTAACTTAAATAATTTTACATATTCATGAAAATCGAGTGATAAATAAGCGATATAATTTAAAAAGAAATACCAAACAATAAAAATCATTATTTTATTACCTTCCAACTAATGAGTCACCATATCCACCTGTTTTCCATTGTAGCTGGCCTATCAGTTGATTAAAACATTAAATTGGATTGGATTGTAATGGTAATGTCCTTAAGAATAGTTATTTTAGATTTTAAGATTTATGTTTATTTTATTAAATAGCTACAGCATATTATATACCTATATAATATGGACCATCATCAGTGTCTGTCAATAAAAACATTTTTAAAAGGGTTTTAGTTACTTTTCATTACATTAATATATATATAATTTGTAGAATAACAAATTATGAAAAAATTTGCATTACCGTCAAACACGCATAAGATAAATAACATGTCGACATATTCTTCTGTTGTAAATAACAAAGACGTTGCAGTCGTATTAGTATAGTAAAATTTTTAGTTACACAAAACTAATAAACTAATAGCCGGTTATGTGTCATGTATTGCACTGAACTCTTTGGAACCATTACAGACTAGCTAACAAAATATTATCCATTTCTCACAAAATTACATTGTTGGTCAGCTGATTTGTGATACCAACTTCCGAAATCATAATTTACCTTGCTTGAAGGTTAAGTAACAAAGATGCGTAGGTACATGTTGTAACTGTTTCGATAATCTTGAAAACCAGTAGTGGTATTAGGTTTTAACTGTTGAAATTTAATTTAATTTACCAGCAGATTTTGTAATTAAGTTTTGAAATTAATTTATTGTTTATTTCACTGCAAAATATGTGTTTCGTGCAAAGTAAAGTGTTGGTAGTAAAATTTTAATAAAAAAGACTTTTATTTCATATTTTAAAGCCTTATTGTACATAATTGTGTTCAATATTAAATTTTCTACAAGATTATCTGTAAATATTTATGTTTTGATTACCTATTTAACAAATTAATTGTACGTTAAACATAAAAAATGGTGTTCCGAAAGCTTTTTTGTGTTTTACATAGTATATCTTAAACAATAAGAGAGATGCAGATACTGAACATACTTTATCCTATTTATCATGTAAAAAACCATTAGAAAAAACTATATTCGTCTTTAAATTCCACTCCCAAAACTCGCAGTAAATGATAATTTAACCTCGGGTATTAAAGTTTGGGCTAAGCCTTTTGTTGGCTGTTACTCAGTAACTAAGCTTTTTGGGGCCTATATTTATATTAACGTTTTTACTATTTGTATATTACAATAAGCTCGGAAAGTGCTGGTAACAATATCCGAATTACCCTGTATATATATATATATATATATATATATATATATATATATATATATAAATATATATAAAATTATATATATATATATATATATATATATATATATATATATATATATATATATTATATACTGCAAATACCACAATTTTATTTACGTAGAATTGTAAACAAATGTAACGTAAGGTTTGATATTAAAATAGAATACGAAATTCGGAGTATAGAATAGGATGCAGTAATGAAACTAATGCAGAATGCTTTTAGTATTAATGTTATTGGATCTCTAATAATTTGGTTATGCTGTTTGCTGAACATGAACACTTTGATGCAATTACGATTGATGTGTTTCGTACATCTGATATTGAACAGGTAATATATTTCAAACATAATATCAAACTAAGTGTCTAACTAAAGGTATTTTTTCTATTTTTATTCATGCGTTACAAGATTTTTTTAAATTCAGTACGGTGTTAAATGTTACAAGACTTGAAATCAGGTCATGGTGCATAAGTTGAAACATTTCTTTTAAAAACTCACATTATGAATGCATAAGACAATATTCCGATTTAAGTTTAGCTCGAAGTATAGGAAATAAATTATTGACGTGACTTTTACACACCAAAAATATTTTTAAAACTAAGACATGTAACAAGTTTAAACCACTACCCCATAAAACAGAAATGTCTTAAAGTTCTTATTTAGAGACAAAAATATGTTAGTATATGATAGTATGTAGAGACTTACTTTTGTATTGTAGTTGATGAAATAAAATAAAAAATGGGTTACTTAATAAAACATATCACGATTATAACCTTTAAACCTAATTGGGATAATGGATTTACCAGCTTTAATTAAAAAAAATACAGCTTTGGACTTTAGACATATACATTAAAAAATAGATGACAAATGAATGATGAAAAATTGTGCTACTTTATAGATTTTAATAAAAAGCAATAACAAACAACAAAAACTTCAAAACAGTCCTACCCCATTTTATTAAGCGTGATTCATGATACATTAGTTAGACTCTTTAATGCAAACGAGTAACACATAGCTTTAAATACTTTTCACACTGGAATACGTTTTAAGTGTAGTTTTGACTTTATTAATAGTAGCTCCTCTCTGAGTGTTAGCACAAAACGAAATCATACTTCCGCGTGTCATTAAGTTTATGATAAGACCTCTTTATTATGTCTACCTTCAATTTTCTGCAACGATGGAGATGGTCTTCTGAATGAACTTACCTCACTGTTCCTGGTGAATTATATTTCGCAGCTAACCATGATACCAAATGTGTAACATTAATATGGCATTTTAACTTAAAGTATTCCATGTTGTACCGTTATTCAGTATCATTTTATTGTGTTACTCGTTGCAGGTTAGTATAAGTTTAATCTGATGTTCTTGGTACTTATTTATTGGCGGATTAATAACCTATATTGGCACGAGTAATAATCCTTTCTCTCTCAAACTTTGTAGTTGAACATCTTGCTGCCAAGCAACACTACGTGCGCCTTGTCCGTAAGTAAAAATATATGTTCGTATTAAATGCATGTTGTCATGCCCTTTCATGCATGACATCTAATTTGAATGTAATATAAAGTAAAATTTTAAATAGTAAAGTACCTTACCTTTCACAATGTTTCATTTGGAAGATTAATACAGATAATAGTTGTGGTGTTGTCGTTCTGACTAGACAACGTTGTCGTGATTATAAAATGTCTCGATAAGTAGCTAATAAGTCGTGATTTTGTTTTATACGAGTTTAAGAGTGCCCTTTAACTACGAGTATAACTCAATTACTTTCAGTATCCATGTTTTAGAATTCTAGTCTACTAATCTTCACTTTTTCCAACTACAGCTGAAATGTCGAGCCAAGATGCTGATGACGCGCGAGAGTCGACGTTAACTAAAAGGGAAGCCAGTTTTAAATTTTTAAGTAAATTATTAGGTTTGTAGCTTATCCAATACAAAAACTAAAGGGTTTCAAAAGTATGATTGTAATGGAAATTTATATGTAATTTTTTAAACATCATAAGACAAGCCTCTATACAAATTATATAATTATATAACATTTCCGTTTGAATACATTTCCATTGAAATTATGGGAATACAAAACGTCCCAATAGAGACTTACATATGAGAATGTGCAAATGCAGGTATATATTGCTTACAACCTCAATGATTGATATACAATGAGTATTAGGCGCATTTCTTCCATAGTTTGACTCTTTCTTAGGCCTGCGCAATACAGAGATATTACACACACCAAATTAGTTTAAAAAGAAATTTTAAAAAATTTTCCTTTAGATGTTAATGTGTCACAACTAACTTTGTACCATATCTTTAAACAGGGCTGTGAAATACATTCTTTATTCCGACTAGAACAAATAAAATTATAATTCTCATAGAAATAAATTTTGTAAAATAAAAATTTAATTAATGCATTTATATTAAGATATATATCCATATACACACACTCATACTCACTCACTCACACACAAACACACATTCAATTTAGAAGAATTTATTATGTAACACGTTGGTAACACAAAATAAAAAAAATTGCTATATATAATTTTGTTCATATTATATCATTACAAATACAATTGATCTAAACTCATATTGGAATTATGTATCTTTTCTCTTGGTTCTAATAGCAATAACTCAGAGATAACATTTTGATATTTCACTATTACCTGTCATAATACAATCATTCAATAATCCTATGAGCTCTCTTGTATATTAACACTTCTTTGTGTAGCCGGAAAGTTAAATTTTACTACAGATTTTACAATAAATGTTATTGCTACGTGTCTTCCAAACTGTACGTTATATTATAACTTTAATCAACAAAAATAAGTTTTTAGCAAACCAATACCTTTAATAAAGTCATCAAGCTAACTATAGTGTGCATTATTCTAGAACGAAAATACAATCGATCAACCTTAAGTAAAGAAAATAAGAAGAAAACCAAGCTGTAATACTCCCGGGTAACATTTGCGGCCAGGAAAGCAGTCCATGTGGTTATTTAACCCAGTTTACTCGTGGCTGTGCTGTAGAGGAAATGCGGTACAAGTCATTTTGTCGCAACGCGCTTGTTCTTTATCGAAACGAGCAGTAAATAGCTTCTACACGAGCCTTTATATACACAACTAATGTCTCATTGAAAGTTAAATTAGAAACTCAATGTATGTGAAAAGTATTTTTCATCAATTATTTTCACATTACTACGAACTTATGGTTTCGGTGTGATAGCTTTTAAATGACTACATGCTATAAGATTTTCATATAGTTCCTCGTAATCTATTCTATAGTAAACATCTTTATATCAACTGTCTTTAATCTTTTTTAAAACCTACATATGTCGATGTCATGTTACGTTTGCGATTTACTAAACATTTGTGCAAGTTATAAATAATGGTTTAACTATATTTATTGAACGGTATTTTTAATAAATAACTGGCTCTAAAAATATATAACACGAAAAGATTGAAACCCCATTGAAATTAATAATAATACACAAAATACGTAGAAAAATATGGGTAGCATCAGCAATGATACACTTTCAGAAAAATAATGTTTGTAATAACGAAGAAGAAGGAAACCTCCTTTTTAATTCCGATAAATGTAAGTACATTAAGCGTTTTATGTTTGAAATTAGAACGCACATTACTGTACATTCTATTATACAAGATTTATGGAAGAACACACTAAAGGTTGTGTTAAACCTTCATTAGCTTCAGAGATTTAGTAAAGCCCATAACTCGTGGAGTTGGAAAATTTAAATAGTGACTGTCTGCCTATCTGTATGTTTAATTGTCTGCATGTACGCGCGATATCTCAAAAACAAACTGTCTCATTGATTTGAAAACGTAGCTTCATATGTACATGTAGCTTCACTTATATTTGAGTAACACTGAGCTCATGTTACTGCATGTAACCCCGTGAGATTTGGCAGAGCGATAGCAAATAATTTGCTTTGGTCTTATCCTTATTATTATTAATAGCAGAATAAATAAATGTGTCAACACACTCAGTGCACTTATAACATACATAAATATTTGACATTAACACATGTAGCTTAACTATAGCATAGACATGATGTTAAAGTAACATGTCATGAAGAGGCTTATTATTTACTACTGGTATGAAAGGCAACTTAATGTAAAAATCCCAATGTATCATTTGGCAAGATATATCGAGAAAGACTTTATATGTAGACTTTAAATTTATGATGAAACTACATGTTTACAATAATGCATTATATGATACATCATTTTTGTGTCTAATTGTTTACTGTATGACTAATTGAAACACTATCCGTCCGTAGGATATCTGCAGGATGAACAGGTGTTGTGGCGTAATTTTACCTTGTTAACTAATTAAAAGGAATATAGTTATTGAACGTCCGCATAAATCTTACTATAAAGTCTACGGGACCCTCGTATGATCTAATAGTAAATTCATTATATAGTGAAATAATACGTCCTGTACCTCCTGCAAGCGCGCCGGCTGGGTAAGGTCTCTGATGAAGAATCCACATAACCGCCGCTAGAAGTGTGGCGATTTTCTGTGACCTTTACCTAAGTAACGGTGCTTATGTCAAATAAGGCTTTGAAAGAAGAGATAAAGTTTAAAAGTCCGTCCAGAATTCTGCTGAAGGTTTTCTCCGACCTCAAAATAAAGAAAGGAACATTCTACATTCTCATATAAGTATTACAGTTTTGTTTGTATTTATATTTGTCATGTTTTGAAATAATATTAAATACTTTGTTCTAAAAGTTATAAAATAAAATAATTGTACTTTTAAATGTATAAAGCATACAAAATTGTTAACTCAACAGTGTAAAAAATTTCAATAAAGTTTTCATTGTTGTTTAAAACCAGTCCATTATCAGTTTATTTTTCCATTCAACTAATTATGACGAACATATACTCCAAATGTTTTGCTCCGTGTAAGTGTTCTTTTGTAAATTACTGGGAAAGTGGAGTTAAAGTAGTTAAAAGTTAACTCACCATGAAAGACTTTTCATTTAAAATTTTATATGTGTTAGAATTTGAATCACATTTAACATAAGTTAAATGTAAGTTTAAAAAGTGTATACGTTCCTCTCTATGATTCTATAGGTTGAAAGATTTTTTTTATTATTTTTTCTTTCTTAGCATAAGAAGCTGAAAACTCCCGTACAACATTTAACCCTAAAAATACCTTTGCGCCGCTATAACTACAGAGTGGTAAGATATTCATGATTCGTAAAGATTGGGGATAGGAGCCGACTTCTGCCCGAGATCCATGAGCAAGGATGGAGTGCATTGAATCCTACAAATGACACTTTGGAAAACGGGGAGGCTAGCTCTGTGCCAGCCTCTTTAAGACAAATGGGTAGTAATGGCCGTTTAAATTATTAAAGATTGATCCTAACGTAAATGAAAAATAATACTATTATTTGATAGACCTTTAATAAAAAATTAATCCAATATAACAATTTAATAAAAATTGTCCCACCAACGTAGTTAAAACATATGACAATTTGGTTCATTTGTTTGTTTATTTTATTTATTTGCTTAACCTACAGTACCTGAAAATATATTCTTTGAATAAAAAATGTAAATCGTGAAAATTATAAGTTATAAGAGTAAAAAGGTGCATTCTTCTTATTTATATCAAACAATTTTAGAGGATAAAATACTAATATAACAGATTAATTAATAATGGAGTCATTCCAAATAATAAAGCATTATTCAAGATATAACTTCACCAATAAATTGCCTTCATATTTTTTTAATAACATTTAAATTTTGTTATTAGTACACTGGTGTACATATAATTTATTGTAGAGATATCTAATGTAAGTAACCCCAAAATATTTTAATAAAATTTCAAGTGTAGTACAAATTTAAGTAATAACCTTCAACAAAAATATACCAAAAGACTGCTCAGTATTATAAAAACCAAAACTGTGGGCTAAAGGACAATAAACAATAAAATATAGTTTCCAAAACATGTAGTACATCTAAGGGTAAATTATGTTAAATTGAGTGAGATAAAAGATACAGCGATATAAATTAAAAAAAGAGATTCAAACAAAAGAATAGTCTGTTTGACGTGTGAATGATGATTCACCGAATGCTCCACAAGAAGTGTATTTTTGTGATATATGAAGGAAGAAAGATAAATTGATTTCAGGTACGATATTACATATCAGACTACGCCTTTTACGGCGCACTGTGTTATAAAACAAAATAGGAATACTTGCTTACTTTCAGTTGCTTTTTGCTTTACCCGATTTTAATTTGGTGACCTGATATTTTTAACTGATTTTAAAATAATAATGTAATATATTATTAATACAGTAAAAGCTCTATGTAACAAACAATATTTAATCATATGCTTGATTTAAATAACATAAACCATGTTTTTTGCAACTTGGACTTCATCGAGGTCATCGCTATTTATATTTATAATTTTTTCGCTAAAAAATTAAAACAACATGTTGATAACCGTATTTTTTAGTTTTGTATAAATGAGAAATATTGAAATATTAAAAATACATAATAAATATAAAACTCCTCAAAAGGGTATTTGCATACCGTCGATGCCAATAGACTTAAACAATAAAGAAAACTAATACCGAACCAATAGTATTTGAAAACTTTAATGAAAATATATAAAAAAACTTGTAAAACTATAACTGTAAACATCTCATTAGGTTAGTGTTGTAACTTATTAAAATGTAACATATTTTACGCCGCCTCCCGTTGGCAGGAAAATAAACATTGTTGTATAGAGTGTTAAATTTCAAAACACGCTTTGTATTCAAATACTTGACATGAAAGAAGTATGAATATGAGAGAGACGTTGATACTTTGTTACAAGATTTACTCTTACGTACTTGAGGCACGATTTTATATCTAAAATTACATATAATGTTAAATATTATCAAATGTTAAAGGGTATTGTTTAATTTCACATTATTTTAGTAAAAAGTCTCCATCTAGTTAAAATACACATCCCAGTCTTGTTTCATACAATAATCTTAATCTTCTTGTCTAACATCAGTGTAATGCAATGTGTACTGTGTATTTTAAACATTCTTTCAGTCGAATGTCTCCATTTAATAATAAATGACACATATTATTCGTAATGGTTGTAATAAAGGCAATTATAACTGTGCCACATTTTCATTCGAATACTTTTTTATACAAGTTGTCTTTAGAAACAGATTATGTCTGTGATATAGCAGTAACACTAAATTATATTAAAGTTAATTTAGGAATTACATGTAAGAAACAACAAAACCAAAATATTGAGATTGCTCAATATTTCATGTTGCCACCATATTTATAGAATTTTCTTTGACGCATCAAAGCTTAGATACTTTGTTTTATCAAGAAATGTTGTAGGTCTCATTAAATCTTGAACTAATTATATGAAAGATTGAACAGAAGTACCTATTCTATATTAGATATGGAAATTAAGAAACGCCTTTGTTATTGGACCAAAGTTAAATTTAAATACATAATGGATCAGTCGTAACTTAACTGTGCTTCACAGACATTACCAATTTAATATTTAAACAATATTTTGATCCGCCCTATATAACTCATGCACTACACAACTCATGTTATTAAAAGATATATAATGTACAGTAATATTGTATTGTTTTTCTGTAAGTACTTTAGTAATCGCTTGTTTCAACAACTATTGGGGTGTTTCCTTTCACTGAAGAGTAACAAACTGGACAATTATGAATTGCCTGCAAGAACGATTCATGAAATACTACAAACATTTCTCTCTAACGCGAAGGTGACTGAGCGAATGATTGCAGGTGAAAGAGTCAAGAATCGTTTTCCGATACCACAAAAGGGCAGAGGTTGCCTCTTCACAAGAATTGGGAAGGAATCTTGGATATTATCCAACACCTTACCCACTTAATGGAGTTGTTCAGCCTATTGAAAATTTAAAAACTTGTTTAGCACTGTCATAAAGACGAACATGACAATGTTTAAACATCTTTTTGAGAAGGGTAAGTAATTTTATCGCGTTTGCGTCAGCCTTTTAACAGATAATTTGGAGCGAATTAATTTATGAAGAAAATATAGAGGGAATGATTTTCTGGGACAAAATTGGTTGTAAATGGGGGCAAAATGTATACATATATGTCTGAAAACTGCGTCAGTTAAAGTTCGTCTACTCAAAGTTATTGTAATCTACTTCTTCCATAAAATATTTCCTGTGCTATATAAGCGTTTAAATTGTTGCTATATTTAAAATGTCATCGTTGTAGTCTGAACTCCAGTATGTCAAGTCACCTTGAAGTTGAATAACAAATATTTGCTTCTTTTAGGGGTTCCGATCTCATGGTTGGACCTTGTGGGCTGACTGATCATCTTTATGTTGAGAGCAAGTGTGTGTAAAATTTTATCTTTCAAGGAATTCGGCGAATTATTTTTCTTTAAGTCGTGGAACATACGTGCCTAATTTAAAATTTCTGAGATATCGAAATTTTGAGAAATACTGATGAGTGAGTATTTACTTAGACTTTTACATATAGATATAGAGACTAAACAAAATATTTTCTAGAGAAATACTTTAAAACATTTTCGAAGTAACATTAATTATATTTTATTTTAATAGTTAGATAAGGTAATGAATTCTTGTATTTGTTTTACGATTGTAACATTTGTTTCCCAAATACTTGTACCGTAATAGATTATTAGAATTTGTGAAAGAAAATATTATTACATTAAAAGCTATAGCATAAAATGTAGACATTTAGTTCTGTTTACTAAATTTACAATTTATCAAAAACATTTCATACAAAAATACATTTTCATCTAGAATGATAGGTTACTTTCTAATACAAATTAGATCTGCTAAAGTTGTAGTTTCTCTTGAAGCTACGTCAGAGGATTTTCCCACCCTTAAAAATTACTGACCCTATGAAAAGAATTCTTCCCCTATCTAAAAATGTCTTTTTCTGTATAAAGAATTGAAATTGTCAGTTTGGCGAACACGATCAACAATAATTTTTGTTGTAAAATTATTAGGAAAAAGCAATAAATTTTGTTTAATTAACCAACTTATTCTTTGTTGCAAACATAAATATATTGTAACAAATTTTAAATTGACCACTCCCTCGAAGAATATTTACTAAACTATGAAATGATATAGAACCTTTTAAAAACATTTCGTGTGCTTTATTGCAATGTGATGAAAAGTATCCTTCAATATTAGTCTCGAATGTTCTTTTACCTGGCCGGATATTACTTTGTACGATGGGCTTCGCCTCGCGTGTTTTTATTATCTAGCAGCGGAATGAGTTACTTAATAGACGTAAATATACTGTATGTATCAATTCTAGAAAATTGCCTGTCTGTTTATCCGTGGACAAGGGATGTATAAAATATGTAGTAATTGTTTACTATCGACATTTTGTTCGAAGATGTCCTCTTTTGGAATCCGTAACACATAAAGATAGGTTACCCTTTTTGGGGTACGTAACTCTGTGACGTCTTAAAAGCGTCCTGTATATCGATGAAAATTTATTCCTTAAGCTAACGCTGTGAGGCCTTTTCAATGATTTGCCTGTTTCAACTTAGATTCATTTCTTTAGCTAAGGAGTTTGTGTGTTCGTAAGTTCATACAAACCTTAGGACAGGATATGGATGGTAAACAATTGCATTACCTTTTCAATAGTAAATTTTGAAAATAACAGAATTTTTGTTAAGATCCAAGTTATAAAATCTGTCAGTGTTCATAAAATATTATTTTTGGATTATATAATAATCATATTAATAGACGGTTCCACTATTAAAGCCATAGATAATAGCTATGTAATGTTAAATGATATACTTCAAACCTTTGGAAGTTTTCTAAAATAGTCGTATACTGAAACGCTATTTAAAAAATATATATATTAATGATCTTATTAGGCTATATAAGAGCAAGGTTATTAGTAATCGTAAACAAATAATTTGGAAAGAGAATTAATCAGTCATGCTATTACGCAAAATACTCTTTAATTTAAAAAATGCCTTAGTACTAGGTTAACCACATAGCCAGTAACATGGCTACTCGTTGAATTGAATTTGAAATATTCAGTATTACATTTGTCTTGTAGTGAAACATTATATATATATATATATATATATATATATATATATGTGTGTGTGTGTGTGTGTGTGTGTGTGTGTGTGTGTGTGTGTGTGTGTGTGTGTGTGTGTGTGTAGACATCTAAAAATGAGCTTTAGATCTTTTATAGCTATGACATTTTGCAACGAGCCGCAGAGAAGCCTTGTAGGCGCTACGTGGTGTGGAGTACTCCAATCCTGTACATATAAACTTTTAAACTAGTAAAACTAAGTCAAAATTGTCAATCGCAAGAAGGTAGAAATTGTATTTGCTATCTTAATTGAAACTAAAAATTAAATATATCACAATTTGGTTTAATAATGTCATAATTTAGTAACATTTACCACATTTTACTATAGCTTGATAGATACAGAAAAAGCCCTTAAAACATAACATACTGTGTTTATTTCTGGCGCTTTAATTCGATAGCCTGGTAAACGCCAAACACAGTAAATATATAAAAACAATAAAGGTAACTTGACAGACATCTTTTGCAACTACATAATGACGTCATCACGAGCTATAGAATTACCGTCACGTACACAGATGTCACCACGAAGACATTAGAGTCCAGGTGTTTGCTGTAGCGGTGCTGATTGCGGTTTGTTCAGTCTCCGATATTACTATCACTTATATACAAAATATTGTTCTTAATAACTACAAACGCAGGATTAATATGTTTAAATTAACAACAGTGTTTTTTGTCAATCCATAATTCCACTGAAATGTACATTTGTTAAAACACGTTTACGCAATGACCTTATTATTTTTGGTGCATTATTATTTTGCATCTTATCTTATTATTGTTTCTTAATCAATAATTATAGTACATAACAGTTACTAAATACTGATGATAAGTCTTAAGTAATAAAGTATCAATTAATAATTATAAGAAATATAACATTTTAAACCCGTTCAAAATAAACTTAAGTCTTTATACAGGTACATTAGATAGAATGGACAAATATCGAACTATTACTACTATACTCAAGAAATAACTATTAGATCAATAAATAGGATGTAAGGAAAAGAATAATTATTGGCTGCCTATTTGGCTTTAACCTCCTGTCGTAGTGATTTCCCTTGAATTTAGGTACGTACCGCGATAGTAGCCCATTAAAAGTTCAATGATAACTGTTTGTGCTTAGTGTGCTATAGAAATTTAGGGGGTGTTTGACGGACTTTCTATTGATGTTGATTGAATTTGAAATATTCAGTATTAAGTTTGTCTTGTAGTGAATCTTACATAATACTTTAATTGAGATTGTTTGCCTAAGATATACAAGTCTGGATATTAGTTATTGTTGTGCAGGTTTTAGTTATTGTTATTAAAAAGGACAATAGTATAATAGTAGGGCGTAATGTTTAATTCAGGATTTATTAAAATTTATGTTTCCACACAAGGTAATTTACAGACAATCGAACTATAAAGCATTTTAAAACATCGTACTGATTTTAATTTCACGCAATTTTTTCACGCATCTGAATGCTATTCAAAGATTAATATACTGATATTCCTCGTTCATACAAATCAATATAACCCAAAGAGCCATAAAGTACTCGACATGAATAAATTAGTTGATCCCCGAAAAGCCGTATAACCGTTCCAGCTAAAGGCCATTTGTATTCTGAATCTGAGAGGGTTACTAATTGGAGCATTAATCCATTTACCTTGACGTAATCACTTACCTTCTTCATGTTTTAGTACATTTTATGTAAACTTTTTATTAATTTATTCAAAATTAACTTTACACTTTAAATATTACTAACTTGTTTCAAATAATAATAATCACAAAAACCTTAGAAAATTAAATTCTTATTTTTAAAAATTTTACTTTAAAAAATCTTTTGTTATTTTAATGTAAACTCTGCACACAATTATTTAATACTGCTCTATTATGCTTAGTTTTACAACTAAAAGTTCTACCAGGCTAATAGAGCGGCTTATCACTCCATCGTAACAATTTCGAATTTGAATGTTTTGATCAAATTATAGCACCTTTTTGTAAACAATTTAAACTATTTGTTCTCGTATATTGGTCAATTGTATTACTTATACTTTTTTAAACAGCCGCATTTGTATTTTTAACAAATAGATGCAGTATTTGAAAATATAAAGTTGAAAGATATATTACTATAACAAATATAAAGTTCTAGATCTACATTCTGACAATTAGACCAAATACAGCAAAAATACTGTTAGTCGAGGATCCAGTAAACAGAAATGTTAAATTCCCTACATTTACTCTTTAGTAGGGCATTTTACAAATTTGTATGATGGGTTGGCCCTGTGATTTACGTGTTAACCGGAGGGTCTAGATTTGCAGAACGAAATTAGTTTCTTAGAGTCTCAGAAGACTCGAAAAAACGTAACTAACGAAGTAACGCTCAGACGGACAGACTGCCTCTTTACTTTTCGATCTCTATATAAATAGGGTTCTTCTTTTGATCCTAAATATCCTATGCACCTAATTTCAAGCATCTATAATCTATTTATCTAGAGTTATTACACAGATAGACGGACAACAATTTTAAAAAGTCCAGTCGTTTACTTAATACTTGTATAGGCGCATGGATTAAAATGCCCTCTTATGAGTACGTTTCCTACACAAACCATTGTGTTACTCATGGATTAGTTACTTTTTCAAAGATTAGTTAGCGGTCCCTGTGAAAAACGTACTGTGTATTCCTTTCTAAAGCTCCGATTGGCATGGTTGTTGTCAAGTTGATTAGACGGTGGCTTTTCTTTTACACTCATAAGAAAACACATATATCACTTTCAATAAATTTTACGTATTATAAACATTATTAGATAAATCAGTGCATAGGATGTCGTATATTTATTTGAACAATAAGCCTTTTCCATTCTGAATGTGGTAGGTTTCCGAATTGTGGACTACTTTCAAATATATCAGTAATGAAACCAAATTGGTCTTTACATGTCAATATGTAAACAAATACTATTATATAAGTACATTCACCCGGCAAGTGAGATATCCTGGTTCGAGTCCCGACGGGTGTAAGTACTTTTGTGATTCAATGTTTTATTTGAAATTAAATTAGGCTATTGCCACTTATACAAATTTTAATGAATAATAAATAAAAAGTAATTTGACAGTATTTGTTCTTGCCGATCATATGTTAAGTTGGTTATTTAAACACATATGTGAAAGAAACAGCCAAATACAAAATAATCTTGAATCGTAAAAAGTAAGGGCTCTGTGGTGTAATGGTAGCACATTCACCCGGCAAGTGAGAGATCTGGGTTCGAGTCCCGCCGGAGCGAGTACTTTTTGTGATTAAATGTTTATTGAAATTATATATATATATATATATATATATGCCTTGTTATGTTTTACAGTCACGTAACAACTCCTAGAGCCTTTGTATTGAAAATTCACATAAATCATTTTTAGGAAACTTGGTTTATTATGTAGGCCTTTCTCATTTCTAAAATTCCACTCTACGCTCGACTGGTATAAATAGTTGCGAAAAATATCATCTTAGAAACTTGCACTACAGGAAAGGAATATTAATAATTAAAGAAGCTCTTGAAAGTAAATCTAGTGTACTGTGTAAGCTGTTGTTTTATGACACCAGAACTATATGGCTAAATCATTTCACAAATAGTTTTTTATTTATTTAAATTTTTACTCTTGAAATCATATAATGAGCATGATATTACAACACGTCTTATTTAAACCTTTTCGGGAAGCCTTGTTTTGTACAGTGTAAAAAAATATCCAGATTAAAATAGAAAGTTTCAAAAATATTTACTTTTAACTGTTCGTTTTAGTGAATATTAAGAATACAGTAATTTGGTTACCACTATAATGCATATACAAAAGAAAAATTTACTATGTAACTAAACTATAAATTTTAAAGGCAGAAGTAGGCTTTTTAGACTTTTGTTTATATATTCATATTTCTTTCTTTTCATTTACGGGAAAATACGGCACAACGATAGTAATAAATACCTGATTAAAATTAAATGAGTACAAAACTCCACTCTTTAACATAATTTCTTAACCGAAGTAACAAGGCAAATTTTAAAAATTTTTGCGTGGAAATAAAATTAATTCAAACTAAAATTGCTTATACACCATTAAAGCTCTAACTCTATATAGTTTTTTTCAGTTACAAAACTATTTGTAATAATATACAATAAAAAACCTTGTAACACATTTTGTATTGTAATATGGACCAAATATATTTGTATTATAACTAAGATCCTCTAGCTCAATATTAGGGGTTTTCTGAATATTTGCCATCGTATACTGATATTGCGTAAGTTAATACGTTTCGAGATCTGCAATGTGATCTTTTTTCAGGTGCCTTACTAAACTAATGCATGACTACAGTCTGAAAAGATCACATAACAGATCTCGAAACGTAGTTTTATTAATTGTGTTATGTATCATTAAACAATGGTAAATGTCCCGTAAACATCTTATTTAGACTTCAAAATCAAATATCGTAAACACACGTCATTCAAAGAATTCCCTAGCTATTAGATTAAATACAAAGTCTAATTCTTTTATATTAAATTGTATGATTTAAACAATATTGAATTTATTTACATAATTAACTGTCATTATATAAGCATTTAATTTTAAAAAGCCGCTTTCAGAGCCAATATTTTCTCATTTGGCTGAAATGTAAATACACTATTTTAATCCTATAACAAAGATTTGTTGGGTACGATGTATGAAATCTTGCCATACCATGATTTTACAAAATTCATGTTTTTTTAAACTATTAATCTATCCAAGAAATATCGTGAACAGTTTATTGACTTCAATACCATAGCGATTTTACATACTAAAATCCGAATAAAATTTATACAGGGTGTCCAGCAACCATTCGAACAAAATTTGCCACATTGTTCAGCAGGCCAAAACTAACAAATAATGCAATATAACAGGTGCCCTATTTCGCTTCGTTTTAACGTCTGTCTGTCATGTATGTGTTTTTGGGAAAAAAATTACTACTCAAAAACCACTTAAGATAAAGAATTTAAAACTTAACAGTTATGTTTAACCTAGTGTTGGTCCTTTTCAGTGGAAAAAATAAAACAAATATCTCATTGCATTTCAAATGGAGGCCGTTCAAAATTTTCAAATTGTATTAGCTTTGAAACGGCTACTTTGACAGAACATTCACCAGGATAATATTTTTTTAGCGTATTTTATTACCAATTCAAAAATTTTTGTTTCAAAAAGATTGAGAATAACAAATAACTGAGTTACAGCACCAAAACGTTAGAAACAGGTTAAATCCATGCATTGCAAGTACATACAACAATGTAGTGGAATTTTACGAATAAACTTTTTAAGGTTCTTTATTAAAATACTGAACAATATTATAACCTGAAATTTAATATTTATTTTTTAAATTTGTTTTAAGGTAAATTTAAAAAAAAAGTTCTTAACCAATTGTGAGAACTCCTGGTTTTTAAATCTAAAAAAAAAAAAATGGTAATAGGGCAACGTTATGGTTGGGTATAGGGTTTTCTTACATGCCAATTGTGTAAAAAAGAAACAGCGTAATTAATTCAATGGGTTTGAAAAAAATTTTATTGAACATGATATTTTTTATTAAGAAATCAATGATTACATTACTGTAAAACTTTCATAATTGTTGCTCAAAGTGGCGTCCTTGTAACTCAGATTCTGAAGCGTCGTAAGCACGATTCTCTCACACCCCTTCAAAAGTATTACTGTCTTGAATAACTGCAGCAGCCTCAACAACTCTAGCTACTAGATCCATTTCATTCTGTATGGGAGTGGTATACACTAATTGGCTTCATGCGTCCCCACAAGTAAAAAATCAATGGGTGTGAGGTCAGTTGACCGTGGAGGCCAAGGGACGGGACCTCCACGTCCAATTCAACGATCTCCCATACACTTCATTCAAATGTTGTCTAGAAATCAGGAAAAGTGGGCCGGTGCTCCATCGTGTTTGGAACCACATTCTTTGTCTAGTTTCAATAGGAACATGTTCCAACAGCCTCAGGTACAGATTTCCCTCAAAAAACTTTCATAAGTTCAGTCTGTTTGGTATAATGTGTGGCCCAATCAAATAACCATCTACTATTCCAGCCCAGATATTGACAGAAAATTTGTGCTGAAACTACGTTGCACAATTTCATGAGGGTTCTCTTCAGCCCATAAATGGCTGTTTCGGCTATTAAATATGCCATCTCGAGTAAATGACGCTTTCGACAGTAAAGAGAACATATCTTAAAAAAATCGGGTTCATCAACTAATTTGTGAAGGAAACCAACGAGAGCAGTCTACCCTGAGAGGAAAAATCTGCAGGTTCTAAGGCTTGTACTTTTCTGATGTCTGTAAGGGCACAAACGTTCTTCATTTAACACTTTTCCACACAGAACTTTTGCATACATCCAAATTATGAGCAATAGCGCGAACGCTGGAGGAGGGGTTTTTTTTCTTCTACGAATAATAAAACCTATTCTTCAAAATCAACAGTCCGTACGGATTTTACCCGTTCTAGACAACATCATTTTCAAATGTCCCAGTTTCCCTTAGACGAATATGAACGGCACTGAAGACGCTATGAACTGGGTGCAGCCTACCTGGAAAGCGCTCTCTGTACAATCTGCTAGCTAATCTGGCATTGCCTCCAGCAAGTCCGTACACAAAGTGAATATCAGCATACTCTTCAAAAGTAAAACGGTTCATATCGTACAAGAAACGAAGTAATAAAATAAATTTAAATTAACAGGAAAAACTAACAGGAATTACAAAGAAGAACAGAACATTCAAACAGTGACAATCACATTCAAAACATACACTTGCTCAACAATGTCTTGATAGTTTTTGTTTATTAGTTTTTCTTCATTTAAAACACCTGATTTTGGTTGCTGATTGTTGGTCAGCCCTGTTTTCCATGTAATATTATGCTATTGTTTTTTTAAGAGCATTGTGAATAGTTTGTTTCTTTTTTATTTGTGTGTGTGTGTAACACATTGATTACTGTAAATGGAAAAAAAATGATAGTAATTATTTTTTTAGGTTATAATAATTGTTCAGTATTTTTAATAAACGAACCTTAAAAAGTTTATTCGTAAAAAAATCCACTACATGGTGTTTATGTACTTTGCAATGCATGAATTTAACCTGTTATCTACGTTTGGTGCTGTAACTCAGTTATTTGTTATTCAATCTTTTTGAAACAAAAATTGTTGAATTAGTAATACAATATGCTAAAAAAAAAGTTATCCTGGTGAAATTTGTTGTCAAATAGCCGTTTCAAAGCTAATACAATTTGAAAATTTTGAACGGTTGCCATTTTGAAATGCAAAGAGATATTTGTTTTATTTTTTTTTTCACTGAAAAGGACCAATACTAGGTTAACATAACTGTTAATTTTGAATTCTGTATCTTAATTGGTTTTTGAGTAGTAATTTTTTTCCCCAAAAAACACATACAGACAGACAGACTGCTAAAACGAAGTGAAATAGGGCACCTGTTATATTGCATTATTTGCGTTAGTTTTTGGCCTGCTGAACAATGTGGCAAAGTATTGTTGGAATGGTTGCTGGACACCCTGTATTGAAAGGATAGATTTTATTGAAGCATAATCTTTGCTAATAAACGTGTATTGGAGGGATTCTCTTACTGAATCTCAAAGACTCTGCCCTATATTGCATTCAACTATTTTTATTACTTTTAGTTTTTTCCCGAGTGTTTTAGTGCTTGTATTTGAGTCCAAAGTTCTTGTAATTGGGTGTCAAAATTATTATAACCAATGGAAATTTTGCAACATCACAAAGCAAAAACTATGTTATCCTAACAAACGATGTCAAAACGAGTTGACATGTAACATCTATAAATAAAAACCTACGTACATTAAATTTGTTTATGTTTTTGTACATTGCTATGATGTATATGTTATGGGAAAATTATAAACTTAAACCTAATAGATATTAAAGTCGCTTTTAGGGCCAAAAATTCGTGTTCAACACACAATTTGGCCGTATGCATAAATATATTTGAAAATGAGCTCAGATGATGACTCATAAAGGTTAAATAAATAGCAGAAAATCGTTAAATGAATATTTATAAAACCCTCTTAAATGAATAGAAGAACAATTTCCAACATAAATGTCATAGTTTGAAGACCCTCAGGGACGTATAAAATATGTAATAATTGTTTACTATCGACATTTTGTTTGAATAAATCCTCTTTTGGAATCGATAACGGATAGAGATAGGTTACCCTTTTGGGGTAAGTAACACCGTGACGTGTAAATAGTGTCCTGAAATATCGATGAAAACGTACTCTTTAAGTTAAACGATATGAGGCCTTTGCAATAATTTGCCTGTTTCAAACTTCGATTCATTTCTTTAACTAAGGAGTTGGTGTGTGGATTTCATGCAAACTTTTAGGACAGGATATGGATGGGCAAACAATTGGATTACCTTCCCATAGTAACATTTTTTAAAATAACAGAATTCTTTTTTAAGGTCCAAGTTATTAAATCTATCAGTGTTCTTAAAGTATTATTGTTGGATTATATATCAATAGTCCGTTCCCCTATCCAAGCTGTCGATATTAGCCATGTGATATTAAACGCTTCACATCAACGCTTTGGAAGTTTTCGAAAATTGTTTTATACATTTTCTGGAACGCTATTTAAAATAAAATACATAATAATGGTCATATTGGGCTATATAAAATCAAGGTTATTGTAAAAAATATGCATAAAGAAAATTAATGAGTCATTCTATTACGCAAAATAATCTTTAATTTAAAAAATGCTTTAGTACTAGGTTAACCACATAGCCAGTAACATGGCTACTTTTTATTTTACTATGGCACGCGTAATAAATTTTTATAGCAGCACTAAAGTTTCAACTGTTCACAGCATAAACAGGGAAAACTTTTATGTTTACGTACAACTATGTTTCACGTTCCGTGAAAGGGAAGTATTTTCAAGTTTGAAAAGTCATAAACCGGAAATTGAAATTATCTGTTCCGCTCCAATTTGTTGGTACAGAGTTCATCCTCCATCATTTCATCATATTGAATATTATAGGCCACAGCAAAGCTCACTTATATACAGCAATCTAAATATAAAGTATTTAATAAAATGAATAATTTAATTAATACACTGTGAAGCAAAAAATGTAGGACGAACTTATTTTCACCGTATTTAGTAGATAATCTTCTGAAATCCATCGGTGAAGGTGAATGTTATTATTTCTTATCATATACAGAATCATAACGCATGACTTGGAAGTATACACAAAAGCATTTTCAAGTATAGAAGAACAATATTTTAGTTTTTTAACATCGGAATGTCGTTGAAACGTCAAATATGACGCACAAACTTCTCAAAAAATTACTGAAAAAATAAAACAATATTCATGAAGATCAACAGGAATTGAAAAAGGAATGCAGCTCTATAAATTACATATTTTGTTTTCAACATCCACACGACCTATAACGATGACGATTGAAATATATGTAAATCATAAAATATTTAAGCTAAATAGAATGTAAAAAGTGATAATGACAATCACCTACCCATAGGGCCTAAAATATTTTATTATACCGCTGTCAAAGAAAGGTAAATTTTGATGGATGTGTATTGTGCAGTAAACAGACTACTGGTACTATACATGCATTGCAACGTAAGTTAATTTAAATGTAATTAGTATATTGAAATAGAATTGATCAATACTTTCCAGACATATATTTGTATATATATATATATATATATATATATATATATATATATATATATATATATATATATATATATATATACAAATATATGTGTATATATATATATATATATATATATATATATATATATATATATATATATATATATATACAAACTTATATATATGCGTGTACGCACACACACACAATAATTTTTGGACATTCGGAACAAATTGGTAACGAAATGTTAATTCACAGGAATAACATTTATTAAAAAAGAGAGATTTCACTAATAAGTATATGATGATATACTCAAATGTAATATAAATTAAGGGATATTTTCTTATTAAGTACTCAAATTGAAACGAACAATAAAAGGAAAATACGAGTAAAATACAATAATCGATTTTAGATAAAGACCACATCTATACGGGAATAGTATTGTCTGCTTATAAGAAGGTTTCTATGTACTACGTATATTTACGTAGAATATTATATCCCAAGCGAAATATTAAATAAGTTTCATGGTCAATAAATAACTTTAATTGTTTTTTTGGCTAATTTATTTCTATTAACTTATTTCCATTACCCAACCATACTCGTAGCATTAGCTTCTAAATTGTAATGAATTACATAAACTAGCATTTATATATTTTAAGAACAACCACATTTATTTTAAATAATACTTCTTTTAAGTTAATAAATATTTTTATTGTAATAAAAGTGTAAAATCTCGTTTATCAGTTACATTTTAAGATCTATTGTTTACGCCAAGGTTACAATACCGAACATGAATTCAACATTAGTTTAAATTTTATTCATTAAATTCCATATAGTAATATCGGTAGTTTGGCCAATCGTAAAGTATTCGTCATCCAAAAATGGAACGAAAAAACCATTAAAACTATTTACATAACTAGAAAACTGGAATAAACCAGTCCAGTAATTTTTCAAAAATGTGGACTCAACGGCGGTATATAGTATTTTGTATATAAGTTTTGTTAAAATGGTCCTAATAATGTAATTTAAAATAACAGCATTTTCTAGATTTACCCAATTTACTTCTAATGTTGCAAGTGGGAAGAGGATAGTGTGAAGACGGGCTGGTGGGTGAGGGATGGAAATATGGTAATTAGGAATGTTTTTCAGTAAATATTGTGTTCCATGAATGCAAAACATCTTCCGTCTACAAATACGTTTCTACAACTTGTTTAAAAACAAATTTATAAACAAGATGTTACCTAAAACTATATCACTGTGTTAATCAAAGATAAATTCAACATACTATACTAATTAAAAACATTTAAAATTATTTTTTTTGTATGTTTTAACAAAGGTTTGGCACTTAAGTACGAGTATAAAGTTATATAGGTCTGATAAAGCTTTCATGAATTATAAAAAGCGTTACAAAAATAACATTTATTTGCGGGAGTGTTTGATTTTTATTGATTGAATAGTTTAAATCCAATAGTTAAGAATCATCTACATTTTATCTAAAATTTTGTCCAAATTTACCGCAATTTTTACCACAATCAGCTCTTAGGCTGACTGATTATGTGTCCTATAGTTATAGCAAACCAAACACTAGTGTCCTGGCCGTATCTACAAATGATATTCCTATGCGACTTAATTAGCTAGTATACTAGTATACAAATTTATTATTTGCAAAAAATATTAAAGTGTGCCAAATCAAGAATTTATTTATATAATACCTGTTACAACAATAATTTCAATCTATAGTGTTCTAAAGTTAAAAAGTTATATTAAAATAGTTCATTGAATGAGGCCCTGTTCTTATTGTGGAAACAAATTATTTTCTTTAAAATTTATATAACTGCGTTCTTCTTTTAAATAAAATAACTAAAATAGTTACTTGTTGGGTAACACTTAGCTTTATAATTACGTCCTAGCAATATTTAAAAAGGTTTCTGAATTGTCTGAAAATGTCACAATACCAACCAACAAGGTGTTTTAAGCATAGATGAATCCAAATCCTAAGAATAATAAATAATTAAAATTCCAAACTCTAATAATACTTATTGAAACTGGAATTAATACGTACGAGGTAACTTCCCAGTTCGATCATGTAACGGTGTGAAATTTCTGACATATTTGCTGTCAGTTCCAGCACCGATAACAAAAGGCCTGTGTTAGAGGCAATAATGATGTTGTCGGGCCTCGTCTCTTACAGGTAGCGCAAAGTTGGTGTAGCGTAGCTCTGTAGAGTCTCTTTCCCTTCATCATTGCCTACATGATGTAAGTAATACCAGTCAAAAATCTTGAATTGAAGTTACTATACAAAATATAAGCCGAATTAGTAATAGATTTATTTTCAGGATTTAAAATACGTTTGAAACTTTTAGCTTTACTAGCAGGTAGGTTCATGTAATATGTAATATGTATACACGATGCAAACTGAACATAGTTAATTATGAAAATCGGTTCTTGTGTAACTAACTATCATAACTACCAATGATGGATACATACATTTTAATATTGTCCAAATAACGGACAGGCCTTTATGTATTCGATTGGATTAATTTGAAGAAATCCAGACTATAAGGATAGATGTTTGGATATCTGCAGATAAAGGAGTAATAATACTTCTGTTGGTGTTCCTGGGCTTCATCTTAAGGTATTTTATAATATAATAAATTTGGTAAGAAATAGTGAAAAGCCAAATTGGGAATTATTACCAGTGACCATTACAGTTTGTAGCCTATCTAAGATTTGTTATACTTAATTCAACTGCCTATATTAACATGTTCAATGAAAACTAACCTTTAGCTGAATATGTGTCCTATCCTATTAGGATGTGGACATGATTGAATAGTACGTATCATCAGATGAAAAAAGGGTTTTAAAGAAGAAGGGCCACAAGAAGAAATTTCTGGAATACCATCAGGTATTCTCTTAATATGAAGACTGATATAGCTAAAAATATCAAGAAATCAGTGTTAAATTCTGCTATATCGCTTAAAAAACAAATACTTCAAAGCAAAAATTAGCTCAATAAAAGATCCAAGTGACTTGTTGGCTTGTTTATAACGATGCAATTTTCTCAGTAGTAATGGAAATGGGCACATCCAACAAATATAAAAATGAGAATATTATTTCAGTATTTTTTTGGAATAGGAAATGAATGTACAGTTGACCATACTCGAATTTAAAAATACAGTAAAAAATGTATCTATCAAGTACTTTAATTGGTTTGCAGTATTTGTGCATTATATTAAAACAGCCATGGATAAAATTAGAAGTAGAGTTATTTAGCAGTAACGCCTATTCAGGTGGTAAAACTGTGGGTACGTGAGCTGTAGAAGCCTTCACGCATTTGGTGAATGAATTATTGCTGTGAGAAAGTTCCAAAAAGATGGAAAACTGGAATTTTTTAAACTACAAAGGTGACTGCCCCTAAAAGAGTTCATTAGTTACGGCCAATATTAATATTGCCAGCTATGTCAATGATTTTGGAAATGATCACCTTGTGCCAATAGCAGTTTACACGAAGCATAAGAATATATTACTAACAGACAATATGGGTTTAGAAAGAAAATATCATTAGATGCACTGCCCTGGTGAATCTACTTAGTGATTTAATTTATGCAAAAGGTATAGGAACATATAGCTCATTGGTGTTACTGGATTTTATGGCTTTCCACTCTTTTGATCACTCATTTCTGACTGCTATAATGCATTTCCATGGCTATAGCAAAAAATAAATTGTGTGGGTCACGTCTTATTTAGATGAAAAATCACAGGTGGTAAGGCTGAGGGGTGAAAATTTAGCTGCACCAGCAAAACATCATGGAGTCCCTCAAGGAAGCTGCTTGGGTTCTGTGTTGCTTAATATGTACACCTCAGACCTCCCCAGTTGTGTGCGAAACTGCACTATCCATGACTACGCAGATGATTGTCAGCTTCACTTGACATATGATTCGGAACTCATCGAAGAGGCCAATGTTCAGATCAATGCCTATCTTCAGCGTGTATCCACCTGGTCAGTTAATAATTGGTTCCAAGGGACGCCCCAGAATCTCAGTGAGAGTTGAGTGAGGCTGTGTTTGTTGCCTATTTTTAAAGTTAAAACATTGTTTATAAGTGTCATACTTAAAAATGACCTTACATTTTCTGATCACGTCAAGCACGTGATTTACACAGATTTGAATAATCTACCAACAAACAACGAATATTATTTGCTTTCATATTTGTAATATGTTTCTTGAGCATGTTAAACAAATCGGTGAACTACTAACATTGTAGAATTCTGTTAGTAAACGATCTCCCCTGTGAGGGATGTGCATAGTGCATAGTAATGTACTGCTTTGTGATGTCCTAGTAAACATAGTGCCAGCAATACTGTGTGGTTCCACCTGCTCTATATGCCACATAAAGCTAATGGTTACTCCTGCTTAGTGCTGTTACCTGCTCTCTGGTGGCGGTTAATAGAATTATGACGTAATAAATTTTACAGTAGCTCTATATCAGGGGGTCTAACATATCCCAATTCCCGCTGTGGAGGTCTGATTATATATTACAAAATAATTTTAAATTAACATACTATAAATTACTTAGTTTAAAGATATTTTAAATAGATATTATAACCTAATATTAACTATAAGTACATTTGACAAAAATAAACATAATTTAAAGATAAGTTTACCTTTAAAACTTTTACTTTTAGACACAGGGTACAAAAACTTTAAATCTTCGAACACAAATGTTTAAAATAGGGTGTTAAAATTAGCTCAGAAGCTAATTAAACCTCAACATAAAAAGGAGGATTTACCTTATAAAAAATTGCTAATAAAGGTTTTCAAAGCGTATAGAATTAATTGTTTTTAGGCAATAAGAAGTGTATACGCACTATGCGAGTTGTAACGCAGTGAACCACGAAGTCTAACAGAAACATTGAAACATCCACATGTAATCTACTTCTGTCTGAGGCAAGTACCGGCTTCTGGCAGATTTGTCTACTATCTGTCTTTGGAGTTGTCTACTTTTAAGATATTCATGCATCTCGCATGACGTACCCATTTTCCAGCCCAAGGACTTATGGCAGCTCTCAGTGTGTGCACCGCTTAAAACCGAGGACCTCCCGGTTTCTGGTTGATTAGAAGAAAACTGCCAAAAAGGTCGTTTGAAAAATATAAATTGAGTTCTATGATTAATTACTGCGTCAATAAAACGACCAATCATAGAAATATTATATAGAATAAAAATTCTATTTTTCGAGGATGTTCAAATTAAAATAAAAACCAATATTTAGATAAATTAGAAAATACTTGAATGTTAATGACATATTTAAACTAGAAAAATAAAAATATTTTAGTTCCATGAACGTAAAATTTTTCTAAATTCGGAACACCTAACTTAAGATAAGTTCAGTTCTATTGAGGAAATAAGCAGACGGTTAATCGTAAATGTTCATGCAGATTGATTAGATGACTGAAGTGGGAGAAGAACCTTAAAATGGATTAAGGGGGTAGAGAGTCAGCAAAATTCACTTCATGAGACACTTTGCTATAAAGTCTGCAAAACATTTCAATAAAGTAAACAAAAACAAGAAAATAGCAATGATTCACCTAATACGGCTTTTTACACTATTCTACACCGGAAGTTGATAGTTAATACTAAGAACAACTTTATCAAAAACGTACTACGTGCTTATTATTCATATTTTGTATCTATCTAGTTTGATGCAAAAGAGTAACATGAAAATTTGATCCCGTTTTAACACAAACTGTTTTCAATATAATTAACCTTAAAATAGTTTGGTTGTTGACTATATGAGTTATTTTAAATATTTTGCATTTTATATTGAGCTCTTATATCCTTAAAATCCGCCAAATATTATGTATTTGAAAAGGGATAGTTTTTAACTTAACTCACAACAGCACCATTTCCGCTTTTTCATACTTTATTTTTCCACGTCGCGTTACGTTTCAGCTTATACTACAAATTTACCACAGTAATATAACAAAATAATACAAAAAATCTAAAACATTTCACTGACTTCAAATGCCTTAATAATATTTTTATATACACCTTATCATATATAGGTATGTTTATATTATAGATAAAAACATTTAATTTTTCGTTTCAGTCTAAATTCAAATGTAATTCAATTATTTACTTATGTATTTAAGGTTTAGACTGGAGATACAACATCAAGTTGGTTATTCAGAGTGCAAAGTGGCTGAAACTTGGCTGTCTTTTGAAGTGCAAATTAGCCTAGGCACTGACAGCCCTCTCTAAAGTTCTTCGTCCTGACATATTTTGTGTTTAATCTTGTTGTGTTAGTAGGCCTCTTGTTAAGTAGGCTTTTCAGCTTGATGATTTAAAAAAAAAAAACTATATCTCTATCCATGTTTTAACTTCTTACCGGCTTAGTTGTTTACTAATAAATAAAGCAAAACAAAAATCCTTATTTGTGTTGCCTCCACGTTTAATGGACTGCTCATTGTTGTATTAAAGTACTCAACCAACAAGATTTAGGTGAATAATTGTAAAAATATCAGTAATGAGTCTTTTAATATCTTTTGTGAAGATCTCTCTGGATTATAAGAAATAATAAAAGTAAATTATTCATAGACATCCGTATAAGTTGGCGTTACGTCATTTGACACCTATCAATCAATAGGCTGGCGAAACTTCTCTTCTGTCAGCCTGTGGACTATATCAGTTTTTTCCAGTAAAAAAAAACATACCTCTAGAGTTTAATGGTCCATTGTTGAGAGTGAGACGCTACCACTAATTTGACGTGTGTCAGACCGGTTCACGTGCGGTCTACAGCAGCGTCAGTGGACAAACAGTAAGGCGAGGGTGACCGCTTATGAGCTAGGGGTCATGGTATTCTAGGAAATATCAAAGTCGACGTGAACTTTCTTCTCTTCTAAATGGTCACAACTTCTCAAGCTTACCCTACTATGGCCACTATTCTCAACGCCCACTGAATGGAATACGTATTAGTATTAGAAAATCCATTGATAAATTAGTATGATTTTAAATTTTCTCAAATGTATTATGAAATGAATATATCTAGTATGGCAAGATTCGCTAATTATGTAATACGAGCATATGGTGTAAGAACAGATCGTCTTACATTTAAGTGATCTTCAAATGCAATATACGTTAAGGAACAAGAACAATTTAATTTCAAAAGTAAACCGATTAAAAGTTAGTGGAAGTTATCAAGTAAGTTTAAGCTTATGTAATGTTTAAGTCCAGAAATTCAAGTGCGACTACGCCAAAATTGTTCTTTATGTTATAGTTCTAATTGCTAAGTAACTTCCAAACAACAGTAGTCAGTATCAAGACTTCACCATGCACTTTATTTGACATTGTGTAAAGATGTTCTCAAATACACCGAGATCAATATTGGTCTTGACGAAAATTCACCATTCTCTGAAAGGACAAAAATGTAACTCAAACTTAACTGAAGTCAGCAGTCGTCCTATGATTACATTTTACATCCCTGTCTTCCTACCTCTATCATATTGTATCCATACGTAGGCGTTAACTTTTTCCTGGATTTTCTAAAAATATTGTTAAAATCTTTTTTTGGTATATCTAAAATTTTCGAACGCTACAGCTCTGAATATGTTGACCAAAATCATTTATGTTTTACTGGTGAACTATGTCAATACAGTAATCATATCAGTTCTTAATACCGCATAGCAATCATATACGGCGAATATGGCCGAAAATCAACCGTTTTCATGATGTTATAATATTGAAAACACAAATCTTTCAACTATGTAGTGCATTATATTCTTATTATAACAATTTAAATTAAAATGAACAAAAGTTAATTTGTTGCAATTTAAATGAATTTAACTTTATTAAAACATAAATCGTAATGCTATAAATATAGCAACAACTCTTTATGCATGTACTGTAAAAAATAAATTAATAAATTAATATTTAAATATAACTATGAATTAAACTGCTTAAGTTATCATTGAATACAAATTAGAAATACTGAATTAAGCGTATTTAATATGGACAAATAACGGTTGTAAAAACATCAAAATATAAGATTTATAATAGTATATAGAGTTAAAACAACAAATGAATCTAGGCTGCTTATTAGCATAAGTTTTGATTAAATTAATCTATGACTGGAGAAAAACAGCTTAGATAGCTTAGATAACACCCTCAATGATGGAAGTTAGAGCAACTTCTTTGGTGCTATATCCGAGCACAATAAAATAAGAGATTTATAGAGAAAACTTGGGAATTGGCAAGAGTTGTTAAGGCCCAAAATACCACACAGTTTAAACTTACCTTTTAGGAAATTTCTTTAGGAAGATATAACAGTAGTAATACATTGTTTTGTAAACGGAACAGTAAACTTAGACATCCAGACTATACGATAAATCTATTGACACTCAAGAACAGTATGCAGCCACTACCTGAGTTAGGTGTTTAATGGAATTGAAATTTAGAATTCAACATAAAAATTAATATAAACTTATTAGTTAAAAAAAAGGAATACATCTCCTTATTTACATTTTGAAATTATTCTACACCGGAAGTGGTATATAGATATTACTGAGAATCACCTTATAAAAATGATGAAATTTGTACTTCTTATCTATCTAGTTTAATACTAAAGAGAAACATAAATAAAATTAGATCCTGTTTTAACACACAGTTTTGTAAACGTCATTAACCTCAAAATAGTTTGCTTGTTGACTATATGATTTATTTTATATATATATTTTGCATTTTATATTGCGCTTTGATATTATTAAAATCCACCAAATGTATCTTACGTATCTGAAAAATATATTTTTCAGCTTACCTCACAATAGCACTATTTCCGGTTTTTAAATACTTTATTTTAGTACATTGCATTACGTTCCTGCTTATATTTTAAAATTACCAAAGTAGCAAATAAAATAATATATAAATTCTAAACAATTCTCATATTCCTAATGCCGTAATAATATTTTTAATATATGGGTATACAATTTTATCCATTAATACATTTAAATGCTATTTTTAGTCTAGATTCAAATGTAAGTCAATTACTTATTCATGTATTGGTTTAAATCCTGAAATTACAACATCAAGTTGGTTATTCAGAGACCATAATTTCATTTTATTAGTTGAAAAAATAAAACACAAGTAACTACTGTCTATTAAAATGGATTAATAATCAACTAATCGTTTTTATTGCCTTTTATAATTAATTTCAATACATTTTTTAATTTTTCCATCCAAGACTTATCTTATAAATTTTGTATTGATTTCTAATATCATTAATGTAGCGGTTCAACCCTTTTTCAAAGTTTCTTTTATTATGTTAGTTTAATGTAATACGCATCCTTCATTGGGCTTTTGCCTATTAAATGTTCCAATTTATTTTGCAATTATTGAGCTTTATTGCGGTCTTAAGCTCTTTTTTTATTTTTAGGTTTACATTTTTTCTATGTAAAGATTAAATTAATATTTATTTATTTTTAAGTTTGCAAATATATCATGATTGATGGTTTAATATGATTTGATGTTTTTTATTTGAATCAATCTCTTGAAAATGTTGTAATATTAGTGAAATAAAATCATTTTTTAATGAATGAAATGAAAGTTAGTAAAGCAAATGAATGGGTCAATATTAATAAAACATTAAAAAAATCTTAAATAAAGGATGACTTATGTCTAGGTTAAATATAGGTTTATTTGACTTGACCTATGTTATTACAACAGTCAACAATGTTATTATCTGAGATTTTATAATATCCAATTTTTACTAAGTCTGAACTTGTTTTAGCAATTGTTTTGAACTCCTTTTGTTCATCATATTCAACAAAGGTCTTGAAACTTTTTATAACACTAAAAACAGTTCAAGATACGATTACATTGTCTAGAACGGAAAGTCTAGAAAATGTTATTTTTCTAGTTATTATTCAATACAGAAAACTAGTATTTTTCAGTAGGTCCGTAGACAACGAATATGTGAATACGGTTTAAATTACGCCTATATACGTAAACAACTCAATGGCGTGCTAATTTGGGGAAAAATCACAACCGATAATTAATTATGTCCAATATTGTATCAAGTTTCAAATTGTTTGGGATTTTTGTGAAACATTATAATTTCCAAAATACGGGTAAAATAGCATATCATATTATAGACATACCCTAACAATTACTGCCCTCATTTTGTTTCTCACGTTTTTGTAGATTTTTACAAAAAACAGGCTTATTGCAGTACTTCTTGTGGTAGTGATCCGAAAATGTATAACCACCACAAAACACACACACACACACGTGTGTGTGTGTGTGTGTGTGTGTGTGTGTTTTCTGTTTCCTATCAGATAAATAAGAGCTTAGCTATTCGAAGACCTTTCTACGTAAGCCATAATAATCAAGTTTTAGTAAGAGGAAATTATGTTCCACGCAATCGAATGCTTTTGTCAGGTCACAAAGTTAAAGCAGTTTGATGCTTTTTCTCAATGGAATTTAATACTGAGTCTAATAAACTGTAAACCGCGATCATTGTTGAAGAATGAAGCCAAATTAATTGTAACACAAAATTTTCTATTTTTTTATGGTTTCAAAACAAGAATTTCCATAGTTTGTTTAAAAATTTTTGATAAAACAGGTAAAATCTAAATTGATCTATAGTTGATCATGTCTCTCTTTCGCCTTTTTTAAAGAGGGGTTAGTAAAACCACTCTAGAAGTGGTTAGTAAAACCACTCTAGAAGTGGTTAGTAAAACCACGTATAGAAAGTTTTCGTTCCTCCGGAAAAAATTCCTCTCTGAAAAGATACTTTTTTTAAGCCAGCTAATTGAGCGGAAGTCTCATAGACAGACGGATGAATGATACAGGTTGGGATGTTATCCCATACAACCGAGTTTGTATTCTTAAGGCTCAATATAAATTTACGAATTTCCGATGGGAAGAAAAACCTTGTTGGATTCTTATTTCCGTTTTTCTCCAAAAGTTTTGCAGAGGATAAAACATCTGTTTTTAAATATTTTCAAAAACTTATAAAAACTTTATTGAAAGAATTTGCCATTTCACTAGGTTTATCGATTTCCCCCTCCACCCACTTGATATCAAAGTTACATTTTCTTGCTGTTAACTGACATTTTGTCTGTTTCAAAATAAAACAGCCTGCCACACAGACATACATTTGTTTTTAGTACCCGAAATGGGCTTTGGTAAGATCTTGAGCAAAGCGGGCTAGGTGATACATGAAAAATATGATTTACCAGTGGTCATCACACACTTTATTGATCCTTAAATTTTGCTATCTGAAGATTTCAATGTTTCTACGTAGCTTCAGATAACTGAAACATCTGGTATTTATATTACAAAATATAAAATATTTCATGAGGAATGTAAGTTAGAAAAGTGGCCGTTTACAGTAACATAACAATATAAATAGGTTTTTTTATATAAATTACTAGTCGAGAAAGTTACTGCGCGCCGAGATCCTATTTACGCCTGAGACGGAAATAGAAGAGGTTTACTTTTAAAATTTAAGATTCGTAATGAATTTAAACGAAAATATCTTGAAATTTTCATGTAATAAAAAGTATCAACTACTATGTTTTAGTTAGACGATTTCATTACAAATCCAACTATTCCAAGTTTAAGAAAATTGGTTAATAAATAAGGCAGATACGGTATAGCGGTTTTAAATATACGAAGTACTAAACCGCTTAACATTACTAAACATTATCCACTGCGATTATGTCACAGCACTGCTTGTGGGTCACAACCAACGAACTATACTACTGGAACGCGCACTGCCCATAAGCCACATGTTGTGTTTTCCTGTCGCACACAGCTGTGCGTTTCGGGTGTATCCATGGACTTGCAGGCGCTTAAAGTGGGCAAGAACTCGCCGAGTTGCTAACTTCTAAAATAATAATTCTTACCAATATTAATTTCTGTATTGCCAAATTATTGACAGGGTTACCCAAATAACTAAAAGTACGGTAAGGCTGTTAATAATTAAATTAATAAGCTATCGTTTTTTTATCATGAACAATAATTATATAGTTGAGTAAAACATGCTTATCACTCAATTATTTCATCCGCATTGATCCAAGATATCAATGTTGGTCGTTATAGCACTTATAAATGCATAAACTTATAAATCATTGCTAAAAACAATATCTACTGACCTACTCTACTTTATAATTATTGGATCTTTGTGATTTTCAGCTACCTGTATTTTATTATTTGTTTGTTTTAACTTTCCATTGAATGATGACGATTTATTAAAAAAAGTGGATTACTGTGACAAAGAGAACAAAATTTTAAGCCAACAAAACATGCTGTTTTATGCAGTAAACAATTTACTGAACATGATTACCATTTAATTTGGGCTGACACACTAAGAAAATGTCTAAAAAATGAAGCAGTTCCAACAATGTTTTATTTTCAATCTCATATGCAACAGCCATTGGAGTTTGTACATTTTATGTAGTTTACTTTGAAATAAAATACTGTCATTAAAAAATTGTTTTTTTTTACCTGGGAAATATTTTAATGTCTGTAATCTTCGTTTGCGACTTTATAAGTAAAATACCAAGTCAAAATCTCAGTTATTTTCATATTGTACAAAAATCTGTATTATTAATTAAAAATAAAAATCCACGGCAAAAAGCACTTATTTTGTAATAATAAATAAATTGTGGTATCTAACAATATTATTAAGTATAGAAGGCGTATCTAATAATTCTATACTTAATAATATTGTTTAACATCATAGTATTAAAATGATGTTAGATCATTACTAGAATGCCAGACATATGGGCGGAATGAGTTTTTGCCCATTTCCAGCGCCTGCAGACTCGGAACGCAGGCCAGGATTTCGGCTCGGTTTCTCCGGCCCAGAGCGCGTTCCATTAGTATAATTCGTTGGTCACAACACAATTCATAGCTGATCATCAGCTGATTATAGCAATAAATTATAATTAGTAATAGTTAGAAATTTCTATATATAATTAGGAATTTAATTAATACGATAGTAATTATGTACAATCATCGATAGATCCCACGTATATCGGTATTTCCTTGAAATAAATCCCATCGGTTAAACAAAGATATAATGATTAAACGTTAATTATTTTTGTTTAATATGTAAAAGCTTAAAATTTTTCACTCTTATTTTGTTTAATTAAATATATTGTAGATGAGTATTTTATTTCTAACGGTAAAATGATCTATTTTTATGAAACAATAAACAAAATTATATATTTGAAATAGTTTTTCTGGTATAATGTACTGTATTTTTATTAATATTTTCATAGAATAATGTCTTAGTAACATAAATATGGCACATTTCGATTCATGAAGTCGAAAGATTTCGCGAATAGATTATAAAAATAAATTAAAATTGTAAACAATGCCTCCTTATTGCAATGGTTTCGTTTTAATAACATTTAAACTACTTAGGGCTTATACGAAATCTGTTGAATTGGCCCGACGTAAAATATAAAAGTATTCACAGACAACTGTCTATGTCCTTCTTCATATCCAGCTCCTATCTGGGTTACAATAATGTTATTCCATAAGCTTAGATTACAGAACTAAAACCCAATCTTAATCATCAGTTAATTTGTGTACATTAATATGTAATTTTTTACCAATAATAAAATATTAAATTGATCACAGATTTTATACAAACAGTAAATTACTGTAATTTGTATTCAAAGATAAGAGAATGAATAAAGCATTTTGTACGGTAATTATTTATGGCCAAACTTATTACTTTTGTAATTTACAACTATAAAGTATCATAATGGTGTGAATTGCTTTCTTGGTTATTCAACTACACTTTTGATAAGGCTTTTTCAAATGGGAAATAAAGATGTCTGTAAAAAATCTAATTGTCAGTCATTCTCTCTTTTAAATCATTCTATAAATGTTTAATTAAATACATTTTGCTATCGATATATTTGGTTAAGATCTTTTTACTTAATATTTTAATATTATAAATACAGTTATAAAGCGTGCATTAACGTTTTAATTTGTGTTCTTGAAGAGTTTATTTTATTACGACTCTAATCAAGTCAATTTCTGACTGCCGTAATCAATTTTCTGTAATTGGATATCGAATTATCGATCACTTATATAGACAACAAATTTTGCTCCTATATGTGATTTATTCCTAGAATGTGAATTCTTGAAGCTCTTATTCTTTAAAATAAGGATTCAAAGACCCATCTAGGATTATTTGTAAATGGAACTTACAAGATATACCTTAGTACTGTCAATCTTCAACTGTTTGTTGACAGTACTAAAAATATTTAATGGTTACATGATGTATTTACTGGTAAGCGGAGGAGAGAAAGGTTGTGCTTAGTTGCTCATGGCAAAGCAAGTAGACTCTAACAACGTACAAGTACAAAGCAAGTCGACTCAATTAGTGCGGATGGCAGACCTGATCTGCGGAAGATTGACGGGCGTACTGTGGGTCTAATGTTTTTTTATTCAAATTACCTTTTGGTCCATTGTGATATTACGGTCGGTATGTTAAAACGCTTATTTGTGCTTCGGTGGGGCGTTTGCATACAGTGACATACTGGACAATACTGTAAGTAGCTAAATGTGCACCGTCGTACCTAACCTAACCGGAACAGTGGGAAATATCAGCCGACATGAGTGCGAGCAGTAACATGAGTAATGCTGCTGTGAAGACCAACGCCGGACAAGACGAGGTGCTGCACCACGACGACCTTCACAGTGGCCCGCACCCGGCCACCATCCGCACAGTCACTCTTACACCGTCTCCTTATCGGACTTCTGTGATAGATTCTGATTTGCTCCTCTCGCCTCTAATATCCTTGCTGGTCATTAAGAAGGACACCAGAAATGCATTCACGGAGACAGGTTCTTTGTTTTTGGAATCTAATGACGACCTGGTACATAAACTGCAGGCCTTGAGGTCTGCACAGTCTTCCCTTGTAGACAAGATTCATCGTCTGACTCTTGAGTTGGAGAAGGCTCAGGGGATGATCGCTGGTCTTACGGCATCACAATCCAGCGTAGATCGTGACGATGGTTGCCTGCATCCCCTGCCAGTGACTCTGAATTCTATTGCGACGCAGACTGAGTTACCTTTCCATCCGCAATCCAGCGTGGTTCATGATGATAGTTGCCAGCATTAGCATCCTCTGCCAGTGACTCTGAGTTCTACAGCGACGCAGACTGAGTTACCTTCCATCCACCGTCTGTGGCGCCTGTCGAGCTGCAGTGTCGTGTCCCGCCACCTTCCTCCGGCTCAACCTTGGACGGTGCCCAAAGCATGAGTTTAAGGAATAAAAACTTGCCAAAGACTGGGAATCCTAGAGTTAAACGAACCACTTGGCTGAGTGATGAAGAGGTTTGGGATGTTATCAGGGACCTGAACTCTGACGAGGTACTAGTGTTGTCTCCAGCTGAGTGCCTTGATATTAGGTTTCTTTACTATCAGTCTTTAACCCCTCCTTTATTACAGGTTCTAATTTTAAACTCTTGCTAGCCCCCATAAGTAACTCTACTTTGCCTCCTGAGCATGGTTCCACGCAAAATCTACAATTGCACTGTGAAACTGAGGGGACTCCCTGGAGTTTGATTGTTTTGAACAGGGTTGAGGGCAAGTATGGTCACTTAGAATCCCTGCAAGCAGTCAACAGTACTTGTATTCTTGATTTTTGTAACAGCCTTGACAAAGTCCTCAGTAAACAAAACATTTCGTTTGAAGAACAAAATTGTAAGTAACAAAAAGACAGTTTTAGTAATGTTGTGGTTTTGAGTTGTTAAAAATTGCCAAATCATATGTCTCTAAGTACAATCAATCAATAGCTCTTAATGGAAACTCTAGTAAAGTAATACTAAACAAAGCATCACCAACCACTAATACTATCGGAACCCTATGGGACAAAGCTGTTTTGTCTAATGAGCCCAGACTGTCACCAAAGTGTAAAATTCATATTTATGGCGATAGGCACTCCAGAGATCTTAAAGAAACTTTACAGCCCCTTTTAAGAAATGCAGAAGTTTTCGAACATTGTTACCCAGGCGCCCCTATGGCATTTGTTCTTTAGAGGCTAAGCAATTGTAGGAAAGCTTTTAATGAAAATGACATTGTTGTAATTGTTGGAGGCACTAACAATACAAGCCTTGGTCACTGTTTAAAGGTCAGGGGACTGTTGTTACATATAATTAATCATTTTTCATGTAAAATAGTTCTTACCGAAGTACCTCAACTGCTGAGACAGCATCATGCAAAAACCTTTGAAATAGGTCAACAATTTGTACATTTCTATGTCAGTAACAACTAATACCCCTCCGGTTCTTTTAAATCACTTCCTGGCCAAGAGGCTCTTTGCAGAGAGTGGCAAGCATCTAAGTAAAGCAGGCAAGAGTCTTTTTGGTGTTAAACTATCTCAGTGGCTGAATGCATTGTTTCCTGAGCAGCAGTTGACGGGCCACCCCGGATCAAATTTTATATCATACCAAAACAATTGTCAAACAGCCTCCAGTCCCAGTACCTTTCCCAGCTCTCACCTGATATATCATGAACTCTGTCTGACCTGTCTTCTTCTGCATCAAGTCCCTATAATACCACAATCACTACCATTTCTTGTTCTGACAAGGAGCAAACTGACCCCATGGCTCTTCCGTCGGCCTCACCAATGTTCTCGGATACTAGCAACTCTTTTTTATAGAGTCAGTCCAACAAACTCCTCCTATAAAGATTCTGCACCAAAACATTCAATCAATTTGGAACAAAACTGGTCCTTTAGAAGCTCTGTACATAGTAGGAATTTCGACATTGCTTGTGTAACCGAGAACTGGCTATCTAAAAACAACTTTATTGCGCTGAGTGTTCAGGGCTATTGGGTGGCGGGTGGCTTCTGCAGGTCTGACAGGTCCAGGGGCGGAGTATTTGCTCTGGTCAGTGATTCTTTTTCTTTTACCGTTGTGGAAAAGCAAGTTATCTCTCACCTAAACTCAGACCTTAATTTGGAAACCGTCACCAATCACATAGTTGAATTAAACACCACTATCATCACCATTTACAGATCCCTCCAGGGCGATTTTTCATTGGTTTAAAATTATGGAAACAGGGTTTTTCCGGGGTTTTTAAAATATTTTGAGGAATCGCTTAGAATCCTACATAAACCTGATCTAATGATATTTGTCTGTGGAGATTTCAATATTCATTTTGATAGGCAGTTTTTACTATTTTCCGACATTTTTCAAAGTTTTAAAATTAGAGCTCAGATTTCATCAGTGACCCACCCATCACCAACAGGATTTTCATGCATCGATAATATTTTAACTAAAATAGAGCCTGACCATGTGACAGCTGAGGTGGTCCCTTCCTGTTTGTCCGATCACGAAGCACAGCTTGTTACAGCCGTAATTCAGCCAATTACATCTAAGGGGTGTAACTCTGCCCCTTATCGAGTTTTCTCAGACAGAAATATCAATGTTCTTTATGAAATTTTAGATTCAGTTGATTGGGATAATATTTTCTTATACCAGGACATAAATGACCAATATTCGTTATTCCTCAGTCAACTATCATCCTGCTTTAACCAGGCCTTTCCTTAAGCCACATTGGAGCGTAAAAAACGTCAAAGGCCTGGTTGGTTGACAGGAGAAGTTCTCTTGGCCAGAGAACGTCTCAAGGACCTGTAAATTCTGCAGCGTGACTTTCCTTCTGAACAGCATAGGGTATTGTATAAGGTACATAAGAGAAACTACAAGTTACTAATTTCATCTCTGAAAACATCTCAGATCGAAAGCCGCCTGAATAAGAGTAAGAATTTTGCCAAAACTGTATGGAACATAGTGTCTGAGAACTCTGGAAAGCAAACAGCTAGAAAAAGACATATTCAGGAGCTACAAGATAATGGAGCTGCAGTCTCTGACCCACGTCAAATCGCTGAAATGTTTAACAATTTTTTTATGAGTGCCCCACTGGCTAGAACCATAAACGGAACAAATAGTTGCACTAACAGCTCTTCTAAAATAAACCACTGTCCATCAAGTTTCTTCATAGCCCCAACAATGCTCCTTGAAATGTACAATGATATTTCATCTTTGAAAACCAGTTCAACACCTGACGTTTGTGGAATGAGTCCTTCAATAATTAGACGGGTTGCTTCACCCTTAAGCCCTCCTTTAATTTAATTGTTCAACAACTTAGTTCTTCAGGGGAAGTTTCCGTAGGATATGAAGCTCTCTAAGGTCATTCCGGTTTTCAAGAAAGGCAGTGGGTCTTTGCCTCAACAGTATCGTCCCATATCAATTTTACCAACCATCAGCAAAGTCTTCGAATGTCTCTTTCGTGTTTGACTAACAGACTTTCTAATCAGAAATTCCATTCTGAGTGACACTCAATTTGGATTGGTTCCTTCTAAATCCACCAACGATGCTATTGCCCAATTTTCCAAATATGTATTTACTTATCTTAACAATCAGAATCACGTAGCTGGTGTAAAAATCTCACCTCACGAGAGAGTTCGATACAATTAACCATCTGAAACTCCTTAATAAGCTTGAACTCTACGGCATCAGAGGTTGTCCCCTGCTGAGGTTCAGGTCCTACCTTTCAAATCGTTACCAGAGTGTTCAGTTTACCAACTCCTTTGGTACGGAACAGTTAGATTTCGTTGAGGTCTCCATGGGTGTTCCTCAAGGTTCTATCTTGGGACCTCTTCCCTTTGCCTTGCTCTTGTGTCCTTAAGCTCGCGTCACTCAATATGCTGATGACACCACGGTCATTGTTCGGGCAGACTCTTCAATAGCGTTAAATCTTCAATTAAACACTACAATCGAAAAAATGAACTCTTGGTTCATTCGCAAAAATTTATTCCTCAATGTTGACAAAACATCCATTCTTCACTTTCGAACTCAGACAGTTTCTAAGGATTTTGTTGCTTTAGACGAGGTTGACACATCATTGAGGTTGATTCAGTATGTTTCTTGGGCGTTCATCTAGGTACTGGTTTTTCTTGGCGTCAGCATGTAGAGGCCCTTTGCTCTAAGCTCAATTCTGTATTGTTTTCCTTAAGGTGTCTTTCCAATTTCCTGAAAAGTAGTGCACTGAAAATGGTATATGACGGTTACTTTTCCTCTGTGATGTCGTATGGCATAACGTCATGGGGAACTGCTTCATATTCTCTGTTGCAAAGATTATTCAAATTGCAAAAGATGGCTATTCGTTTAGTGTTTGGGTTGAGGGGCCTGGAGAGCTGTAGGCAAGTGTTTCACCAAGAACGCATACTAACCCTCCCCTCCATTTTTATTTATTCCGTTTTAATTTACACTTCTAAATACTTTACCGATTTTCCTCCCACAATCATATATATCCCACCAGAAATAAAAAATAGTTTAACAGTACCATAGTAATAATATTTTCCGCAAATCGATAGAATATTTAGGACTTACAATTTATAATAGATTGCTAGATTATTTAAAAGCCAGCACTTCACTTGCATCTTTAAAAAACAAGTTAAAAGACTGTCTTGTAAAAAAAATGTTTACACTCACTCTCTGAATTTTTGTGCCCCTCCCAACCTTACAAGTAAAAAATATCAGTAGTACTGTTTTTCAATATATTTCTTAATTTGTAGTTTTACCAGATATAACAATAACTTTAACAAGAATATTTTTAGTAATTTAGTTATTTATACATATTGACCATTCTCGATACATGTTAATGTCAATGAGAAATAAATGATCTAACATTGTCACTAACTTCACTAAAATCCGGGTGACAGCGTGACTTTGAGGTGAAAATATCAAGAAATGAAAGTACTTTGAAATAATTTTTGTGCAGTTTATACGGTTTTGGTGACGTCACATCATCTATCGCGTAGCTCACCACCGCTCGCTGTTGGAACCGCCGTCCGCGGTGTGTGACCAGTCTTAGTGAGTGGTGAGCTACGCGATGGACTCAAGGGACGACACATACGACCGTGAAAACGAGCACACACCGACTGAGGGAGGTGCTGTCTTCCATACCATGCACTGGGAACGACTCAAAATTTGAGTTGTAAGTGGATTAGGCTTCGCTATCTCGAGTCATTGACCTACATTCCTTTTATAGCGGTCAATCTCTATTTGTTTAACTGTTCTGTCTGTTCCAAAAACATTGGTGGATAACTAAATAATGTACGTTTTAAAAACATTTTGAATTGCTAATTGGTGTTAAATTTCTTTTATCAACTGCTGGGCCGTATTTAGAAGTAAAGGAGGGGGAGTAATGTAGCGTTGTTAAAGCTACATTGGTTTATTTTTTTATTAAAACTTAAATTAAATGAAAATTTTGGGAACGAAATATTGGGATTTAATTTTAAATTAGATTGTGAAAAGTCAGGGTAAAAACGAACATGTAATCCTTTGGCAAGTTACTACTGGTAGTTTTAAATTGTTAGGAAGGCGGTTAACTGCCTTGAATTGGTTAGAACTTGTCTTGTTACGGCTATTGTTCTCCTTGTTTGATAATGCTGGACCAACGAGAGAACACCGTGGATGTCAGTCAAAATTACTTGGAAGGGGAAGTATATAAGCGCCAATATAATTTTCGCCCTTTTTGGTAATTTTCGTGAATTAAGTTGATTACAGTGCACCGTATTTCTAAATTCATAGAAACTACAGAGCAATCTAAATAACTGATTCCCGATGAACGATAGGGCACAATAGAATCATACAAGTTGCATTTGGTTCATACTTGCAAGAAAAGGGAATTAAAATTGAAATTTGTTAATAACTTTTATTGAGATTTGGTAATTAAGTAATTTATTAACATTTAATTGGAACTGTTTTATTGTGAATTATTAATTGGAAATTAATTGAACATTAATTATTGTTAGAGATAGTTGTATCTAAGCTGCAAAGACTTGAAATTTAAGGTACAATTAGTGGGAAGAGAAGTTTGATTTTTTATTTTGAGTTTTGAGTGAACTAAGAAGTGAACATTGTTATTTTAGTTATTTCTAAGTGGTATTTAATTTTTATTTGAAAACTTTATTATTTTATATTAGAAGAGAGATCTGAGTTTTAGTTTGATATATTTGATTAATATTTTTATTTCTTGCCAAAGGAACTTTTAAATTTACTAAACGGTTTGTCAATTCTTTGTGGAAAATAGAGTGATGAAAATTTCTATAACGTTGAAATTATTAATTTGCCAGTTTAAAATAAATCCATTATTTTAATTATAACTGCGATTTTTATTTAAGATAAACCAGATAATATTTAATAGTTTAAAAATCTAGTAATATATTTTACCGAATATTTTCTCAAAGCTTACTAATCAAAAATATTTTAAATCTTCTTCGATGTTTCATTGTTAGTTTAAATATTAATATTCTGGAATATTAATATCTACAATCCAAGTCGTTATATTGACTTAGGTAGCAGAGCGTGGTTCCGATCCACGGACCTCTGGAAATGTGCGTTTCTTATTGCCAACGTCCCAATATATCGTTCCCAAAATTTTCATTTAATTTAAGTTTTAATTAAAAAAAATAAACCAATGTAGCTTTAAAAATGCTACAACTGGTTTATGAAGTTTTGTAGATTTAATTAATTGAGTAAATCTAAGACGTTCAATTCCATCTTCAGATTTTGGACCGTTGTAAATTGTAATTAAGATTTAAATTAAATTTTTGTAGAATTATTGGACTGGCCGTTTTCTTATAAAAACCTGAGCTAGTTTGTTAAAATTCAAAAAAGAAGTTACCAGTTATATGTAATTATATGTAAGATTTTTCCGTTTTAAAATAGGACACAATATGTATCAAATCCACCCAATGCATGTAAAAGTTTCTTAACTATAAATATGTGTTTTTACATTGCTTACACCATATTAAAAAAAATGTCTTTTTTGTATTTTAGTGTGTCTAATACATACCTAAAGGTTTTATACTAAATATTTAATTTATTGATATACTATAATGTACTTAAAATATACTTTAATAAATTAATATACACTATAAGTATTTAATTTAATGAATTTATTTACACTAAGTAGGAAATCATTATTAAATGAATATATTGAATACATGTAAATTGTTATTGAATATCAATATGTATTCACTAATAAGTAAGAAATATAATTCCATGTTCATGGTACTATTCGAAAATATGTACGGTTGACCTTACATTACTACGTACGTATGGTTGAGCGCCACGCCTTTGTCTCAAAAATACATAATATTTCAAATCAAATTAAAATTTTTTTCCCATATGGTATACTCTACAATTATATAATTATAGCAATAGAAACCGAGATAACCACGAAAAGCTGTTTTTATTTACCTTTGAACCTGAAAAACTAACGACGCAGACACCAGATTATGAGACTAATGAGGAAACAACAAAATATTACAATAATAAAATTCGAGGATGTTATTTATGCTTACCACCAAAAATAACACGAGTGTTACTGTTACGTAAATGGTTCAAATTATTACAACGTGAAGTAAACAAAGTCAAACTTATTAAGTTATAACTAGCCAAATTAAAATGAAGTAACAACAAATTATTACTACAGAGTTAAATACAAAGACGTAATGAAATAAAGAAAAGACGTGGTTCTTTGACTTAAATAGTTAATTACTCCTTCCCTCTTGACACTGCCTGGATCAGAGACAACTTTTAATTCAAATTTTGTGCCGTCATTAGCTCAATTAACTAAACAGTCGTGTATTATGCCAATTTGTCTCTATACAATTTTACAAGTAAAGGTCAACCATTTATTCTTGATTACGATATAAATATTAAATATCGTGCAGTAAGTGTTACAGTTGTTATTTTAAAAAGTTTCTTTCTTTAATTAATGTCTAAATAAGTTTGGGTGAAATATTATTACTACATTTCGAATAGTAGAATAGATTTAATTTCCTACTCAAATATAATATTTTGTAGGGATCCGGATTTCAGCACTAGTGATTTTACTAATAGTCTATAACCACTCTTATAAATAATGCTTCATAGAAATGCATATGCAATACAAGACTTATGTTTTAAATCATATTCACATTGTTCCTAAAGCCATTGAAGGGGTCAAACAAATGTTTTGAAATTTATGTCATACAATTTTAGCACAAAAATATTACCATAGGAACACTTAAAATTCAAGTCAATCATTATCAAACGTTTTAATTTGGTCTTGAATCTCAAAATCAAATTTTTATAAAAAAAAAAAACTAAGAATCTAGTTATGTTTGATGTTGTGCAGTGCATTAACAAAGGCAATGAAGTAAAAGATTTAATTCTTAATACACTAGTGATCAAACCTGCGTATTAATGTCGTGAAACATTGAAGAATTTTCGAGAAAAATGGAAAATGTAGCCCGTAGTTAACAGCAGCGAGAAGCAGTTAGAAGATATATTCAAGAAGAAGGTGATAATCATAGTTATCGTAACGATGCGTAAGTGGGAGAATTTATTACATAGCATATGATGATGTATATTTCAATTAACGAATTGCTGACGTTAGATACTTAAGAAAACCAAGTGTGTTAGATTCATTTAGTTAAGTGAAAGTAAAGCATGTTCTAGAATTGGACTCTACCTAAGAAGCGCTAATATATTTCTCAACGAACATTAAAGATATCCCTCAAGAAAGATAACTTTTGTCTTAATGTGTACAAAATTAATTAATGTATTAATTGAGTATAAAACAAAAATTACGGATTTTTTAAATGCCAAAAGTATTAATATTATATAAAAATACTGATATTAAGAGTTGAAGTGAAAATTAAAGCTCTAAACCAATAATGTATTATAAGTTTGGCATTCAGAGATGACTACCACGTGTGAAATGTCCTAGTCTTCCGACTGAGCCTAAAGGAATATTATTAATTGGAAAACTTAAATAAATGACAATTCAAAGCGAATCTGGATTGACATAACACATTTTTTAAATTACTAAACCTGTGAAATAACAAACATCATCAAAATAAAATCTGTTATTGACTCTGTTAACTAAAATGAACTTTGAAAAAGTAACTTGCCGAGTTGACTTAGATTAATCCAACTAAAAATATAGCTCGATACATAATACCCATCAGATTTTCATTTGATTTCTTTAAAAAAGAAATAGATGCCAACTTTTACAAGGAACATAATATATTTAATAAGAATATTTCTCAGGCTTAATTAGCTGAAACCATGTTCACCAAGTTTCTGTTCTTTATCTAAAATTATAAAACAACCAACTTAGATTTTTAATTGAAATACATAATTGCTATAAATTAGTGAGTATTACATTTTATACATGTGTACATCTTGCTTAGTACTAGCATTGGTTTTATAAATATTAACTGTATTTCAAACGTATAATTATGTATACATCTGCATTACAGTATATCTTTAAAACCAAATATTATTAAAGTCACCGGGGAATAACGTTACTACTGTCATATTTGGCCGCACTCAGTTTATTACAACATGAAACGCAATACATTACCACGAGAGGCTTTATACTTATAATACAATTTGTGTATTTAATGGACCTAACAAGAGTTCCGTACGTAGCTAAAGTTCGCCGCCACACTGCTCATCAGCGTTTTACACTAATTTTATATTCAAACCGTAATTGTGTATAAATAATTAGTTATATAAATAATAAAAAAGTTTAATTGGTTAGATGGATAGGCGTATCTGTTAAATAATGTCGTACTTAAATATGCCATGATAAGTTTTTGAAGATTAAACAGATACAAAGCGTGAAAAAATCCGGTCGACTTTTTCTAAACATAATTTTGTTCAAACAAGTATTTTTGCCAAACTTCCTTTCACATTCAAGAGATGTTATATCGAATTTCCATTAATATGCGTACACCTATAAGGGTAAGTTTAGGTGAGAACTGATTCGTGATCAGTTGAAGCTTAACCAATTAACAAACAGTGATTAAAATGGCTTCTTTAACACAGGCTGTCAGCTTTCATATAATTAAATGTTATCTCCTTTGTTAAAGTTATTTTCTTATTTTTATTATTTATAGAGTTTACCTTATGATATTTGGATAGTAGTATAATGTACAATTCCTTTGTTTTTCGAATTCGACTTCATCTTCTTCAAATATATGTTACAATGGAAGTACTAATAATAAACTACCGCTTGTACACGAGAGATGAAGATTACGATCCGGTACAACGATTGGCCTTTTCCAGTCAAGAACAAATATGAACAATATTTATCATTATAACTTCTTTATCGTTAGTGGCATGTTTTATTTCTTTATATAGTTTCGTTAAGAAATAAATATATAAAATTTGTATTTTTTTTACTATACTTCAAGTAATTGTAATGTATTTTTTACGCCTTATACTAAGAAAGTGCACTAAATTTGAGATTGAAGGGTTGTAATTATTCAATAACAGAAAACTGCATCACATAATATTTACAACTAATGCATAAAACAAGAACGGTAAAACCATAGCGTTAGAGAAAGCAACTGTACGTATACTAACCAAATAATGACATCAAACCAATAATATAGTAATACAACTATTAGTAATACATTATAACAACATCGGTAGATAATATCATAAAAAAAATAACATTAATTTATACAACAGTAAAAGAGTAAAAATAATTAAAGCGGATATAGTAAATATTACGTTGTGAGTTTTAACACGCTAAAAGCGGCAGGAAAATAAATTTATCACATTGAATTACTCACAAGAGTGCCCCTACAACCATTTCAAAAACGCATAGCGGTTAATATTAACATGTATGTAACCGGATATGAAAAAAGTGTGACATAAACTGTCGTAGAAGTGATCTATCAAAAGGCAAGTTAAATACCTACCAACGGATTTAAGTCATTAACACGTTGCGAATTAACCACAAAGTATTACGATAGCCACAAATGGTATCGTTCTGGCTTTGACGAGTGAACCGTGAGCTGAGCGTAATTATCACTGGCCCACACTTTCGTAATTTAAATTTGGCTACAACTTTGAATACCCGGAAATTGTAATTAACTTTTCTGTTACAAAAGATAATTATTCCTAACATTTTGGTATCCATTTCTGTATTTTTAGAACTTCCCACCATGGATAAATAAAATTAAAAAATAATGTTCTGATTGATGCACCTTAAAAAATGTAAGTATCTGTAGAAGAACGAGTTCCCAGAATGGTACGTGTAAGTACTTTTATATTTAATTACTATTGTTAATGATGAATACTTTCATATTTATATGAAATTCATGTTTAATGACTGCCAGTTATAAAAATAATCTTTACATCCATGTATAAAAGGTTACATATAAATTTATACACGTAACATTTATAATTTATTTATCGTTAGTAAATAGAGTATTATGCTGAATTTATTCCATAACAACGTACTGGGATCATCATCTAGGTAATAATTAAACATAAAATGTCACAAAGTTTTACTAATACTAGTTTACTAAAAGTGTTCAAAACTGTTGTGCATAGGACAGCATGCGCGTGTTTTAGTCTTTGTCCGTTCGGGAGGTTAGGACGTGTGCGTCGACTACTAGCCCAATTACTGTGTTTGACATAAATTTAGATGAGCGCAATTTTCGTAATCTTTAGTTAATAGAAAATGATTTGAAGGAACCGAATTCAGAAACATTTTAGTTTTGGAAATAATTTCCCATGCAACAAATAATTCATATTAACTATAAAATAATAAGTTTGCTTGATAGTGTTTCGTATATTTGAGAATATCTTAATCAATGCTATCACTTGTAAACAGTTTTAGGTTCTTTGCGTATTGTATCTAATTACTGCCCACAAAATATTATAATAAATAAACGGAATCAATTTTAATCAAAAATCGCGTATTTTTTTCTGTAAATAAATATATCATACCCAAGTTGTACACTACTGTAAAATAGACAAGAGAGGGAGTGACAGAATACCGTTCAGTTGCCCTTGGCAAAGCAAGCAGTCTGACAGCCGGTCCTCTAACACTGTTACTGCCTTCACTAACAAGATTCCGTTAAGGCTGGACTCTCATCTTGGTGACGTCACTGGAAGGGGTTTAGTTGATGAAACTGTTATTAAATAATCCTGTCCGATTGAAATGGATTTGGTTATTTCATTGAAGGGAATTCTAATTTTCTCAAGTAAGAGTTAAAGGAATTTCTCAGTATTAATATTTCTGCCACATTTCATTTATTATTATTAAGTATAATATATATTTCCCGTGAACATTTTGGTTTAAAATGAGAGCTAATAACATTAAAGATGATAAAAATAATCAATTAGTAAACAAAATGTAAAAATTAGTGCATGGTGTTCAAAGCAGGCAACGGAAAAAATCCTATGTTTTTCCTATTTGAGCTGAGTTTAACTCCCAAACAGATTTTCAGGTAAAACACATTGTTTATTTTAATTCTAAAAGAATTAGAAAAGAATTATTGACTTTCATGAATTAATGCTACTATACTAATTAACATATTATTAAACTGATAATGAACTGATCAGACTAGATTTTTGCGCACAGGTAAGCCCATGGGAGGATCTTTTCCCGATGGGAGATTAATATTATTAATGTATACTTTTAAGGCTGGAGATAAATTTAATTCTTCCTTAGCACTTTGACTTCAGTTAAACACTATAAATAGAGTAAATCATATCCTTTCTTTTCTTGATAATTGATAAAGAAAGTATTATTTACACAAAAAACATATAGAAGCACTTTTATGAATCAGGTTTCCACCTTAAATCCGTATATTAAAAGATATTGATGTAGGTTTGTTAGGTTACTCTATTTATATCTATTTATAGCCTAAATTTGGCAATAAAACTAATAAAAACTTAATACTTTTAGATAATTTATAAACATTTTGTAGATCCAAATCAAAGAAAAATAAATATTTCTTCGTGTTGAGTTTAAAAAAGTATTACGATTTTTGTAACTAAGAAAACTGAAACCACTTAATATTGGAATATGGCACTTTTGAAATGTTATATCAACTAAAGTTTTGTAATAAATATGAGGAATTGCAGGTATTTGTAAGTTGAGACGTAGTTTATACCTTTTGGATCATTAATTGGCTAAGCAATATTAATACCGGCAGATTTGTAGCAAATTTTGAATTAAAATTAGTAAATGGACTGGGTTTTAAGATTTTTATCCCATCGTTATTACTTCCCTGTTAATAAGTCTATCGAGACGAAATGTACTTAAAGACTCTGAGAACCATAAGCAACAAACTTTGTTATCCTAAAGACGGCAAGAACAAAACATTTAACGTGAGTAGAGATTTTGTAATGAAATAAAAAACAAAAAACAATAGTGTCTTCTAATAGTTTTGCAAATTAAATGCAATACATTTCTTTTCAGTACAATATGGTAAAATAAAAAAGGCTGAGTAAAGTAAACAGCAATAAATTTAAAGTTATTAAAACTGCAAGCTACAGAATTGCACGAGGGAAAATGTTTACATGTAATGAAAACGTTAAACGGTATGTAACATTTGTTTCGTATAGGAACAAAGTGTTTCTCAAACTTTCACAAAGGGAATATGTCAAAGTTAAGTTTAAAGACCTACCAAAGGATTTATATCATTGAAATGTGGCAGTCCGACCTCTAAGTATGTATTCAGATAGCCACAAATGGTATCATTCTAACTTTGACCAGCGAATCGTGAACTGAGCGCAAGTATCTCTGGCTCACACGGTCATGGTTTAGCTCTGGCCAGAACATTAAATTCCCTTAATATAATTTTTATATCTACTCTATAGGAGAACTAGGTGTAAAGTGTTAATATTAGATTATCCTAATTCAAAAATTTTCATTAATGGTAATTTACACACTGTTTATTTGGGCGAAAAGTGTATTCTTGTTTGTTAAGGAAACAATCTTAATGTTTACAAGTTAACACGGTCTTACTAAAGTATAAGCATCTAGTTCTTTTAATTAAAATGTTTTTCCAATGATACGTTCTGTTATATGTAGTACGTTTAATATAAGATTTTAAGAATCTGCGGAATAGCAAACCAGGTAGGAGTACACCCAATCACGTATCACGTAGCAGTCTTCGCTGATGAAGCTTGCAAAATTTTAAGTATATACCTTATTTCATTCTTGACAATACTTGCAGACCGATATTCGGGTCTACAGAAAAAATCCTTCCCACATGATATATTCACATATTGTTGATTACGCTGGGTTTCATAGCAGTGTCTATACAGGGTGTCCAAAAAGTCCCGGGTCGGTTAAATATTTTTCAAAATATTTAAAATAGAGCTACAAAACCATACACAAAGTTACTGGACATAAAAATCTATTTTATCACATATTCAGTGATCCGCTACTTCCTCAGGGGGGCGGCCCGCTAGGAGTCAGAAGAAAATCTTAAATGTAAGCATAGGTTGATATGCTTATCAAATAAAAGGTCTTTATTAGTAGAGTACAGAGCCGCAAACCCGACCTGAAACGGATAACGGCTGTCATTTTTTACTCGGTTATCCGTTTGATGTGGGGTTTGCGGCTCTGTACTCTACTAATAAAGACCTTTTATTTGATAAGCATATCAACCTATGCTTACATTTAAGATTTTCTTCTGACTCCTAGCGGGCCGCCCCCCTGAGGAAGTAGCGGATCACTGAATATGTGATAAAATAGATTTTTATGCCCAGTAACTTTGTGTAAGGTTTTTTAGCTCTATTTTAAATATTTTGAAAAATATTTAACCGACCCGGGACTTTTTGGACACCCTATATACTAAGAGGTTATACACCTTGTTACTAAAAGATGATGCTCTATGTGTTTGAATAAGGCTACATCTGTTAATATATTAAAATCTGATATGGTTTAATTTAATTATTTTTTTAAATTGGTTTGTGTTACTGTTTTATTGGTGCAATCATTGTTATCCGTAAGACTAATGTAAACATTTTCGATACGCTCAAACAAACCTCATTGAGTTACATTTACCATGCTGCGCTGAGGTTGTTGAGGTGTGTAGTACATATCTTGAAATGTATCAAAATTAATTTCTTATGCGAAAAGAGAAAAGTTGTATTGTGTATTCCGGAGAATAGAAAATTATGAATTCTAATCTTTTTAATGTTCTTTGTATTGTCTAAGTTTTTTTATTGAAATCGCATAATAATATTTATTTAGTTAGTCTAAAACAGCTGGTTAATTTGTTTTTTAAACAGTATTGTAGGCGTATTGTAAATTTAAAACTTTGTTGGGTGGATTATCAATGAAAAAGTAGGCCTAGTAACACTAATCCAAGTTTTTTCCAATTCAGTGACATTTTTTTAATGTAAAATCTGTACCAAATGGGAAAATATAGAAGAGATGGATTTAATTATAGATCACTAGTAAATGTTTATTGATTGATATATGTATTTTATGTATGAGTTTAAATTATTTTAAACGCACCGACCATAGTGTATTTGTCATATGTTTTCAGTGTTTCACTTTAAATAAACTCGTACAACAGTTAATTCTCCAGTGGCGCTAGAGTGTGTTGATCCGTCATAAGTAGGGCCAGCATGTAGGCCTAATTTACATAATTGAATGACACGTGTAGTCACACAATACACTGTTTCAATATTATTAGTGAATTGTTTTTTATAAAAATTACTATTTTACACTGTGCATAATAATTAAATAAAAACATAAAGAATAAAAAGAATTCGTTAAGGTAAGGAATTAAACATTAACAAATTAGTAACCATCCTCAGCTTGAGTATACAAATGGGTCTCAAAATCTATGGCAAGAGTTGTGTCATTATTTCAACTACAAGTAGTTTAGGGTTTTAAACATCATAAATATTTAAATTCATCTCTTTCTAATATGAAATATGGTTGTTATATTGATTATTATATAATTGTACCTTTAATATATATAATTATTTTTTACATAAATTATTGTAGTTATAGGTTAATGTATTACAATTGGAATTGCAAAGCACCACTTATTACATATAATTCAAAACCACTCACATGGTATATTCCAATTAGAAGGGAGCCATATATAAAGAACAAGAGAATTCATTAAGGTAAGGTAATATCAATTAGCGTTCCAATTTGTAAGCGCTCTCAGCTCGGGATACAAATGGCTTGTTGGTAATAAAAGCTATTGTAGGCAATTTGGTCATTATTTTATTCTAATTATTTTATTTTTTAAAATTTTTTTTATAACTTTTTGAAAAAGACAAAATGTTAAAACGAGAATTGTAACAAATAAGAATTAGTGGTAAATGGTGGTTATAATACTGCTTTGTTCACTTTAAAACCTCTCTTGTAATAGGTTAGTGTGGCTAAATTATTGGTCATTACAATTGTGATTTCGAGATTATACTTTAAAATACGATAAACGTTTTATAACGAGCAAAGACAAAGATTTTTACGTTTTATTTCCACGCATCTTAAGTACCATATAAAATATAAATACATCGCAATTTGTACATCTACCTATACGTATATATCCGTAAAGAGACACCACTATATCAAAATTGCAGTTACGCATATGTAACGTATAGTTCTCCTTATGTGCTGTTGATAAAAACCCTTCTATAGTTAACAATATAACTATTCATGCAACAATAAATAATGTCCTGTGAAAATATTCTCCGCACGTGGTTGTTAATGTTTTTCAGTAAATGTTTTTGAATATAACCTAGTGGGTACATAATAACTGTTTACAGCGTTGAAATTTGCAAAGATATTTCAATCATTAATATATAAGCTATATTGTATATGTATTTCTTAATTTAAAGTGTGTAGTGATTATGGAATAGTACTTATTTTTTGCAAGAAGAAACTAAAATATTTATAAAGTTATCACAATATTAATAGTACAATATAAATAATAAGTACCTATCAGAAAGGATTCTACATAGCTCATTTTTTGAATTTTTCAATATAGATTTGATATACCGTACAGTAAACAATTTAATCTAAAACCACCGGGAAAAATTCTAAAAGTAGAGAACTTTTACTTTAAATTAAAACAATTCATGATTTTATTTTAGTTAATTATTTAATTTTTTTGTTTTAATTTTACATTTTTAATCTTTATAGTCCTTTTTTTAGAGCCTAAATGTTAAAGCTACGTGTAGTCGGAGGGAAAAGTCTTATTGGGGAAAATGTAAACTACGAAATAAGATAATGGATACTTTTTTGTAAAACCCGTTTCATTGGAAAATTTATGTAATTTGCAAGTGAAAATTTTGTTTCCGGGCCCGATAGTGACCGAACCGTTGGTCGTAGCACTAATGTGAATTTTGTCAGATCTGAGCAATTTGTCTAATATACAAAACAAAACGGGTGGTTTAAACTACCGAGCATTTTATTTTTCAGGAACAGTCTGTAGCTCTAGTAGAAGACACATTCTTACACGACTCTCTAAATCCTCTTGCAGGAGATTTCCACGACTGCGTTATATCTCTGTCCAATGCAATGTTTTGTAGAGCCTGATGGCCTAGGGCATTCAAACATTGGCTTGCTTTTCACTGGACAAATAATTACAGTTGCTTTTTGGCGCTTCCGAGAACAACTATACCCGTTTGATCTTATCCAGTGAACAAAGTTTATGTCTTGGTCGATGACAGTAGCAATCTGGCACAGCTATTACAATGTGAGTACCATTCAGAAACGCTCGAATGAATGGCTGTATCTTATCAGCGCGGAGGAGGCCGAGGCAATTATCACGGCTGATTACAGAAGGACCTGACTTTGGACCCTGCCTCCCCCCTCTTGATGCCCCTTCAACAGCACTGATGCCTTTAGATGGACTTTTCCTATTTTGTACATTTATTTGTTTTATTTCATAACAGTTCGTAAAGAAATTGCTAGTAATGTGTTATGTTGTTCTGCAGGTGGACTTTTTGATCCTTAAAACACACCACTCCTTAATTTTGCTTTTCTCCTCTTTTAATATTTCCTTTAAACTATTTGTAGTATTTACGCTGATAAATTTCAATACCGTATTATGTGGATTGTGTGTGTGTGTGTGTGTAGATGTTATAATATAATAATTAATTAATTACCAGATTCAGTTCGTCCAAAATCTCCAGGGAAGCAGCTCGAGCCTACGCACAGGCTTTTCCGCCCATGTAGGCTCATTTCCTAGGCCACTTTAAATTTGATGTGTATAATATTTTTATGTATAATGTTGTTATGTAAACATTCAACTAGTATAGTAACAAGACAATATAAATTTAATAGTAAATTTGCACACATGTAAATATTTTTTGGAAATAAAACTATGATTCAATTCCATTCAATTCCTCATTAGCCTCGTTCTTGTTGTTAAATGGCGGTCGTTACGATCACCAAGACACTGTCCTGTCATCGTGATGGTAGTATCAACTGGTTAGTTATTTTTAGACGCTCTCACGACGCGTAACCTGTAGGTATTCCTAGAATAATCTTTATGTTCACGATCGTTGAAGGTTCGGCGTTACTTTTCAGTCGACGTCAGTATCTTCTGATGCTGGCATAGTCGACGACCGGTCACAAGAGCCAAGGACAGACAACCGAACTTCGCACTGACTATTTTATGTATGGCCAATTGTACATCCTGCTAAGTAGAGTTCGATATAGTTTGTAGAGTTGTGCTCGTCTGCCCTGACAGGGTCTCCGATCATGAAGCTAACGGGAAAAGCATCGTGAACGGCGAACTTCAATAAACCTGATTTACATTGGCAGTAAAGTTGGAGGCCTACCAAACCAAAACTCCCCGTTGTGATTCACTCTAACTTGGGGGCCTGCGCAAAGAAAAATTCCCGATGTTATCCACATAGCAGTAGGTTAGGGGACCTTCTAAAACAAAACTTCCTGTTGATACAATTTTGTAAATATATAAATATACATATATATTCTCCACATTTGCCGGCCTTGTTATAGCAACCAATACGCGGGTACAAACTAGAAAATAGTTATGTCTCATTATAAGCAATATTTTATAAGTAAGTAGTTTTCGAAAACTATATTAACTATTAATTGCTCTAAATATATTAAAATATTTACCGACCTCTCCGTAATGAGGACAAATATATCATGCTAACGTAACAAGCATTGTTCAACCAATATACGCAATCCACAGATTTACATCCAATTATTGTTTTTGGTTGGACCTATATGTTTTCATCTATTACACATATATGTAACCTTAGGAGAGACTTCATAAATCGGCTATTATTTCTTTACTTACCTCTAATTAAGTTATTATATGATAATACTTTTGCCTATGGAGAGATCCAAAATTGCATGTTAAATCAAGATGTTTTTTTAAACATTCGACAGGGAAATAGAATTATATCACAAAACTTCCATCTTTACATGCCAATAAATAAATCACCAGCTGACCAACGAGTAAATACTAGCGTTTTTCCACTGATAGTAATTAATAATACATAGTAAACTATGTCATGTGTTTGTCAACAATTGCATACATGTTTTTCGTCAGGAAAATCTCATTATAAGTGATGCTATATATGTGTGTAAAAGAAGGTATGATATTTCCTTTTAAAGAATAATTAATGTAACATATTTAAAATTATTGATATAAAACAATCTGTAGCATAAATTTAGACTGGATTTTATATAATATTACATTTTTTATATGAAAAGATTTTATTTAAAAAGAAAACACTCACACGAAGGCTTAAAAATTCAAGCGTTCTATTTCACAACTGCATGTGTACGGTTAGTTATTTTTTCATTATTATTCACACCAAACTTCCCATACCAAATGCTTTATTTTAAGAATGCCTGCATTACATGATTCACCATGTGTTACATAAATGAAAACAACATGCCTCGTAGTCTCTGTAACTCGCTAAACACAAACGAATAAAATGAGTGTGGTATGTGAGTGAATGAACATTACTCCAACGCGTTGAACCATTTATCATCATTACATAGCGAAAACTTTACATTTATTGTTGCGTGGTTCCTTTCAACTCAAATATATTGTTGGTTCATGAGTTCTCTGAAAATAAACGAAGCTACGTTACTAATATTTAAATTTTAAATAAAAGACTCAATCTTGGCTATATCTTAGATATGAAAGAATTAATCATTTTGTAAAACTGAATGTTCTGTATTAAAGTCTCTGTAATAATATGTCTTATAAATTATCTTATATGATCTATTATGAATTTTAATATCCTATGTATTCTACAATTATATATAATGTATTTACATATATTAAAATATATATGTTTTTCCTTAAAAAGATATTTATAAATCAATTTATTATAAGCAAATGTCTGTTGAAAAATAAAATATTAGACTATGATTACGGTAACAAAAAATCATAATACTAGCATAGATCGATTGTGCTTGCTTTTATAAATGTTTTACTGTGTTGTGCTTCTTGTGGGAACGAAATATTCACATTTTAAATGGGTTTTGATAAAGAATTATCTAAATTCTTCCATATGAAGGTGTTAGTTGATGATTATTTTCAGGTTTAAAAATTATTTTCGATCCTGCAAAATATTTTTCTTGAAGCAAATAATTTGAAAACAAAAATGGATACACATATATTAATGCGTCTAAAATTAAAGTCTGTCATTCGTAAAAGACTAACATACGTTTAAAACTATTCTTCAGAAAATTATTTCTTAACATGATATATGCAACGATGGCAATAATTTACTGAAAGTCTAAACATTTGGGGGTTTAAGAACATGTACATATATTTCTTATCTCTTACTATAATATCAAAAAAATGTTTGTTCTGGAAAAATTTAAACTTCTCTGTATATACTCTATGAAAATATCGCTTTCCCGATTGTAATGCAAATGATAATACACGTGTAAAGGTATGCGATACATATTTTATGTTCCTTTTATAATTCTTATTTTCAAAAGGATTAATAAAAAGAAAACCAATAACAAGTGTAAAAAAGTATTTTGTGTCACCACTCATAGATGCGTGTCAGTTCAACACAGTTTCTCTAGAGCCTGAACCATACTCGCAATTGTATTATTATTATTATTCTAATTAAATTGATTTTTAATATTCAGGAAATGTTGGTATGAAATACAACTCGTTTATGACATAGGTTTACTTTTAAGTTTAACGGTGACCTTCCGCTAACGTATTCATGGTCAAATCCTTAAATGTAGGAAGAAAGTCCTCTTGCATAATAGTCGGTCAGTATCTGCGCGCATATTGTATGTGCATTTAATTATTTGCCCTGGTCATACTTATATGTTGTAATTTCAAAAATACATACTTATGTTGTCTACATTATTTCCGTCCCTGGAACCAAAAATGTGTTGGTTTTCGGAGATTATTAGAGTAGTTTTATGAATAATACTTTATCTACTTTGGAAATTTTCTGAAATGTATACTACCAAACCTCAAATATAGTTTCATAGTTTTAAATGGATATCGATAATTATAATTGAGTAGTGTGGTACCTAAACCATGAAAACTACACTGTAAAGTAAACTTTCACTTAACTACTAGATGGGGATAATCATATACAATTTTAAGGTTGTTGTTTACTGAACTTAAGCTGATTACTAGCTACTCCAGTCTACTCGGAGTTCTAGCTTTGTTAGAGATTGATCAGCTGAGGTTACACAACCTGGTGATTATCATGCAAATTACCGAGTCATTATGAAACAATATAGGATCAAAGTTACAGGGTATTGATTACATCGAAGAACGCTTATAATAATAAAATGGATCAAGGTAGCAGATATTGATATTATTTAATAATCTATTGGTAAGTCAATGGTTGGGATGATTTGAGTCATTTACTCATGATTACATCTTCTTTGAAACTTCTGACATGTGTTAAGGTTAGATTGTGACCATGAATCTATGATATTCTAGTACGGTGTCTGCGTGCGCTTTTTGTTTAATTGAAATGGCAACGTAATCTGTAACTGTGACTTTCTGATGAAATAACACGTTCATAAAGGCTTTAATAAAGTTGAATGAAAAATTCCTAGTCGTCATGACTTCTTAAATCACTCAGAATCTCTTGAACAATTACAAAACGCATTTCAGTGTTACTCAAGTACGTTTGTCTTTGACCTGCGTTCATTGTTACTTGTTGCAAACGAACTAAATTATTCTGTTGACTAGTTTTTATTTTGCTATCTATATAAAGGAAAGTCAGGAACAATCAAAAGCTATATTTTATTATCAATAGTTATCAAGCTTAATTTAAATAACATTCAATTCAATTATCTTATTTATGGCAATTCGCTTTTTAAAGGAATTTATATGATATAACCATGACTTTGTCAAAGTAATCATTCCCAATGCTATTCTTCAATTGGTTGCAAAAATTTATCTTCTTCAATAAATCAAGAAAAATCGGTTATAACTAATGTAAATACTATTTTTAGAGAAATAACAGCCACAACGTTCTATCTTAGAAATCACGAAGTTGAATAAAATGTGTAGATATGAGTGTTGATGGTTTACTATCAAGTTAAACTGTGAATTAAGATATGCCATAATTTTACACACGGATGAAAGTCCCGGATTATTTCCCTAGATTCAAAGACTTCTTAGGCATTAAGGTATCATCGGATAATTCAATTACATACTTACATAAAAATACGATAAACTATGGAAAGGAGTTAAAGTTCACTAAAATATTGATTAATTTCCTAGTCATTTTGAGATCTTAAAACTAGTAAAAAAGCCCTTGAAAATATCTAACCAAGAAATTAGTTAGCCCCATTAAAGTTTATTGACATATAAATTGTATTTTATATTTTAGATCATCTATTACGTAAATTATAAAAACCTTAAACCTTCTTTATATAACTTAATTGTATAACCTTATAATGTAGCCCGACAATATATAATACTTACATTTTACATAAAATAATGTTGTAAATTAAGTTTCAATTCATTTCAATGTAAACAGAAGATATCTATTCTACATTGGAGACATTAAACACTCAATTGGCTAGCTAACATTAATATTGATACAAGCAATACCATCGGTTTCCATTACGCTAATTAATCACAACTGGATCATTTTCCCTCCAACATTTACTTTATTCTCTCTTGACACTGCAGAATATTAACGTTTATATATGTATATATATATATATAAACGTTATTATTCTGCAGTGTCAAGAGAGAAGAAGGTAAATGTTGGAGGGAAAATGATACACATATACATATAATATGTTTACAGGATTATAAAGATAACTTATTAAATTTTTTCTAATTTTACAGGAGAGGCTCATCCCCTTTTTAAAACTTATTCTGTGCTAGCCTACGAGGGTCTTATAAAACAAAATTAGGACGAGAGTCAATAGAATACATGGTGGATAGTACTGCTATTGCAACGGTCGCAGACCGTAGATCTGAACCTACTCTATGTGAAATCCAGATCTAAAGTCTGACGTATAACCAATAACGACTATTAGCACTACCGAATTAATTTAATCATAATATTATAATTCTTATAATGTTATTTATTTATTATGGAGTCTTCTGAACATAACCAACTCAGCTAAATGAAGTTAAAAAGGTGTCATAAGGATCACTGTAGATTTAAACGAATTTTTCATCCGCATAATGTACACATTTGACAAAATATTTTTTATGTATGGTAAGATTCTTAAACGGCAGTTGTTATTGCCAATATGTGTTTCGTAAGTCATAAGAAGAATCCCTTAAATAATTAAAAGTTTCTTTTATACATTCGATTAGCAATAATTCAGAGGGTGGTCTCAATATTTAGATTTTTGATTGGTCCAATATTTAAAAAATATATACGAATTGCAACGCCTTAACATTTTTCCATTATTTATTAGGGATAACTGACCTATAGATAATCAGTAAGTGTTTTTCACGGAATCATCATCAAGGCAGTGAGCTGTATAAAAACAATTTATCTGTGTAATCGCTTACTCGTTTATTCAAACTTTATGTACTATAGTAGATTTTAATGACGTTATTATTTAAATTCCCATTTATGTTCACTGATAATAGTGTGTGTATTTACTAAAAGCAACGAAACCTATAACACCGACATTTTTTCTCTATTATAAGCAATAAAACTAAGCAAATAAACTTTATGAAATCTAAAGACAAGCCCAATATGATTAATTATGGAAATCAGTGCAAAACCAAAAGATAACTCACGTTAACATATCAACATTTTCTCATTTACATTAAAAACCTAGAAATGAAAAAAAAAACTATCCTTAAACTTGAGATTTTAAAAAACCTTAAATGCTTCACTGTCAGTTCATACAGATAAGAGACAGCTATTTCGTATCGTAACATCACTATGTATTTTAAAATTCAATGTTTTATCTTATCGGAAGTTATCAGGTTAACCCTGTTATTCTTGTAATAAATACATATGTAAAACACAAATTGACAGCACAGTAATTATATTCACAATTATAAATATTTTTACACGGAGTTAACTTCATAAAGAGTTGGTGGATGCCTAGCATCGAGACAGTATGGAAGTCTTCGCAATCATACAACAAATTATTGCCTTCTTGTTCATTACACGCGCAATTGTCTCTAACATAGTTTATTGATCTAAGATTAAAAATGGACTCACCAGTTGGCTGGTTTTCTGTTAGTCAGCCCTAGTTGCACAGTATAGATTGCAAGTTGTTCACCCGTGACCTAGTTGACATTGACAGCTCCTTGGCACGCTTTCATGAACATGTACGTACAGGAAAGGTAGCTTCCTAATGTGTTTTAGACTTCCGTAGCGGCATTTATACTGTCACAATTTACAGTAACAGTGCAAAGTTTCTCCGTGAAGAATTCTTCTTGCAAAAATTTTAAATCAACACAGTTTCACGTTTAAAGTTGATGTTCTTAAAGATTGCTAAATAATAATATATGGCGTAAATCATAATTTTTTTATTAATTAGCTTTGTGTATAACCCCTAATAAAAAGTGCATGTTTTAATTTTTAAAATAATCTCAGATACGGATTGGAAAATGTGGAACCCATACACTATTACGATAGTTCCCCCTTCCTCCCAAACTGTGACAGCTGTATCACCCCTCCCTCTTAGCCAACAATGGTACAATTGTCTACCAGAAGATATGTCATAAACCTCAAAAATCTGGTACCATTTAATGTTGTGCACTATTTAGCATCAAACGAGGAAGTGGGTATGGTAGTTATGAGAACTGTTATGAAGTTCTGTTGTTACAGAATGTTATTATAGCCATTTTTCTAAATTATGACCTTGGGTTAATAAAGTAAACGAGAATTAGTTTCAGTATCGGACAGATATGGCTATTTCAGAAGTTTTATACTTGGAAAAATGTTTCACAAACTGGAAATTAGTGGTGGCGTTCGTAAAAATCTTTTAACTCATTAGGAATTGCCGAAACTTAAAAAATTATAGTATATTGCAACATTTAAACAGAGCACTTTTGGTGAAAACGAATTGTTCGCTTCGTTCGTCTGCTAATGATACTCTATTCCAAATATTCAATTAATTAGGGCATTTACGACCATTTCTGAGTTTAGCTAATATTTTAGTAAATCCATGTAACGTTAATGTAATTGATTCTATCTTTATATTAGGATACTAATTAAACTCCATTTATATTTAACAGTTAAAAAACTCCTGAGTATGTTTTTAGACTACCATTGTAACGGCTATTTTTAATGTAGTTTTATAGTTATATGTAAAATGGAATATTTCATATAGTAGCAATTTGTATCATTAACATGTATTTAATGTTATTATATACTGCATTTTCTTTCGAAGAAATTTAATCAAAGCTGTCAACAAACAATTGTATTTCCCTGAGAGGAAGAACATTATTTTGATTATCGTGGCATTATATTTAGCATTTTAGAGTTATGAATTATATTTGTATCACGTTAAATAATACGAACTTACATAGCTTAAGTTGTTACTATACTATGTTATTATTATTATATTTTATATACACTGCATGTTGTTTACATTATCATGACGCGGAGGGATTATGTGTATATATATATCATAATTATGTGCGTAAATACATGGCTATTCTAAAATAGCCACCCCCCCACAATCTTAAACAATCTCAGGGAAATACTTAAACATAAACAAATAAAGATATGTGTTTATAAAATATCCAGAAGTTTCAAAACTAAAACTTAAACTCATATGAAAATTAAAACTGCATACTGCGCATGTCTATCTGTCCGGAGAACTGGTATCGGCTGACCTATATAATCGTGAATGTTTGGTAACCTTCCTGAGGCAAGTTACCTGCCTGATGTAAGCTCTGTTATTTGTTCTCAGAAATTCACTACACTACTGTATTTCTGTTTCATGCTGGTCAGAAAGTGAGGTCCTGTTCATAACATATTACAATGCAGACTCATGCCAGTCTCGCCAAGTTGTACTCATCGCGAAGACATTTGGCTAAAACTTTAAATATTTCAAATTTGAACAGTATTTTGCCTCTAAATATGGGACATTGACTTTCCTGGTACCTAGTTATTTCTAACTAAATATCAAATATTTATAATTCTATTTCCTTCTTGATTCTTTGTCAAGTCGAGTATTTTCATATGCAATAGCAGTTTATAATTTTCGTTTATAGTTCAAAATTGTTTGGAAGTCAATGTGAAGGATCTTTTGTGTTTTTTTATTATACTCAAGAATACTGTCTCAACAATGATCCAAAAATGTCTTTGTCTCCATGGTCTTCTCTATGCCAGGATACAGAGCGACCCCCTCACCTTCTCTCTTCACTCAGAGTAGTTACCCTTAGAAGCGGTATCAACAAATATATTTCTTGCGAACCGTGAAACAAGGTACTTTTCATCACTATTTTCACGAGATTTATATTTTAAGATTGGTTTTGGGCTGCTCATCACAACTTGTTAAAAAAAAACTGTTTATATATAAACTGCAGTCAGCTTAAAGTTGTACTCATACAGCAGCATCTAAAAAGAACGGATAGATGTTTTAAATTAAACATATATCGACTGATTTACTTAATATCTGACTTAAAAAGAAACTTTGATTTAAAAGAACCAGTTATACATCAAAATTTAGAATTTTGGGACATGTACTGTGTATAATGTTCATTGTTTGAATAATATATATAAGGATCAACGTTTTATTAATATTTAAATTTGATTTAAAACTTATGTGAATAAGTCGAAAATCGTTTCGCATTATCCCAAAAAGAGAGCTTTTGTAATTCCCACTTAAATGTATGGATGGAAATAGACCTTTGGACAGTGTCCAAAACTGTAATGGATCAATATTGAAAGCTCTCAATGTAATTTTACATGACCCAGTAACATTGACCAATATGAGAAATATAATTAGACTGAAAATTGATCCCTAGGGTACACAGCAGATCAACCGCATTGAATTTGAAAGCAATTTGAGACTTGGAAAAATTGAGTTCTGTCGTTTCCAAATCATCTAAACCACTAGTATGGCTAGCTTCGGATACCGTGTGATTCCTGTTTTGTGGTATACACAGTCGAATGCATTTTTTAAGTCGAGAGCGCACCTAAATAGGTATTTCGAATTTTTAATCCCACGACAACCAAGTCGACTAGACTCAAAAAGGCGTCTATAGCATATACCTTTGCTGAACCCAAAATATTCATCTGAACGTTAGTTGTGTTTATCCAAATACTGCAATATTTTTGTCAATCATTGTTTTTCAAAAATGGGGCTAAAAACTGTAAAACAGAGACAGGCCTGTAGTTGTTTGTCGAAAAGAGTTAACCTTTTTGCAAATGGGTCTAAAATTTTCAACGGTATATGTTACAGAAATAGAACACTACGTTGTAAGGATTGAAATCCAATCTTGCCAATAACTTTAGACATGCAAACAATTAAATCTTAATTGTTTGGGCGCTTACCCTCTACCCCTCCCCTTCACGACTAACACCTTCTTTGTTTCAGATGACGCGTCGTGTTAGTACTGAACATTCCAATGGTGTGCCTCCTACCTTGGTCACGGTTGTGTAGTGCTCTGCGTTCTGTGACATACCTATGTTATTCTCACCAGTCAGGCCGCTGCTGTAGTAACAGGCATGTATGAGCTTGTTTAATAACGTGCAAAATACTACCGCCACACCTTTTAGGTTTTTATTTGTTTTAAATGCCCTAAGAAATTTTGCACATGAAGGTAGACTTCAATCCTCGAAACGTTATCTTCTATATTCGTAAATATAACAATAGCTAAAAATATTACTATTCTTTCAATAATTATTGTGTATCATAAAGATGTCTATACGTGATTTAATGATGACTGTATAGTTATGTTACTTTAGGCTTGTTTCTAATATATCATTTACTAATTTCAAATAAGTTAAAGATTATATACATAATATTGCGTTTTTACTTATTGCAATAAAGGCTCAGAAATATAATACAGCCTTATTATACTAAGAGTATACTAAATGTTTCATATTGTAACTCATTATATAATCATTAATAGAATATATAAATTATGCTTTAAAGTTTATAGTATAACGTTACATGAAAAGTTTGTTTTTATTTATGTTTTGTATATAATTAATGTGTGAGTTTATTAATCAAGTAAAATATTTTATTGCTACTATCTTGTAATAAGCTACATCATATTCAAATTAACGCGTCCAAATTTTATATAATTTAAGAAATAAATCGTGATTTAGTTTATATACATATTGATTAGTAGATAATGTACATACTTCCACAATGGCTAACATTAAACTACATAGTTTAATGTCTAATACATTATTAATTTCATTTCGTATATATGATGTGTAATGTAGGAACGAAACATTTATAAGCCTTGGACATGCATGATGACATCATTCAATTGGACTGGTCACGGATGATGAATCCAGGATACCTAGAACTGAGAACAATCATCTATCATGTAGGCAGACGTGCTACCTTATTAAATAATTTGACGTATAATAATGTTGAAACATTTCTATATTGTAACCTTTTTTTCTACAATTCTTATAAAACTTTAAAAGAAAATTGTATTGCAGTCAATACATAATTTCCATTTTTTCCGAAGAATGGTTGCTTCCACAAAATTAACCTCAAAATAATTTATAAAAGAAAAGGTGAATATATCTCACTTTAGCCTGGATGAGCGTGGAGGGAGAGACATCTGGAGCAGCATGTATCCTATTTACAAAGTTTATCTAGTGGAAGACGCCCATAAACGAGTACCCTCCCAAGTTAACCTAAATTCCAGCGTGTGGTGAATCTTGGTATTGAAAACACACTCACATTTTAATAACTTCCAGTCATTTTTCAAGTGGAGCTTTTCTCTATAACTATTTTTTACCATCACCCAAATACGTTTTTTATGAAGTAAAACAATAATGAGAGTTTTTAAATATTGTTGTTCATTCTATTATGTATTATTGTGTGGACACGGGAATTAACTAATACATATTCGCCAAATTTCTAATAAAACTACGAAATAGTTTAGTTTCTGCTCAAAACTTTCTGTTAAAACAATTTTGGATACGAATGCGTTTCCTAACATTCAGAAAAAGCAAAATTTACATTTTTGTTAATTTTCTGAACGTAAAGGTACTTGTATAATTGTAACGTATTAAACGGAAAAATACAGCACTATTGCAAAATTTATTTCTAAATTCCTAGAACAGCATGTTTGTATTTTTTGTAATAATTCAACCGGATAGGGCATAAATATACAACTGTTAATGTAACTACAAAGTAATTCTTCACTTAATCGAACTATAGAAAGAGTTGCATTTGGAGCTTGATGTTTACCATGAATATAAATAATCTCTAGACTTGCCTTCTATTTCACGGCTTCGGAGTATCAAGTTCTTTTATAATATATTGAAGGATAATCTAATATCTCTCTCCTACTTTAACCTTGAAGATTTAAAAAGAAGCCGATCAGTAAAAAGTCTGGGTTCTAAGCCTTTTAAAGTTTATAACGTCAGAATAAATTTTAAACGTAGCTAACACTTTAACTTTGAAGCTAAATTTGAGGCAGGTTATAAACTTTTGTTAGTAAAAATGTTGAGTTCAGCTCCATTTCACGTTCTACCTAGTAATACTATTTCTATTATTTAGGTAAATGTGATAGATGATGCAAAATGGCTGATAAAAATCGTATAGAAACAATAAAGGATACTTTTTATAGGATAAGTCTAACAACGTTATTCTTAGCGCCCATGAAAAACTAAATTGATTTAGTTGTGCAAATATCCTCATTGCGTTATGATCTGAGCTATGAGAGAGAAACCGGAGAACTAATTACAAGTAACGAGTAAGCACCGCTTCCCACGTAATTGGTCAATTCAAATCGAGGCGGTTTCCTTTTTACGTGGAGTAGCCAGCATTTTATTGATTGCCCATTTTGTAAAGTACTATAAGTATATTATAGCATAAAAAATTTACTTAGATCATAACCATTTAAGGATTTGTGGATATTTGTTTAATCTAATGGTTATGTTACAGTAAAAGAAGAATGAACAGATTTTAACAAAACATATATTTGAGTTTTATGTTATGATGGTTAAATAGGATATTCAATAACAACTTCTGATGTGAGCTTCAAAATTAAAGAACACTGCCTAAAGTGGACTGAGACAAAATTCCATAGATAAGTATCGGAATTTCTTCTCATTGAACACTTCGCGGTTAAAGTATTATTTTAGTAACAATTATAAACTGCAAATCGATTTCTCTTTACACATAATAACATAATACAGATTTATTTTAGTTAGTTATATGAAAAGTTGTATTATTTAGAATACCTCAATAATACCACCGCTTTAACCTTCGTGGGGGATTCAATGCGAGTAGCCAAATTGTGCTGCTCTCACATCAGTAATATTATTAACTTTCAATTATTGCATTTCATATGTAAAAATCATTTCTTCATTTTACTAAATTGCTATTCTTAAAAATAGATAGTTTTTTTAACACGTTAACACGTATTAAATGTTATATTTATACAGCTGAGTTTCTACTTTAAATGCAAAGAGGAGAAAGTACCCTTGTATATGTATAATACATTTGTAATTAAAATAATGTAAAGAAAAAATTGTGGTAGTGTTATTGGTAAAATATTATAAATTAATTTGTATACATAAGTAACAATAGCATATAACAACAGTTGAATACGCCGTGCTAATGAAGTAAATAAACTTCATTTTTTGGTGCTAATATTTTATTAGCATGAATAATCTGTTTAATTATCTTATTCACCTTAAACGTTATTAATAAAAGCTACACAAAATTAGATCGTGTACGTGTATGGAGTTACAATATTAGGATACGTAAACAATTCTTGTAATGGGATGTTTTAAAATCTAGCTTTGCACACAGCTTTTAAGGATCTTTTGCCTTCAAAGGACTCAGCACAATCAAGTAATACTGAACCTCAATACTTACAGCAGTAAAACTTGGAGAAGAGATCTTGAATCTAGTTTATGCTTACTTTTGATATGCTTTGGAAGACAGACTAAGAATATTCACAGTCCATCTAATAGCAGCAAAATGTGTAAAATTTTAAATCTGTAGCTCAACCGTTCTCCAGATATCTTATGGGAAGCAGCCTACTTTAACACTCAACCAATTCCAAGACGGACGGGCACTATCATCGAACTCATTTAGCCTATACAAAAAAGTATCATCGTGCAAACATTTAAGATATATATTTAAGGTAGGAAAACAGGCAGAATAGAAAATTTAATTAATTTTAAATTAATTAAAAAAAATAGTATTAATTATATACTAAACATCAATATATACATATTAAATCGTCCAAATATATTCCCCATACGATGTGTGATCATGTGTGATATGTATATCGCACAGAAATATACTTCCACATTTTGAGTGATAACACGAAATAGATCATTTACAAATTAAGGCAATATCTCTATACAAAAGGGGTGCAGGAAATTATAGCTGAGTTAAGTATTTAAATGTCCAATTCAGGAAATCTAAATTTTTATGGAATTTTCAACAATCATTACCATTAATAGCACACGAGACGTTTTAAGACCAACATTATGAATAGATTTGGATGGAATTATTTTATGTAATGATTGGCATAGATAAAAACTGAGCTGCGTGCTATGCAAGTAAAATAACTGAATATCAATCTTTCCCAATCATTGAGTAAAACTTGTTACATTTTTATCTATCATCTTAAATGTATAACTAACATTTAGGGTATGTTCCTGAGCATTAAGCCTTGTAGTCTGTATAGATTATATTTGTAAAAGTTAGTACAAACAGTAAATATTATATAAATTATCCTATATACATTATACCTTAAGTGCCTATTTAAATTGTGTTGATCCTAGTAAATAATCAACCTCAATTTATTTACTAGACAACCATGGGAAATCGGTTTTAATATCCTGAAACTACTCGGCATTGATTCCTAGAATGGAAGATTACACAGTGCAAAATCTCAAATTTCAATATCACATATCTCCACTTAGTCTTATAGCAAATAAGACGAGTTAAGGCACTTTATTCACCAGGTACTCGCAGGAGAGTCGGATAAGTTAGAAAACCACGATTCTCAGAATATTTCAGTAGTACAAATCTGAAACTTTAAAGTATTTAGCCCTTTTAAGTTAATACTATGTAAACGTCCTTATACAATATATTAAAATGGACAGATTATAATGTTGAGAAACTGTTGAAGTTGAAATAGCGCTGCTTCCAGATGCCTACCACGTGGTAAAAAGTTTTCTCATTTTAGTTTGCTGTTATTTGTCAAGTTGTGAATGTTCATTCGTTCTTCTTGAGATATTTTACTTATTTATATGGTTAGATTTAGTTAAAATTTGTATCATATAGCAGTATTTAGTGGTAACTGTGTACTACTTAATTAATATTTGCTTATAATCAACAGACATTATTATTCCAAAATGGTTAATGTAAAATTATTTTTTTTAATTCCTGGATTACCTTACTTTTTAATGTTCACTTCATAGACTGATATGACTGATATTTAGTTTTATGCATAGTTTATTAATATGATCAGGAGATACCAAGGATATGTCGTGAAACATTATAATAATACATCCAAATATTATTAGAAAGGTGTTGACACCTTACATTGTACAGTTAGTTGACTATCACTGTATAACTAAAGAAATAATAGAAATAGGGAAAAGAGAAACTACAACAGGTTTTACTACCTACAAAAGCATGAACTAACCTATATTTTTCACGTTGATACAACCAAGGCAATTTCTCAGAATACACTTTATCTCTTCAACTAGAACTAACTTATATTATGACTGGTTAATGATGATAGTAGTTGTGTATTCAAAGTTCCCATGCCTAATTATGTGCTACTATCTTGTATTAATTAAATAAATTCTTTTCATAAAACAGTTTCCTAATTAAAATACGACAGACGTTATTATATAACAGAAAGGAGATGTTTTAGTAAGTATATTGATTATACGATTGCTACTCGTGAAAGTATTTTGAGAAGTAACAAGATATCAGGGTGAGGCAATCTGATGAAGAATCATTAAACGAATACCATGTTTAAGTGTTTATGCACAAATATTCATGCAAAAATATTAAAAATACCTATTGTATATTTCTTTAACTATTAAACTATATATAATTATACTCAAGCATTTATATTCCGAATTTACAAAATATTGGTTTGTAACATTAATACAAGTATTTTTCTTTAATTTTCTATAATTTCTTTAAATATTTGCCTCTTAGATAGTTCTAACACTTTTTACTAACTTTCTATAAAACAAAATAATTTCTCTGTTTAATCAAGTTTGATTTTATATTTCATGTTTTTAGTAATTTCGATTACACCTCATTTAACTCGTGAATGAATATAAATACATGGATTTATCTGAACATTTTAAACATGAAGGTTTTATTGAAGACTCTTGGAGCAATAGGAAAAACTTATAAATATTAATAAATGTAAATAATACATATCATTTCCAAGTTATGTATTTTTCGTGCGAGGCCTTTCATAACCGAAGGTTTCCTCATAAGGCGACTCCACAAATAAATATTTCCATAATTTTTATTACAATTAAAATACTATATGGTGTAAATATGTAAATACAAAGATTTTGGAAATATTTCAGTCAGTATGAAAATTAGATATGTCTACGGTGTAATTTTTGAATAAATTAAGAAGGAAGAAGACTGAAACTTTCAATAGGGCCCTCTTCATTGTTTATGAGTGTTTCTTTATTTATGTTTATGTGTAGTGTTTCCCGAGCATTTAAGTTCATTGGTTTTGTTACTTCTTTTATTAATTTTTTATTGATGTTCTGTGTCCTGATTCGATGCAGTGCTTGGTTACAGCAGATTTTTCAATTCTTCCATATTTTGTGTGCGATAAATGCTCTTTAAATCGTGTTTTTATTGTTTTGGCAGTAGCAAACATTACTGCATATATAAATTATGAATTCTAAAATTACATTTCATTAGTCATTACGACTATCTTCAGTGACACAAGTGAAGTTTTGTGTTTCTATCATATAAATAAATCAGATGTAATGGTCCTTTTTGAATGTTTCAAGAATAACGTCTTGAAATTAAGACTTTATATACTTTTTCAACGTAACTTATTAATCCTATTATTGGTGAAGGAACTATTATCAATTGTAAATTATCAAAATATGTAAACTATTTCATAATAAAGTATAGTCCAGAAAACCCTGTCTGGTTTACAATACGTCTGGAAGGCCAAGCAGTTGTAAAGAATTTATATTATTATATTTTTTACCATTTAATTTAGTAAAAAACGTTTGCCAATGATGTACTACTGGGGTGTGGAAAATTGTGTATCTATATTATATGGGGGTTATATGGGTTTACACATGATATATATTAAAATATATTTTTAAAATACTCTAATACGTATAAGAGCGAATCATATTTTTAATATTTGGAAATATAAAATTATAAAACCCATCAAAGTTATTTTAAAATATATCGTTACCACATACGTATTTAAATAACTGTATGGGTTACAAAATATATTAGCAACTAACACAAAATGCTTTAATAAATTCAAAAATATTTTTTTCGATAGTATTTAGTACAATATAAAATATATTTTAATATTAAAGTTTCATGTATTGCTAATCATCGTGATTCGGAAGAAATTGTATTGTTGTCTTGTGGTTAATTATTCATATAAGCTGATTACATCATAGTCTACTTTCTGAAAATCTTAGTTTATTGTTGGTTGTTGCAGTAAGAAAAGATTGTGTTGGCAAAGTTTCGCAGAGTCGTCATATGTATTCAAATGAAAAGTAATATATATATATATATATATATATATATAAGTGTGTGTGCGTGTGTTTTGATTTCAATGTTCTTTGATTGATCAAAGAACCAAATTGAAATATAAGAAGTTAATGCATTCGTGAATTAGTATTAACTGTTCAACTATAGAAAATCCTACTAAATTGAGTTATTTATTATATTATAGGGCATACTGTGTGTTTTAGCTTTCATAAATTAAGACTTCTTCACACTGTTTCTTAAGGTTTAATATTATTATTGTCATAATCTTAGATAAACGTTAAATATCATCATAATAGTCCAGATATTTGTGTTAGGTGTTACCCATACCTAAAGCTAACTTATAAAACTTACTATGGGCACTGTCATTTGATATAATCATATTATGAACTACAAAAAAGGTAAGTTCACAAGAACTAACATTGTGTTGCTGGATCAGAATACTCTTCAGTAAACAACTTCTCTCTTCATAGCGTTCAAACCACTTAACTTTGGATCCCAGCTCACTACCTGAGTATAATTGTTTCTACACTACATGCCGTTGTATGTTTTGCAGGTAAATTTCTATTTATTGCTTCTCTCTCGAGAAAATTGGATTGTTCTTGTTTCACAAACTAATCAATCATATAAAGCCACCACCACCGTGCGCCATATAGCGTCATGATGCTTAATGCGGCCATGAAAGAGGCAACTCAATATCAGAAAGTCACAGCCTCAGACTCATTGCACAATATAAGGTATGACGTTAAACGGTCTTGGAGTTAGATTAAGAAAGCTAGTAACATAATCTGTTCGCCCTCGTTCAGTTATTTAAAAAAATACATGAATGTTATATTATAAACGATGGACAATGTCCGAAAAGTACTATTTCCATCATAATACTTCCATCGTCAAAACCAAGCTCAAACCAAAAATAATCGGTTCCTTATGCAAGTTCCAGAGTCAGAGCTACAGGTATTTGACTGCCTCAGAGAGTAATGTTCTCAATAACTGATGGTCTGATATACACCTTGACTGCTTAGGCAAATTGTTAGGAAGGAATATCATCATAAAATAATCTTATATACATATTTTATTGCTTTACAAGATGATATTAGGGTAATGTGGTTGTCAGAGTTGGTGATACGGATAGGTATCAGCGAGTGGGAAACTCTGATAGCAACATGCAAATTATCACATCAACCATTCGTTGAGAGAAGTTATTTATTAAAAATATGATCGTAATCCTCGAGGAAGTTCCATTGACTCGGAAATTTAGTGCCTCGGAGCCCAGTGTTCCCGGGTCTGACATAAGCCTTCACTAATGTTTTAATGAGGAATTTAAGGAAGCTATATCATGTTAAATGACCATATATATATATATATATATATATATATATATATATATCATTATATAAGATGAATATGTTATATAATGATATACGTAATGGTGTATTCAGTACTGGTGGGAACTCTGTATCAGTTGGTATCAATCTCGGACTCGTATCAAATGCATTTATTGTATATAAATTCTAAAAATAACTGTATTAACATTTTTAACCACTGGACTATATTTTTGTAAAAGCCAAAAAAGCGTAAGGCGTATAAATCTCTACGTAATATGTGAAAGGAAATAATGTAAACAACATTTTTATATGATCTAGTAAAAATAAATTTTAAGAATATTGGCTATTGCCTATTAGATTTACATTTAAATATACATTTCAAAACAGTATACCCTGTTTAATCACGATTAAAACGAGTTTACTATTAATAAACGCATTAGAAAATTCAAAGGTGCTTGGATACGTATTAAGTTAAATTCTTGAGATAAAATACAAGCCATTACAAAGTTATCTAAGTTACAAAAAATAAAATTAAAAACAATCACTAAGACGGAAATCCAATTTCAGTTAATAAAAGTGCAATTAAGCTGCCGTTATTAATTCTGAATCAAAAAGATTAAACCTTCAACCTCCTTTGCTACATTTATTATACCTAACAAATAATCACCTCTACTGTTTTTAAATTATATTTATTATATATTAGAATAAACTCTGGTTTTTGAATAATTATTTAAAGTGGTGATAGTGAGTTGTAATTACTGTTGTAGCAATGTATAACAATGCTTTAGTTTACTAAACCTTTTTGGTGTAACTAAGATTTGTAATCTATATTTTATCTTTCAACTTATTGAATTCCTAGAAAGATAGGATTCGACACTCGCGTGTCTTATGCAATCGGTACGCAAATGAAATATTTTTTATGATGATCAACCCCATATAAGGCTAAAAAGTGTTCCAGCCCTTAGAAGAACTATATTTTTGTATTTCCAACTTATCACTGGTCTAGAAAAATAAAATTTCACAAAAGGTGCCACGTTATCTATTTATAAAATCAAAAAGATTTTCATGAAGATCAAACATTTATAGGGGTTGAAATAGGATTGCAGCCCTATAAAAACAGTGTTCTGTTTTTAATTTCCCGAAGCATTACAAGATTTTAAGATTATAAGATTTTGTACTGTACATTATGCTCTCAAATGAAAGAGAAAATGTTGATCGTACATATCAATCACCCACAGCGTCTGAAATAGGATAGCAAGATAGCCTCTAGAATAACTATATTTTAAACTCCCTTAAATAATAAAAAATATACTTCCCTGAAGAACAACCAACCACCCATTGGGGTTGAAATGTGATTAAGTTATACATACAATGTATATTTTTGTTTCTCAAGTTTCAGGTGCCCTAAGTGATTAAATTTGACGCACGTGTGTCCAAGTGATAAAGACAGTATTCTTCAACCACCTAAATGGGTTTTAGATGTGCAAATACAGTATTTTGGTTATACCACTTCTCACTGTCCACACTCATTTTATTATACCCTCAAAGGATTATCAGGTATAATTGGTTTTTAATCACGATTTCATTTTCAAAAATATTTGTTGGAATTATTGATATCAAATATCCTATTATTAAAAAACTTACATAATATCTTAAGGCACATAATTTTAGAGTTAAAAGTGATGGTAATGAAATAAAAGTATTCAAATATAACGAACTACACAAATCGGTTTCGATTTAAAAACCTCGGGACATCAGTAAATTCAGCTCCAGGACACTTTACTTTGAAGGTTCAACAATGAGACATCAACTTTCCTCTTAGAAATTATAGAATTTCATTCAATGTCCTCCAATATCAGTCGACAAACTTTAAATTTTACACTAATATTTTGCTGTAATGTCTTCAGGGGCTTTATTACCTTAAAATATTATTTCATTTTATTTTTTGTTAATATTTAATTTTATAATGATATTGCGTTTTGAGGTAATTTTGGGTAAATATGATGTATAATAATGTTTTTAATGACTAAAACATAAGTATAATTTAAAAATTTATATTCCATGTCCTTTCTTCCATGTGAGTACTATTATTTTTTATAGAAAAACACAACTTAAGGTTACTTGGGAATTAATGTGTTGGGAATCATAGCATTTTGGTAACATTAAACATTGATTACCAGATAGATTTTCTGTGTAAGTCATATTATTTTATGTTGGTTATGTTTATAATGTGGTAACCATGTTTTAAAAGTGTTTTTGTAACATATTAGTTGTTTTTTCTGCGTACTGAACTTTTTTCCTTCTTTTATGTTTTACCATCCTTATATTCTCTCATATTCGTGGGGTTGGGTTTTAAAAATTAGAAGAGTCACATTTAAAAAATGTTAGTCACATGTATCGTCTACTATGATAACCCTGACTTGGGATAATCAAAATATGGACATAAAAGTACCTGCGCGAATGAATTAATCGGTAGGATCATCTTTGGAAGCTGTACAGCGTATGGTGTCCGGTTTATATACCCCAGGTAGGGTGTTAGGAAAAAGTAAAAGTTAACACAATTGCGTAACTGAAATCCGTAGGTTGTATTGAAATTGGTATATTTTTACTGCAAAATTATCAAAAGATAGAACGACTCACAGACTTTTACTAAAAGAAAGATTTTATGTTTGAGATACTGAGCGTGTTATGTTTGGTAATAAGAAATATCGCCAGAGCTGACAATCTATCATGCAAATGACAAGTCTGCTTCTGTCACAGACGCTTGTGTTGTGCACTGTTGTATGCGAGTATAACATGTGGAGCACCTCGTGGCTTCATAATTTGATACTATATTTGAACTTTAAATGCACTCCATTCTGAAACGCAAATTTATATGAACAATGTTACTTTTTAATATATAAATAGATAAAGCACCTCAAATCATTCATAGTTGTTGTACTTGTAGAAATAAAAGCTTGATACATGGTATACATGGGTGGCACAACACTGAACAAACTTCACATTTTCTTATTACTTTCATTAGTAAACGAATTAAAATAGATGCGTTTCTTCTTGTCACCCCAAATACATAAAATTAATCCTCAGAAAAAAATATGTTAAATGACGTGATAGTAATATCAGAGACTGAACAAACCGCAATCAGCACCGCTACGGCGAACACCTGGACTCTAATTTCCTCGCGGTGTCAGCTGTGGACGTGACGGTAGTATAATAGCTCGTGATGACGTCATTAGCTATTTTAGACAGAAACTCTGGTAAAGTCAAAGTTGTTAGTACACGCTGTGTTTACATTGATATTAGCCTGAAACAGGCTTCCCTGTTGATTGGTCTTCATCTTTAATTGCGTAACTTTCATTGTGATACAATGCTAAAATCTGTTGCAATTTAAAAAGTTCTGGGAGCTCGCAATCTAGCAATAAACGAAAGAAAAATAATACAGAACTGTTTCATATATATATATAAAATACAGAATGCATAAAATGTATTGAGCGACATCTGATAGTTAAAAAAGTAATCACTTAATTCAGTTACAATGAGAACAATTAGAGGACAAAAACGTCTATCAAAAGATTGTCAGTTGTATAACGTGACAGTTCAATGAATGAAGCATATACTTGTAAACTTACTAGATATTTGAAAATTTTTTGTAATAAAAAAAATATCTTTTCACACACAATTTTGAGCCTCTTGGGCTGTAAAATAATACTGTATATCATGAAATGCATTATTGCAGGCAATGAGTGTTGTTGTTTCCTTCAGCCATCTGCCAATAATACATATTTGTGAATGGTATCTAATCATTTTGACAGCGGTAAAGTACACAAATTTAAAAATGAAATAGAGCTTTCCAATATGCATTGAGATTTGTTTGGAAATAAAATATTAAGTACTAAATAAATATGTATATTATACAAGAAAGATATACGTAAAAAATTACGTTTATTACTTAAATTTGAAGGCTTAAATATTATAGTTTGAAAAAGTTACTAAATATTGTACAAAGACTGAAAGAAAGTAATTAGAAACTCTATGTTTTGGTTAATTGATTTCTTTTAACGGATATAGGAAAGGAAATGTCACAGCAGTAGACCAATTGTGTTGACAAAATTAACAGTGTAATATTTTACATACACCATTCTTACCAATTTACAAATTTTTTAAAATGTATCGTGATAATAACTTTTTTGTATATTCAAGGTTCAGCAGGGGCTTACAGCTGCTACTCATGGTCCTTAGTAACCGTATACTCTGCAGATGGCGGTAGATATCAGAGGAGAGGCCATGAATGACAAGTGGGTTGCAGAGAATGAGGTTAATCGAATACTTAAAACCTTTGCATCTTTATACAACGGTCTGGTCTTCATTTTACATAGTAAACTCATTCACTTGTTTATCTGAAACAACAATAATTAATAAAATATAAAGTTCCAGTGGGCACTGGAAAGATATTATATCACATTCCATAGTAGGGTATATCACATGAACAACTTAAAAAGTTTCTCATTTGTTAATAAGTTATTAACCCCTATTTAGTATATGACTTTTGACAACTCATACAAAAGTTATTGGATTGTTGGCAACTGAAAACAGTTACAAATAGTTAATCGATTGAGTTCACACTGCAACAGAAATAATAGCAGTTCATTTATTGAGATTTAATCACTTATATAATAGCTATTTATTTGTAGACCATCTTATATATTTATATAAATTATAAATATATATATATTATATTAAACTGTATAAATGGCAATAGCCTTATTTAATTTCAATAAACATTTAATCACAAAAAGTACTTGCTCCGCCGGGAGTCGAACCCGGATCTCTCACTTGCCGGGTGAATGTGCTACTATTACCCGGTGTTGAAGTACCAAACTGAATTGAAACGTTATTAACACTTTTAAATTATTATAATATTTTGGCATCATTGTAAAGACGATCAGCAAAAAGATGCTTTACAACGTATACCAATTAAATAGTCTGCTTAAACGTGCGATTTGAAGGAGATGTAGCTTTAGAGTAGTTGGCTATAGCTTGAAGACAAATCTATTAAGAAAATTACTTATAGAAAATAGGTATATCATCTGTCATATATATATATATATATATATATATATATATATATATATATATATAAACTGAATGATTAGTCAAACCTGTGTATGACCAGATACAAAGGGTTCAGACTCTGAGAGGCTATTACCAACTATGATATAAAAATCTATTGCTTTAACTTTCCGATTCAAAGGTTTTGCACTCGAACATTTACCTTAATAATAGAGTTACTGACTACATTAAATAGTTATTGCATTGTTCATAATTAACAGCTTGATCATAGCGGTGGAGTTATACACAATTGTGGGCTTAAAATGAACAGTTTATGTAACATTCTTTTCATCATCCTGTTTTGTCATGGACAAGTTTCCAATTCAGATGAGATATGCGAAAGTAGGTAGTTGTTTTCATCGTGGCTAAGTTAACTGATTTTTCTTCTCGCAAAAATTATTGTGTTCCTTATTGACAACCTACACAATTCCAATTGGATTATTAGCAGAACACAAACATAATTAGAAACCATTGCCGTGCTAATTGTTTACCTCAGTAGGTTGGTCTGCTTTGAACAAGTGTCTCCAAACTTCGTACACAGCTCTTGACCAACGTTGATGCTCTGAACTAATTTGAATTAATATTAAAGTTAGTAATTTTTCGTTTCTTGTTTGTTTATATTATATTACGCCTGCATTGTAAAGTTTTTCATTTTATTATTTGTATTTTAATAGTATTTGTACGTTATCCTTGTCTATTTTTCTCGTTTTTTCATGTATCATCATTCTAATTTTACTTTTATTATCATTAATAAAGTTTTTATTAAAACGGTGTTTTTGTTACATATTAAAGCATTTATTTTTCGCTACTACTACCATCCACACCCCCCACCCCCCACCCCCCCCCCCCCCCACCCCCCCCCCCCCCCACCCCCCCCCCCCCCCACCCCCCCCCCCCCCCACCCCCCCCCCCCCCCAATATATATACATAACTTATTTCCTATGTATCTCACGAAGCATTATACAACAGTTTTATTCAAATTATTCGCTTTTAAAACTTAATAAAAATGTTTGAGCCAATGGAACATTTATTTTTATGTACATCTATTACATTCCATAATATATCAGTTTTCTTGATCGTTTATTACCAAAATATTCTATCTGCGTGCAAAATTTATAGTTTTGATTTGCTAGTTAGAAAGATGATGGCGTACATACTGTATGTATGTCTATTACACAGTATCCACGATCCAGAATACAACGTTCATGGGCATCATCAAAAAACGTGACGGCAAAGAGGACTAACAAATTAAAAATCTAAATCCGAGGTTGAATAAATGTTATTTGGAAATTAGATTTTTAAATATTACTAATCTGACCTTAATGGTTAAATATTAAGCATTTCCTCAACGACCCTTAACAGGGCTATTATTGTTGGTGATAAGCCAATAACAAATACCATACATACACGGTTTATCAAAATAACTTATTACTGCGAGACTCGAATACGCCACAGGTTGAACATCGAATTATAAATTATCTCATTTATGTGTATTACCTTTGAATTTTTAATATAATGACATAAAAATAAATGTCAATCCCAACTAAACAAGATTGTCAGATTGTCAAAAAACCTCTCTCACTTTGGGTAGTGGTGTTATTAATAGGAAAGCCACAATTTTACATTGACAATCCATGTCTCGTATGGCTGGAAACTAATAAAGCAATTTGTTGTTCAGAATTAATTACAATTTGGCAAAAGGCCTACGCTTTGTATTGAGATACCCTGTATTTGAGCATGAAAGGAAGTTGTGAAATATGAGATAATCACAAAGGAGTTTGATACTCTTGGTCAGCCTACAGGGGGGATTTGTATTTATTAGGCAATACTATTAGTGCGCTTATAAAATATGTAGCATATTCAAAACTAAAAATATAGTTTTTCTGTAGCTTACTACTTGTGTAAAGTTATTCACAAATTTATTTTTACTCTAAGCAGGGTAGTGTTCGTAAATTTTACATTATTTTAGGGCCTTAAAGTTCAATGGCCCGTCTAAGCCTTTAAAAAAATATATATACCTCAGTCTTGTGTCTTGTGTTGATACATTTAGTCACTTGGCCAGTGAAAAACATCTAACGTGGTGAACTTGTCAATTTCATACGCATTATTTAAGTCTGCGAAATTCTTTCGTCATTATTAATTAGCAAAACTTGCACATAATTATTTTCATAAGTAGGATTCGTGATAAAGGTCAGGTTTCACTATGCCCTGTTTTTGAGCATGGTCGGATCACTCTTAATTTTGGATATAAAACGAAAAGAAAACCGTGCGCAAAACGTGGATTGCCTGGCTCTGCTATAAATAATTAGGGCAAATTCCAACGTTTATATATACAAATATGGTTTCATTAAGAGTTAGCATAAGATTTCTAAGAAAGAGCAACAAAATAAAGTATGCAAAACGGTTTACGATTTTATTGCAAAATTTCTAGTAGATAGCCATATTAAAAAGGAAAGAGAGTTTCATGTTGGACTTTTTCCAAAGGAAGTTAGATTACAGGTAGGATTTTTTGCAATGAAACATTCCAGCTGATATTAACAATTTAAGATAATTAATTACAGTTATATATATAGTGTATACTATAAAATGTTATTAAAATACTAAAAATACTTGGCAAGAGGGGAGGGGGAGGAGGTAGGGGGAGGGAGGTGTAAGTGCAGCTTAGCATTGTATTCTTGCATTATTCGGGGCATGTTTATTTGTAGAATGTTATTAGGCAAGGAAATACGATCTTTTTAAAAAAATATTGAAACAAATGTTTCATGTCAAGTTGGAATGTAAAAAACACTGGGCAAACTATGAAATAACAACTATAATGTGGTTGTGATAACGATTCCAGAAAAATAAATAAAATAAAGATGAAATGTCACCAAAACATATTTATCAGACTAGGAGGACGTAAGCGAGTAAAATTTTAGGTTAGCCAAAAGTAGCGATAGAAGGAGCGAAAGAACCGCTGACTTAGAAGGGCCAAGAAGGTGGATGGCCATGCGAATGATTCCTATTAGGAGGACAGACAGGTAGTTAAATCAGTTGTGATATTATCCTAATACCGCATTTTAACTCTTGAAATTTGTGTAGGCCTATTTAAGGTTTTTTTATACTAGTTTGATGGCAGTCTGCTAGAGGGAACGACACTTGTTTCTGGCATAAAGGAGGATAAACATAAATAACATGATATACATAAAAAGGTTATCTAATGTTTTTTTGAGAGAGTTCGTAAAGTACATTGTCTAATCTTGTCATTTATGTAAATACTATTTATTTTGGTTTTTAGCGAATTTAAAATGCTTTCTTATATATTGATGAAAAATATATTAGGGAAAAATCCTGTTGCTGCATAAATTTCTTAAATATACGCACAGAAAACAAATGTTGAATTTTATAACTAAAGACGCTGAACGAATAACATTGATGAGGTTATGGATCGCAATTTTTTTGATAAATAAATTAAACACTGTTACTAGAAAATATATACAATAAACATTTTCAGCCCACTTCATGCAATTTTTACATGTATTTTGAGCGACGGGGGCGTAACCAGAACATACACAAAAATCAACAGATATAATCGGAAAATGTTTTTTGAGAAGCGTAAAAGGTAATTAGTTATCGCAATTTATAATGTATCTTTAATTTTATTTTGGTTTTTTAGGCGATTAAGCTTGCTATTTCCTTATAAATTAATAGAAAAGATTAGTCCCAGAAGGAAATCTCTGTTCTTTAAATTTCTTAAATATAAGCAGAAAATTAGAGATTTTTAACGTGAAATACACACCGAAAACCTTGATGAGCTCAATTTTTTTTATAATTCAAACACTTGGCTTGGATAAAAATAATAAATTAGACAATTTCACGTCCAACCTTCACTGTTTGTTTCCAGATATTTTGAGTAGGGCGTTGCACAATAGAGGATAATTTTATACATTAAATGGTTATATTATATAATGTCTGATAAAAGGATTGAAAAAATTAAAAAATAATATTCCTTTGTAGAAAGTCCTCGTATGCTTAAAAACATATCGTGTATATATTATACTAAGGTCTTTTTAAATTATGAAATTCGGTATTTAGTTTACGGGAATCGTGAGCGTAGCTGAAAATATTTTGAGTGTAATTAGACAAAATCAAAACGATTAAATTCAAAAATGGCATAATGCACCGAATTTAAGTTCAAGTGCGTTAATAAGTAGTTATTAAATATGTACATTTTAGTGAAAATAATGTGGAAGGATAATTAAATGAACCCAAACTGTTGTTAATCCTTAAACTAGATCCGCTCCCACTTAGTTAAATATAAGAAGCAACATTTTGCTGATAGTGTGAACTGTAAGAAATTAGAGATTAAAACAAAGCCAGTCATATACGAGTTTTCCCTTAGTTTGAACGTACAAGCGGAACGACGCTGGGAACTCTAAGGTGGGCTGTGGTCCGTGGTGTCAGCCTGTGGCTACCTGTGCCACGGTAATAGATAAATCGCGGCTCGTGATAAGCTACTGTCATTAGTTTTGGTATAACAACAATACATGTCATGATTTGACACTTACTCGCTGTGTATCTTGATTTTAATCAATTGTTACTTACTTATGTGTTTTGTGACAGCGTCAAGGACCCAACGCGATGGAACAGCTCCAATGGCAACAACTAACGTCAATGGCACACAAAGAAAATAAAGCAACAGTGTCACACTATATGATTGAATGCCTCTTAGATGACGCTTGGTGTTCATTCATGAGCACAGTATGGTGGTAAAGACGCATATTAATAAATGATGTGACTAATTAATTTAATCCTCAAAATAACTTTCGGTGAGGTTTACTTCCCTTGATTGGAATAAAAATATTTTATAAGCTAAACTTCTTTATTTTTAGGTATATATTAGAAAGAAAATACAAATGGATTTATCATTCTTGTTGGGGCTGTGAAGATTTTTGTGACTTTATTTTGCCATGTTTAATTAAAGTCGCACAAAAACACACCTACATATTCTTTTCTATTCCTATAATCGTGGAATGTGTAACACTCGAACTGGCTGGCAGCGTTACAGATGCCATCGTCTGAGGTTATTTTCGACAAAAAGTCATAAAAACTATGAAAAGATTCTGAAAACGTCATTTTTTTGATTGGATTTAAATAATTTCGTATTGATAATTTCATTTTAAGCATGATCCTGCCCCCAACACGGGATAAGAGCAGAATCGATGGCAGTTTATACATGAATTCAATTACATTTGCATTACATCATTCAAAGTGATCGTACCCTTTTTCGGTGTTCGTAGATAGGACTTTTTAACATCGGCGAAGAGTAGAACGCAGGTAAAATTGTTAGCGAAATAGATATTCTTGGATGCCTCAGGTAAATAGATAACGGGCATTCAAGTACGTTACTTTTTTCAAAAGTCACGTAGTTGTATTAATATGGAACACTAACAATATTTTAAAAGGTTTATATGTCACACCTATAGATGCTAGTAATTAATCCTTGCTTTTAACCATATGAATAAATCAAAGTTTTTAAAACCTGTGTCTCGATATCATCTTTCATGTTTTATAATAGTAAAATGTATGTCTGGTTATTAATTAAATGTTCAATTTAGCTGATTTTGTTTCGATCATAATGTAAAGGAGTACAAGAGCACAAAAAGCAATTATTAAATTGGATGTTGGACTGTGAGCGGCGTACTTCCAAACAAATGCTTCAGATATGTTTATTACATGAGGAAGTAAATGTATTTAGGCTGTTATTGGGACATGGTATATTTGTTTACTATAGGGATTACCAGTAATGTTTGTGGCGGCAAGGGAAAATACGTTGACATACCTAGCGAGGGAAAACTATAACTTTCGCATAAACTCAGTTGTACTGGAAAGTAGCCTATTACCGTGGATAAAAAGTTAAAACATGTTAAAACTTGTTTAGTATTTATGTGTATATTATAAATATAATAATCATCACATACGCCAACAAATTGTTTAGGTAAGCTGTATGGTAACACTACAACTACATATTTAGGGAAGCGTATAGTATATCTATAAATACATTTAGTCTGTACAAATAGCAATAGCCTAATTTCTCTAATAAACATTGAATATAGCTTTGTATACTTTCTTAGATTTATTGTTTTTTTTTTTATTCCATCAGACGGGTAAAAAATGATATGTGGTATCCTTTATTATTTATTTTGTAGGAATTCATCCTATTGGTCATAGTTGTGTTTATGATTAGGTTATTTAAAATGTATATACATTTAAGGGGGAGCAAAAATTATACGTAAAAGGCTCGAGAACTTCATCCGATTTTAAATGGAGTTCTACGTAATTTCAAACACCACCAATGGCAGTCAGGTGGGTCACTTATAATAAACTACATGATCGATTCATGGAAAATCCACAATATTCGTTTCCCTAATGATATATTTTCAATAAATGCTGTAACTAAATAAGAGTAGGCAACCTTTGTTATGTACAGCAATCCAAAACTCTTACGAGTACTAAGATTCAGGAAAACATTAGAGTTATCAGAACGATTAAACCGGTTTGGAATCGTCTTGATAATAATTGATTAGCTCAATATAAAAAGACTAAATATAAACACACCAAAGCCTAAGTAACCACATGCTGATACCGTTACAAATTATTATACTGATGAAATGTTACTTTAACCTGATTGAAAAGGAGATAATTTAAATAATTTCACCAAACAATATGCATTAACTCAACTAAGTGGGTTAAAAGCACAGTCCAATTGATTCCAAGGTTAGGGACATTTTCTAAGGTAAATGAGTACTTAATTAATCCCTTAAATCTAACACGGCGTGAAAAAGTAATGGTTATTTCTTGGTGAAATTACTTTAATATAAATGTAAATATATTGAGAATAGTGCTTAAGTTATTTAAACGTATAGTTGTGGAGTCATAAAAAGAGTGTTTCATTAAAATTTCATTACAAGCAGTTTACTAGTTTGCGTAAACAAAACAAACTAAGGCTATTTAGCATTTATAATATTATGTGATGTGATTGTGATATTTGTATATTGGATGTCCTGTAGGGTACAAGAAACTGTAAACGACAATTTTATTGTGTTCGAACAATACAAAATATTAATAACAGAATTTATTATTATTAATGGATATTGTGGCTTACTATTCGGAACTATTTACAAGGAAAACATAACCATATTATTATTATTATTATATGTATATAAACCAAAATATGAATGTAAACTTATACTGCTTTAAGTTTTGTAGAAGATTTGGTGAAATTTGGAACATAAAATGTCACTGGATAGCCCGTAATATTAATTAAGTACATAGTCATTTTAAAAAATTCCTTTTCACAGCATACTATGTAAGGTTAGTGTTCAAATAGAATCCCTTGTAATCGTGTTAAACAACACTAGAAACATTCAGGTTAGTGTAAAAGTAAGTTTAACTCTTTAGCTCAGGAAATGGTCAATGGGGAGAAACCTTGGCGTCTAATGGAGGGAAGCTTTAACCATATTAAAGTGAGCACTCACGCTCTCCAACTGGCCGCCCACTCTCAGGGCTGATTTTAGATTGGTACTAATAATTAGCAACTTTCATAAAACTGTAATAAATAAAGTTTTATCTTTTATCGTAAACAAATATTTTGTTGAAACGCAGTGGTATCAGTTATGATTTTTATTATTTAAGTTTATTTTTAAAATGGTATCTAATAAATTTTAGCGTAATATTATTCTGACAGGATATTTTGTAGGGTTCAATTGAAATTGATAATAATAAACATAAATTATCATGAATTATGTTTAATAAATTAACATTAAAAATTTACAATTTGTTGATAAGTTTTTGTTACACATTTGCGTGGATTTGATTGGTCCAGTTATTTACCGTGGTCCCATACTGTGAACCTTTACGATTAAAAATTACAGAACTAAATTAGTATGGTCATCTACATTAAATCAATTCATGTACCCATAAATATGCTAACACTATTTCAAAGATTATGTATTGCATTAAACTCCCCACAAAATCACTCCGTAGAAAATATGTTGGTAGATTAGGCCATAATCGTTAAAATATATCGCTTACCGGGTAAATAGAGTGGTGATTTCCTCTTTTAGTACAAAAGCTTTGAAACTTCCGGTTGGGGAAATGTCAAACACTTATTATGATTAGAGAATTTCCACAAATCTAATAATATTTTTTTGTTTTGAAGTTAAGTAAGTTTTGTATCTATTTTTAGCATATTAATTATTCATCAGAACAATAGCTATTTCCAATTCCCAAGTGGATCAACAAGAAGAATGTTATACGTTTTAAACATTCTTGCTGATTATTATGGGTCTATTTGAAGAGTATATAACGAAGAGGTAGGTGGAAAAATAATATAACACAACGAATCAACGTGAATAGAGTCTACTTCAATTAATTCAGTCTATTCAAGTTTTGAGGACATGAATATAGTTGTACAAAATATAAGAGGAAGGGAAACTAGATGTACCGAAATGTATCGTGGGAGTGCCGAATTCTCTGAATGTACTGAAGATTCACCCACTCACTGATTGAAAGTGGTGGTTTCAACGAGCTTTATTACTGCACGCAATGCGGTGACTGTTACTCGCAGGGTCTGGCCGCAAATGTGGCAACACACATATCCCATGACCTGCGACTCATTAGTACTCCTGGTTTGGCTGTGTTTATATGGAATGGCTGCATGTATGGCAATACAACTTTGAATAGTTAAACTAATAGCTTAAATATTAGTGGTGTAAGCCGTGATGGACATCCTATGCTGGTATGGATTTTAAGAATATATAAATTATAAAAATGTACGCTAAATAAACACACTTACAGCCTGCACCTAGTTTTTATTCTCTATCCAATTACTATACATTTATGGATACATACCACGTAGTAATATAAAATATTACGAGAAGGTAAATTCTATTATAACTTGATTACGAAAACCTGCTCGTTTGTTTTTTTTACCTCTGTTTTCTTATTATAAATGCTCAATATACCTGCACATTTGCCAGTTAAATATTGTATATTTTGTAATTTTAATTGTGATTTAGCCAAGATCAAAAATCCAAAAACTCACAACTTGCAACATTAACCCCAAAACAACGTTAGCGTTTCATTGATGATAAGGTGTTTTTTAATATTCTTAATGTCACTATTGTTCTTTAAAAGTTTTTCACTCAAATTTGCATTTTTCATTAATGTATGCAATCTGGATGCAGTTTTGTACGCAATATGCAAATCTTCCATATTTCGTCTACTTGCTGCACGTCTATCATTCATTAATTATATCTGGTCCATTCGCTACGTGAAGCACGTAATTTAAAAACAGGGGAATAATTGGGAAAGTTGCCAAAGTACTCCTAAATGCAGTCATTATAATTGGAAAAAAGTTACCACAATATCCAATGCTTTATCAATGTATAATATTTTGAATATAAACGTCGTGGTATGGAAACAGAATTACGTATGTGATGAAGATACTTGTGGTATTTAGGGAATTTAGAAATGGTTATTGCTGGATATTGTTATTCAGCATAATAATACGATTATTTTCTTATACTAATAGCTTGTATTATTATAAGAAAATAGTTTTAATAGGTCTTGATGATTCTATAATATATGTTGAGTTTCCATATTCCGCGTTCGCTAAATAGGCTCAAACACAAACAATAAACACAAAACGGGTTTTAGAGTCAATAAAAATAACAAAAATATCTAGTTAGGAAAAGAATAGAATTTTCACCTGTAAGTTGCATATTATTATTGTATATAGTTTTTCATGAATGAAAACTATAGGAGTTGTATTAATGAACTAGCAATTACACTCTGCTTTGCATACGATATTCAAAATTTAAAAGGGCGGCATGCTTATTGAAAAAAACACTATGACATAGTAGGATGGGACCCTATGAAACTTTGCACACGAAAGTACGTATATATGTAGTACTTATTATTTCAGCTTTGATGGTTTAATGAATTCAAAAGAATAAATTATTATACAGCAATTTTACAGGTCCTTAGTTCAGGTTTTGTAAAAGTATGTATTTATGATTCGAATCGGTTATATTTCTAACGCCACATTTGAGTTTGCCTACCCTGATGTCCCCAAAAGAACATGTTGACTTCAGGTGTCAGAAACCTACATAAAAACTTTACAAAACAAATGCATACAAAAAAACTATAGTAACAATAAGAGAAATCTAAGTGATAACATTCAAAAACAAAAACTTGTTAAAGTGCTCCTGTAGTAAGTGGGTTGTAGTAAAATAAAAATTTAATTTTCAGTACCTTTTTGTCTGGTTTTTAGTGTTTAATATTTGTAAAAAAATGTTTGCTTGTAGTGTTAACTTAATTTTTAATACCGATACTAAACGTATATTAAGCTTTGCTTTTGAATGAAATCTTATTACTACGAAATTACCATGTATGGCCACCACATTGTTAATGATTTAATAAATATTTTAATAACTTAAATTAAAAAATTAGAGTCCAGAAACGAAGTGAGTGGGATTATAATTTTTTGAAGAATTATTCTTTATCATGAGTAATAAAATAGCCTTATGTTAGGCAATAATGTACCATTTTCTATTATTTTACATCTGATATACAGTACCTCTCAGAATTAGATGATTTCTCTTGAGGAATATGTATTAAAAGATCATATATGTAGTCACCATCTTAAAACAAAAGAGTTCACCGTCGAGTTAATAGATCTTTATTCGTGTATCTTACCTTATAATATAAACGTATACATCTCTCAACTCTGAATTGTGGAGACAAACTATTACCCATAAATATTGTTAATGAAATTGTAATACATTGAGAGACATGGCTACTAAGGAAGTTTGATAATACTTTTAATCCAAAAACACCTCCCATCAGCGTGTTACAGAGGCTCTTAAATTTCTAATGAACGTCGTTCTAAGCCACTAAAGCACTTTAGTTAGTTGAGGTGTAAAATAAATATCTTGTTCTGTTCAGCTTCTTTGAAACATTTCTGTGAAATCATGAAACCAAAGCACTAGTTCAGAGGAGTACTATATTTAGTATTATAGTATACGTGTTTATAATTATGAGTTAATTATAAGTGCAATACTAACTCAATGTCGGGTGCGCAATCAACCGTAATTCTCTTACACTGCTGAATACAAATTTTACTGGGGAAAAATATATTTTCTCTGAACTGAACTTTAAATTAGTTTGACGCTTGTTGTTTAAAGTGGTGAAATACAATACTAATCTTGTAAGAGAACAGTCATCCGTGAATTTTCTTTGAATTTTATGCAAAATGTGTACCTGCAGACGCTAAGAATAAATCATAAAGTTTTTATTATAAACATTTCTCCGACCTTTAACTTTGTATCTTGTTACAATATACATTATTTTCATCCCTCTGAAAAAAATAGCGTTTGTTACTACTAGTATGGGTCCCGTAACAAATCAATGAAACTAAATATCTTATATAAAATTACTTAAGATAAAGTCTAATTAATATTCTAACATTTACACATATTTTATTATAGATTTTATTTTATATTTATATTTATTTTACTCTAGTATGCTACTCGCGGCTACATGAAACAATTAAATTAAAATCAAAGGCCATAACTTTCTTAGTGAAAAGTACGTATGATGTAATATGATGAAGACCTACATGTTTTAAACATAAGTAGCAATATGATGTACATATTAATCCAGTATCCATGGTTGAAAAATGAAAAACGTACATAACAGTTTTACTGCTCTGTTTCAGGTTTTTTTTGTATAAATATATACATAAATAAAGCTTGAAAACCTAACTTAGTCAAAAAGTGTCCATCTTCCCGACTGTTTATATTCATTTTCTACCTAAAGGTGTTTCAAGTGCTCATAGTACAGTTTGACTTGTGCCCTGAACAAGAAAATATACATAAACAAAAACTTATTTTCGATTAAAAAGCGGCTGGGTCTTTTAATTTACTTTCTGTCTAAGATTCCTCAAGTACCATAGTGATAGTTTAGATTTTTAGTCCCGTTTTCTGATATAAGGGAAAGTTTAGTATTATTACGAGTAGATATTAATTTTAAATTTGCAATGTGCACAACACTACTAATACTGTATAATTATTCAATATTCTAAACATTCTAAAATTTTAAATCTATACAAATTAGTGTTTCTGCCAGTTTGGTGACCTTCAGCTAAAACTGAACAACAGCTGTGTTGGGTCATTTAACTTTGGATAACGTGTCGTTAATATTATAATTATCAAGCAGGATTATTACATATTATGAGAAACTTTATCTGTATTTCTAACCTTTTAAATTTTCTTTGAACTTACATAAATATTTAAAACTAGCCAAATCGGTCTAGCGTTTCTCTCGAGTTTTTAGTGAAACTAACAAACGTCAGTTCACTTTTATATATTACTATAAGCATGATATTAATCTTACTACAAGTTCTTCGTGAAATTTTAAAATGAAGGAGGATTTTGCTAATAAGAAATTTGGAATTTACATTTGCGGATAGGTTTTGTTTTTAAATTAATTCTTACTGACCATCTAAAGTCATGATAAAACACTTTTTTCCTTGATAAATAGGTAACAAATTATTAGAGCAGAACACTTAAAACAGTGACATTTGATGCAACTGTTTTGTGAAATATAATATCAGCTTATTATAAAAAAACACAATTCTAATTAATACAATATAATTATAACAACTTAAATCCCTTTAAGTAATGAGTAAGTATCAAGTTCATACTAAATGGTATAATCGCTTTGACAAATAACTAGTACCATTACTATATTTTTAATTAAACGAGTACATTTTAATTCAATAAACTCTTTTTATTGTTCAGCAATGCTGGAAATGAATTCATCTTTGTAATTTAACATTAAAACGTAATGTTATACGTTTAGCAATAAACTAAAATAATAAGAAATAAAATATGCTAACGACTATAATATTAAAGTAAGCTATAAAATACTTTACATAGACTGTTAAGAAGTGAATGAAAGATAACATTAAAACATATATTAAGCTGTTAAAAACCACAAAATAATACCCCATCTATTAGTTTGTTTCTTAATTACAAAAGCAGATTATTAATTTTGACTACGTACTCGTGATGTCTACTAAAGTTATGATTTAATCCTGGTCCCATCCATACTATCATAGCCCCGAAACTTATTCATTATAGAAAATATTATTTTTCTTAAAAAAGACGGTTTTTTGAAATGAGTAAAACCTGTCCTAGTCCTGTCTTTGTTGAACAAATATAATGAAGTAACAAGTATAAAACCCTTAAAGTTGTGGTATAATACAAGTATTTATATTTTAATCAGATGCGGTTGGGTTGTCATTATGAATAAAGAACAGAAATATAACAAATTTCGCTTATAACGAATCCCATAACATAAAATGAAAAGTAAGGGGCGTTTAATGCATATGTGAACCCTGGTTAACTTTAAATCTTTGGATAACCATAAATCATTTGCGTTAAGTTACAAAGTGGTTAAATGAGATTGTACATGTATAAGCAGTAAAAGTCCAAACATTCTTCAAAATATATTTTAAAATTGTTACGGCAAAATTAATCGGCTGCGTGCATAGTGAATTCAATCGACCTTAAACAGTTTTTATTGAGGCCCCCCCCCCCACCCCCCCCCCCCCCCACCCCCCCCCCCCCCCACCCCCCCCCCCCCCCACCCCCCCCCCCCCCCACCCCCCCCCCCCCCCACCCCCCCCCATTTCATCCAGGTAAAGGCTTATAGAAACTCTTAAGTTCAAGAGATTAAGAAGAAAATAGTCAAGACTGGATATAGTATTACAATAAAACTAGAGCAAAGAGCCATCCAAACTACTTCGAGAAATCTTGAAAGCCAGCAATAAAACTAATAAGGTAGAAAACCATATCACTTTGGTGCCAGTCAAACTCCTGGTACTTTAATACTACCGAAAAGTAAAGTAATAGATAAGTTTCCATAAGTATTAATTGGTATACATTTCTAATGAAATCGCTCGTCCTGTGACTTGCCTCCTTCTCTTAAGTGTAACCTCCAAGAAGAATTTCACAGTTAGTATTAATGCCCGAGTCTCATTATTTGTTACCTTATGTTTCACTAATTATATCATATTTTTCTATGTTATTTTTATTAATCGCTATATTTTGTTAACATAGAATGTTTTTTGTCATGTTTTTTCTTTTCTAATGGTATATTTTAATTAGTTGCAGAAACTAACTATTTGTAAATACAACCAAACCTTGCTATTAATGATTGTCATAAGTCTTTATAGTGTATATTTTTCCGTGAAAGAGATAAAACTAACTCTCATGAAACTCCTGATAGTTAAGTTTGGAACTATATTGGAGTAAACATTTCAATTGAGTATAAGGTAATTAAATTAATTATGCACTTTATCATTTAATGTAAAGTTTTAATTTGAAGTCCTCATTATTTATATTTGTGACAATATATTTTATAATATACTGCTGTAATATGTAGAATGTTGTAGTGATGATATATATATATCTATCTATTTTCACGTATAGATGCATATACTACATATGTATGCATGTGTTGTTCGGGTAGGTATGTATATATTTACTGAGTACGGTTAGAATGTGCTTATATTTGATAAATTAGTAATGTTTAAATATAAAATCTTTGTAGTAAATTATAATCTAAGTTTTCCAGTGGATGATATCACAATAAATGTTTATGACAATAATGAATATTGAAGAAATTCTGCCTCATTATAGAGAACCCAAATATTAAAACGAATTCATTATGTATTTAGAAATGGTTCCTGTGTGCTGTAAGTTTTACGTGAGTTCGAATCAGCTAAAAGCCCGTTTTGAGCAATAATGACATATATTTATTGTGTCGTGTGAAATATCACTATTAAGAAGATAGGAGGATACTATAAGGATAGGATGATACTAATAGGATAGGATGATACTACAAGGATATGCCACGTGTTCTTAGTGTGTCCTTGGGGAGAAAATCTAATATAGAGCTCTAATAAGAGGGTTGCTGAACCCAAGTCTCTAGAGACTAGGAGAGTTTCAAAAGGTTTGTAGCAGAGCCATGACGACCAAATAGTATTAAGATAAGAAAATAATTAAATTATATTTAATTTGAAAAACTTATTTAGTTTAGTGTTCACCCTTTCCTTTTCCACAACTGAAATATAAATATAAATGTTTTAAATTTAAACATATGTACTGTACGTATAAAACACACATTTACAAAATCCACGATATCGTCAGTGTGGAGGTCTTGACCTATTTTTTTCTTTTTGTTTCGGATACCGTTACACAGAAAGTGAGCTATATTAAAATCTCGTCAGTCACCTTTTTCTCTGGTTGTTATTGTATGGAGTGTGAAATACCTCTGTTTTATAAAGTGGTATAGTTTGTGCTTAAAATTTTGTGGATCCTCAGGTAAAGGCTTGAGTTTTTGACTTACAAATTATTTAGTTTTCAACTTAAACTTTGGAAAGTTTTTCTCAGCATACTGATTAGTTTACAGCTATTGTATATATACTTAAACTTATGTCTATATTTTAAAGACTCAGAAAGGTAATGGATTTCAATACTCAAAACGAAGCGTTGTATTTCCGAAACACATAACGACAGCATATGTCTGAAAACCTGTTATATTCCAAATCATCCATCGACGGTAATAAACTTAAAAGAAGATATTTGGTTAACTGAGAGCTAAGACCAAGAACGGATATATTTACTTTCTATAAATTATAAAACACATGATATTCCGAAACCATCAAACTACATGTATTTCCGAGTTACATTACAGTTATGATAGAAACTCTACCAAGTATAGTAAAGTAAAGAAGTTAACTCACCTATTTTCCACGACACAATCCACCAATAAAAAATTATCAAGGACTTATGTGCATGTGTTTTTAAAATCCCCTATCATTTTTGAAATCTGAAAAAGGAATACATTTGATAATTAATTAAGTTTTATGATTGATTGTTAACAGAGTGCAGTAATAGGAGGAGTATAGGGAAATATTTGTTTGTGATTCACTATATATATGAAGATTTAGTGAAAGAATACAAGAAAGGCCATGGGGGCAAAGGATGGATGTGAGAAAGAGGAAGCTTTTGAAACAGAGAAAGTCGTTCAGCGCGAAAACAGTGATACAGCATTTACCTGACTCAGTGAAGGCATATTATACAACTAGTGCGTAGCTAGTTATTGCACGTGGTAGGTGCATGACATTAATGAAATGACGCTCCTTGATCTTGGACATAAACACTTCTAGTCCCAAAAAATAAATTTCACGGATAAATACAGAGAGAAATGAGTTTTATAACATAAATTCAAACTCTAGATTGTGCGTAAAAATTATCTTTGTACACTATATTAAATAATAAGGGGAGATGTATAATATTTCACTCTTTTTGTGTTAGTATACTTATTTTATTTTTATTAATTTTTTTTAGGGAGAGGCAGGAAAAATGCAATTACGCACGCAGGTGGCCAGCCTGTAGTGTGGGACCCCCTGAAACGGGTTTACCCACTAAAAAACCCCTTCTGCTCTTTAAAGAGCAGAAGGGGTTTTTTAATAATATATATATATATATATATATATATATATATATATATTTATATATATATATATATATACAGTATATATATATATACATGTACACAGAAAATATTTAGAAAACATAAACATTGATACCAGTTTTAATAGAATTCATCTCAGTGAATAGAATTCACGGAAAGAATCCCCAAAGACATTTTACATCCCAAAACATAATTCCCACAATTAAATGCTATATATTACCTTAATATGATGATGTGAGCTGTATTAAAGGTATAATTTTATACTGTTACTTATTGATTTAATTTATAGGCTGTATAAAGAAATTTAAAATAAAAGCTAAACTGTTGGTATTGTTATGTACAGCATGTATGTATGGCAGGTACGATAAAAATATGCTTTACATCATTCAAGTTTATAATTTAGAGAATATTAAGAAGTATGCTACATAGTAAAGTTATTTTACATAAGTTATAAAATACTACTCAGTTAAACTTTGTAAGCGCTGAAGTATTTGCACACGTTCTATACTTATGACTTATGGGAGTGCCGATGGCCGAGTGGTCTAAGACGTTGGACTTTGAGTCTGAGTTAGAGATAGCGCAGGTTCGATTCCTGTCTGTGACCGTTGCACTTTTTATCAGTACCATCGACCTTGTACTGTATCGACTCTCTCCCTTATTCTGTTTGATAAGATCCTCGCACAGGCCAGTGGTCCATGAGGCAGAGTAAGGCATAAAAGGAGGATCGGCTTCTCTCAAAAAAAAAAAAAAAAAATCATTGAACCATGAATAAATTAAACAGTGCGTGGTTGGTAGTAAGGCGTCTACATTTCAAAGTAAAAATTGGTGTTGGTAACATACTCAAACGTAAAACTGAGAAAAGTTTCATAACCAGTCATGTGTTTGTAGTTTAACTTGAACTCTATCTTGCAAATCTTGTCAGGTAAAACTCCTCATATGTTATAAAAAGAGAGGAATATATTACATTCCTCTTCTTGGTTTCACTTTCGACTTCTGTTTATGTGAAGTGGCACATACTATATTGCTACAGAGTAATTTATTTTATATTCACTTATTAAACACAGTTTTCGTCCTTTTCAGTTTAAACTGTTGTGCATAATATATTGAAAGTAAAGTTGGCCTATTATCATTTTTACGTTAAATAACAGAATTTTAATTTCGCCTATTTTAATGTACAAATGTAGACTTTCTCTATTTATGTAGATATGCATAATGATGATCACAACCGTATTTATTGACGTATCTTGAAGAACTTTGGTATATACGTTCTACCGGTGAATGGTAAGGTTAGTTATTTGTTATGGCCAATCGTGTCAAAGCGAAGCTCCGAGGTCAGACCCTTTACCTACGTAACTAAAGATGTGATGTTACATTTTGGTTGGATGAATTTTAATGTACATAGTAAGCGATACAATTTTATCCTTCATGCAGTTTTTTTACGTTCTCTAGATAAGTTCTTGTAATATTGAGGTAGACATTCTTGTAAAACTTTATGGATTCCTTTTCTTCTGATGTGTGATATACGTGAACAAACTCCGCTTTAAATCAGGAAAATTGCAAAATCGATCATTATTTTTTACATTTGCATTGTTAAAGAAATGCAGTAGATATATATTCGTGTTTTATTTTATGTGGTTGTTATTCTTTAACCCTTCCATGAAAAATGTAGCTATATCAGTAAAAGACTGTGTTAACACCTGAAGATTTGCAGATATATCTGCAGGAAATTATAGCAATTCTTTTATTAGTTAATACAAGCAATTTTAACATGTTTTGGTTGAAATATTTTAACATTCAACGAGAAGTAGATATTTATAATTATTTAAATTAGTCATAAAAGCAGAATACGAAAAACTAATAATAAATTAAAACAAAGCAAAAAATAATAGATGGTACAATTACAAAATGTATTTTTAATTTAAAAGAAGAGACTAATGAAACTAATAATACTATAAAAACCTGAAAATTATACTTATCTACAGTTATGAATACATGATTTGACACAAAATGGAGAATTTAATAAAATATTATACATAATCGTTTGGATTCCTTATGCTCTACGAAATTTATAAATACGTTTAAATATGCAAAGCTTTAAGGATTTTAAATCATTATTAGAAGTACATGACCAGCCACAATACACATTATTAAGTTTCTCCTAATTTTAATTTAAACTATGACTGTAGTGTGTGTTTTTTATACATAAATATTATGATTTTGAATCCTCCGGTTGTAATAAAAAACCTGTTATAACAATTCTAAATCTTTTATGCTTTTTTACTATGTTAACTCATTTCGTGACACCATACTCAGCGATGAGTATAGTGCCTGTCAAATGTAATTAGATCACATAACGCCGAGTTTCCTAAGGCTAAACTTAAACCTGTCACCGCTAAACGCTTCTGCTCTTGCATGTAAACCACCTTCTGTGCACGTGATGATGGTTTGAATGACACATTTAAGGACTTGTACCCAGGTGAACGGTTAAAAAGTGTATCCTAGCCATAATTTGACCGTAATAAACAAGATCTTAATCGCATTTTTAAATATTGAAATTTAAAAATACAAAACTAACATTTTTCAATGTCAAGATGCATTAATTTATAATATAAAAAAATGGTGCTTGGAAAAGTAGATATTTTAGAAGGAGCTTTTATTAAGCACACTCTCATGCGAAGTTGTACATCACATACGTTTAGTTATAATTTTTACTTCTCAAGCTAGTCCTGACACTAGGATTGAGGAAAACACCAAAATTTCCTGTAATAATAGCTATCCGAAGGGGATATGATGTCATACAACCAGAGATAATAATGTATGAACAAGAATAATAATAAAAAAGCCAAGAAAAAAGATATTAACATATTATGTTTTACTTTTTCCTACAGCAATACATTCTAATCAGGATATTGTGTCAACTTCATTTATAACACTAACTAAATAACCCTGTGGTATTATAGATAATGATGTACTGAATTACTAAATACGAGTAGTTAAACATCTTCAGCTTACCATATTGACGTATTAGTTTTATTAGAGTTCTCAATAAACATATTTTACATTATGATATTATAACAGCAAGAAATAAATCCGAACTTGGGTACTGACATTAAACAGCCCCTCAATTGATACTGAACAAAGAGAAGCGCTGAACCCTAAAACGGGAGTCTCCATTGAAGAAGCAATAATACATTGTACATATAAAGGTGAAAAATTAAGTCCTAAAACGCCTGGATATATTCCAAACGGATTGAGATATCAATGTACAACCTTCACCATACTTATAAAATAATTCGTGGGATGTTTTGAAGGTAACATAAATTTTACCCATATTTTCAAAGGGGTACAAGGGGTAACTTTACATTTTCAAATTGCAACCCCTATCTTGTGACATGACGTTTATTGGAATGGGAGAGATAATAAAATCATGGGGACTGAGAAAAAAACTGATAAAGTGGTACGGTATGTTATATAAGGTCGTATTGAAAGAGAAATGCGATATCATGAATAAAACACCAACAGAGTGTGGGAGTCACTGTAAGCCAATTCGTCACTTTGAACAACCGGCTGTAATAAACTACCAGAGAGCTACGGTTTAATAGGACGTTGCACCATGAGATATTTCATCCAATTTAAATTATTTTTACAAATAGTAAATATTTTGCCGACAACTTTGTGACCAGACTATTCTACTATTTATTTCTGAACTCGTATTTTGCTGTTTTTCCAAAACCAAACCAAACCAAAAGATTCATGGTTTAACTCGGGATAAGTTTATATAAATAGTAACTGGCTTTCAAAGTTTTGGTTTGAATTATTATAACTTTAGTATAGACAACGAAGGAGTTAATTATATTTAATCTTAAGAATAACCTAGATTATTCTGCCAGTAAATTAAAACTAAGGAACCTAAACAACAGTTTGAAAAATCCCTTTCCTCCTAAATACTTACTTATCCAAACATATCAGTTAGCAAAAAGAAGAAAGGTAAATATTAAATAATTATAACCTTTCTAATTACATCCAGCTCATTTTCCTTCTCTTAACATGGGGTTCCCTTATAATCGGGCATCATGCTTGTAAGGACTACATTTTGCGGGAATTTACAGATTTATAGTATATATTTTAGTAGTAATTATTGTTAGTTTTAAGTAATTATTGTATATTTATGAACTGTTTTAATCATGTATTATTTGTTTCATTTCATTTGAAAGAAAATGAGTTTGTATAGTCCTGCAATAAAGAGAGTTTTCTATTCTATTCTATCATAACTCAGTATTAACCGTTTTCTTTTTCGGTATTAGTTTTAAAGATAGAATACATTTAAAAACATCTCTTAACTGTATGAGTGTTTTAAAATATTAATTATCATGTATCGATTACAATACATTATTCATATTGTTAATACCCAAGAAATTGTCACTCATTAACTAGATATCAACAATAAAATAGTTAAACTAGCTATTTAAGTACAGTAAATGATATCCTTTTACTTAACATGTATCAATTAAGATACATTATCCTAACCGTTAATACTACATTTATTGTCGCACACTAACTATATAACGTTAATACAATAATAAAATTTGCTAATAAAGTACAATAACTTTATATCTTTTTACTTACCAAAACTTTTTCATACACATCATCCTAAATTAGTTTTGATGGTATATGATGTTTTTTATAGAATAGAATAGAATATATTTATTTTCATTAAGCCTTGTGAGCAATGGACATTGTCAATAATAATCATATGGCATTATAATAAGATAAGAAAAAAAAAACAAACAGAGATTGTCCTACTGAGCCAACAACAACATCAACATGATCCATTATAAAGTCTGAACATATAATTTAACATTCAGATACGAAAAATATTTAATAAGAGCCACAATAAAATTTATAGTAAATAACAAGGATGTTTAAAACAAAACCATAAAAACAGCTGATGTTGAGTTATTAGGGAGTAAAAGAAAAATCATTAACAATAATAAATTATAAAACTCTATAAAATAAATAAAAAGATAAAATTTTGATTAAAAAACATTATTATTTAGGCCTATTTAAAACTTACAGTCTACAGAGCGCACATGACTTCTGAGAAAATAATCATTTGACTTTGTTTTTACATAAACTAAACATGTGTATATATTCAGATTTATTACAGTAAGAATCGATTCTTGAATAAATAAACGTCTACAGTTAGTATTGATTTATGAGTTTGTTAAAATTCTTATTGTTTTCTTTTGTATTATAAGAACTTTATCAATACCAATTCCATTTCCCCAAAAGAGTAAGCCACATAAAAGTATGCCATTGAAAAAAGAAAAATAGGAATTTTTTAAGTATTATTTGGTTACAAAATTCTTTAGTTGTCTCAGCAAAAATACCACTCTAGATAATCTAGCACAAACTTGATTAATGTGATCTGACAAAGTAAGTTTACAGTCTAAAACAATTCCCAACAGTTTTACATTTGGCAAAAAATTGTACTGGTTAGGTTGTAAAGTAAATAAAATATGTTGTGATTTACTTTCATTTAGAGCCAGTTCGTTAGACTGAAACCAAGTCTTAGCCTCAAGACATGCCTCATGTACAAAACTGCACAAGTTATTAATGTTACTATCGAAGCTAAACAATGTAGAGTCGTCAGCATAAAGGATAAAATTGGCCTTAACATTACAGGGTAGATCATCAATGCTTATTAAAAACAACAAAGGCCCAAGAACCGATCCCTGCGGTACGCTAAACTCAACGGAGCGATAAGCAGAAAGACTCCCACCAACACAAACTCTCTGCCCTCGCTCAGTCAGGTAAGATTTTAAAAGAGTCAATTCAAAATTTTTTATGCCATAATATGATTATTATGGTAAAAATATGATAAATACGGTATATTAATTCCGTATATAAATTATAAATAATGGAGTAATTGGAATGTACTTTGTAAGTTATAACTAAGGGAGGAATACAATTTTAATACCAATATGTTGAATAAGTGTATGCGAATTAAAATGTTACTACAACAAAATGTTAGTGTATTTCAAGGTTGTCCGCATAAATATAGTAGGCCTTTGGGTATATCATACCGTATAATCATTCTGTTTATGTAAACTGTAACACCTACCGTATAAAATAATTTTAAATGTTGTATCAGACATCATTTCTACATGGACAAGAATCAGTTATATAGTAGTGCGTGCCCAACTAGAATTCCTTAGTGAAGCCTGTTACGTGCGAAGTTATATGCTGTACTTGTACACCTACTATTTAATAGAGGACACTTTTATAATACTTTATCACTCTGGAAATAATAAAAAATATATGTCTCGTTATAAGCATTTATAATTAGTGTGTCGTCACTAATTTAAGCGTAGTTTTATATCAAGAACAGATGTTTATACCAGGGGCGAGAAGGATTACATAAAAAATATGTTTACCAATATTTAGGTCATAGAGATCCAATAATCCTCGTTAGTTTTTATTACCACGCTTAAATATCTCGTTCTTTATGGTTTAATGTCCGTGATCGCGAGATTCTATCCTGAATTAATACGGCGATCAGCTTTATTACTGTTTCTTGATGTGCATTATATTACTTTTATTATTATCTCGCATTGTTTATGGGTTTAGCAGTTTCCAATGTGATGTTGTTTGAAATAAAATTATCTGTTAACTATGGAATATCTAGTGTATGCTCTTCTATGTGAACTGTACAACCGTTACTATACGATCGTTCCAATTTACATGTATTTTATAATCAACGTTCATACTTGAAACATTATTACGGATGACAACTAGTTAAAAATGAGAAATATTGATCACCCTATGAATATAACCAGGACATACTCACTTAAAATACGTTTTTTACGTATATTATTAGTAGATTTTTAATTAATATATTGAACTGTGTTTGCGTAAATTAAACTCTGAGAACGCGTGTAGCTATAATGTAATGTTAATAAATCCTTGTGCACCAAAATTGCATCACAAACTTTTATAATTAATTATTATAATAAATCCCTATCTACTACGGCAGACAACATTAGTTAGTTTATTAAGTAATTTAGTTATAAATATTTTTTCAAAACCCGTGAAAAATATGCTATTTTGTTGTGTAGGCCAACGGCAAGAGGCCAATTAATCATTATTCCAGATTAATTATTTTCCTCTTCCCTAGTACATGTTTGGTAATATTTTGAATAATTTCATTCATACTATAAAAGGATAAGTATATCTGCGGTAATCTCAAAATTATTATTTAATATTATTCATCATTACACTGTGACTGGCTGGCAAAATCACATTGAATTATCAGGCTAATAGTGTGTGGCGTGTTATTGGAAGTTCATAATAAATACTAAAATCTTTACTTATTTGTTATTTATAGCGGAATTAATTAATTTTAAGGTTAATTACAAGATGGGTTTATTATTAAAAAAGGTAGATTTTGTCTATTTTGTCAATCAATACCAACAATAATTAACAAAGTAAACTTTGAATTATAGCATAATGTAACATGATTGCCATGTATGAGCACACCATAACCACCAAAAAATTAAAAGCAATCCATCATTCCGTGTGGCTATAATAAAATCATATAATGTAGTTTGCGTGTTTCAAGCTGGAAGACAATTAGTTACAGTTCCAAGCTGGTGGTTAAAGTGCTCTCCAGTGTTTTGAACTTAATCTCTACACAACATATTTTATTTGCTAATAGAACAACAGGGGTGTTTTGGAACATAATCATTACTGTTATCTATTTTCCCGGTATCAGGATTTGTAAATGTGAGAATGTTTTGAAAATAATTATTTTCCAACAAAAATATTATTAGCAAATTAAAAGTTAATGGTCGTTTTTTTAAATTTTTCCAATAACTTAATTTAATAAAAAATGTATTTATTTATCAAATACAAATTAGTTTTTCAATCAATTAACCTTTGTTGTTCTTAAAAATACGAGGTATTTAAAATTATGCAAATTACCAAATAAAGTTTTTATTGAAATAATACAACTATTTCAGATCAATACAATGTCTATATTTATCGTAGCCAGGTTATAATATTATTTAGTATTCCTCCTGAAAGGTACGGACCAAGATTCATAGATGCTCAAATATTGATTTAAAAGTGTTACTTTATACTCAAACTTTTTACTCATATCAAAATATATTTAAGTAATTCTAATGTGATCTAAATACAGACATGGATACATATTTTTCCGAGTTTGTAGTGAGAAAACAACTTTACTCGTATTTACGTAAAACATTGAACAATTTATATATTATCTAACAGATTTAGAAGCAATATGCCATACCTTTTGTAAATGCAAAGATTAAACTTTATTTTTTAATATAAAAAAGTAGTAGATATTGCACATCTCGTGACTAGGCTAAAGCATAAATATTAAAACACGATACACTAGCTTGAAGAAGGTATAGGAAACCGACCGATCAGAACAAGTGGGTCACCTGTGACGGTGCACAATTCTGCGAATGGATAAGAGGTTCATCATGGAAAAGTTTTTCCGTAGGTAGATAGGGTTTATTCGCTGGGACATTACTCTTTGGGCATAATAACACTGTTTTTAAGTGATCTAAGGGCATATCGAAGTCTCGTATATGAATCACCTCTATCTTGCTGAATCTGCTGAATACAGGATATGGACCCAAGTACAGTGTGTGCATGCCCTTGAACGTGTTAACGTACACAAAGACCGGCTTGCCCCCTTTGTGATACGACCTGCACAGGTCAAATAGTATGGAAATGCCACAGCTTCAAAGAGTATTTTGAGCCTCCTGCAGGGCAAGGAGGCAGAAATTCCACTGAAAGACGAAGGGTTTGTCCATACACTAACTCTGCAGGTAATGCTTTAAATCTCACGCAAAAGCCCAGAAATTCCAAGTAGCATTGCATGAAACACCTCAGTCCAAGTTTAGTTACGTAATACCGGATGGCAATCTTCGTATATCATGATCTTCTTCATTAGACCTCAATTTTAACCCAAAACTTAAAATAATTTTTACACTTTATATAGTTCTTAAATAGCATTATAAATACCATGTGTCCAACATTGTTCCAAAATATTAACCTAATACGTATTTTTTAGCTTATTTTATAATGTACCCGCAGTACACGCTTAATTAATGTAATCAAATCTATAGGTTAATGAAACACCGGTGGTATACATTGGTTCTTCACAGTTTGCCGCAAAAATGTCAAAACTGCTTCTCTTATGATAAAGTTATCGTTTTAGGTTATGTGTATCGTCTCCTGCTTCACAAACGTTTCAGTACTGTGATTGTGCAGTATTATTGATCTAGTGTTCTAAGTTATTATTGTGCTTCTGATATGTTATATTTGTGATAGGTTATGCTTGTGATGCCATGTGATTGTGATAAGTTGTGCATACGATAACTGCTTTAGTATGGAGTTATCCGACATTGAATGTACTTTAAGTGATACATTGACTGACCATACAGTATCCGATAGATAATATGTCCCCTCCTTACCTGACAATGAGGACAATTGCCAAACATCCGACAGTTCTGCTGAGGAAAGAATAAACATATCTGCTATTGAGGTTAGACTAGATTCTTCCTAATAGTTGACCAGCAATTCCTTTTTACCGTTTCTGAGGGAAATCAGTATGATTTTGACCTTTCTGATCCTGCGATAGCATTTGAACAGCTTTTGCCAGAGGAGGTACTGAAATTTATTGTAACACAGACAAACAGGTATGCTCACAGTTGCCTGCATTAAAAATAAGATATTTCGTGAGACACTGGCTAGATATAACTAAAACATGAATAAAAAACCTTTGAAATATTTATTGTTATGGGAATGGATCACTTACCTCACTTACCTATGAAATAACAAAAACTTGATACTAATAAAAATATAATACATATATTAATAAATACCATCAATAATAAACTATATAAAAGTGCAATAACAGGAATAAAATAACGTATAATAAATGCATGTAAGCAACGACAACGAATATTAACAGTTGCTTATAAACTATATAATAAAGCAATAAGAAGAATACTATATATTAGGATTAAAAATAAGACATAAATACATCTGGAATATAGCTACGAAATAAGTTATTAGTTAGGTTAAGTCATTGCCGAAACAATGATCATATTGAGGGGACGACTTATTTGTAGACATAACTTTGCAGAAAAAGCTAGCAAGTATGGGGTAAAGATATATAAGTTAAGTTCAACTAGTTGATATATTGCAACATTGGAAGTCTTTTCTGGGAAAGAAGACATTGTTGAAGGTGTGACCAAAAACAAAAAAGTAATTATGTTGTATGTTATGAGTAGTTTTTTTGGACAAGGGACGATATTATTTTATGCTAATAGTTTTTACAAAAGTGGGACCTTCGCTTAAATTTTGCAGGCTAGAATTACATGCCTGTGTGGAACTTTTTGTAAAGACCTCACGTGCGACCCAAAGAAGTGATTAAAACCAAGAAAAAAGGACAAGCTAAAAGTCACGAAAACAAAACAAGCGTGGAAGTTGTTACATGGGTTGGCAAAAGAGCTGTCAACATAATTACTATTCGTTCAGAATTTAATGGGAGCCTTATACTTTCTGGAAAGACAAACAGAAAAAATTAGCCCGTTTGGAACCTTACTTCAGTTTCAGCGAACAAATTCGGCTAAAAAAAGAGTTGGCATTATCTGATAAACTGAGCTCATACTATACGAACCAGAGACACAAAAAACCGGTGGTAGATGCTGAGACTTAGACTGGAACTGGCTAACAGTCTGATTGTCAGCGAGACTTATGAATCCACACGAGCATCAACACCTACATGTACATCTACAGTACAGTGGTACATATTTTACATATTTACATATTTTACAGTTTATTCAGTTGTTCTGTGTTAGATTTCTTGTTTGATTTTGTTTAGTTAAACCTAACTTAAACAAATAAAATTAAAACATATATGTAACACGAATAATTGTGGATTTTCAGGCATACAAAACAAAATTAATTGCACACATTTGAGAAAATCTAAGGACCACTACAACCCTCTAGAAAGCGATGCTTGTTATGTTTTAACACTCACATCACTTCACGGTACCAAATAAGTTAGAATTAAATAAAGCGAAACGCTTAGAAACATTTATGTGCACTACACTTTGTATGGAATGTTTTAATAAGCATAAAGAATGACTGTTTTAATCAGTAAGAGATAATCCTAGACACAACCATATGTTCAAGTGTACTAAATTTATCGTGAACCACCTTTTTATTTTCACTCTAAATAAATAATCACATTGACCATACGTTTTAAAATAAATACTAAGTTTGACAATTAATGTGTTTGGAAATAAATACAAAGGTATTTACACCTTGACAATTCATATGTTGTATAAAATAGTTTAATAATTACCTCACAATAGTATTATAGTTACAGAATCTAAGCACATATAGTATATAGAAATGATTTTAGGAGAGAAATATAAAAATTAACTCTATGAATATTGAAACACAAACTGTTACAACAATTCCACGAACGGTTGTTGTCATTATGATCGTTTAACCGTAGACATTTATGGTCGTCACAAATTCCATCTCACTTTGACCACTGAATCGTGTGCTGGCCACAATACTCCTCAACCCTTGTTCTCCCCGTTGAGTATACTTCAAAGTTAGTGCCACAGGTCGTTAACAAGTTTCAGCACACGTGGAGAATCACTTGAAACTTGTACGCGAGCATTCCTGAAAATTATGTTTCTACCTCGGCTGAACTAATCATTATACGTGACTTATTGTATTGTCGCCACAGTGTTTTTCATTACATTTAATACTGCATAATTGTAATTATTTATCATATAATAATTTAAAAAACATCCAGAGCCCCCTCTTAAAAAAACATTATACTTACGTTTTGCAGAATGAATTTAAAGAACTTTTCCAACTAAATCACTAAGGAATGAAGAAATATAAAAAGTATTCTTTTACCAAACTTTAATATTCAAAGAATGTCTATATATAAGCTGACTCATTAGTAATCGTTTTCCGTCTTCAACATATGTCCACCCCTTTTCTTTCTTATATATTTCTCCTCAAAACAAAGACGTATATTCATCTTGTATTTTGATAATATAACTACCGCTTTTATTGTTAAGAAGTGCAACGATTAAAAAAATATTTGTAACTGGCACCAATAATATTTGATATCTTATTGTAACAAGCGTTTATAGGCACCATTAATATTATTCTTACTTAATTAGCAATTAAATTTTTATTTTACATACCTCAATTTTCTGCTTTTAATTTATGCCTTGGTTACTGGTAGTATATTATATGTTTTAAATTCAATCTGGAGAAAATGTTTTTCCATAAAGTTGTTTATGACGCAATTTGTTTTTGTTCCCAAAATGACGTAAATATTTATGTTTTTTTTTATTTTAATATTGATTTTAAATATTATATAGTGAGTTAAAAACTTTCAAAAATAGTTATAATCCAAGAAAAACAACGCAATAATTTGTATAAAACAAACTTAGAAAGAGTACAGTAACCTATTTTCGTCTTTGGTATAGTAGCACAAACTTGAAAAAAAACTGGTAAAATGTTTGTATGTGCAATTTGGAAACAAACACTTCAGTAACGTACTTTTTAATTTTGTTTGTATCTGAGACACAGAAATAAAAAAGTATATTTATGAAGTTTTGTTTAAAATTTATATATAATTCCAATATGAACAGAGCTTCTAGAAAGTTTGTATGTGTTTAACATAAATATATATATATGAAAACATACAATTATGGACAATCCTACACACATTACATTTATATTTACATGTTAAACAGTGACACACTGTGTATTTTATAGTATACCATGACCACATCCGTTTCACTCTTTATCATCAAAGGAACACCGTAAATAACATAGCTAAATGAAGCACCATGATTAGCTTTTTATTGTTTTCCCCTTTAATTGCTATTTTGTTCGTAAACAATAGTACCTGGATGTTTATATCAGTAAGTTTTATTAGATGCACATTTAAACTTTGTGCATATGTTTGTATTTGTATATTTCAATGTATGGAGCAAACATATGTACAGAAATGTGGAAAATATTTAATATAAACTGCACGCCCGAAAGTGGTGTGGGTAGAAATGAAATATTAGTGCGCATGTATTTATTTATTGAGCATGGCTACGGTTGCCGGATTTAATATGCTTAGGTCTTTTTTCAATGATCGTCTTTAATCAGTTGCCGAATTTAATATGCTTAGGCCTCTTTATAATAATAGATTTAAAATTTCTCTTGAAATCTTTTTAATGGTTACGATTTCAGTTACAGTTGAGATTTTGTATATAAGTACAACGTTTTACAACTATTTATTATCGTAAGTAATACTATTTCACATTTATATTTAAACTTATTCAACATTCAGAGATACAATCAGAAAGTTTAGGGGCAGCTCAAAGGATTTAGAATTTTACTCAATTTAAATATCAACATAAGATTATTATCAACATGGGGAGAACCTTACACGAACAGTCATACTGGGTGCAAACTTAAATCTTAAAAAATTAAAGTGGCAGCATACCATTTAATAGTAATATATAGAAATAAAAACCATTAAAAGTGAACTCAGTGTTGTTTTTATAGAGATGATACCAGATGAAAAATTATGCATCTATACATCTTCAAGACCTCATAGGTCTCCGAGGTATTGTGCGGAAAGACGGACTGACAGAAATTAAATTTTACAGTGCCTAGAGTTAAAGCTTTTTCTAACGATCCGTCAATTACTTAGGTGTCAATGTAGTGCCATTTAATATGAGGCATAAATTATTGTTAGAAAGTTGAAGTGAATAGGGAAAGTAAGAGGAGTAGCGTGAAAAATACATGGAGTGAAGAGTCACTAGTAATGATGATGTGATTAATCTATAGGTCCTTGTCTGAGTCTATACCTATCCTGTGCACCGTATTCAGTAATCTTGACATGTAATTTTGGTAACTACTGTTCTTTAGACCTTCAGATAACCAGATATGATAGTAATTCCATAATAGGATAAAACTTATAGTTATGAATTGAAATTAATATCTGCCCAGCGTGTATTATTTTCCAGGGCTATTTTTTACCAATACACGTGGTTATGTGTAGAGCATTAATAACTGTATACTAATTTGATTAATATTATGCTAAAAACTACCAAAAGAACTTGCATACGTGATAATACATGTACTTTTTGAAATTCTATAACCTTTTAAAAGTTATTTAGACTAACTTTCGACACTTACACACCTTTCAATGGCATATTACTGTCTGAAAGTCTCCAAGAACATATACAAAAATATTTTAGTGAAACAAAATTTCAGAAGGTATTTTATTACAAAAAATTAAATAAATGTTCTAATCCTACATAAACTTGTTCCTATACTTGTCTAATTGTGTGCTATTTTACTTAAACGCTAATGAACAAAAATATTTTAAAATACAAAATCATGAATGACTATGCTTCCTTGCCTTAATAAGGCCATATTTGAGATATAAGAAAAAAAAAGTTTTACTATTTAGGACACAATAAGATGCTTATATGTACCGAATGAGTTTTATTGGCCTTGAAACAGCTTACTATTTTATAAAATTCATTAAGACACGGATGCATATACGGCTTAGGAACGATTGTACATAACATGTTATTTGAAGCTAAGTAATCTTGTAAATTAATGTACTAAATGTATTTACATATCTTTGAATTGATTTAAAAATGGACTTATTGTTATATAATTTAACTTTTTACCAATGCTTTTAACAATAAGTAGCAATACTGTAGGATGAGTTTAAATCTGATACTCTATAACTATAAATATCACTGTACAATTGAAAATTGAGATCAACATGATTTACGTTTCACCATTGTTCTTGTGGAACAAATCAACTTGGTTGCAGCTACAGTTATAACTTATCACTCTATGCTTTTGGGATTCCGACTCAAGGACTTCAACATTTCCAAGCAATTAATAGGTTTCACATGGACTTTTATCTCCTTAATTTTTATATTTATAAGTTGTTAAAATTGAATGAGAAGAGTTTTTGATATGTTACTTAGAATTAAGTAGACAGGAATATTTCTATCCTTGAAAAACTTTACTCCTAACAACCTTTAAGAAATATCTCTAAATTTTATATTGATATATTAATTTTAAAACATATTTACGATAACACGTGTAGTTTTCTCACTTACACTTATATAATTACATGAAGGAATTAGACATTGATTTATTTTATAGAGAAAGGGAACTGACACGATTTGAACCACACTTTCTTTTTTTGGTTTTTTTTTTTTAAATGACATGATTAGTGTAAGCGATGACGTTGACCACTTATCTCATAAAATTCTAATTTTAATATATTATTCGTTATATGAAGATTAGAGATTATACCAAGACTGATTAACTTGTTAACGTCACCAAAGAAACGCAATATATTACATACGAGAGAGGGACACTCGTGACAGGCCACCCTCTGTCTCTGAGCTACAAGTGGGCTCTCCACGACCTTTCTCTGAGTCTCTATTTCAATGCTGAATAAGCAGTTCAGTGAACTGTGCAGTTTTTCACGTAGTCTCAATTTCTTCTGCTCACTTTAATTCTTGAATAAATAACAAGTTAAAACAATGTATTTTGCTAAAAGAAATTAAATAATTTGAATATACTTTTTAAATATTACTCATTATTTGAAATATAACAGACAAATTATATTTCTATATGATGCTATTTCCAAATTTGTGAGTTTTAATATTATAGCCGTATTTTGGATGATATTAAAAAATCTAGAATGGCATTTATTCATACGAAGTTCATAATATACATATTTACTATTTCAACAAATACATGAATGTTTCAAGTATAGTTTTCATTTTATGTCTTGTGAGAACTAAATTTACTATATAGTTTTTAAACAGTTATAAAACATCTAAGGTATTAATACTATATAAACATTTTATACAATTAAACAAATGATTATAATTGCTATGTTATCAGTTCTCTTGTAACCACATTAGATACGTTTAAAAAAGTTAAAGGTTAGGTTACACAATGACTCTAGGAGTCACTGGTTCGCTATACAGGTGTCATTCAACACGTTCAACATGATTGTTTGATCTTTCTTCGTCATTACCTTGCTATTACTAAACCACCCTCAACACATTCAAGCTCTATGTCTGGAGTGGCTAGTACAGTACGCGCGCTGAAGGTTCGGCCCTGTCGTTGCCCTACTAACCAAATAAAAACATTGACTCTCCAATGATCCGTCACGGACGGCAATGTTTAATTCTCGCTCGACAATCAACTTATGGTTAGACCAACTTCCTGTACAAATAAAATTCCGAAACTTCGCAGATATATTTTCCTGTTTATTCCAATGCTAATGGATGTATTAAGTTTCAATGTTATATTACTTTTCTTAAATAAAATATATTTTAAAATTAACTGTGCCAAAATTGTGATACAAAAATGTTTGTATGTGAGGAATTTTTATTTTTTGGTCAGGAAAGTTTCACCAGCGGGAAAGTTTTTCTGAATGAACTGAAGTTAATTTTAGATTTAACTTTTTTCAGATACATAGTTTAGGTTAGCCGTAACTTAGTCTGAAGTGGAATGTATCACCGACACCGCTGCCCTACAGTTTATGGCCCATTCACGGCAATACCATTTGAAAGTTTAACATTGAATCACTTTGCAATAGTTTATTACTGAAAAAAAAACACTTTAGGCCATAGTGGTGATCTGTCATAAACTAAAAGTTTTAAACTTTAATGAAATTATGTTGAATTTCATTGTATTATATTCGAATAGAAAGTGTTTTGGGGTGTATTGTTTATAAACTAATTTTACGACAGATGAATGAATACGAAACACTGTTGTATAAAGAATCCTGTTTATGAAAAACTTAATTATTAATTATGTGGCATGACAATAAATTATTTTTTTAGCATTTCTACGAATACACTATACATAGAAGCATTGGTTATATATGGATTAAACCGTATTACATTGTAGCATTCAATTCAAAATTGGAATACTACCTTAGCAATACATTGTATATTAATTGAATTTCTGACAGATAAAATGTCATAAATATATTAGTGATTAAAAATCGTAAAATTATTAAACGTCTAATTAATTAACAAATTAAGAATTTAAATTCTCAACGCATAACACTGTAGAATCCGTTATTTTAAAATCGGCGTGGTGAACAGTATTTTCCCTAGATTTTACTTTGTTTACAAAGCTGTTCTTACCTATAATAGAGTTGCTAATGGCGAGTTATTTCCATCCTCACCACCCGTTTCCGATTCTTTGCTGGTATCCTGTTCACTGTTGCTGCCGTCAGATGAGTCATTCAAACTAATAATAAATCTCTCTGTTGTGTCATCAATTAAATGTTCCTTTTCATAATATTCTTCTTCAAATTTGACAACTCTCTTACACACCTTTCCCCAGTCTTCTTTTGTTATTGAGTCTATCTTCTCTTTGCATAACGCTATGGTATTTTTAATGTTGCTAAAACCGAAATCTTAATGATGCTAATATTTTTCTGAGGCTAGTTAAACCCCCTTCATAGTTAATTTTTTCATTCAGCTTGTTTTTTAACAATTGAAGAGTTGGCAGGCAACTATCAGTTTTATAAAATTCAAGGACGTTCTTCAAACAACTCATTTATCAAAGTCGTCTAGTTCTACTATTTTCTTTTTTCTTTTGTATTTTTTAGGGGTGGTGAACCAACACTCCCCTTCAGTGGAAGAATCCATAGTTTTTTTTTCACGGTGAATCTCCTAAATCAGTGTCTTTGAAACACCACAAGCCGCGGCAGTTCTTTCTAAACAATTATTTATAGGGATTCGTTCATCATTAGATAGTTTCGACTCATTTCCCATGAACTCACTAACCCTCCATATAATTTCTCGAGCCTGGCTTCTCGTAGTTTTTCCTCGAGCCACTTTGGAAACGTATCGGGCCATTATACCGACTGAGATGATGAATCAAAACAAAACTACTAAAACTTGTACTATAACCTTAATAGCAAGGATAATATTAAATAATTTGTAACGCCCTACAACTACAAAAATTCACTAACCTCACTACTAACTAAACTAATGAATTGTGTATAACGCACTTAAACCACTTGTCCACCTCTAACAACAGTGAATACTCGACTGTGAGGGAGAACAGGGACAACAAATATTCAGACTGCAGCGGGCCAAACATTGGCGGATGTCTGCAGAACAGTTGCTATATCGGGCAATCCACCCGTCCCCCGCCAAAGACCGCTCGGTTGACTCGGAGCCGAACCTTCAGCGCGCATATTGTACAATGTTCCTAGTTTGTTTATGTACTTCAGGTCGTTGTGCTTGCTTACTTTTTGACTTTCATACATACTTGAAGTAGAATGATATCAAGAAAACACTTTCCATATTTAAAATATTATGAACTTATATTCAAATACAAGAAGAATATCAGTAAAATTGAATGGCTCTCACAAGTTAATAAGATTGTTCCTTAAAAGTTAAGAATATATGCGTTTTTTAATTTTGATTCTGATCTAGGTGTAGCACTCTATGATACCTAAATGTATAGTTTTTAATAAGGATTATTAGATACTTTATTTACCTATTATGTTTTAATATTTTGTTATAATTTTATCTTTATGTAGAAGGCATTATAACATTATAGTTTTAATAACCCTAACCTTTTAGCAGGATTTTGTGAGATATATTGATTTATATTTTTTACGTTTTGGTTTACAATATCGAATTTCTTATACTACCACTTGATTTATTCATTTTCATTGCTATAGTACATTGCAAAAATCTACCGTTTATTGAATGTCGTTGATAAATCTTGGATAATCATAGTTTTAGTTACAAAATTTAGTGAAAGTGGTGCATTTAATAACAAGAAAAGGTTGGGTAACAGAGTTGTTGACGAATTATCTAAAATTGAAGTGATTTATAATGTTGTTGAAATCCTAATACATCCATTCATAAACTTGCTCCTGAAACTGGATTATCAGTTGGTTCCGTTCATAAAGCGTTGAAAATTAACAAATTTCATCCTTACAAAGTCGAAGTTTGTCATGAACTCGATGAAGATTATTATGACCGCTGGATTGAATTCAGTGAACAAATTAGTGCAATAATTACTGGCAATAAAAATGTGAAAAAACATTTGTTTATTGATGAATTTACATTTTATATTAAGGGTTTTGTTATTAAACACAATTGCCGATTTAGGTCAGATCAAAACGTACATGTATTCGTTAAAGGATCCACCCTATGGTCTGAAAAAAATTAATGTTTGGGCAGGTATACTTGTCGACATTATTGCTGTATCTGTATTTATTGAAGGAAACTTGAATGTAGAAGCATTCGTGGATTTTATAGAAAACAGAATTGAGACAAGAATTTCAAAACCGGTTATTGTTTGCTTGAAAAATAATGGTTATCAATTTGAACAATTGATTTAAAATTTAACAGGATTTAGAACAATAATCAGTGAGTAATTTTGTTTTTATTAGCGGTAGTTGTTATTAGTATTAGTATGAAGACTAATAATTGTGGTGTATGAAATTACATTATAGGTTGCTGATACCAAACGGCTTGGCCGAATGTGTGTTTAGCATTCTATTACATAAAGTTAATATAATGCTTTATATTCAGCGTGCTGAGTGTCAAACCTGGAGAAATTTAAAATAATAACAAAAGTTTCTACGTTATTGCTCTCCTTTATAGTTTAGAATGGAAATACTACGAACGATACTAACGTATATTATTCCAATAAATATTAATTAAAAAACATAATAAACAGAACAAATTTAGATATTAAAGCATAAGAAACATAAAAGTTTTAGCCTTTTTTCAAACTGCTTCTTTACCTCGACATTAGTATTTTATAGCTCTGTAGGCATTTTATCTGAAATTCAACTACTCTACTTTTAAACTTGCTATAAAAAATACGCAATACAGTCTTTTATGCACTGATAATCACGACAAATAGTCCTACTTTACTGTTGAACAACTTTAACGTGTTTAACAAGTAATATATTCTACGTCCTCAAAAATATAAAACATTGAACATGAATATTTGTAGAATGAAAATTGAGTGTAGGAATAATATAAAATATATGGAAAATTGAAAAAAACAATTTTCGTCGTAAGCACATTAAACTATATTTAAAATTGAGAAATTAGTGCAATACTGTGGAAAAATAACAGAACCCTGTAAACATTTAGGGCACGTGATATAACTTACTGAAATAACTTGGTAAAGGAGACGAAACTTTATTTATTTTTACTTGTATTCCATTCCAGAGAAAAGGCTGAAAGAAAAAATAGTTGCTTATAATTTGAAAATGAAAAGAAAAATGATTCGAAAAAATTTTCTGGTTAACATACACTAAACCTTAAAACAATCATAAATCAGCCACGGAAGCCTTGAACACAAATAGAATAAAGCAAATGTACTAATGGTCTCATGCTGATATGAGGCGTTCAGATGCCAAACTGATTAACTCCAATCAGAACAGTTTTGAGAAATCAAGCTCTAAAGTTTCAGTGTTGTAAAAAATTAACTGGACATGTATGTTTAGTTTAGTTGTGGTATATAAGTTTTTTAATATTGCACCTTTTATGGGTTATGGTTTTAATACATACGTAATGAAAAATAACAGGTAAAAAAATTAAATATAACTTTTTTTGGAGTTAGTCACATTGGCAACTGAACAGGAATAAAAAAGATTCGAGACATTTTTGATAAAACCTATTTTATTCAATGAAAAACTAAGTAATAATATCAAAATCAAGTAATAAACTTCTTCAGATCATAATACACTTAGCAAAGTAGTGTTACACTTATTTATGATCATTTGAACAGAAAAATATAGTGATATTCACACAATCAGTGTTAAATTTTTGTTGCAATATGTTTTTAGCATTATTTTATCAATGAATACAAAACTGTGTATTCATTACCTTTAGTCAGAATACAAGAAACACTCTTATAGTAAGTATGATGAACTGGGCGAGTGTACTGTAACAAATCCATCATATCTCTTTTTTGCCATTGTTATGGGCTTTCCCAAGGGATATAGCTTTTCTTAAACGATGTTTGACAGATTCAATACTGGACGTCCAACATTTTGTTTCTTCTCAAAATTTACCACACTGATGGGAATGTAGGCTGAAAAAGTGGTTTTGTACTTTACTTTTAGTGGCTCTGCTTTTTCCACCTCATCTGTAACCAGTTGACACTATCTTTATCTTCATTTTTTTCTCCTGGTGATAGATTGCTCTAATGGTTCAGTAGAAAGAAATTCATCATGATTAATTTTCACAAGAAAAAACTTATTCTTATTTTTACTTTCCAAAACAATATTATACCAATCACGTGGAAAAATATGTTTGTGGTTTTCTTTGCCTTCTTTTATATTAAGGCAAGGTCTGAATCGTTTGGTAAGTAACATTGACCAGACACCAAATACTTGAGTTCGATAACCTCGGCACAGATCTCTCCACTTTGCAAAAGTTTCATTAGGCTTAAAACAACTTTGATATTACTGTTTTTGCCTGTGCAGCTGTCAGAAAATGTGACAATATGCTTCAAATTTTTTGCATTCTCAGTAATCTGTCTTTTCAAACAAGCTGCTATTTCTTTGGATCCCCTTGAACCCTCTGTTTCTGGCCACACATACATAAAAGCCTTCTCATTGTTGAGTACGTTACAGCCAAAATTGTACACATATAAATTACGTTTGTAATAAGCTACAGAGGTGCTTAATTTTGGGAATTCAAGAGCCTTTTGGATGTCGAATGTGAAGACATAGTAGTCCTCCGAGCATTTGTTTTTGTCATCTGTCAGACTTTGTCGAGCTTTTTCTGCTTTCCTTAGATGAAGTTCTCTTTCACTTTCAATAGCCTGTTTTTCCTCTTCATTTGCTTATAATAGCCTATTTTCAAAACTATCACAATATTGACAAGTGTCTTTTCCAGGAGGCTTAATGTGCAGATTGAACTGGTTTGAAAAACATGGTAATACTGCTTGTATTTTACAGGTACTTTTCCATTGTCACTGCACCATGATTTGTACATATCAATCATTTTCTTTATGGTTAGGTTAGAATTTAAATATTTACTTCCTGGTTTATGTGTTCTGGTGTAGTGGCTTTTGTAGGCTGGAAAAGAGTTGATGTGGTTGATTACATCAGTTACATCAACTTTAAACTGATTCCAGGCCTGCTGGTGCTAGGCCTGGAATCAGTTTAAAGTAGATCCACTCCATTTCCTGCATTCCCAATGAAATTAGGTCCTCTTCGTGTCTATGGGATATCAAGTGTAGGCCTACCTGTTTGTTGGTTGAGGTTAGGCGTATAGTCAGGATCAGAGTCCGTGTCATCAAAAACATCACTTACTTCTAAAAAGTCACTGTTACTACTTGTTTCAGAATCAATATTTATCTACAGATTCACCACCAACTAAGTTAACATCTGTATAGATACACACGTGTGCAAAATTATCAAACAACATATACAAAACAATGTTTTGAGGTTCACTGGAGTTAATCACATTGGACACTGAACAACCAGCTGATTCATTCCATGTTTACAAACAAAGTAGAGCATTCTGGTGGCCAACTACTGAACTATGGAGTTAGTCATCTCCACCACTGAAAAATATTGCTATTCCAAACCCAAGTTCAGTGTTAACTCAAATTATACAAAAAATGGTGTTAATAAGTTTGGCATCTGAACGCCTCATATGTAAAAACTATTGTCAATGGCGTACAGCAGGTTGTAACTCTGGTATATTATAACTAACATTTTATATACATATGAATATTTCTTCATTATCCGTATGGTACCAAACTATAGTCTGTCTATATATTTGATTAAAAATAATTATTTTAAAAGTTTCACTTTCCTCACGTGATACAGTTCATGCGAAAAACTGTATACGAAAAAAGTATTTAACACAAATTAATATCAAATAAATGCAGTGCCTTAAATATATACGTAAGACATATTACGTAAAATATTGTTTTTATTACACAAATGTTAATAAGAAATAATAACACGGCGAATTTCCGGTAAAAACGTTAAATACTAGCTCACGCCACATTGTGCTATGCAAGGAAAAATATCAGATTAAATTTATGTAACATCTGTGTGTAAATCCTGCAGACCATTAAATAAGCCATTGAGACGAGTCCAGAGTACTCTCGCGAAACGCGGGGGGGGGTTCCTATTAATACAAATATATTTTTCATATAAAGAGTTATTTATATTACTAAAATAAAATGTTAATTACTCCGTTGGCCACAAGTTCATTAGAATGGCGAAGAGTGATATTGAATTTAAAAAATGTTGAATTTTCTGAGGAAATGTGGATCTAATGATACCCACCCCCCCTTACCACCACCAGGACACACCACGTCACCAGTAAACTGGGTTAATGTAGGCAACATGTCCTACTTCTTGGCTACAACATTGATCTCGCTTGTGTCACATTACATTCCTGTTTTTTGAGTAAGTACCACAAGTTAGGGAATGAGACGTCATAGTACACTACGTTACATGCACATTTCTCCCGACCCTAGTTTTAGCCTATGTTTGTTTACTATGTAAATATTAAAAATATAAATTATTTAATACCAATATTTATACCAATCAGTCCAATAAATGTTAGTAAGTATCTATGTTAGTTAGCTACTTTGCGATAGAATGTATAAATATATATTAAACATGAAGTAACGATCATAAATATTAGAGTGCGGATGATAGGAACGTAAACAAATTTGAGCCAGATCTTATGATGTCCTGAGTTTAATCTGATCAATACTAATATCGCATGTATTATACGATCATACATTTAATTGTCTCCCAACTTGAATGGGCACAACCAGGTAGTTGAGAAGCCGAGAGCAAATTTGAGTTGTGTAAGTACACAATGTATATCATCCTTTATGTCTGTTTTACGCTGTATACGTAATATATACGATTATAAAGAACAAATAGAACTATGAATTTAAAATTTTACATGTAATTTCATTTCTTCATGGACAATTGGGTTTTATGATAGGCACGTTTATATACCTTAACACTCAGCAAAATATTACATGAACAATTTCATCTGCAGACATTTAGTATGAAACTGCAATTCTACAAATACTGGACCATGGGATTTGACTGAATATCCAAGTATGGATGAAAGTAGCCTCAATTACTGAAATGCATCAATGTTTATTTACTACCCAATTAGGTTGAGGCATTTAGCCACACTTGTAATTCTTCTCTTTATACAAACCTCCTGAATTTTGACTAAGCAAAGCTCAAGTTATCTCAAATAAAAAAATATTTTTAATAGGCAAATTTTTATTTATAATTACGTTTAGTCCTGTTAAGTTTGATATTTTATAGCGTAATAAGCTTACTGAACCATTAACAACATAAGAATCATTTCTTATCAATATATTATTAATTGCCAAAAATAAGTTGAAAGTGTAAGCTACTCGTATAAACAACGCTTACACCTAATGCTCTCTTTTGAATGTCCGAAATTGCAAAAATTTCCCGAAATAGTAGTACATTTCATTTCTGGTTTACGTGACCTTAGACAAATTAAGATGTTGCGTGTTGCGGTGAGTTATTATGATCGTCGATACAACAATCGATGATGATCGCAGATACTGTAAATCGATATCCGGAGAGACAGTAGCCGCCGGAGTTATAACGTGGAACTTTGGATTTGAGTTAGAGATAAAATAACTTCAAACTGTTACTTTGAAGCAAACCTAGTGGGATCCCAAATTACTAAGACAATTTAGACCTGTATTGAATCTTCTATTTCCATTTAGTATGATTATCGCACATGAGTTCATAATAAGAATAAAACTAGCGCCAGCCACTCCTTTAAAATAAATAGTGAATCGTCTACTTAGAATTAAGCTTTGCGCAAACTATATTTTACATAATAAGGACGAAATAAGAAATTAATTGTTTCATTTATTGATTAATTTGATCATAGTAAAGTTTAAAAAAATTTTACATGTGATACTATGTCACATCCTAAAAAAGTATTATGATTGAACTTACTTTCTTTTCAAATTTATTTATACTCTAAATCTCTCGGTGCCAATAGCTACTTATAAGACCAATGAAAAACATTTGCAACAAACGCGGCCAATGCTGTGATGGATTACACAGCATATGCAACAATACTCAGAAAGTCCCGTGTAGTTCTTTAGAAACGTTTGCGTAATTTATGTTAATTTGCAATACTGTGTAAACATCACTCAGGGATTAACCGTAAGTTTAAAGTAATCAGCATAAAAATAATATTTTTATAAGTAAATGTAATTATAACTCTTGTAAACGATTGTCTGAGGTGCTTGTGCTTCGGAACTTACATGCTTACAAGTGAACTATAATATTGTAATATTTGAATCATTTTCATATACATTTATTTAGAAATAAGGATGCATCGCTGACATTCGGCGTCAGTTATCACTGATAAATAACTAGCAGTTAATCATTATGGTTTCTAATTAAAATACGGCGTGATTTAGTAATTTAATTAACTACAGAATCAGTTATCCTCAAGCATCACGGTATAATAATCCTCATTAACACAGATTTTTAAAACTGTTTGTGGGATATATTTATATTATTCAAAACTGTACAACCTTATTCAGGTATAAACACGGCAATAAGTACTATAATAGGGGTCCAATTTGTTTTCAATAATTAGGAAATGAACATGTTTAATTGCCTGATTTTAATGAAAACAGCATTGATTTCCGAAATTTTGTTTGTGTGTCCGTTTGTTAATGAACAGTGAAATAAAAAATCACAACTTATACATTTTTTATTTTATATAAAATCTGCTTCCTTCAAAAAGGAGAAGTTTAAAACATGTATCTTATCTAAATGTTACTTTTACATGTGGATCCAAAAATTGTAATCAAACTATTGCAACATTTTTTATTAATCTTTATTTAAAATAACTGAGCTGCTCTAAATAGGTAAAAACATTTTTTTTAAGAATTGGAATAATCTCAACAGTTATTCACTATGGAAATCTTACACATCCTTGGCAGGCCTGCGGTAAAAGGGTTTCCTATACACAGTAACTAGACTTAGATTATCGACCTCACCTTCTCTTTGCCTCTAAAGTTAGTTATTGTTAAGTATGATCCAGGAACTTTTTGAACGCATTACAGATTTATGTTTATTAATCAGTAAAATAATATTGGTGAGGCAGGATCAGCTGTTAATATAAATTTAGAGTTTAGCTCTAGATCACCTTGACGCTGTCAAATGCTTGAATCTAGCTGCCTCTGATGTCACACCAATGCAAAGAGTTAATTATAAGCTTTTTTGTCTCAGATTTGTTAAATATTTTCAGAAAAACACGACTCCAGAGTCAAGCCTGTGATAACATCAGATTGTAGATGAATGGGAACTGGAGCACCATTTGTATTGATTCGACTCTTCAATAGCGATTAGCAATAAGAATAGCGTTGTTATCAGATGCTACTTTATAATAATACGATCTAGTGGCTCCTCGCCTTTGATAAAATGAAAAGAATCACACGCTATTCTTGTAACAGGCATGCAGAATTGACACTAAAACTTTGGCTCTGTCTCTCTCTCCTACATTTTTCTGATAATATAACTGTCATATATTTTGCTTAGTTTCAGCCATATTTAATATTTTACTTTTCTTTAACCAGTACACGTATAATACATTTCCAAACCTAAAGTAATATGGTGGTTTTTACTGTGTATTAAGAACAATAATATAACATTTTAAATCTATTAAGTCATTAAAGGTGTAAATTGATATACTGTTATACTTTATAAAATCATTTAGATTATAGAATAGCTGCATGGTGGTCCACTTTTCATACTATAACGAGTTGAATGCAAGGTGATTGTTTAACTCGGGATCTGATTCTGCTTCCACAAAAGAGTAATCACGAGTATTTTCTTTTCTATATTATCTGCAATAGCTTTATTGTGTCCTCCTGGCAGCTTTACAGAGTTTCAAAGTGAATTATGCCTAATAGTAGTCTCAGCGTTTTCGTCTAGGTTAAAAGAAGCATATTTGGTCAGTGTGTCATCGATAAACGTTCTACTAAAAGGCCGAGACAAAATCTTAGAAAAGTTGAGGATCTATCCATCCTCAGGGCACCAGTAATCGATTGCAATCACGATGATAGTTTAGATTTCCTGCCATCACTTGACGTCATAGATTTTTCCCTCCAATCAGTAGGAAACCTGCCAACGAAATGGACGTGATGCCCAGCTCACACAATAATCCTCAGCTTTTATTCCAAGGCTGATAGAAGCCGTAGATTGATACAGCGTATTTCAATAACATTTGTGTTTCCATTTCTTCATTATTGCACAGTATTTTGATCAGAAGTTTCCTGAGGGAATCCTTGCACTGTAATATTTCAATATTAGACAATCTATAAAGATTAGAATACACAACCAACCTGCAATTAAGTTTGTGTAACATTTATTTACTATCATCCGGTAAGATTAGTTTAACATTTATTTTTCTCTTCTTTAGACAGTGTTAATGTATCTATACTTTGTTTTAAAGGTCAAACAATCTAATATCAAATTCGTACTTGGATTTACATTCACTTTATTATTAATTGCATTATTGTCATCCAACCATAGTAAATATCGATGTTCTGTATATTTAAATTGTATACTGTATTTCGCACAAACTCTATTCACATTTTACTGTTTACTGTTATCTATTCTTTTACTATTTATAAAATATCCCGATACAACATATATTACCTCGTATTATTCTAAATCTTCATGTTCAGTGTTCAGCAGTACAGACGATCTAAGTTTAATGCTTAGACCGTATGATGTTTAATTTGTATTTTATATGTGTGTGTGTGTGTGTGTGTGTGTGTGTGTGTGTGTGTGTGTGTGTGTGTGTGTGTGTGTGTGTGTGTGTGTGTGTGTGTGTGTGTTTGTGTCAGGAAATTCAAACCTATGTGGTTACAACATTACACATACTCCTTCTCTCAAGAGTTAGACAATAGTAAGTTAATATAATGATTTTTTTTTAAATATTAGCAATGTCATGCATAGAATAAGCCATCTTAGATCAGACTACTCAGAATGAAAACTTTGATTCGTTAGTTACTATGCGATATTATTACGCTATATTGTTGATATATAGCTCTAATTTTTTCTTGTATTTGAACATTATCAAAAGAGTTACTTACTCTACATTTATATTTTTCAATATTATTGATCAGTAAATAAACGTACCTGATTTGTTGATATAGTTCTTATGTTAATCACTAGGAAGAGGAGAACACAGCACTACACCTTAGCTCATTAGGCACCTATGTTCTGTGTGGTGAAAGGATTGATTTACTCGAATCATTACCTATTGTTACAGCCTCGACGCGTCAGGTGATTATTCACTTGGCTTGTGGTTCATGACTAATTTTCTACACACATGTGGCAAGATACATTGATAAAGGTATCATCATAAACTTTAAATTAACAATGAAACGTTATTTATACATAGACATTAAACTAATGGTACATTACCAACCATGGGACTTTTCCTTACGGTTGTCTATCGTTTTATTTATCAATATTTCAACGAGGTATAACATTTTGTAAATATTGCACTGAACATGCAGTATGGTGTACTTATACCATGTATATACAGGAAGGGCAAGCTGTGACAGTGAATGGAGACCGATACCGTACGATGATTAGGGAGTTATTGTGCCTCATTGTGATAACATAGACATTGGCCAGTTGTGGTTTCAGCAGGATGGTGCCACCTGCCACGCTGCCCGTGAAACAATTGTGTTGTTCCGTGACCGCTTTCAGGATCGCGTCATTTCTCGTAATTCCAACCATCAATAGCCACCAAGGTCGTGTGACTTAACACCTTGTGACTTTTATCTTTGGGGTTATCTAAAGTCATTAGTTTATGCCAATAAACCCCGAACCATCAATGAGTTGAAGGAGGAAATTCGACGGGTTTTCGGCCAAATTGAAGTGGAAACTTGTCTTGCAGTCATGGCTAATTTCATGGACAGAGTTGTTGCGTTCCAGCGTAGCAGAGGAGGACACATCCATGACATTATTTTTCATAAATGAAATCGGAATGTTAGATGAACATATTTATGTATTTGATTTAAGATTTTCACTAAAATAAATCTCTTAATTTGATATATCAAAACCGGCGCTCTTTTTGAATCACCCTTTATTATTATAAAACACAACTACTTTTTAGTTAATCTTTATTATATTGTATTAATATACCATTATAAGGCAATTATTATTACAGTATAATAATAATTATGTACAATAAATTATGTATTTTATACACTTCATATGTCCCCTAATATAGTTATATGTACAAATAAACAAATCATCTAACTCAAATAATTTGTTTTTTTTATCCACAAAAATGTGGTCGATATTTCAACCACTGAACACGGAGGGAAAGCTATTCCCTTAAACGCTCACTGGTTAAAAAATCAACCATAGTGTTAGAGAAAAGTGAAATATATAAACATTTTTCTAACATTTTTAAGAGTATGTGTGTATGCCACTAACGACAAAAAAAAGGTTTCAGTTCAATATTCCAAACTTTTTTAGGCGTGCACACACTATCCTCTTTGAGGTGGTCGATTTTCCAACCATGTGCGTTCCCGGTCAAAATGAGTGACCTATAAAGGGTTAAAGTCAAATGTGTAAGAAGAATCTAAAATTAATTTGGAATTATGCCAAAATTTGAATCAGTTCTTAGGTAAATGACTGATTATATTACATCTAGTAATCAAATATCAGTGTCTTGGCTGTATCTACAAACTTTCTCTCTCTGTGCCTCCATTACTCAAAAATTGTTTGCATAGAAGTAGTAAAGTGTGCAAAACCTAGGATTTATAACTTATACCCTTTCAAAATGAGATTTGCAATCCATGAATGGAATTCTGCAACAAAATATAATTATCATTAAAATTATTACTTGTTGGCAACGCTGAGGTTTATAATTAGCTACCAGCAATATTTCTAAAGCTTGTTTAATTGTATAAAATGCAATAATACCAACCAAAAAGGTTTATTAAGCATTGGATTGACTCTAAATATACTTTATAATTAAATTTCAACATTATAATAGTATTTATGGAAACAGGAAAAACACGCAGGAAATTAATTCCCAGTTCGATCATGTAACAATGTGAAATATCTGAGAGATTTGCTGTCAGTTCCAGCACCGATACAAAAGGCCTGTGTTAGCGGCAATAATGATGTTGTCGGGCCTTGTCTCTTACAGGTAGCTCAAAGTTGGAGTAGCGTGTTAACTGCTCTGTAGGCTCTCTTCCCCTTCATCATTGCTTATATGATGTGAGTATTTCCAGTCAGAAATCTTTGAATTTAAATTATTATACAAATAGAAGCCAAAGCTCATATTTTTAATTGATTTTAAATAACATTAAAAAACTGTTGGATTTCCTTGCAAGTGGTTTATGTAACACCTGATACGTAAATAAAAATAAAAATTAATTAAATTTGAAATTCTTTTCATTTATTATTAATTATCATGACTTCAATGTAGGATATAACATTCCCAATATTACCTAGGTAACGTTCTTCTTGATATAATGGGTTTGGTCAAGTCGAATGGGTTGAGAAATAATCCTTTCAATGACGAAAAAATACCCCTCAAGCTGTCTGGATCTCTGCATATGAGGGAGTCAAATGTACTTTTGTTATTGTTTCTAAGCTTCCACTTGTGGTATAGTGAGATGGGAGAAATGTAAAATTTATAATTATTCCCTGTAATTAGTACAATTCGCAGTCTGTCAAAGATATGTTAAACTTTATTCAACTGGCCATATTACGTGTTCAGTGAGAACTGTGTTTAGTATAATAATGTTCAAATTATATTAAAAGAACTAAACCCTATATATTGAAAGCTGTTGTATTTACGATCTTGGGTTCATGAATTTTAGCAGTCACCAGTTAAAAATTACTGTACTCATTCTAAACTTCTTCTGTGTATAAACGAGGGGTGATGTTGTCATAGTCACTGCTCTTTACTGTGTTGAAAGTCTTTTTTAATACAAACCACTCTTCATGGTAGTATTTTTGATATCAAAAATCCACACTCAGGGAAAGTAGGAACTTAAAATTCTGTTGTAGCCTTAGTTTTCTCAATCCAACTCACATACTGTAACCACATGCATCGCAGCATTATCTCCACCAAAATTTCTGCCAAGACATCACCAATAGTCCATGATACAAGCGTCTATTTGTGCTTGGTTAAACGCTTTAAAACATTTACCCTGCGTTAATTTACAATAAGCTGAATAATTACATTAAATCAGCCGTTTTGATGCCTGTGTGTCTAAAACGAAAGCACAAGTTAATTAAAAGCTTTTTCAAAGCTTATTTTATTTCTCACTAATCATTCGTTTTTATTAAAACCCTAATTATTAGCAACTAATTATTAAACAGTTTCACAATTTTTACGATGCTTCCCAAAAACATTGCGTTTTGATAGTAGAATGAGATTGGAAATGTTTATTTTCCTGTACCTCTTGAGCCTGATGGTTGATTATCTTGGTATGCGGGTATCAATATATATTTTATTACATATTTGAAAATGGGTAATAATATATTTTATTATTATTACTGAGAAGGAATAGACCAGAATTTGTTATAACATTCCTTTATCACGATCTAAATACTCATTTTGTCAATATAATAGCGTAAGAAACCCCAAAATCTAAATTGAAGTAAATATTGACTACCATATCTCGCACAGCAGTATTTAATAACGTTATATGGGATTAATTGTACAGTAATAATTCATAAACTGTGATTTATATAAAAAAATAAAATTTATTCCGAGTTAAAAATTAAATGAAATTATCAGTGATATAATGGTTGGATTTAACTTTGCACACTACCATTATCTGAATATTAATTTTTCTAGTCATTTAAAAATTGATAACATTGTTTATATGTCCTGAAAATTCTTATTTAACTATTCAAATTTTTATTTTGAACAATTTTATAAGAAATTATTCAAACATTTAAATAAAAGTTACACCAAAATAATATTAATTTCTAATATTTGTTGTAAATTAATAATGAGGTACGTTATTTGTATTACTATATGGCTTAAATTCAACAAACATTAAACATTTTTTTAATCTGTCTTCATAACATCAATCGTGTTAATCAGAACGAATAGACCATTGAAATGTGCAGTTATTGTATTTTCAAGGGGGTGTTAAATGTTTGTCAAAGCTGTTATTTCGTAGCTATAAACAATCGCGAAGCCTACCTGGAAACGCCAATAAGCGAGAACAGTGACCATATCTCATTCTTATCTCGGTCACACACACTGTTATTTGCTGACCTATGACGTGAATCTCATCATTAGATTCGATGTATGACCTGCGTGGACCTGTTACGTTTATAATCAACGTCATACAATGGGATAGTCTAAATTTAACTCATAATGAATTATACTACGAAAGCTGAAGGCAAATTATTATAATATCGTATGTTTACACTACTCAAAGTATTTTGAAAATAAGAATCAATAACCACTAATATTAACCACTCATATCACAGGGTTTTGATTTGGATGATATACAGAAAGTTAACTTAATCCAAAATATATATCACATATTAACTATAAGAAAAATGTATGACTTTTTAACTGTAAATGTTTAAGTTTTAAACAAGTTATCACCAATTGCTCATATTTTTTTTACCTTACCTATAATTTCAATAAATTTGAGAACCTATGTCCGCATGTGTTTACCACAGTAGAACGTAATATAAATAGGTAATTATTCTGATAATAAATAGACTGGTTTATGTCGCAATCTCCGTCACATAATTATTTATATCCCTACCACCTATTGATATCGTAAATTGACAGAAGAAGTCTTCCTAAAAAGTACAACATGTTCTAGAGCGCAAGACTTCTACCTACACCATTTCTTATCTTTCATAAAATGTTATGTATGAAATTGATTTCACGCTCTTAGACGATGTTTTTGTAATACTATTTACAAAGACTTCTCAATTTTTCACAAAATGTGGATATCTTGGGGAGTTAGGACTTGCAGGTCCAAAAAGAGTGAATTGAAACGAGGATATGAAAAGGTAACGGAGATGCTCCTGATAAATATCGAACATTAGTTATGCTGCAGGCTGTGAGAAATATTGAAAATAGTATATGTTTTAAACTAAAATAAAATATTAAAAATATATTGCAATTAACGTAGATGTGTTATAACTTCTACATAAAGGCTGTGTTTTAATGGTCAACTTACTCAATATTTCAAGTTTATAATAAATAAAACATACTTATTTTGATATGACCATTAATACCGTCTACGGAAACTGTTTGTGCCATATTCTTGCTGTACGAGACGCCACTGCAATACTGAGTAGGTTATATTGTATCATGCACTGTTCTTCGTAAGAGAATTACGAAGTTACGGCAGTAACAAGGGACATGCATAATACATAATGTAAATCTAACGCTTTACGATCTCCTGTATGATGTTTTTCATCTCTATTATATAAGCCACGTAACTCCACGATTTACTCCTTTGTGCTTCTGTAAGCTCTATGTTGGCAGGTATTGGGTTATGACGTAATATGGCACATAATGTTTCAAATGTTCATATTACTGGGAAACACTAATGATCATAACTCGAGAAGCTTACAATTTTTTTGTTCTTTCTGTCATATATATCTCAAAAACTTACTGGCCTAAAGAATTCAATTTTTACATGAAGCTCCAATTGGAGTTTTATATACAAAATCAATATATATATATATATATATATATATATATATATATATATATATATACAAAATCGAGTTTCATGATTCTCCATGTCAATTCCCATAGAGTGATACTCACCAATAAGGTTAAAGGTTAATTTAGGATTTTATTTAACTACTGCAGTTAAAAATTAAATTGTTTTTTACTTCTAGGCAACATTTATGACGTTAAAACTTACCATTTCACGTTACATATTATTTATGAATGATAGACCATAATAAAATTCTGCCTCATCATTACCAACCACTATATAATAGCTTACTGTTACCAACTTTTTGTTATTATTTTTATTATAAATTATGTCGTATTTTTCGTACTTACCGTGTGAATCTATCTGTTAAAGTTTTATTTAGGTGAATTTTGAACGATCAAAGGGTCACTTATTAAAATAATGCAACGAGTCTGTTATTTTTTAATTTAAAAAAGTGTGTGTAAAACTGCGTAAAATATAAGTTAAAATATATAATTAACATTAAAGGTATCTGAGGCTGGACCCAAATATAAAAATGTCCCTTTCAATAGATGTTTTGAAGATATTAATTATCTAAAAAGTCATTAAATACATGGTAATTTTTTGAAACACATTGCAGGATATTTGTTTTCTAATATCCTGTAATCTTGCATCTTACCGATGCTAGAAGCGTGAAGAGGAAAGCAATAATTTTGTAACTGTATAAATATAAAAACGTAATCACAAACACTATCCTCTTAAAAACGTAAAAAAGCTGTTGTGAAACTTCTCACTATAGTATCGTATGCATTATAAATAATTAATGTCTAAAAATAATGTTGTGGTGGGTCAACAGTTTTATCTCTGCTCCTGATTAAAGAGCTATATGACAAGTTATAATGGAATTTCGTGATTTATATTGAGGTTTTAATAGCAACAATAGTAATTTTATTTACAATCGATACTAACCTGCCTTCTGATAGAATAAATCCTACTGGTATTTTGTTCTTAATCAATAAAACTAATTTCCAACATTGCAAGAGAAAAAATATCAAAAATACGAGTAGAAAAAGCTAAATCCAGGAAATAATACGCAGTTTATTTTATTTTAATTTAGGTTAATAATTAGTTGGCCTTCATCAGGATATAGGAAATACAAACTTCATGCTCAAAATCGAACAAATGTAGAAAGGATATAAGGTGAATGAAGGAATGACAGAGTTGATCGGTTGAGGGATCTTGTGGTTGTTATATTACCAGTAATTTAAGTCCTGCTGATCATATTGCTTGTTTCACTTCAAAGGCATATTCCTTGTTGGGCTTTATAGGAAGGTCAACAAGAGGTTTTAGCTCACCTCAATCTTTGCTTGTCCTGTACAATTCATTGGTGCGTCTCTTACTTGAGTATGGTATTGTGGTTTGGTCTCCTTACCTACTGGGCCATATAGAGGAATTTAACAGAGTACAGGCTTGATTTGTTAGGATGCTTGGGGTTCGGCTTGGTTTCTCTTACTTGGAAACACCAATACCACAACTGGAGCAGCTCTTTTCTTTACAACCTCTCCATCAGCGTCGTGTCATCTGTGATATGGGTTTTTCAGTTCAAACTGATCAATAGACTGGTGGATTGCCCCGATCTCCTCGCAAAGATAGACTTGACTGTCCCAAGGGGTACGATATCCCACTCAGTCTTCAGTCGAAGATTCTTTCCAACATCTTATGCCTACAACTGTGGAGTGACAAGACTTCAGGGGCTTGGGAGCGTGGCGTCCGGGAGTGTTGACTTGTTCCATGGGACTGTTCCTTCCTTCAGACGGATTGTTAAGCAGCTCAACAACCTGTTATTATTATAGGTTGTTGGTGATCTATAGTATTTATTTTCTTTTTCGTTACTTGTTGTTGCAGTTGTTACTTTTGTGTTTTGTTTTGTAAACTGTTACTTTTATAACATATTTATCAGCTTTGTTTGTGCCTATACGCTACTGTTAACTATTTATTTACATTGCATCATTTGCCATCTAATTTTCACATTATTGTAAAATGGTCTGTACTGTGGGAATAATTAAATAAATGAATTTTATTTCGCATATAAATGTGCACTATTTGTATCTAAAAACATAAACTTTATAATTGAAAACAATTTAAAAGTTCTTTTAGGTTTAGTTACATTAAACCTTTACTTTCGCTTGATGATGCTAGACTCTTTATATGTTTCATATACAGTTATTCTTTGCAATCCAAGCCCTAAGTTTCTTCTATACTCAAGACTTCACTGAATAATGATGGGAAAAACTAGTCATATTTAATCGTGCAAAAGCTATTAAAAAGGACGCAGATCCGATATTGTGATTAGCTTTACATAGTTTGTACATTTTAGGAAGAAAACCATCTTTATACTGAAAAATTCAACACCTCTCTATATAGACTGCAATATGCGCTTTACGCTTTATAGATTGAAGTATAGGCGTATCTAAAATTGTCGAAATGGCGCGTTTTACCTCTACAAAATTATTCGAAACTCCAAGTCAATCTGACTTACGGGAACACTCCCTCGGAATATGTTAAATGCTAATAATAATTTAAAATGTTGAAAGCCGTCTGAGGTAATTATTGTTTCCTATTTTTCCTATACAAAAACGGCGATAACTTTAGGACAAATTTAAACTTTTGGAGATCGCTTTTTGTATATTTTACTACCGCTGAGTGGTTGACTTTCGTTACATGTATTGTACATTTTTCTGAAAATTATAATAGAGTGTAATGACGAGTAGTTTTGATATTACCATGACAAACCTAAAATATGAAATAATATATACAAACGATCATGAACTGCATTGGTGATGCTATTTTAAATATGTCTAATCATTTTAGACGTCCATGTGATATCTCTGTGGGAGTTTCTCCTTCAGCTTAAACCTTAAACCTGAATGGGCTTCTTTGTTTACCTTTTTTTTAAAGTTAATTTAGGAACATTTTTCAGTTTATTTTAGAGTTCTGATCGTCTATCCTGTTTAATGTATTAAACCTGTATGACAGAAATGGGACAGTGTATTCTGGAAAATTAAGGTGTTTCTTTTAATTATCATGACTTGCATAGCTCCAGATGGTATTCATGCAGATTATTGATTTCTTTCTTAAACTAGTCAGGCTAAGTTAAAAATTCAAGTTTTATTTCTTACGACTATCATTAGATTTAGTAATGGGAATACACAACTTTCCTATTAACCCTAAAACTCTGATTGATGTCCTTTTGTAGGACATACGATACCGGTCCAGGAGCTTGCTTTTTATTATATGCTGAGATCATGGTTTTATAGTGAGTAGGAGAAGACATTTCATTACAAAATACAACAAACATCTGTTTATATATCATTCAATTTTAAGTCATTGCTTCAAATTGTAAATTCTTTGAAGTACCTAAGCTGATGTTGCTCCCATACATTTTTAGAAGTATAATACAGATAGGCTTATAATACATCTGATGTTTAACAATACTAAGGGGTTCTTTTCACTCTGTTTTTACAAACAAATTAGGCTGTTCACTTCTGTCGTGAGTAGATAAATGATAGTTGTAATGGTTAATGGACATCACCTCTTTGTACACTAACTAAAAACAACTCACGAGATTACTTAAAATTGATTTCCTTTATTCTATGAATGAGACAAGTAAGGCATTTACCTTCTTCATCGATGTCTTTTAAGTATTTTCAGAGCTAAACTAATTAAGGTATATTTTTATCTTACATGCCTGGTTACTGTTTAAATTTGAAGTGCATCCTCACCTGAATTTATATTTTTATTTACTTTTATTATATTGTAAAATAATACAGGGTGATTAACAAAGACATGCTGTAACTCTAAGAGCTCATTCTAAATATAAAATTAGTGACTAAAGTTTAATTAAACATGGGTCCGGAAATACTTCGTTAGCAAGTTACGGCTAGCATAGATTTCGCCCGGTTTTAAACGCTCACAATGTCAAAACTAGGTCTTCTTAAAATTCTGTTTAGATAGATTAAGGAGCAAAATTAATAGTTTCTTATGGTTTTTGACGTGATAAATTGAATAAAATAAACTGGACGTTAATATTTTTAGAGAAAACCAATATAAAATCTAATAAAATGAGTAAAAACCTATTTTTAAATTTTTTTTTTTTAATAAAATTGTTATTTCGTGAAGAAAGAGATTAAAATGTTGTATATAAAATCTGTAGAAAAGTTTATTTCAACAAAATTCTGTAAATAGAGTACATAAAAATTTGTAAATACAGTACCGGTACTCAAAAAGCGAATAGATGTTTGATCAAATAAATTTCTATTTATAAGAGTAATATTTAAAACCTTTTACTTTTGACCTACTATTACTTTGTTAATTACCCATTACACAAATCAAATTTGTGAAAAAAAGATTGTAAATTTCAATTCATAAATGAAAAAATATTTCATATAGTAGATTGATTGTATCAATAAAAAGGCGCTGTATTCATATTAAACGTAAGAAGGATGTGGAAATGACTGAACAATACGTATAACTAAATATAAAAAAAAAACACTGCTGATGAGTAAGAGGATGTTTTTTTAGAAAGGGAGTAACTAAAATGGGAGCACAATGGACAAATACTGTGATCATTAATTAGATTAAGCTCGAGAAAGAGATTTCTGGAACACCATGAGCAGTGAAGGCTAGAAAAGCCCAAAACTAGTATTAATCAGTTATATTTCACTATCAGGTTTACAAAGAAATACCTCACAGCAAAAATGAACTCAATAACAAATCCAAGTGATTTATGGGCTTGCTTAAGTCAATGTAATATTCTCAGTGGCAATGAAAATTAAAAATACCACAGCATTTAAAGATAGAAGATTAATAGGTATTTTGTAAAAATGGGAAATGAATGTACGGTTGACGAAACTGAGATATTCATGTTAACACTTTAGTGAAAAATTTAATCTATCATCTACCTTGTTTTCCGCAAGTATCTGTAGATGATATTAAAATTGCCTTGAATGAAATTAAAGTAGAGCAGTTGACAGTAACGAATTCAGATGGTAAAAGCTATCAGTCTGTTTGCTGTAGCATCTGCTGAATGAATCATTATTAATTGGGGAATGTAAGAAAGGTGGAAAACTAGCACTGTCCTCTACCAAAGGTAAATTTCCCCAAAAGTGGCCATCAGTTACGACCAAAATCAGTACTGCTAGCCATGTTAAAGATTTTACAGGCAAACATATCGGGTCTATGCTTAAAATTTATATCAGTAGTTTACATAAAAAATATATTACCAAACAAACAAAATTGATTAATAATAATAAAAAAAGTAAAAACTTGTTAAAAACCGTGTTTTCTTATCGGCTTGGTGCTAGTATACTTGTCATTTACCAATTACATGATTCATAAATTTTAGTCTGGAGAGCCTCAATACTTTATCGGGAGCCTGCGATTCCAGAACGAGGTCTCTCAGCATAACGCCCGCTATGATAAACAGCTTCACTTATGAAAAATGAGGCAGTAGGTGGGCTGGAAAAACTTCTATTATTTGGGTCCCCCATGTATATTGGCTTCCCCAAAAGTTAAAGAATCTGTCCAATTTAATATTTAATTGCTATTTGAAAGCGTTATACTTGTCGACCTAATATGGATTACGTATTTTATTTAATAATTTTTATATTAGTCGTAAGTATGACGTTTGACATTGAGTTGTTTTGTAAACCAGACATATTTGTCAGAAGCACTGGGAATAAAAAACTCTATTTATTTCACTGATAATTATATATTTCTTATGGTTTGAAATACATATTTGGATAACGTATATAAGTTACTTATAATACTTAGTACTCTCTGGATTGCACTTACACAGAAACGTATAAAAATGGGGGTTTTAAGTTTTAAAATAACAACTAAACTTATACTAAAGTATAGGAATCCTATAAATAAAACATGTGCTCTACCTCAACTCAAACCTATTTCCTTTCATTCTGATAGAAATGAACTAATTTTATTTTGAAGGTTGCACGCGTTACATTGCTTTAAAATTTCAGATTAGTACGTGTACTGAGTGTTAAATAAAATTTATTTAACTGACACCGAACGTGAAATGAACGACATACTAAACAATAAATTATAATACAATTTTATTTTGAATCTATATATCTGTACTATATGTTTTATCATTTGAAAAAGTAATACGTACAAGGTTTCCTGTGAGTCATTTTCAATAATCTCGCTTATCATGTATAGAGTTGTCTTAATGACTCATATTTATGTAATATAATTTCTTTTTAAACGTTCATTTTGGCTAAAAATTAATTGTTTACAGAATTTCATACATTTTCTATATATAGCAAATCATACATATAATACTTTTATATTTGTATGCATTCACTTAGCATTTTACAAGATTAATGAGTGAACTATTACCACTATAGACGTCTGTTTGTAAAGGAATCTCTCCCTGTGACGCAATATGCATAGTGCATACTAATGTCATATTCTCTGTGATGTCCTAGTAAACCTAATGCTAGCAATATGGCGTGGTTCCACCTGTTCTATATGTATCATAAAGCTAACGTTTACTCTAGCTTAGTGCTCTTGCCTGCTCTCGGGCGGCGGGTAATAGAATTATGACCTAATAAAGTTTCCAGTAGCTCTATATCAGATGCTCCATCACTCTTTATCTCCCACTATTGAAGTCTAATTATATATTAAAAAATAATTTGAAATTGACATATTGCAAGCTGCGTAATTTGTGCTCTTTTTGAGTAGAAGATAAAACAAACCTAGTGCAAATAAACATTTATTAGAAGTAAATCATACAGAAATTAATATGATTTAAAGATAAAGTTAACCTATGAAATAATTTTATTAATAAATAGTTTTATTCACAGAGCCATAAATCTTTAAAACATTTGATTAAGAATTTTTCGAAATAGGATTTTAAAATTAACTCGGAAATGGGCTAAACCTCACTATATAAAGGAGGATATACTTTATGGAAAATTCCTAATAAAGTTTGTAAAGCGTATAGAAGCAAAAGTTTATAGGCAATAGAAAGTTAGTTGTAACGCAGTGGACCACGAAGTCTAGCGGAACCATCGTGACAGCCACATTTACTTTACCTTAAAATTAAAAAAAAACAGGCCTTAACAATTTTGTATTGCTGAAAAGGGTTGTGGAGATACGAAAATGGTAAAATAACCGTGATAGATATAAATAAAAAGACATTGTGATGCGTTCATTGACAGAACTTCAAAAAAAATCTACCGGCAGATTCACGTTGCAGTTCATAAGCCTGGCACATTAAAAGTTACATAACTGCATCACCTGGTTCGAGAAAACTACATGAATGTACATTAAAATAACACTGAGACATTAATAACCTCCTGTTTCCACGAGTTTCTGGCATCCTGTCATGTCACTGATTATGGGACTTCTCAGCCACTCGTCCTGTAGTGTATTCTCCGGAACGTCTTTTAGGCATGTAGCAGCAGTCTCTAGCAGGCGTCAGACTCTAGAATCTTGTTTGCTTCACCTCTGGCACCTCTAAGCCTCTGGAAATTGTTTTGCTCTAAAACCGCCCGCAATCAGGTAGGTCCCACCGTCTGGCAGCATACCACCTGTTGGAGTTTCTGGGCTTTTTAAGCTCCCAACCTCACCTTTCGGCCTATAAGCACTCCTCTCCCTCTACGAGCTCTCAGCCTCTATAACCAACTGGCTACAACCAAGCCTAAATATTTGGGAACTGTAAGCTTTTGCCAGGTCCTGGGATCTACCAGACTTGGTCGCTAGTATTTATTGGCCTCTGTTATCTATTAGCTTTTAGGATTTTACAGCCTCTCCAAGTTCAAATCTATTTTTGGTAGTGGATTCTGCCAGGTCACGGCCTCTAGATGTGCTCCACCTATGCCAGTCCTTTTGAGAGCTCGTCTAATATAGGTCCTTCCGGCCTCTAGTAGCTTCCTGTTTCTGGAAAGTCTCGGCTTCTGTCAGATCCAGTCTCTGGCGCCTTTCGGCCTTTGGAAGGTCTCGATCTCTAAGACATTCATGCACGTGGTAGGGCCTAGCCTTTTTGAAGCCCTCCTTGTTGCTGTAATAAAATGACAAAGAGGTATTTCTTGAAATATAAATTGAGTGCTATGATTAACTACTACTTCCATAAAATATCTAACCATAAAGCTTTAATAAAGAACGTACATGTTACCTTTGGCAGAAATCGATTTCAACGTTCAGAGTAATTTTACATGATGGAGATTTGGTACAATGCCTCAAACCACACGTCCTAGAAGGCGCTCAAGATCTACCCATGATTGACCTTTATCATATATTTGCTCGTGCCTAATATGGTTTAAAAAAATATTATATGATAATATGTCAATATGTTTTGTGTACAGAGTTTTGGTTAGGAGACTCCTCCGCATTTTGGCTCTAAATTGGATTATGAACTATCCTTGGTTATTAAGGTTTTCGAGAATATAAAAGTCAATTTGGTCCTGCCTACTTGAGAGGATACGGTTCCGCATCACAACTGGAACAAGGCTTTAGTACTTGTTTGAGCCTGATCATGCTGGCAGGAACTAACTCCGAAATAACCCCATACCAAGACTGATGTGACTTGGTAATGACAATTGTCCTGCTTCTGTGGACCTCTCTAGTTTTTTCTCGTACAGTCAAGCGTGCTGCTGCAGACCATGTCACTTAAAAGATATGCTGAATTGTGGGATGTAATATATCGTTTATTTTTATTGACAATTGATTTTTATTGTTTTAATTCAAATCTATATTGTATTACACTCACACAAACAAACAAACACACACACACACATAATATAACATATATACAATAACATATATCAATATGTTATTTATAATTATTTAAGTTATTTATCTTCGTTAGTTACTCGACGTTTACCCATTGTTTAGCAGTTAACGTGATCGTATTGTATTAGAATGGAAATTAGTGTATTGGAAATAAATTAAAAGAATTTAGTCTAAATCCATCCAGCTACAAGGGGTTTAAAGTAGTTATACATATTATGGAATTTCACTAAATGTATATTATACGAACTCACTACCTTATTACAAAGAGAGCTGAAAAGCCACCCTGGTTACCATTTTTATTAGTTAGACTTTTCGTTTGCAAAATTTGATAAAAAATACATCCAACAGCAAGGAGGTAATGGCACTACCGTAAATAAAACGGTTTTTGACTAGATTTAACCCTGAGGACTCAGCCCCCTTGGTTCGATTGGCCTCAATAACGAAATTGGCTTTGCCATTCACTTAAAAAAATGTTCTTGTCAAGTTTCATAAATTTAAATTAGGAATTTCCGACTTAATAGAGAAGATAAATAGAGAGAGAATGGGTAAATTAAAACAAATTGTTTTACTGAAATATGTAGATTGTAATGTATTTGAACTTTAATCAAATATTAGAAAAATTGAACAAGAAAACTTTGAATTCAATAATTATGTGCCATGTGGGTAAATATTTTTATAAGTTAAGAATACCCACTAAAGAAAACTTTGGTTCAGTTGAGGAAATAATCAGATATTTAACCTAAAACGTTCATACAGACTGAATTGTAAGTTCCGACAAGACATCAAAAGTATGAGAAGATACACAGAATTAAGGAGGAAGATAGACAAATTTCACCTCAGGAAACACTATGTTATAAAGTGTCTAGCAACAGGATCAAGGAATGATTATCTATGTACACATTTTGAAGGTCTTTTAAACAAGATCTACATATATAAGACTAAAAAGCATTTTATCAAAAAGATCAAAAACGCAATATGCGCTTATTATTCATATTTACTTTTTGATATAGTTTGAATTCAAACTACAGTAAAACTACTTAATCTCGTTTTTAATACTAAATGTTTCAATGTCGTCAAACTTTTTGGGTTAGGATAAATTATTTTATAATGCACTCTTTTTATCCTTACAATCCACCAATTTTAAATATCTGAAAATAAAGGAATGTTAACTTTCCTCCAAGCGCAATTCACCCTTTAACATACTTTACTTCATCACGATGAGTTATATTCCTGTTTATACTATACGAATACCAAAATACATTAGAAAATAATAGATTAAATCTTTAAAGGTTTCTCTTATTGATAATTTCTTAATAATATTTTTAATATAAGGGTATGATCCTTTTATCAACAAAACATTATAAAGTGCTCGTTTCAGTCCACATTTAAATTCCCCCCCCCCCCCCACCCCCCCCCCCCCCCACCCCCCCCCCCCCCCACCCCCCCCCCCCCCCACCCCCCCCCCCCCCCACCCCCCCCCCCCCCCACCCCATTCTATTCCTGGGAGTGGCTAGTACCATGTTCCATTTGTTTACATACTTCAGGTCGTTTGTGCTTGCTCCTCACTTAGTTGACTTTAATACATACTTGAGAGTAGAATGATATGAAGGAAGAATACCTTTTTCCATAATTTAAAATATTGTGAGCATATTATTCAAATCAAAGAAGAATATCAGTAAAGTCAGATGGCTCTCACAAGTCAATAATAATTAAGATTGTTCCTTAGAAGTTAATAATATAAGCGTTTTAGAATTTTGATTCTGATCTAAGTACTCTACGGCACGTGGAAATTTATAGTTTTTAATAAGGATTATTAGATACTTTATTTACTTCTTATCTATTAATATTTTTTCCAATTTTCTCATTATGTATAAGGCCCAAAAAAATTATCGTGTTAATAACCCTAACCTTTTAGCAGGATTTTGGTAAGATATATTGTTTTTAAATTTAAATGTTTATGTTTTGGTTTCCAATAGCCAAATTTCTTATACTACCACTTGATTTATTAATTTTCATCGCAATATAAAATGGTAAAAGTCTACCCTTTATTGAGTGTCGTTGATAAATCCTGGAACATCATAGATTTAGTTATAAAAACAACAAGGAAAGGTCTGGTAACAGTTGACGAAATTATCTTAAATTGAAGTAATTCATAATGTTGTTAAAATCCTAATACACCCATTTATAAACTTGCTGTTGAAACTGGATTATCAGTTGGTTCTGTTTATAAAGCGTAGAAAATTAACAAATTTTATCCTTACATAAGTCGAAGTTTGTCATGAACTTGATGAAGATTATTATGACCGTTGGATTTAATTCTGTGAACAAATAAATACTAGCAATGAAAATGTGAAAAACATTTGCTTTAGCGACGAATGTATATTTTATGCTAAAGATCTTTTTATTAATAATTGCCGATTTTTGTCAGATCAAAAACGCACATGTATTTGTTTAAAGGATCAACCAAATGGCCTGAAACAAATTAATGATTGGGCAGGTATACTATTGAAATATACTTTTAAGTGATACATTGACTGACCATACAGTATCCGATAGATAATATGTCCCCTCCTTACCTGACAATGAGGACAATTGCCAAACATCCGACAGTTTCTGCTGAGGAAGGAATAAACATTATCTGCTAATGGTAGACTACATTCTTCCTAATAGTTACCACACTATTCCTGTACCTGTATTTTTTGAGAATAGTACGTGAATTTTCTAGAAAACAAATTAAAATAGGTTATATTTTTATTGAAAAACAATGGTTACCAATTTAAACATTTCCTTTATATTTGCATTTACAACAATATTCAGTGAGTAATTTTGTTATTATTAGCGGTAGTTGTTATTAATATTAGTTTGAAGACTAATAATTGTGGTGTAAGAAATGACATTAATCGGGTTGCTTATACCAAACGGGTTGGTCGATTTCAATTGAATTTAAAAACAAATTGAAATATACTGCATTTTTATGGGCTTTAATTTGAGATGTCACAAGGTATTAGTTGCCCATTTCAAAATGTTGGATTTGGGTACGGTTGGGCATGGCGGGTGAGCACACCCATTTTTGAAAAAAGATTTTGTCCCCCCAATTAGTACTATACACTCCCGTTTAAAGCATTATCAAAATTTGGGCTATAAATAATTTTAATACGAGTTTGAAGTTTTCAAATAAACACCATGTATATGTAACAGGAGCGTGGGCGCCATTTTGGCTCCGAGTATGTTTATCACTCTATTACATAAAGTTAATAGAATGCTTTATATTCAGCATGGCTGAGTGTCAAACCTGGTGAAATTTAAAATAATAACAAAAATGTATTACGTTATTGCTCTCCGTTATAGTTTGGGATCGAAATCCTACGAACTCTATTACAGAACATACTCGTATATTATTCCAATAAATATTAACTAAAAACACATAATAAAACAAAACAAATGTATATATTAAAACATAAGAAACATACAAATTTTAGCCTTATTTCTCATGTTTCTTTACCTCAACATTAGTACTTTATAGGTCTGTAAGCATTTTATCTGTACTTGAACTACTCTATATTTAAACTTGCTATAAGAAATACGTAGTACAATCTTTTATGCACTGATTATAACGACAAAAAGTCCCTACTTTACTGTTTAACAACTTTCACGTAATATATTTTCAAAAATATTAAATATGAAACATAAATATTATTAATATAATAAAAATTGAGTGTAGGATTAATAATATTTTGATGTACAAATAATTTTCTTAGTAAGCACATTCAAAAATACTTAAAAAAGGATAAATGAAGTGCATTACGGTGGAAAAATGACAGAACCTTGTAAACATGTAGGGCACGTGATATGATTTACTGAAATAATTTGATATAGGGAGATGATAATTTATTAATTTTTATTTATGTCCATTTCAGAGAAAAGGCTGAAAAGTAAAATAGTTGCTTATAATTTGAGAATGAGCATAAAAAATTAATTCGACAAAAAAATTATGTGTAACATAGACTAAACCTTCAAACACACTTCAAAACCTTCAAACCCTTCAAACACGTAATCATAAATCAGCCACGGAAGCTTTGAAGATAAATAGAAATAAAACAATGTACTAATGGTCTCATGCTGATATGTATACCACTATTGTCAATGGCGTACAGCAGGTTATAGCTGTGGTACATTATGTACTAACATGTTATAAAGATATGAATATGTCTTCATTATTCCGTATGGTACCAAACTACAGTCTGTCTGTATATTTGATTATAAATAATTATTTTAAAAGTTTCACTTTCCTCACGTGATAACAGTTCATCCAAAAAACTGGTATACGAAAAAATCATTTTATACAAATTACAATCTAATAAATGCAGAACCTTAAATATATACGTAAAAACGTCTATTACTTTTTAATATTAATTTTTATTACACGAATGTTAGTTAGTAAGAAACAATTGAATTTTAGGTGGACTTAGGCCATTAAAAGTGGCTGTAACGTATAATTTCCAGTAAAAAACGGTAAATACTTGCTCACGCCACATTGTCGTATACAAGGAAAAATATCATAAAATTTACGAAACATCTGTGTGTAAATACTGGCAGACCATTAAAAAGGCCAGTGAGACGAGTCCAGAGTACTCTCGCGAAACGAGGGGGGGGTTTCCTATTAATACAAATATATTTTTCATTTAAAGAGTTATTGATATAACTAAAAAATAAAATGTTAATTACTCAGTTTGCCACAAGTTCATTAGAATGGCGAATAGTGATATTGAATTAAAAAAATGTTGAATTTACTGAGGAAATGTGGATCTAATGATACTCACCCCCATCACCACCCCCACCTTACCACCACCAGGACACACCACGTCACCAGTAAACTGAGTTAATGTAGGCAACATGTCCTACTTCTTGGCTACAACGTTGATCTCGCTTGTGTCACATTACATTCCTGTTTTTGAGTAAGTACCACAAGTTAGGGAATTAGACGTCATAGTACACTACGTTACATGCACATTTCCTCCGTCTTTAGTCTATGTTTGTTTACTATGTAAATATTAAAAATACAAATTATTTAATACCAATATTTATACCAATCAGTCCAATAAACGTTAGTAAGCATCTATGTTAGTTAGCTACTATGCGCTAGAATGTATAAATATATATTAAACATGAAGTAACGATCATAAATATTAAAGTGCGGATGATAGGAACGTAAACAAATTTGAGCCAGATCTTATGATGTCCTGAGTTTTAATCTGACCAATACAATATCGTATGTATCTTAAATCATACATTTAATTGTCTCGTAACTTGAATGGGCACAACCAGGTAGTTGAGACGCCGAGAGCAAATTTGAGTTGTGTAAGTACACAATGTATATCTTCCTTTGTGACTGTTTTTACGCTGTATACGTAATATATACGATAATAAAGAACAAATAGAACTATGAATTTAAAATTTTACATGTAATTTAATTACTTCATGGACAATTGGTTTTTATGATAGGGCACGTTGTTGAAATTTTATATACCTTAACACTCAGCAAAATATTACATGAACAATTTCATCTGCAGACATTTTGTATGAAACTGCAATTCTACAAATACGGGACCGTGGGATTTGACTGAATATCCAAGTATGGATGAAAGTACCTTCAATTACTGAAATGCATCAATGTTTTATTTACTACCCAATCAGGTTGAGGCATTTAGCCACACTTGTAATTCTTCTCTTTATACAAGCCTCCTGAATTTTGACTAAGCAAAACTCAAGTTATCTCAAATAAAAAAAAATATTTTTAATGGGCAAATTTTTATTTATAATTACGTTTAGTACTGTTAATTTTGATATTTTATAGCGTAATAAGCTTACTGAACCAGTTTAAACTCTTACATTAACAACATAAGAATCATTTCTTATCAATATATTATTAATTGCCAAAAATAAGTTGAAAGTGTAAGCTATAAACAAACACTTACACCTAATGCTCTCTTTTGAATGTCCGAAATAACTAGCAGTTTATCATTATGGTTTCTAATTAAAATACGGCGTGATTTAGCAATTTTAACCAACTACAGAAATCAATTTTCCTTTAATCAGGCAACATGGTATAGTAATCCTCATTAACACAGACTTTTACATCTGTTTGTGAGATACATTTATAAAACTCAAAACTGTGCAACCTTATTCTGGTATAAACACGGTAATAATTACTATAATATGGGTCCAATAATTGTTTTTCATTAATTAGGAAATAAATATGTTTAATTGCCTGATTTTAATGAAAACAGCATTGATTTCGGAAATTTTGTTTGACTATCCGTTTGTTAATGAACCGTCAAATAAAAAATGACAATATACATTTTGTATTTTATATAAAATCTGCTTTCTTCAAAAGAAGAAGTTTATAACATTTATCTTATCTACATGTTTACTTTTACATGGATCCAAAAACTGTAATCAAATTATTGCAACAATTTGTATTAATCTTTATTAAAATAACTGAGCTGCTCTAAATAGGCGAAAACAATATTTATAAGAATTGGAATAATATCTTAACAGTTATTCACAATGGAAAACCTTACACATCCTTGGCAGGCCTGCGGTAAAAGGGTTTCCTATACACAATAACTAGACTTAGATTATAGACCTCACCTTCTCTTTGCCTCTAAAGTTAGTTATTGTTAAGTATGATCCAGGAACTTTTTGAACGCATTACAGATTTATGTTTATTAATCAGTAAAATAATATTGGTGAGGTAGGATCAGCTGTTAATATAAATTTAGAGTTTAGCTCTAGATCACCTGTACGCTGTCAAATGCTTGAATCTAGCTGCCTCTGATATCACACCAATGTAAAGTGTTAATCATAAGCTTTTTTGATTTACAAAACACGACTCCAGAGTCAAGCCTGTGAGAACATTAGATTGCAGATGAATGGGAACTGGAGCACCATTTGTATTGACTCGACTCTTCGAAGAATAGCGTTGTTATCAGATGTTACTTTATAATAATACGATCTAGTGGCTCCTCGCCTTTGATAAAGTGAAAAGAATCACCCGCTATTCCTTGTAACAGGCATGCAGAATTGACACTAAAACTTGGGCTCTGTCTTTCTCTTTCTCCTACATTTTTCTGATAATATAACTGTCATTTATATTTTGCTTAGTTTCAGCCACATTTAATATTTTACTATTCTTTAACCTAAACTTAAATTAATATGGTGGTTTTTACTGTTTATTAAGAACTATAACTATAAGTTTGTGTAACATTTATTTACTATCATCAGGTAGGATTAGTTTAACATTTATTTTTCTCTTCTTTAGACAGTGTTAATGTTTCTATACTTTTGTTTTAAAGGTCAAACAATCTAATATCAAATTCGTACTTGGATTTACAGACAATGGAATGGGTCACTTTATTACTAATTGGATTATTGTCATCCAACCATAGTAAATATCGATGTTCTGTATATTTTAAATTGTATACTGTATTTCGCACAAACTCTATTCACATTTTACTGTTTACTGTTATATATTCTTTTACTGTTTATAAAATATCCCGATACAACATATATTACCTCGCATTATTCTAAATCTTCATGTTTCAGTGTTCAGCAGTACAGACGATCTAAGTTTAATGCTTAGACCGTATGATGTTTAATTTTATAGCTTATCTTTTAGTTAGGAGGAAATATTTGGAAATGTTAAAATCCACGCCAGTTCATTTCCACGCACATTTATCTAGTTAATCACTACTAGAATATTGAAAATCTATAATACGCGAGCGGGATACTATTTACCAAACACTGAATATGACTATTTACCTGGTTTCCACGGCAACTAGATCTGGGTTACAGTTATTAGTGCCAGCCTCCCGCTAGTCGTACAATGTAATTGTATTGATTGAGTAGGTGATTGTTTTATTAACGAAATTCAAAGTAATGTAAATGGTTTTATTTAGTCTTGTTAAATACTACAACTATTTTGAAAGCAGTTTCCATTTTAAATAACCTACTTGAGACCAACCTACGAGACCATATGTCTCGTACACTATATTAAAATTAAATAAAAATTAAACTTAATAAATTTAAATATTGTATAATATAGTATCATCATGTCGTGTGTGTGTGTGTGTGTGTGTGTGTGTGTGTGTGTGTGTGTGTGTGTGTGTGTTAGTGTGTGTGTGTGTGTGTGTGTGTGTGTGTGTGTGTGTGTGTGTGTGTGTGTGTGTGTGTGTGTGGAAATTCTAACCTATGTGGTTACAACATTACACGTACTCCTTCTCTCAAGAGTTCGACAATAGTAAGTTAATATAATGATTTTTTTCAATATTAGCAATGTTATGCATAGAATAAGCCATCTTATATCAGAATATTCAAAATGAAAACTTTGATTCGTTAGTTACTATGCAATATTATTACGCTATATTGTTGATTTATAGCTCAAATATTTTCTTGTATTTGAACATTATCAAAAGAGTTACTTTACTCTACATTTTATAGTTTTCAATATTATTGATCAGTAAATAAACGTATCTGATTTGTTGATATAATTCTTATGTTAATCAGTAGGAAGAGGAGAACACAGCACTACACCTTAGCCTCATTAGGCACCTATGTTCTGTGTGGTGAAAGGATTGATTACTCGAATCATTACCTATTGTTACAGCCTCGACGCGTCAGGTGATTATTCACTTGGCTTGTGGTTCATGACTAATTTTCTACAGACATATGGCAAGATACATTGATAAAGGTATCAACATAAACTTTAAATTAACAATGAAACGTTATTTCTACATAGACATTAAACTAATGGTACATTACCAACCATGTGACTTTTCCTTACGGTGGTCTATCGTTTTATTTGTCAATATTTCAACGAGCTATAACATTTTGTAAATGTTGCACTGAACATGCAGTAGGTGTAACTTATACCTTGTATATATATATATATATATATATATATATATATATATATATATATATATAATATATATATATATATATATATATAGGGAACAAAAAACATAATCATTTAATCAAATCAAAGATGAGACGGTAATAAAATTGCGATTTAGGTTTCTCCATATCATTTTAAAGTACAGTAAGTTCATGGCTCTGATGGTTGGTTTTAAGTGGGTTAGGTACAAAACTATATATCGTATAAACAAATATAATTATCGGTATTATTAACTCTCTTATTGTTAACTACAACAACAAGAAACTGTCTGATGGCCAATGTCATTTTTAGGCCAGATTTATTTATAAATATCATAAACGTTTTTGTTTTTTTTCCTGGACAAGACAATTAGGTGCCCATCTACCAGGCTTCGTTTAGATTGAAAGGAGTTTCACCTATTGTAATGGTTTATGTGAAGAAAGAGCAATATGATTTAGAAGAATATTTATGTTTAAAGCTTTAGACATAAAATAAATATTAATTTATATTAAAATTATTTATTTATTTACCACATATGGCTCATAATTTTTGGGTTTAGTACGTAAAATAATGGGCTCAACAACAAAACTAACTAAGAAACGAGTTTGTCACTTAAAAATAACTGCTTTGTTTACAAGATTAAATATATCTTTCATTCACACAACTGTTGAAAATATACATTTTTGTAGAACAATAAGTCATTGACAGTTTTCTGACCCGTTCAATTTATTTGAGTTATAGCAATAAACGTATGAATAGTACATTAATCACAAAACCGTTTTGTTAGTTGAACATTGTAAACATATTAGTCCGATATATTTACGTTAATGTTTTCACTTTAAACACAATTTATCTGTCAATTAACGATTCTCTATGATAATTAAAACCTCCTATCGATATTTTCTATGCATGTTACCTTACAATTTAATACAATTGTAGTACAATTATATGAACTATGACAGTATAAATGTACAGCAATATCGAGTTTTAGACAATATTATTCTAATAATGAACGGTTTCCGGTGGAAATGTACTTTATAGAGATAAATAGATTAGATTTCATGCAAGATTGTGATTTAAAAAGAACCACTTTGTCTAGATTGCTTCAATATACATCTGGTGTTAGCCAGTGGGATAGTGAGAAGGGAGGGATGTGATGGGTGGGTAGGTGGGGGTGGAGATATGGTAATTAGGACTGTTTCTTCAGTGAATATTGTTTTCCATGAATTCAAAATAACTTCAGTCTACAATTATGTTTCTACAATTCAAATTTGGTTTTAAAACACGATGTTACCCTGAAACTCTCTTACTGTAATAATTTAAAGAATAATATAACATACTCGCCTAATTTCAAACATTTTAAAATTTTTCATCTTTGTATTTTTAATAAAGTTTTCCCATTTATGTACAAATGTTGTTTTCTTATTATTATAAGTACTTTTTTTTAGTTATGCAGGTCCTATAATGCTCTCCTTGAAAATATGAAGGCCTCACTAAAATTAAATTAAATTACTGGAATGTTTATTCTTAAATTTATGTGTAGTTAAAGTCAAATGTGTAAGAAGCATCATCTAAAGTTCATTTGGAATTATGCCAAAATTTTAATCAGTTCTTAGGTAAATAACTGATTATATTACATCTAGTAATCAAATATCAGTGTCTTGACTGTATCTACAAACTTTCTCTCTCTGTGCCTCCATTACTCAAAAATTGTTTTGCATAGAAGTAGTAAAGTGTGCAAAATCTAGGATTTATAACTTATACCCTTTTAAAATGAGATTTGCAATCCATGAATGGAATTCTGCAACAAAAATATAATTATCATTAAAATTTTTACTTGTTGGCAACGCTGAGGTTTATAATTAGCTACCAGCAATATTTCGAAAGCTTGTTTAATTGTATAAAATGCAATAATACCAACCAAAAAGGTTTATTAAGCATTGGATTGACTCTAAATATACTTTATAATTAAATTTCAACATTATAATAATTTATGGAAACAGGAAAAAACACGCAGGACATTAATTCCCAGCTCGATCATGTAACAATGTGAAATATCTGAGAGATTTGCTGTCAGTTTCCAGCACCGATACAAAAGGCCTGTGTTAGCGGCAATAATGATGTTGTCGGGCCTTGTCTCTTACAGGTAGCTCAAAGTTGGAGTAGCGTGTTAACTGCTCTGTAGGCTCTCTTCCCCTTCATCATTGCTTATATGATGTGAGTATTTCCAGTCAGAAATCTTTGAATTTAAATTATTACACAAATAGAAGCCAAAGCTCATATTTTAATTGATTTTAAATAACATTAAAAAAACTGTTGGATTTCCTTGCAAGTGGTTTATGTAACACCTGATACGTAAATAAAAATGAAAATTAATTAATTTTGAAATTCTTTTCATTTATTATTAATTATCATGACTTCAATGTAGGATATAAAATTCCCAATATTACCTAGGTAACGTTCTTCTTGATATAATGGGTTTGGTCAAATCGGTTGGGTTGAGAAATAATCCTTTCAATGACGAAAAATACCCCCAAGCTGTCTGGATCTCTGCATATGAGGGAGTCAAATATACACCGTGTCCCAAAAAAAACTGAACAACTTTATTAGATTGTAATTATTTTAATAACACACATATAAAAGAATTTTTTGATTTAAAGTAACACGCATAATCTTAAGTTATTTTGGGTACAACCTTTATTTGTGAACCTCAACATGGTTTCCATTGTTGGCAAAAAGATAGTCGATTCGGCTATCTAACTCTGCCCACACTCGATGACGCATTTCCTCATTAATTTTGGAAAAGGCCGTGATAATCCTTAGTCTCAATTCTTGAATGTTTAACACTTTAGACTTGAAAACCTGGTCTTTTACAAATCCCCAGACAAAAAAATCACATGGTGTTATGTCTGGGGACCGTGGGGGCCAGGCTATGGAACCACCGCGCCCAATCCACCGACGAGGGAAAGTGTCATCAAGTGATTCTCTTACAAATAAGTTCCAGTGCGGAGGGGCACCATCTTGTTGAAAAAAAACGTTGGGCTGTAGGTCTTCTAGCTGTGGGTAAGCGTAGTTTTCTAGCATGTCTAGATAAATGTTACCATTAATTGTTTTTTCATTGAAGAAAAACGGTCCAATAAGTCTGTCATAGGAAATAGCACACCACACATTTAACTTGGGACTGTCTCGAACATGTTTCCCGAACTTGATATGGTCTTTCTGTACCCCAAATACGCACGTTATGTTTATTCACTTTTCCACATACATGGAACGTGGCCTCATCAGAAAACACTACCTTCTTTAGAAAGTTCTCATCAGCAGTTAAACGATCAAGCACAGTAACTGCAAAGTGTTTACGTTTTAAGTTTGTCATCTGGAGTAATTTGCTGCAAAATTTGCAGCTTATAAGGTTTCATTTTCAAATTTTTCTTTAAAATTCTTTGAACACTGGATTTTGATAAATTTAACTCACGTGCTGCAGTGCGAATAGATTTTTGAGGACTCCGTAGAAATGTTTGTTGCACGTTCTCAATAGCTTCATTTGGCAGTTTAGGCCTACCATTGTTTTTTGAATGTTTTATGCTGCCAGTTAACATGAACTTATCATACCAGGCTCGAATGCTGTTCCTTGATGGTGGATGGCGACCATAGCGTGTTCTAAACCTTCTTTGCACTACAATATCTGATTTGGTTTCAATGTACCACTCAACACACTGCGCTTTCTCCTGTGCATTCATAGTGACTGCTTTATTGTAGGTTATGTTTTGGGGTTAAGCAGTTTGAGCAAACAACAATGAAACAGCTGATCTTTACAACTAACATTAAAAAAAAACTTTATAAACTCTACCTTCATGTGGTCATGCTTATAATAATCTAAATTTAACTTTGCGGATTTTATTAGGCTTTAAAGTTGTTCAGTTTTTTTTGGGACACGGTGTACTTTTGTTATTGTTTCTAAGCTTCCACTTGTGTTATAGTGAGATGGGAGAAATGTAAAATTTATAATTATTCCCTGTAATTAATACAATTCGCAGTCTGTCAAAGATATGTTAAACTTTATTCAATTGGCCATATTTACGTGTTCAGTGAGAACTGTGTTTAGTATAAGAATGTTCAAGTTATATTAAAAGAACTAAAACCCTATATATTGAAAGCTGTTGTATTTACGATCTTGGGTTCATGAATTTTAGCAAAGTCACCAGTTAAAAATTACTGTACTCATTCTAAACTTCTTCTGTGTATAAACGAGGGGTGATGTTGTTCATAGTCACTGCTCTTTACTGTGTTGAAAGTCTTTTTTAATACAAACCACTTTTAATGGTAGTATTTTTTGATATCAAAAAGCCACACTCAGGGATAGTAGGAACTTAAAATTCTGTTGTAGCCATAGTTTTCTCAATCCGACCCACATACTGTAACCACATGCATCACAGGATTATCTCCACCAAAATTTCTGCCAAGACATCACCATTAGTCCATGATACAAGCGTCTTTTTGTGCTTGGTTAAACGCTTTAAAACATTTAACCTGCGTTAATTTACAATAAGCTGAATAATTACATTAAATAAGCCGTTTTTTAATGCCTGTGTGTCTAAAACGAAAGCACAAGTTAATTGAAAACTTTTTCAAACCTTATTTTATTTCTCACTAATCATTCGTTTTTTTTAAACCCTAATTATTAGCAACTAATTATTAAACAGTTTCGCAGTTTTTACGATGCTTCCCAAAAACATTGCGTTTTGATAGTAGAATGAGATTGAGAATGTTTATTTTCCTGTACCTCTTGAGCCTCACAAATCTATGTACTGATGGTTGATTATCTTGGTATGCGGGCATCAATATATATTTTATCACATATTTGAAAATGGGTAATAATATATTATTATTATTATTACTGTGAAGGAATAGACCAGAATTCGTTATAACATTCCTTCATCACGATCTACATACTCATTTTGTCAATATAATAGCGTAAGAAACCCCAAAACCTAAATCGAAGTAAATATTGACTACCATCTCTTGCACAGCAATATTTAATAACGTTATATAGGATTAATTGTACAGTAATAATTCATAAACTGTGATTTATATAAACAAAAACCATTTATTCCGAGTTCAAAATTAATTGCAATTATCAGTGATATAAAGGATGGATTTAACATTGCACACTACCATTATCTTAAAATTTATTTTTCTACTGATTTAAAAATTGATAAAATTGTTTTATATGTCCAGAAAAAATTCTTATTTAACTATTAAAATTTTCTATTTTGGACAATTTTATAAGAAATTATTCAAAAATTTAAATAAAAGTTATACCAAAATAAATATTATAAATTTATATATATATATATATATATATATATATATATATATATAAATTTTTAATATTTGTTGTAAATTAATAATGAGGTACGTTATTTGTATTACTAGATGGCTTTAAATTAAACAAACATTAAACATTTATGTAATCTGTCTTCATAACATCAATCGTGTTAATCAGAACGAATAGACCATTGAAAGGTGCAGTTATTGCATTTTCAAGGGGGTGTTAAATGTTTGTCAAAGCTGTTATTTCGTAGCAATAAACAATCGCGAAGCCTACCTGGAAACGCCAATAAGCGAGAACAGTGACCATATCTCATTCTTATCTCGGTCACACACACTGTTATACTGCTGACCTATGACGTGAATCTCATCATTAGATTAGATGTATGACCTGCGTGGACCTGCTACGTTTATAATCAACGTCATACAATGGGATAGTCTAAATTTCACTCATCATTATAATTCATTAATTATACTACGAAAGCGTAGAAGGCAAATTATTAGAATATATAAGAATACTATCGTATTTTTACACTACTCAAAGTATTTTGAAAATAAGAATCAATAACCACTAGTATTAACCACTCATTTCATAGGGTTTTGATTTGGATGATGTACATAATTATGTTTTTTTAACATAATTCAAAATATATATATTAACTATAAGAAAAATATATGACTTTTTTAACTGTAAATGTTTAAGTTTTAAACAAATTATCACCAATTGCTCATATTTTTTTTTACCTTACCTATAATTTCAATCAATTTGAGAACCTATGTCCGCATGTGTTTACCACTGTAGAAACGTAATAGAAATAGGTCAATATTCTGATAATAAATAGGCTGGTTTACGACGCCATCTCCGTCTAATAATTATTTATATACTAACCACCTTTTGATATCGTAAAATTGACAGAAGAAGACTTCCTAAAAAGTACAACATGTTCTAGAGCGCAAGACTTCTACCTACACAATTTCTTATCTTTCATAAAAATGTTATGTATGAAATTGATTTCATGCTCTTAGACGATGTTTTTGTTAATACTATTTACAAAGACTTCTCAATTTTTAAACAAATGTGGATATCTTGGGGAGTTAGGACTTGCAGGTCCAAAAAAGAGTGAATTGAAACGAGGACATGAAAAGGTGACGGAGATGCTCCTGATAAATATCGAACATTAGTTATGCTGCAATTTGTGAGAAATGTTGAAAATAGTAGGCTATATGTTTTTAAACTAAAATAAAATATGAAAAATATATTGCAATTAACGTAGATGTGTTATAATTTCTAACTAAAGGCTGTGTTTTAATGGTCAACTTACTCAATATTTCAAGTTTATAATAAATAAAACATACTTATTTTGATATTACCATTAGTACCGTCTACGGAAACTGTTTGTGCCATATTCTTGCTGTACGAGACGCCACTTCAATACTGCGTAGGTTATATATTGTATCATGCACTGTTCTTCGTAAGAGAATTACGAAGTTACGGCAGTACAAGGGACATGCATAATACATAATGTAAATCTAACGCTTTACGATCTCCTGTATGATGTTTCACCTCTATTATATGCCACATAACTCCACGATTTACTCCTTTGTGCTTCTGTAAGCTCTATGTTGGCAGGTATTGGGTTATGACGTAATATGGCACATAATGTTTCAAATGTTCATATTACTGGGAAACACTAATGATCATAACTCGAGAAGCTTACAATTTTTTTTTTCTTTCTGTCATATATATCTCAAAAAACTTACTGGACTAAAGAATTGAAATTTTTACATGAAGCTCCAATTCTATATATATATATAAAAACACACAACATCGAGTTTCATGATTCTCCATGTCAATTCCCATAGAGTGATACTCACCAATAAGGTTAAAGGTTAATTTAGGATTTTATTTAACTACTGCAGTTAAAAATTACACTGTTTTTTTACTTCTAGGCAACATTTATGACGTTACCACTTACCATTTTACGTTACATATTTATGAATGATAGACCATAATAAAATTCTGCCTCATCATTACCAACCACTATATAATAGCTTACTGTTACCAACTTTTGTTATTATTTTTATTATAAATTATGTCTTATTTTTCGTACTTACCGTGTGAATCTATCTGTTAAAGTTTTATTTAGGTGAATTTTGAACGATCAAAGGGTCACTTATTAAAATAATGCAACGAGTCTGTTATTTTTTATTTAAAAAAGTGTGTGTAAAACTGCGTAAAATATAAGTTAAAATATATAATTAACATTAAAGGTATCTGAGGCTGGACCCAAATATAAATGGTCCCTTTCAATAGATGTTTTGAAGATATTAATTATCTAAAAAGTCATTAAATACATGGTAATTTTTTGAAACACATTGCAGGATATTTGTTTTATAATATCCTGTAATCTTGCATCTTACCGATGCTAGAAGCGTGAAGAGGAAAGCAATAATTTTGTAACTGTATAAATAGAAAACGTAATCACAAACACTATCCTCTTAAAAACATAAAAAAGCTGTTGTGAAACTTCTCACTATAGTATCGTATACATTATAAATAATTAATGTCTAAAAATAATGTTGTGGGTCAACAGTTTTAATCTCTGCTCCTGCTTAAAGAGCTATACGACAAGTTATAATGGAATTTCGTGATTTATATTGAGGTTTTATTAGCAACAATAGTAATTTTATTTACAATCGATACTAACCTGCCTTCTAATAAAATAAATCCTACTGGTATTTTGTTCTTAATCAATAAAACTAATTTCCAACATTGCAAGAGAAAAAATATCAAAAAACGAGTAGAAAAAGCTAAATCCAGCAAATAACACGCAGTTTATTTTATTTTAATTTAGGTTAATAATTAGTTGGCCTTTATCAGGATATACGAAATACAAACTTCATGCTCAAAATCGAACAAATGTTGAAAGGATATACGGTGTATGAAGGAATGACAGAGTCGATCGGTTGAGGGATCTTGTGGTTGTTATAACCAGTAATTTAAGTCCTGCTGATCATATTGCTTGTTTCACTTCAAAGGCATATTCCTTGTTGGGCTTTATAGGAAGGTTAACAAGAGGTTTTAGCTCACCTCAATCTTTGCTTGTCCTGTACAATTCATTGGTGCGTCTCTTACTTGAGTATGGTATTGTGGTTTGGTCTCCTTACCTACTGGGCCATATAGAGGAATTTAACAGAGTACAGGCTTGATTTGTTAGGATACTTGGGGTTCGGCTTGGTTTCTCTTACTTGGAAACACCAATACCACAACTGGAGCAGCTCTTTTTCTCCACAACCTCTTCATCAGCGTCGTGTCATCTGTGATATGGTTTTTCAGTTCAAACTGATCAATGGACTGGTGGATTGCCCCGATCTCCTCGCAAAGATAGACTTGACTGTCCCAAAGGGGTACGATATCCCACTCAGTCTTCAGTCGAAGATTCTTTCCAACATCTTATGCCTACAACTGTGGAGTGACAAGACTTCAGGGGCTTGGGAGCGTGGCGTCCGGGAGTGTTTGACTTGTTCCATGGGACTGTTCCTTCCTTCAGACGGATTGTTAAGCAGCTAAACAACCTGTTATTATTGTAGTTTGTTGGTGATCTATAGTATTTATTTTCTTTTTTCGTTACTTGTTGTTGCAGTTGTTACTTTTGTGTTTTGTTTTGTAAACTGTTACTTTTATAACATACTTATCAGCTTTGTTTGTGCCTATACGCTACTGTTAACTATTTATTTACATTGCATCATTTGCCATCTAATTTTCACATTATTGTAAAATGGTCTGTACTGTGGGAATAATTAAATAAATGAATTTTATTTCGCATATAAATGTGCACTATTTTTATCTCAAAACATAAACTTTATAATTGAAAACAATTTTAAAAGTTTTTTAGGTTTAGTTACATTAAACCTTTACTTTCGCTTGATGATGCAAGACTCTTTATGTTTCATATACAGTCATTCTTTGCAATCCAAGCCCTAAGTTTCTTCTATACTCAAGACTTCACTGAATAATGATGGGAAAACTAGTCATATTTAATTGTGCAACAGCAATTTAAAAAGGATGCAGATCCGATATTGTGATTAGCTTTACATAGTTTGTACATTTTAGGAAGAAAATCATCTTTATACTGACAAATTCAACACCTCTCTATATAGACTGCAATATGCGCTTTACGCTTTATAGATTGAAGTATAGGCGTATCTAAAATTGTCGAAATGGCGCGTTTTACCTATACAAATTATTCGAAACTCCAAGTCAATCTGACTTACGGGAACACTCCCTCGGAATATGTTAAATGCTAATAATATTTAAAATGTTGAAAGCCGTCTAAGATAATTATTGTTTCCTATTTTTCCTATACAAAAACGGCGATAACTTTAGGACAAATTTAAACTTTTGGAGATCGCTTTTTGTATATTTTACTACCGCTGAGTGGTTGACTTTCGTTACATGTATTGTACATATTTCTGAAAAATATAATAGAGTGTAATGACGAGTAGTTTTGATATTACCATGACAAACCTAAAATATGAAATAATATATACAAACGATCATGAACTGCATTGGTGATGCTATTTTAAATATGTAGAATCATTTTAGACGTCCATGTGATATCTCTGTGGCAGTTTCTCCTTCAGCTTAAACCTTAAACCTGAATGGGCTTCTTTGTTTACCTTTTTTTAAAAGTAATTTAGGAACATTTTTCAGTTTATTTTAGAGTTCTGATCGTCTATCCTGTTTAATGTATTAAACCTGTATGACAGAAATGGGACAGTGTATTCTGGAAAATTACGGGTTTCTTTTAATTATCATGACTTGCACAGCTCCAGATGGTATTCATGCAGATTATTGATTTCTTTCTTAAACTAGTCAGGCTAAGTTAAAAATTCAAGTTTTATTCTTACGACTATCATTAGATTTAGTAATGGGAATGCACAACTTTCCTATTAACCCTAAAACTCTGATTGATGTCCTTTTGTAGGACATACGATACCGGTCCAGGAGCTTGCTTTTTATTATATGCTGAGATCATGGTTTTATAGTGAGTAGGAGAAGACATTTCATTACAAAATACAACAAACATCTGTTTATATATCATTCAATTTTAAGTCATTGCTTCAAATTGTAAATTCTTTGAAGTACCTAAGCTGATGTTGCTCCCATAAATTTTTAGAAGTATAATAGATAGGCTTATAATACTTCTGATGTTTAACAATACTAAGGGGTTCTTTTCACTCTGTTTTTACAAACAAATTAGGCTGTTCACTTCTGTCGTGAGTAGATAAATGATAGTTGTAATGGTTAATGGACATCACCTCTTTGTACACTAACTAAAAACAACTCACGAGATTACTTAAAATTGATTTCCTTTATTCTATGAATGAGACAAGTAAGGCATTTACCTTCTTCATCGATGTCTTTTAAGTATTTTCAGAGCTAAACTAATTAAGGTATCTTTTTATCTTACATGCCTGGTTACTGTTTAAATTTGAAGTGCATCCTCACCTGAATTTATATTTTTATTTATTTTATTATATTGTAAAATAATACAGGGTGATTAACAAAGACATGCTGTAACTCTAAGAGCTCATTCTAAATATAAAATTAGTGACTAAAGTATAAATAAACATGGGTCCGGAAATACTTCGTTAGCAAGTTACGGCTAGCATAGATTTCGCCCGGTTTTACGCTCACAATGTCAAAACTAGGTCTTCTTAAAATTCTGTTTAGATAGATTAAGGAGCAAAATTAATAGTTTCTTATGGTTTTTGACGTGATAAATTGAATAAAATAAACTGGACGTTAATATTTTTAGAGAAAACCAATATAAAATCTAATAAAATGAGTAAAAACCTATTTTTAATTTTTTTGTTAAAATAAAATTGTTATTTCGTGAAGAAAGAGATTAAAATGTTGTATAAAATCTGTAGAAAAGTTTATTTCAACAAAATTCTGTAAAAAGAGTACATACAAATTTGTAAATACAGTACCGGTACTCAAAAAGCGAATAGATGTTTGATCAAATAAATTTCTATTTATAAGAGTAATATTTAAAACCTTTTACTTTTGACCTACTATTACTTTGTTAATTACCCATTACACAAATCAAATTTGTGAAAAAAAGATTGTAAATTTCAATTCATAAATGAAAAAATAATTCGTATAGTAGATTGATTTTATCAATAAAAAGGCGCTGTATTCATATTAAACGTAAGAAGGATGTGGAAATGACTGAACAATACGTATAACTAAATATTAAAAAACACTGCTGATGAGTAAGAGGATGTTTTTTTTAGAAAGCGAGTAACTAAAATGGGAGCACAATGGACAAATACTGTGATCATTAATTAGATTAAGCTCGAGAAAGAGATTTCTGGAACACCATGAGCAGTGAAGGCTAGAAAAGCCCAAAACTAGTATTAATCAGTTATATTTCACTATCAGGTTTACAAAGAAATACCTCACAGCAAAAATGAACTCAATAACAAATCCAAGTGATTTATGGGCTTGCTTAAGTCAATGTAATATTCTCAGTGGCAATGAAAATGGAAAATACCACAGCATTTAAAGATAGACGATTAATAGGTATTTTGTAAAAATGGGAAATGAATGTACGGTTGACGAAACTGAGATATTCATGTTAACACTTTAGTGAAAATTTAATCTATCATCTACCTTGTTTTCCGCAAGTATCTGTAGATGATATTAAAATTGCCTTGAATGAAATTAAAGTAGAGCAGTTGACAGTAACGAATTCAGATGGTTTGCTATCAGTCTGTTTGCTGTAGCATCTGCTGAATGAATCATTAATAATTGGGGAACGTAAGAAAGGTGGAAAACTAGCACTGTCCTCTACCAAAGGTCAATTTCCCCAAAAGTGGCCATCAGTTACGACCAAAATCAGTACTGCTAGCCATGTAAAGATTTTACAGGCAAACATATCGGGCTATGCTTAAAATGTATATCAGTAGTTTACATAAAAAATATATTACCAAACAAACAAAATTGATTAATAATAATAAAAAAGTAAAAACTTGTTAAAACCGTGTTTTCTTATCGGCTTGGTGCTAGTATACTTGTTATTTACCAATTACATGATTCATAAATTTTAGTCTGGAGAGCCTCAATACTTTATCGGGAGCCTGCGATTCCAGAACGAGGTCTCTCAGCATAACGCCCGCTATGATAAACAGCTTCACTTATGAAAAATGAGGCAGGAGGTGGGCTGGAAAAACTTCTATTATTTGGGTCCCCCATGTATAATGGCTTCCCCAAAAGTTAAAGAATCTGTCCAATTTAATATTTAATTGCTATTTGAAAGCGTTATACTTGTCGACCTAATATGGATTACGTATTTTATTTAATAATTTTTATATTAGTCGTAAGTATGACGTTTGACATTGAGTTGTTTTGTAAACCAGACATATTTGTCAGAAGCACTGGGAATAAAAAACTCTATTTATTTCACTGATAATTATATATTTCTTGTGGTTTGAAATACATATTTGGATAACGTATATAAGTTACTTATAATACTTAGTACTCTCTGGATTGCACTTACACAGAAACGTATAAAAATGGGGGTTTTAAGTTTTTAAAATAACAACTAAACTTATACTAAAGTATAGGAATCCTATAAATAAAAAATGTGCTCTACCTCAACTAAAACCTATTTCCTTTCATTCTGATAGATATGAACTAATTTTATTTTGAAGGTTGCACGCGTTACATTGCTTTAAAATGTCAGAATAGTATGTGTACTGAGTGTTAAATAAAATTTATTTAACTGACACCGAACGTGAAATGAACGACATACTAAACAATAAATTATAATACAATTTTATTTTGAATCTATATACCTGTACTATATGTTTTATCATTTGAAAAAGTAATACGTACAAGGTTTTCCTGTGAGTCATTTTCAATAATCTCGCTTATCATGTATAGAGTTGTCTTAATGACTCATATTTATGTAATATAATTTCTTTTTAAACGTTCATTTTGGCTAAAAATTAATTGTTTACAGAATTTCATACATTTTCTATATATAGCAAATCATACATATAATACTTTTATATTTGTATGCATTCACTTAGCATTTTACAAGATTAATAAGTAAACTATTACCACTATAGACGTCTGTTTGTAAAGGATCTCCCCTGTGACGCAATATGCATAGTGCATACTAATGTCATATTCTCTGTGATGTCCTAGTAAACCTAATGCTAGCAATATGGCGTGGTTCCACCTGTTCTATATGTATCATAAAGCTAACGTTTACTCTAGCTTAGTGCTCTTGCCTGCTCTCGGGCGGCGGGTAATAGAATTATGACCTAATAAAGTTTCCAGTAGTTTTATATCAGATGCTCCATCACTCTTTATCTCCCACTATTGAAGTCTGATTATATATTAAAAAATAATTTGAAATTGACAAATTGCAAGCTGCGTAATTTGTGCTCTTTTTGAGTAGAAGATAAAACAAACCTAGTGCAAATAAACATTTATTAGAAGTAAATCATACATAAATTAATATGATTTAAAGATAAAGGTAATCTATGAAACAATTTTATTAATAAATAGTTTTATTCACAGAGCCATAAATCTTTAAACATTTGATTAAGAATTTTTCGAAATAGGATTTTAAAATTAACTCGGAAATGGGCTAAACCTCACTATATAAAGGAGGATATACTTTATGGAAAATTCCTAATAAAGTTTGTAAAGCGTATAGAAGCAAAAGTTTATAGGCAATAGAAAGTTAGTTGTAACGCAGTGGACCACGAAGTCTAGCGGAACCATCGTGACAGCCACATTTACTCTACCTTAAAATTTTAAAAAAACAAGCCTTAACAATTTTGTATTGCTAAAAAGGGTTGTGGAGATACGAAAATGTTAAAATATCCGTGATAGATATAAATAAAAAGAAATTGTGATGCGTTCATTGACAGAACTTCAAAAAAAATCTACCGACTCGCAGGCAGATTCACGTTGCAGTTCATAAGCCTGACACATTAAAATTTACATAACTGCATCACCTGGTTCGAGAAAACTGCATGAATGTACATTAAAATAACACTGAGACATTATAACCTCCTGTTTTCTACGAGCTTCTGGCATCTGCCATGTCACTGATTATGGGACTTCTCAGCCACCCGTCCTGTAGTGTATTCTCCGGAACGTCTTTTAGGCATGTAGCAGCAGTCTCTAGCAGGCGTCAGACTCTAGAATCTTTCAGGATCTTGTTTGCTCCACCTCTGGCACCTCTAAGCCTCTGGAAATTGTTTTGCTCTAAAACCGCCCGCCATCAGGTAGGTCCCACCGTCTGGCAGCATACCACCTGTTGGAGTTTCTGGGCTTTTTAAGCTCCCAACCTCACCTTTCGGCCTATAACACTCCTCTCCCTCTACGAGCTCTCAGCCTCTATAACCAACTGGCTACAGCCAAGCCTAAATATTTGGTAACTGTAAGCTTTTGCCAGGTCCTGGTATCTACCAGGCCTGGTCGCTAGTATTTCTTGGCCTCTGTTATCTATTAGCTTTTAGGATTTCACAGCCTCTCCAAGTTCAAATCTATTGTTGGTAGTGGATTCTGCCAGGTCACGGCCTCTAGATGTGCTCCACCTATGCCAGTCCTTTTGAAAGCTCGTCTAATATAGGTCCTTCCGGCCTCTAGTAGCTTCCTGTTTCTGGAAAGCCTCGGCTTTTGTCAGATCCAGTCTCTGGCGCCTTTCGGCCTTTGGAAGGTCTCGATCTCTAAGACATTCATGCACGTGGTTCAATTCATCCAAGTTCAGATCTATTGTTGGTAGTGGATTCTGCCAGGTCACGGCCTCTAGATGTGCTCCTACCTATGCCAGTCCTGGCTTTTGAGAGCTCGTCTAATATAGGTCCTTCCAGCCTCTAGTAGCTTCCTGTTTCTGGAAAGCCTCGGCTTTTGTCAGATCCAGTCTCTGGCGCCTTTCGGCCTTTGGAAGGTCTCGATCTCTAAGACATTCATGCACGTGGTTCAATTCATCCAAGTTCAGATCTATTGTAGGTAGTGCATTCTGCCAGGTCACGGCTCTAGATGTGCTCCACCTATGCCAGTCCTTTTGAAAGCTCGTCTAATATAGGTCCTTCCGGCTTCTAGTAGCTTCCTGTTTCTGGAAAGCCTCGGCTTTTGTCAGATCCAGTCTCTGGCTCCTTTCGGCCTTTGGAAGGTCTCGATCTCTAAGACATTCATGCACGTGGTTCAATTCATCCAAGTTCAGATCTACTGTAGGTAGTGCATTCTGCCAGGTCACGGGCTCTAGTTGTGCTCACCTATGCCTGTCCTGGCTTTTGAGAGCTCGTCTAATATAGGTCCTTCCAGCCTCTAGTAGCTTCCTGTTTCTGGAAAGTCTCGGCTTTTGTCAGATCCAGTCTCTAGCGCCTTTCGGCCTTTGGAAGGTCTCGATCTCTAAGACATTCATGCACGTGGTAGGGCCTAGCCTTTTTGAAACCCTCCCTGTTGCTGGAATAAAATGACAAAGAGGTATTTCTTGAAATATAAATTGAGTGCTATGATTAACTACTACTTCCATAAAATATCTAATCACAAAGCTTTAATAAAGAACGTACATGTTACATTTGGCAGAAATCGATTCAACGTTCAGAGTAATTTTACATGATGGAGATTTGGTACAATGCCTCAAACCACACGTCCATGAAGGCGCTCAAGATCTACCCATGATTGACCTTTATCATATATTTGTTCGTGCCTAATATGGTTAAAAAATATTATATGATAATATGTCAATATGTTTTGTGTACAGAGTTTTGGTTAGGAGACTCCGCATTTTGGCTCTAAATTGGATTATGAACTATCCTTGGTTATTAAGGTTTTTGAGAATATAAAATTCAATTTGGTCCTTCCTACTTGAGAGGATACGGTTCCGCATCACAACTGGAACGAGGCTTCAGTACTTGTTTGAGCCTGAGCATGCTGGCAGGAACTAACTCCGACATAACCCCATACCAAGACTGATGTGACTTGGTAATGACAATTTTCCTGCTTCTGTGGACCTCTCTAGTTTTTCTAGTACAGTCAAGCGTGCTGCTGCAGATCATGTCACTTAAAAGATATGCTGAATTTTGGATGTAATATATCGTTATTTTTATTGAAAATTGATTGTTATTGTTTTAATTCAAATCTATATTGTATTACACTCACACACACACACACACACACACACACACACACACACACACACACACACACACACACACACACACACACACACACACACACACACACACACACACACACACACACACACACACACACACACACTATAACATATATACAATAACATATAACAATATGTTATTTATAATTATTTAAGTTATTTATCTTCGTTAGTTACTCGACGTTTACCCATTGTTTAGCAGTTAACGTCATCGTATTGTATTAGAATGGAAATTAGTGTATTAGAATAAATTAAAAGAATTTAGTCTAAATCCATCCAGCTACAAAGGGTTTAGAGTAGTTATACATATTATGGATTTCACTAATGTATATTATACGAACTCACTACCTTATTACAAAGAGAGCTGAAAAGCCACCCTGGTTACCATTTTTTATTAGTTAGACTTTTCGTTGCAAAATTTGATAAAAATACATCCAACAGCAAGGAGTTAATGGCACTACCGTAAATAAAACGGTTTTTGACAAGATTTAACCCTGAGACTCAGCCCCCTTGGTTCGATTGGCCTCAATAACGAAATTGGCTTTGCCATTCACTTAAAAAATGTTCTTGTCTAGTTTCATAAATTTAAATTAGGAATTTCCGACTTAATAGAGAAGATACATAGAGAGAGAATGGGTAAATTAAAACTAATTGTTTACTGAAATATGTAGATTGTAATGTATTTGAACTTTAATCAAATATTAGAAAAGATTGAACAAGAAAACTTTGAATTCAATAATTATTTGCCATGTGGGTAAATATTTTTATAAGTTAAGAATACCCACTAAAGAAAACTTTGGTTCAGTTGAGGAAATAATCAGATATTTAACCTAAAACGTTCATACAGACTGAATTGTAAGTTCCGACAAGACATCCAAAGTATGAGAAGATCCTTACACAGAATTAAGGAGGAAGATAGAAAATTTCACCTCAGGAAACACTATGTTATAAAGTCTCTAGCAACAGGATCAAGGAATGATTATCTATGTACACATTTTGAAGGTCTTTTTAAACAAGATGTACATATTTAAGACTAAAAAGCATTTAATCAAAAAGATCAAAAACGCAATATGCGCTTATTATTCATATTTACTTTTTGATATAGTTTGATTCAAACTACAGTAAAACTACTTAATCTCGTTTTAATACTAAATGTTTCAATGTCGTCAACCTTTTGGGTTAGGATTAATTATTTTATAATGCACTCTTTTATCCTTACAATCCACCAATTTTAAATATCTGAAAATAAAGGAATGTTAACTTTCCTCCAGGCACAATTCACCCTTTAACATACTTTACTTCATCACGATGAGTTATATTCCTGTTTATACTATACGAATACCAAAATACATTATAAAATAATAGATGAAATCTTTAAAGGTTCTCTTATTGATAATTTCTTAATAATATTTTTAATATAAGGGTATGATCCTTTTATCAACAAAACATTATAAAGTGCTCGTTTCAGTCCACATTTAAATGTAAGTCAATTCATTACTAATTTATTTCAGGTTTGGATCCTGAAGTTACAACCTCAAGTTGGTTATTCAGAGTGCAAAGTGGCTAAAACTTTGCTGCCGTTTGACGTGCAAATAAGATTAGGCAGTCGGTCTACACTTCTTTGCCCTGAGCTGTTTGGTGTTTAGTCTTTGTTTTATTGCTGTGTTAAACAAATCATAATGCTCTTAGGTTAAACATTAGTCAGCTGCCTAATAATTTTGTTAGAAGTGTACTTATGTAAATTTTAACATTTGGAATAACATTCTGTTATTTGCAATGATGTACAAATGTTGTCTCAAAAATCCAATATGATGTTGATATATTTCATCGTATATTTAATGTTGTTCCAATTAATAGTTTTCCAACTTAAAAAAGTTAAATAGGGAATTTATTATTATAGAAACAATATCCATCATCTCGACTAATCCTACACCAAATTATTTATATATTGCACCTGCCATAATTGCCAAATTTACAGAATGTACCGCTTTAGTTATTTCAAGCCATTTTTCCTTCATACTCCAAATTTTCGCTAACTATATTAAATATCAAAACTCACTATCATATATTCTTTACTCGGCCTGTTGGCAATCACAGCGATTAATATTACAATTACAAGTATACGTAACTATCCTCCTACGATTATATTTTGTTTGAAAAATTATGCATCTCTTTGCATGATAGCATTAAGAATAGTCTTTCATATATATATATATATATATATATATATATATATATATATATATATGTGTGTGTGTGTGTGTGTGTGTGTGTGTGTGTGTGTACACACAAATATAGAAATATAATAGCAAAATTGTATTAGGTATATTCCATTGTTTAAACTACTTTGTTTGCCCCGTTTTATAACGCTATTACATTTCAGGATTGTAATTCATATGTTGTAAAAAGATTACTAGTTATTGTAGTTGTGTTCTTAAGTTATCAAAAGTTTCTTGACTAAAAATAAATAAGAAGGCTTTACAGCTTCTTATTTAAAAAACTCATAATCACGATATTAATGTTTTTCGCTTCTCATTGACTTAGTTGTTTCTCAATGATAAAGCAGTAAAACAGGTCCTTATTTGAGTTTACCTTAAAGTTAACGAATTTTCATTGTTATGTTAAAAACGCTGAACCAAATATATATATATATATATATATATATATATATATATATATATATATATATAGGCCTCTATATTTGGTTAAGTCAATGAGAAGCGAAAAACATTAATATCGAGATTATGAGTTTTTAAATAAGAAGCTGTAAAGCCTTCATATTTATTTTTAGTCAAGAAAATTTTGATAACTTAAGAACACAACTACAATAAGTAGTAATCTTTTTACAACATATGAATTACAATCCTGAAATGTAATAGCGTTATAAAACGGGGCAAACAAAGTAGTGTAAACAATGGAATATACCTAATATATATATTTGGTTGTGTTTTTAACATAACAATTAACACTTGTTAACTTTAAGGTAAACTCAAATAAGGACTTGTTTTACTGCTTTATCATTGAGAAACAACTAAGTCAATATATATATATATATATATATATATATATATATATATATATCACTATATATAGTAGAGAATAGTTCTGGGAATAATATTTAGTGTTTATAATAGATTTTGTCTTGAATACGACAGTTTTAAAAATATATAACTATTCAAAGATATGTATGAAAGTTGGCTGAGTTTCACTAGAAACATATCAATAAGTACGCTTGGAAAATTAATTTTCTGTCTGCCAGAGGAAATCCCTATCTGTGAAAAAAATCCTGTCTGATTTGTCCTTCTGTAGGAGATATCTCGAGAAGGAAATGAGGAATATATTTAAAATTTTTAATACGAGATAGCGAAGTTTGTTATATGAATGGCATAGATTGTACCGTTAATTAGTTAATTATATTTTATATAATGTAAATTTCACAACCTAGTCAGCCAGTATAATTTAATATTATTTTTATCCAATGTTCCGGAACTGAATTATTGGGTGGAGTAACTACCTAATTGGCACGCGTATGAATTTTTTCTTCTAACCCTTTGTAGCAGCCCAACTACGTGACCGATCACACCTCGCGCGCTTTGTCCGTAAGTAAAATTGATCTTTTCGTATTATTAAATTAGCCCTTTGATGCCAAACGTATAAAAATGAATGTAACGTAAAGTAAAGTTGTAAATAGTAAAGTAACTTACCCTTGAAGATATTTTATTTGCTTCATTGAGATAGATAAAAGTTGTGGCGTCGTCCTTCTGACGAGCACGTTGTTGTAATGGGTTTTTTGTATCATTAAATGGCTAATACCGTCGCGAATTTGTTTTAGGCGAGCTCACGTAGTTCACGTATCTCACGTACGTCAAGTATCTCACGTATTATTTGAGGAGATGGCTACCACTTCCATAACTTGGACACTTATTCTAGTAACTAGCGACTAGAAATAACCGTTCTTAGACTACAGCTTCAATGTCTCGTGCCAAGACGCCGACACCCGGGTTGTGAGTCTGCACATTGCGACCCTTCGTGCAAACATTAAGTTAAATCTTAATGTTTTATAAAGTAAAACATCGTAGGCATAATTCCATAGAACATTGGATATTTTAGGCCCACCTAGCAGATATACATTTTTAGTTCTTATATTCTAATTGGCAGCAACGTGGCAAGGCATATATTTAATTTACCATCTAAAAGTGGTGCTTGTAAGTTTTAGTAAATTAAATTGAACTTATGAGTAAACTTTGCAATTTGAGTATTTATTACTACGACCTCAGAAGCCACCACCCCGTGTGTTATCGTCGTCATTCGGTACAAGATAGACCTATCTTTTTTTCCTCGGGTAATGTAATTTTATACAGCTTTACTTATAACTATTTGAGATTTGTTTCCGGTTTAAGTTTCATACGTTCGGCAACATATTTTATTTTATTGGTTCATTGTTAAAAAAGTGACGCTACCACTAATGTGACGTGTGACAGGCCGGTTCACGTGCGGTTTACAGCAACGCCAGTGGACAAACAGTAAGGCGAGAGTGACCGCTTATGAGATAAGCGGTCTGGTAGTCTAGACTATCACGGTCCACATATACTATAAGTTGTATAGTATATGTGGACAATAGCCACAATCTCTCCAATAGCCACAATCTCTCAGGCTCACCGCGCTATGGCCACTATTCTAAATGTTCGTTGTATGGAAAATACATACTATATAATCTATTGATATATTAGTTTGTTTCTTAAAATATGCTTAAATTCGTTATAAATAGAATACAACTATTATAGTATAATTCTCTAATTAAATAGTAGGAAAATAAAGCTTAGCAATATACCTTTCTAAATTCAAGTGATCTCCAAGTTCAACATAAGTTAAGGAACAGGGGCAATTTAATTTGAAAAGTTGACCGATTAAGAGTTAACAGAAATTATCAAGAAAGTGTACGCTTAGGTAATTAACAACTAGAAAATTCAAGTGCAACTAATCCAAACTTGTTTTAAATATTTATAGTTGTAAATGTTAAGTGAGTTGCAAGCAATAGGTGTCTGTTTGATGAATTCACCGTGTATTTTATTAACATGCATACAGATTTTCTTAAAACTTCTGAGCTCAATATTGGTCATATCTCAGATGAGGCATGGTCAGAGAGGCAGGTGTTAAAGATATCTGATTAATAGAAGTGAGACAAAAGATTAGTTATGATATTATCCAGGCAGGAACCAACATTAGCCGACTTACAAGTAATACCGTTAACAGTTTGGACGGGGTAAAAACTGTTCAATATGTCGAAGAATTGTGTTGATTCAGTGGTCAATTCCAAATGGTTGATATTAAAGTTACTAGCAAAGAAGATATAGTTGTGATATATGTTAAAAATGTTAATACTACGTTGAGTTTATCCATGAAGAGGGTAAAGAGACCACCCGGAGATCAGTATATGCACACCACTGTTGCCTCAAGACTAGTGATCGAGTTTGCTTCAATCTCATTGTGAAGCTCGACATCAATGCTTCATGATATTATTTCGAAATTTGATATTCAAGTTGGAATTTTCTTTCATAAGTACCTACTGTGACTCCACCATTTATAAACGAATTTCTACAATAAGATGAAATGAATTTCTAACGACTAATTTAGTTAACCTTATCATTGGTCAACCAATGTTCTATGAGGCTAAGAATATCTACATTATCGGCATGCAGCACAGCCTCGAGCTTCCCTAATTTTTTCCAATGAATTTGACATTTAGATGCATAATAAATAGATTAGATTGAGTTCTGATACTATTCATATTGTTATTAATATAGTTATAGATGTCCTAGAGAATGTATCTTAAATAAAAAAATCCTAATACTTTATTATAAAATTTCTTTGTTAAAATCAGCTGTTTCAACATAATACTGGTTAAAAAAATAACGGAAGGTTATAATGAAAATAAGAAATATATATATATATATATATATATATATATATATATATATATAAAAGTTCAATTGAACAAATTGTATTGCTTTTCACTTAGTTTTATAACAAAACTCATTAGTACTCTGTTGCAGAGACTAAACATTTCAATTGCGTATGGAGAGAAAAAAGATGTTTACATAGGGAAATTAATGTTTGGGAGACGGAAAATCAACTTAGCTACAAACGAAGCATTGACGTGTAATTCTTAGCTGTGTTAAATAGTAGCCGATTACCATACGAGATGAGCAAGAAGTTTTATATTACGGCACTTCAATTTCCGGGATTAAATACCAATTGAAAATAAACTTAGTAGATAAAGGTTTTCAAAACTTAAATTGGTTAAACTTTAAATTATATTATTCTTGTCTTTAACGCACTATGTACAGTATCATACATATTCTAACATAGCGTTAATAAATAATTCAAGTAAGGTTTATGTGTAAGCAGTCTTGTGGTGTCATTGTAGTACATTTATTTTTAGTATACGGAAACAGTATGTTCTTACACTACTTAAAGAAGGAGGTTAAACTATTCGACTTTTTTCGATGTTGCTTTTTTATTTTCCTAAGCTACTAAATTTCATGAATAAAAAGTACAACTGTCTTGAAACCTGCATTAAATTGTATCTTTGAATATAAAATATTATTGGAAGTAAAGAGTAAAAAGGAATAGTAACTATTAACTGTCATTCATTGCCGCACTTTATTTATTACAGCTAATAGACGATACATTTCCCTTGAAGGCTTTACACATCTAATACAATTTGTGTATTTAATGCAGCTAACCAAAGCTCTCTACGTAGCTAAAGGTCGCTGCCAAATTGCTCAATAGCTATATTCACAAATTTTATCTTCATACCGTAATAGTGTAAAAATAATTAAAGGTAATTGTTTTTTATGGACAGGTGTATCCTTTGAATGAAATCGTGCTTTAATTACTACATCTTCTTTCAATATACGTTAAATTAAAACTCCTCATAATAAATAACTGCTTGTACACGTGAGTTAAGGACTACGAACCTATATAGCGATTGGATAAAGCTTATCCAGTCAACAACAAATATGAGCAACTATCCACAATATATTTTTTATCCTTAGTGACATGTTCTAATTTTTTTATAAAATTTCGTTAAGAAACACATAGGCCTATTTAAAATATTTTTAATTTGATTTGGAATTATCGTAAAAAGCGTTTTCGGTAATTACTGATGTTATTAGAAAGAGCTGTTAATTAAAAATAAAAAACATAAAATTAAAACTTAGAATTTTACCCTAATACTACAACCCTGATATACAAGGGGTTATTTAATTTAATAATTAATTTATATAGTGTGTAAAAGTGCATTGAAATTTAGCATTTTATGGTTTTATGTAATGAAACTAAAATTGGAGGTTGGTGTTTTAGTCGTAACATTAGGGACGAAATTTGAGCTTTAAAGTAACTTTGCCATATATTTATAAGATTTTATAATTTTTATTTCACACTATTGGTCTGTAATTTGAGAGCTTTTAGACGCGAAAATCAGCAGAAAGGAAAAGTTATCATTTTGAGTCATTAACAAGAGTGGCCATACACTGTTTACACGCATAGTGGTTAATATTAACCGTATAAAAACAAAGCGACAATAAATTTTCGTAACAGTGTTTTGTCAAAAGGTAAGTTTAAATGTCTATCAAAGGAGTTACATCAATAAAACTTAGCAGTTTGACCACAAAGTATTGTGATGGCCATAAATGGATTCTGTCTAACTTTGACAAGAGAACCGTGAACTGAGTGTAATTATCGCTGGCCCACACTTTATGATTTAGCCCTGGCTAGAACGTTAAACACCCGGAACTTGTAATTAACGTTCCTGTTACAAAAGTAATGAGTTCCAACAGTTTAATATGTATTTTATGTATTTTTCAATTCTTTTATAACTTTCCACCATGAATAAATTAATCGTTAAAAATAATGTTTTCATTGTTATACCTTTTAAAAATTAATAAAAAAATAGATAACCAGTAGATAAACGAGTTCCTAGAAGAGTATCAGCATATATATTTTACAATAAAACGTAATTTTTGTATTTTAACGAAATTCACGTATAACTATTGCAAGGGTAGGGTACGATAAGCGGACCCGGTTTTTTATATCGAAATTGGCAAACGATATTACTTTATTACCTAATCATAACTATCGATATAATCAATCGATACTGATTTATTATTTTGAACTATTAACTTAAACGATCTATATCAACAGCTGTAAACACTCTAAAATAATACTTGTAGGATAATATTTCAATTTTAGATAATTAATTCTGATTACTAAAAATTGCAGTCAATTTTATAAAACTACATGACGTTGCTTTTTCCTGGCTTCAACATGTTGGACTCGTACCGAAAAACCCATTAACTGGAATTCGTGGGAAAGAAACAACAGTAACTGTGAGAGGAGTAAATATTATGGTCGTCCTCAGTTTTCCTAATTTTGGTTATAATAATTTGATCACTGTAAATATTAAATTCATATTTTAATTTAAAACGTATGATTGTTATTGCGGACTATAGGTACTTTTATATCAATTGATAGTCTAGGATTTGAGATGCAAATATTAGGTATCGATGACTATATTCTTCGATATAAAAAACCGGGCCCGCTTATCGTACCCTACCCCTATTGCAATTACGCAAGACTTATAACAATCTTATTATATGTAGAAAAAACATATAAGAAACTAGTAGTTACCCGTGGCTTCGCAAACAACTTCGTAGGTTTTTTCCCCTGTATGAACACTTCTGGTTCGATTTAATTATATATCGGAAGGTAATGTTGAATTTGCCTTCTTCCCTAGAAAAAGAAAATGTGTTTAAAAGTGTTTATTTATATAAATTTAAATTTACCCCGGTCTTAGTATCTTCCAAAGCTGATTTTCCTTCTCTCCCGATCAAAAACAATTATGAAAATCCTACCTTTTGTCAAAAGAAGAGTTAGATAGGTTTCATAACAGTCTTAAAATAAATAATAATAAAAATTAAAGTACATTGTCTTTTGTATTTGCATTGCTATCAGTTACCCCTTGCTTTGCACGCAGTTTAGTAGGCGTTGCACGTTTATGACCACTTCGAGTGAATTGTATATTAGACACCAATGTTCACTTTGCCTTGTTGCCAAGATCAAGGAAATGCGTAAAAAAGTTTATAATTATTTTCATTATAATTTACGTCGTTCTTAGTATTTATTGTTCTATATTTTATTTTGATTTGTTTCCCGATCAAGAAAATATACATCACAGATCAGAGAAGCCTACTTCTGTCAAAAGAGAACTAATATGTGTTTTATATTAGTCTTGAAATTTATATGAAACGTTTGTTAAACATTTTAGAACATTTAAAACTAAGATTGGCACATAAGTTCATAAGAACAGTTCTACGAAAATTCATCTAGCATATTTCTTGTCGAATGATTGAAAGGTACTCTTAGGAGTGAAATTCTAAAATTCTTATTTTTAGGACATTTTATAAGGTAGATTAGTACTGACCTAACTGTTAAAATCTAAAACTGAAAAAATATGGCTTTTAGTTAGACAATTTACTCACTATAAATGTAACCTGAGACACCCCGGGGCATTGCCGGACGACCTTACGTAGACGCTTCACTCATCTAGACTTGCCGCCCATCCTCAAACTCCACCGACCACGTAAATCGCCATAATTTTTTCATCTACTTGTTATTGACTTCACTCCAATAACTAAACTTCAGCACTGTACCATTCTTCCTCACCACAAAAGTGTATGTTGAAATACAGTGATAATTGCTCTCCAGCAGTCATTAATACAGCTGCTCTGTGGGTAAAACACTCCGTCTTCCACGTTTCAGTTCAGTTAGGCTAAGTCACTATAAATGTAAAAAAATAGAAAATAACAAAAGATGTTTACACAGAACATTAGTTACATAATAAAAGATCATTTTATTAATATTATACAACTTTAGAGAACAAGATAACTTTTTTCGCTACTTTAAAGATCAGTGGGGCGTCCCGGAGGGATTTCCGATATAAGAAAGTATAGGTCGATATTTATCCCAGTATCTAAAAAATGTCAATATAAAATTTCAGACCAATCGGTCAAGTATTTTACGCGTGAAAACAAAAGAAATAAACAAAGAAACTATCATATTTTAAAATATTATTAGGATGTATGAAACAGGAGCAAACAAAATTATAAATTCGAGTAACAAAACTTGTAGGAATTTACTCATTCATTCCAAATAAGCTGAAAGGTGTTATGAATATAGATTAAAAATATCATATACAGAAAACCTCACTCGTTTTTTTAAATAAGTAACAAAATATTATTTATACAAATTTAAAATTGAGGTACACGAGTAAACGATGTGTACGCTCATTGTTTCCTAAGAATTTGTTAAATATTACGTGCAAATTGTTAAATTCAATAAAGAAACATAGAGTTTGCTCATTCTTTCATTATAATGTAAAAGTTGTATGTAAAAATTACAAATTCTACACACAAATAAACTAGTAGTACGCTCCTTGTATTGCATTCTTTTTTTATTGAAGCCTTATAACTATTAAAATTGTAATCAGCTGTTTGCTGTAAGTAAGTAGCGTTTCGTACTGTATTTATTACAAAAAAATGTCAATAGAGTCATAAAATTACTAGGGTCACTATCCTAGTAACATCAAACCTAAATTAAAATTTGCACTATTTCCATTTTACCAAAAGTGTACAAAATTATTGTGCATAGGAGAACGTGCGCGCGTTTTCGTTTTTGTGTGAAAAGGAGGACGAGTTGTGACGAGTGCGTTTAATAATAGCTTTACTACTGTGTAACACATGAATCCTTTTTATAATTTAGATGAATCCATTGGCCGGATTTCAGCCAATACCAGAGGATTTAAGGTAACAGATCCAGAAACATTTTGATTCATATTATTTCTGTCGCATCAAATACTTCAAATTAACATAAAAGGTTATAAATTTGATTATTTGTTATTTTATAGGCTTTAAAATACCTAAATATAATTTATCCCTGTAAAATTTAATTTAATATTCCAAGTTTAATCTACTTACTTGTGCCTACTTTGTTCACATTTAAACATAACATTTGGTTTGTTCAAAGTTTGCGTAATAGGCCTGTCTGCTACCTCCAAAATGTTGTAGGAAATATACGGTAATTACTTTTTGGTTGAATTTAGGTATATTTTACTAATACGAATATGTCATACTCAAGTTGTACCCTACTGTAATATGGACAAGAGAGGGAGTGACAGCATGCCGGCCAGTTGCCCTTGGCAAAGCAAACAGTTTGTCAGCCGGTCCTCTAACAACGTTACTGCCTTCAGTAACTAAGTTCCATTAAGGCTGGACTCTCATCTTGGTAACGATAGGGGGAAGGGTTTAGTAGATGGAACTGTTATTAAATAATTCCTATCCGGTTGAGATAGATTTAGAGATTTCATTTCAAGGAACTTGAATTTTAGAGGTTAAATGCTCGAGTTAGAGTAAAGGTAATTATTTAAGTAGTAATTTTTCAGTCAGATTTCATTAATTTATAAATTATAAACATTTTTCAGGAAACTTTATATTTAATTTGTAGCTATTCAAATTACAATTGAATACACGCTAACAGTTTAATTTAGTGCAAAGTGTTTATAGCAGTCAACAGAAAACTCGATTTTATTCCCTCTTTGGAGTGACTGTAGTGGAGTGATGTAGCCTCCAAACTCAAGTATATTATGTAAAATATTTTCAGATAATGTAAATTTTTATAAAACCTCTTTTATTTGTGGTTTTTGTGAGGAGCATTATTTGAAAGTTTTAGCCTATTTCAGATTGACGTAACTCAATAATCCCTTCGACTTCGTTAAAACTGAGAAAGTGTTTTCAAATAGAGAGTTTATTACTGAATTTTACATACTGTATGCATTGATAAATAAATCAAATTCCTTTACATAAAAAAATAACACTAGAGTTCTTACATAATAATAAGAGATAAGGCTCACAGGGCACAAGAATAAAGTACGGCTACAACTCGTAAGATATCAGAGGCATTTTAAATCACTTTATTCATGAAAGCAATACAGGCCTGGAGGCCTGTTGCCTTTATCGATTCTTAGGGTCACTCAGGTATGCTAGATTAGACAATAAAACCCTCCACTATTTTTCCCTTCCGTGAATGAGCTTGTTGCACTATGCTTTGCTGCCCTGAGAACGGTAGCTGAGTGCCAATGGGAACTTCCAGCCAGCCTGAGAAAGCTTCCGGAATCTTGAAGCTCTAAAATTACAGCAACACGCAGCAATTTTCATCCTCTGAAAACTTTTAACCCTTTTTTAGTTGCATCCGCTGCCTGGTCGTCCTCTTGATTTTCGGCTATAACTAGTGAAGTGTCAAAGAGAAAAGAAACCTGGCATTGAGCCGCATTAATGCTCATTTCAGAGGCCTGAATGAAGTCGAGTCTAATCAAAACAGGAACTGGTAAGTTGTTAGCAACAAGAAATGGGAAAGTCCAAGAAAAACAAGCTAATTTAAAATGAATATGGGCCAAAAATTTAAAAGATACATCTGAACCATTTGCAGGAGTAGCCGTCAACGAAGTTTCTTCAACTTTCTTCACGACACCCTTGAGTTTAGAGAGAGCATCAAATACGCTTTCAGCCACTATAGACCTGGTAGAACCAGTATCAATCACAGCGAATGACTTAAAGTTTGAAAAAGTAATTGGAATTTCCAGGGGTTTGACCTTGGGCAAAGCCGGAGCTAAAGGATTGATTAATGGTCCTAGTTTTTGGGGAATGCCGGCCCTTTCAGCGAATTCCCCTTTTGGAGTTTAAATTAACTGCTGGATTAGCGAAACTATAATTATGGTTTTGATTATTCCTATTATAGGAAAACCTCCGTTCCTGATTAGTCCTACTATCGTTCCCTGGTAGCATATTATCTTGCATTTAATTAGGATTACTAACTTGGGGGTTCGGTCGTTGGTGTAGTGCATTAATATAGTCATTTGCCCTTACTTGGCCCTGCCTATAAATATTGGGCTGAGAATAAAAGTTTTGGTAAGGTCTACTCTTATTATTGTAATGCCATCTTCCTTGCCTTTGGTTACCTCCAAATGAATGGTTGGGATAAAAGGTGTTATAGGGGGTTCTCTTAGCGGTGCCTCGATCGAAGGTTCTACCCGCACTACGGTAAAATGTTCTGTTATTATCTCGACTATTTCGAAAAAGCTACCCAGCGTAATGTAAATTTGTATTGTCATAAGTAACATTTTGGTTAGAATCTATTGCAGTTTCCCGAGATTCAGACTTGCCATACTCTAACGGTGCTTGAACACTGTTGACCGTCAAACTCTCAATCATAGATACCATATTTTTTAGTTGTTGTACTGTAGTAGGGGCTTGTAGCCCTGCAAAAGCTGCCCTAGTATGAGGATTGAGACCGGTAAAAATAATTGAAAAATCTCAGCATCACTTATTTCTGGTCCAAGAATTTGGAAAATGCTTACTATGTCAGTAATATAATCTGCATAAGGTTCTGACGGTCGCTGTTGTCTATACATTAGTTTAGACTGAATGTCTCTAATGGCCCTAAATGAGAAAAATGTAAGCCTAATTGTCTGTAGAGCATTCAGCCAGGTATAGTCTGCACTAACGAGACCCATCCACACATCACGAAGTCTGCTTTCAGTGCGGACCACGGCATTTAATAGGATAGTTTTATCTGAACTTAAATTTAATTCTACTATCTTTTGGATTTTGACGAGAAATTCCGTTAGTTAACTTAAATAAATCTGTACCAGAAGTAACAGGTACCTCTCTAAGCATATCTCGCAAAATGTTAGGGAATGAGACATCGTCCCTATTATTTGGCCTATTTTGGGTTGCAATTTCCTGAGCTTAGTAGTCGCTTCAATAGCATATAAGGTCATGGTATGCAGACTCTTCACTAAACCACTAAGATCCACCGGCGCTACTGGGGGCAGCACAGTGCAAGTTTCCACTTGGTCCTATTTCATACTTGGATCATCCATTAAATCATCCGTTACGGGTATCCTTGGTTCATCCGCAGATTCCTCTAAGTTACTCACGACCCCTTCGCTAGACCGAGCTATAAATTCATTTAGTTGCACACGCATGGCATGAAGCTTATCCTTGGGTTTAATTCCCCATACTTTGCATTGTTCGCGGGCTTCCTCAAAACTCAACTTTTTAATCCAAGACACAGTTTTTGGAATATTATTTAAGTCGAACAACTTCATCTCGTAATAAGTTATTTCACCAATATTAAATAAACACAAATCACAACAATCAAGTTATACAATAAATGACTCAAAAACACATGAGAGCGTGGACAGAGATTCCACACAAACCAGAGAGCAGCAAAAAAAATATTCAGAAAAACATAAGGGCAACTTTAGTGTGGTGTGTGCAAAAAAATACAAGTTACAATTTATAGTATTACAATAAATAAAAAGCATAAGTACAGCATAAAGTACATTGCTTTATTATTACCACTAAATCAACTTCCAGTATCACTAACAGGTGAAGGCAGAAAAGAAAATCAACAAGAAAGGCTTTCAGAACAAAATTTATCGGTTGCCATCAGTGGGGGGTACACGCAATTTGTTTCCTCTCAAGCAGGTAGTGAAAGTTCAAATATTAAAAAAAACATAACAAAACACCTTTTCAAATTCTTAAAAATTAAGAGAGGGAAACAAAGTAAACAAAAATTAATTAAAACCAAGAACAACTGTACTGTAGAAGTGCAAAAAAAATAAGCGCTACAGGTCACTACAGAAACTCAACAAAGCCCAAGTGAAAAAGACACAAGTCTATATAGTAAACTCGCCCTTTAAACTGGAAGAAATTTAGAACACAAAAAAAATCTCTTTTGAGGCCAAGGCTCCAAAAAACCCAGTGAAATTTAAAATTTAGAAAGCAAAGACCAAAGGAAAAAAATAAATCAAACTTCTTAAGGCTTAAATTAGCCTAAACTGAAAATTAGGTATGTTAAACACCTGAAGTTGAATCAAGCAAGCCGACATATCAATCAATCCAAAGAGTCCACTAGGGTTTGGTATTTTATAAAGTTTTTTTTACTGAAACCTATTTTTTTTAACTAACAGTGAACCCTCAAGGTGGCAAACTAAAGTTTTAAAAGTTTGCAAAAGAAGGATGTTTCTACATTTTGGAAAGAAAAGTTTTGTTTTTTAAGTAATTACATCACTTATGTGTATGTCAGCCTGTCAAATCCAAACCCCAAGCTGCAACTTCATAATCATTACAAAACAAACATAGGCCTATGTTATTTTTATTAATTGTTCAAACTAAAGGTGTACTCCATATTAAGTTTAACTGTTTAAATTAAAAAAGGCACTAGTCAAAATAAGCAAAAGGCTTTTAATAATAGGCTATAAAAGAATTATTTTCACAGTAACATAAAGTTTTGAAGGTTAAGAAAAAATTTCAAACTGTTAGCATAAATCAATCCTTTAAGTTTGAATTGCCCTGATCGTTCAAATAGCATAGGCCTACATACAAGTTTGACATAGTTCAAAGTAGAAAAATAATCAGATAAATTTAACAGTAAAGCTTCACTTACTAACATTTAATAACAATATATTGTAAGACTTGAATAAATTCAACACAGTAGACAAAAAATCATGAAGTATGAATAACATGAATAAATTGCATTTGGAACCAAGGGTTGGTGTGAAGAGGTTAATTTTTAATCATTCAGTTGAAAAGGTGAAAGATTGGAAAGGAATGCAATTTATATAAAAAACAAGAAAACTTTTCATTATAAGCCAACCCATAGTAAATAAACTGGTGAAACTGAATGGGGGTTTTAAATAGTAACCAGAAACCCAAAACTTTAAAAACAATAATAGTAAGCTATTCAGAGTCTGCAGTATAATAAGCGGCCACCAACTGCATCTGCCCTTTTCTTCAACTTTTCTTGCACATATCTGAGCCAAATCTAAATTGTAAAATCCTAAAAAGTGCTTGCTAAGTTTAAAAAAGTACAAATAATTAAGTACAAGGTTTTGGTTAAAGCAAGAGGCTAAACTGTAGGTGGTGTTGTTAAAAAGATAGGTTAAGATGTTAAACTTGGTTAGGAAAAATTAATTTATAATTTTGTTTAAAGTAAATTTTAAGCATGAAAAACATCAACCATTTACCTATGCCTAAATATTTAGTGAAAAACAAGTTACTAAAGTTTAAGAAATACTGCAATTCAACATTTTGAATTATTATAACATAACTAGGCTTAGGTAGCAGTTGGTTGCAAGAGCTGCTTGGCTCAGACCTGCACATTAAAAACATGCTACTTCGAAAAAGTATCTACACTTGAGTAAAAACTGTAAAGAAAAATTTAGAAAACTAAAATTTAGAAAACTTCTACCCATTAAAAAGCTTAAAACTAGGACATAGCTCTCATATTTGTGTAGAATTCTTCCGCTCCCACCAGCTATGCCTAGCCTTCCATTTCAACCGCGCTCTGCTACCAATTTGCGACGATTCGTACACTGAATTTGGAATGACTGGGCCCTAAATTAATTAAATGAGGTGGTGTAACGTTGATTGGGAGGTAGGCTACGATAGTAACACCAAAACACCGTGCCGGTTCGTCGAGGGAGCGGGCAGCCAGCTTTGATTTTAGAACTCCGAGCACTGATACTCGCAGAACGTCCTCGCCCTACGGAAGCCTGAAGAGAAGAGAGCGAGGCCGAGAAAACCTAATTCCAGAAAACTAGAAGCCTGAACACTAAAACAAACCAAAACAGGCAGAATTCCAAAGAAACATCTAGAAGAAGAGGAACCATCAGGAAAAGCAGACGACTCGACCAGCTGTAGGGAAACTGCTGCCGGCCCATCGGCCAACAAAAATAAAGTGGCAAACGCCACACTTGTAATATTCTAGGATCGCGTAACCTACTTGCAGTATTCCTACTTCCAATTCCACAGCTGACTGTATCTTGGATCATAATAATATTATATATTATATATATCCGCAATATAATCATATAATATAATAATATAATCATCCGCATATATTATATATATGCGGATGATTATATTTCCCAATAATAAAATATTGCGGGAAAATTGTCCGGTTGTTCTCTTAATGTAGAAGAACCTCGGACTTCAACGAATATTTAAAATCGAATTAGTCGAATCGGTCGAGTTCTTTATAAGATGAGCATTTAAAACACACCAGTGATTAATTTTTATATTTCTAAAACTCAAATGAATCATATTATAAAAAGTCATCATTGTGTTACTTACTATGAGTATTGTGCTATTTAAAAATTATTAATTACACAATTAAGATTAGTACCGTTCTTATTCAAGTTCATATCAAATTTTGTACCATAATATTTGTGCCACATGTCTAGTCGTTCTTTTACATGGACGTTTCGATTTCATATCCTGAAGGAATTCAAATAAACCTTGTCAATCGATGAAAGTTTCTTTTATGGACATGGTATAAAAAATTGAATTACCAAAATATTTAAACTTAGTTTTGAGACCTGGTGATCTTCAATAAATGCAAATTGGCATCCTAAAATTATTTATGTTTTAGGCATCACGTAATATGAGAGTATCCAATCTACTAAAAAGTAATATTTACCATTTAATTACACAATATTAAATATTAATGAACCTTTATACAAGAAATTTACTCAGCAAATATTATATTCCAAAATTGTTAGCACTATATCAGTTGCATAAGCTGCATAATAGTCATTTCAATATGTACCAATTGTAATAGAATATTATGTATATAAACTCAGATTATAAAACAATCTGTGAATGCCTCACGGTCCTGATTTAGCTCTCTCCAAAATGTAAATTTACCTTAACAGGTTATTACTATATATGCTACAAAAGAGTATTTATTATAAAATATTGTTATGGAATACTAGCAATTCTAAAACTGTTCATAATCGGTGAATTAAACAGATTTTATTTGAAAGAAAAACGACCGTTTGTTTGTTTCCTAAAAACATATCTCTAGGTTTGCAAGATAATGCGTTCTTACAAATTTATATGCACCAAGTACTTGTACATTACTTTAATGCATATGTTTATATATTTTTTTTTATCAAAGCTTCAACAAGATTACTAAACAAGATAGGCTACATAAAAATATAAAACTATCTTCGTAGGCATAAGCATGACTAATTTGTAGACGATGTGCTACTTCGTTATTAGTTACTCGTCTGTCTAAGAGAACCATTTTAACTAAACACTCAATGTTTTCCTCATTTACAGCAGTAAACGGTCGTCTGGCTCCTTTTTCATGCGGAATGCTTGTGCGACCATTTAAAAAAAATTTTCAATTCTTTCATATAAACTCCATTGTTGCAAAACACTGCTCCCGTACTTTCTGGTCTCTGGCACAACTCTTGATAGTAAAAAGCTGATCTCAGAAATTTGCTCGTCTTTGGTGCAAATAGAAAGCGGGGCATCCATGATTAACAGAGCGAGAGCTAATTAAACTAGCAGCTTGAAGCTTATATAGGCATAATAACAAATAAACTATTCATTCTTGCCAATGCAAAACGACATAAATACCACCATAATAAAAAATGTAACTAAGTTGTGGATAATAATCTACTTACCCTCGGAATTTGTTACTAATAAATTAAGTGCTTGGTAATTTTTTAAGTTTAAAATATTTCAATCTCAGCCATTATATTATTAATATTATATTATTATTATAAAACACTTTTAGAGGCTACATCTCTAACATTATATTAGGTTTAACAAATGTATTTTCAATGTTTCCTTCTATATAAACCCGTAGAACAGTGAATACTTTAGTGGAACAAGAGTGTGTTGGTGAGTCATAATTGTTTCTTAAAAAAAAATATCTCAATGTTTGCAAGACAATGCGTTCTTACTAAATTATATGCACCAAGTTCTTGTACTTATCATTATTTATATAAATACTTACTTTGATATGATTATTTTGAAAAAAGGTTTAACACATCTGACGGTTTAAAACATGGTTAATCCCTGACTTTATAGATCTAATTGGCACATCGTGTATGACGCGTGTAGTCTTACGTTACACGTGTTTAATGTAGATAACAATTCAAATGTAGCCGTATGAAAAAACAAGTGAATTCATTAAGGCATGGGATCAACAAATATACGTTCCAATTTGAAAGATCTCTCGGCTCTCTGAGAATCCATGGGAGGCAAGTTTTCATTATTTTATTCCAACTGCTGTATGGTTTCAATTATCTTAACCACTTTTTGTTAAAAAGGGGGTAGTAAAGATTTATAAAAAATAATAAACTGTGTTAAACTCTGGATACCATAATGCTTTGTTAATTTTAAAAGCTCTCCTGGAATAGTTTAATTTGTGTACGATTATTGATTAATACAATTAGGATTTGAAGATCAATAAAATGTATTTATCCTATAAAATACGATCAAATTTTCATAACTTACAAAGTCTCGTAACGTAAATGTACTTGTAAAGAGACGCCACAGTATGCCAACTTCACTTAACGCGTATGCACTGTAAAGTTTATCTTATATTTTGTTCAGAAATATCCCTTCTACAGTTTTCATTATGAAATGTTCATTCAGATTTCAATTAATTAAACAATAAATACGTCTCCAGAACTTGGTTATTCATTAGTTTTTCAGTAAATGTTTTTTAAATAAAGCCAAGTAGGTGCTTAATAGGCATTATTTTGTTTACAACGTTGAAATGTTGAAAATACATTGTGTTTTTTACATTAGAGTAGATACTGTATATGTATTTGCTAATGCCGAATGTTTATGTATTTATAACAGTACATAAAGATATACCAGATATCACAGTATTTGTATAAGAATATAAACAAATACATAGTGACAGTATTTGGTGTATTTTAATTATTGAAATTCTCATATTTGTTTTGATATGTAATGCAACACGTTAATCAATATAATTATATAACCAATATCCTGCATATATAACTCGTATTGATGATTATACCAACGATGCTTTGATTTTTACACTAGTCAGTTATCGCATTATCGTTGATAATTATTAAACCCAATATTTATCTACGATATTTTTCATTAAATATGCATAAAATATATTAAGTTATTTTTAAAGATAAAACTGTTTTGATACTTACTTTTAATAGATTATTTATGGATATGAATTAAAAATAAATAACTTAAAAAAGTGTGATTGTTCATCAACAATTTAGGGCCCAAATTTTAATGGAAACTTGGATTTTATACCATATGTGATATTTATATGAAAGGATTTTTAATTCAAAACGACATACCCACATAAAGTGTTTTAACTAAGCGTTTTATTACATAACTTTATATGTACGTTTATTTAATATCTTTTGCATGAATAACCGTATAAAAATTCCCAAGGCTATTTATGTTGTGAACATATGAATGTGCACGGGTATTTTGGTAGTTCAACATGTGTAACAAACACGAAAAGTCATGTCTCTGTGAGCTGCTAAATACAAATGAATAAAACGAGTGTGGTAACAGAGGGAATGAACATTATTCTAACCAGCCGAACCATTTATCACCATTTCAAAGTGGACACTTCAAACTTATTGCTGTATGGTTCCTTTTAACTCAGATCTATTGTTGGTTAATCTGTTCTCTCAACACAAGCTATATTCATAATATTTAAATCTGCAATAAAATACAAAAACTTGGAACATCTTAAAAATAACAAGAATGTATGATTTTGACTCACTGAATGTTCTATATAAAATTTCTTGTAAAATGAAAATTTTCTGGTAATATTTCTTGTAGTTTGTATTATATATTTTCATATTGTATGTAGTCTACAATTATTAATTACGTATTTAATTATTTTAATTAAAGGCGGTTTAGAACTAAACTTATTATAACAAAATCTCAAGTGTAAAAACATTTTACAGCCATATTCAGCGTAAGAGCCAAACCCCCGGGGAGTGAACTGCTAGTATAGACGCCTAGTGCCTAAAACTACGCGTGTCGCTTTTGTGCGTGATACTGTGTGCGCTCGTTGTACAACATAGTCACATTTCCAACCTTTTTTGCACAGTGTGTCTCCAATTCCGCCATATATAGTTGTTACAAGAATGTGGTTTTACATACCTGTGTTTACACAATATTTTAGATCCTGTATGATATATTTGTCGAAGAAAATATGTTTTCTCTCATAAATGGGATAAATAGATGGATTTTATCTTAAATGAAATTAAATATTTTCAAATCGAACTTTATTGGCTTAAGCGTTAGTTAAGAAGATTACTTCAGGGTCTAGAAATATTTTTCAATTCTGTCGGTTTTAACACAGTTGATATACTAACACATGTGGTATAACTAATCAATAGATATCTCGTGGACTGTATCTATGACTGTACAGTTTTGATTGAAACTTCGTTTTTAAATAGACAAAAATTATGTCTAAAACTTATAGTAGTCGCATGTATTTACATGGAATAATCCAGTTCACTAGCACAGTGTTTCCTCGTTGTCCGTTAGGATACGTTAAAATTATTATGCATGAATGTCTGTCTGTCCACAGGAATATGTCAAGAATAAAATCCGCTATAAACTTAAAACTTTGCATGAAACAGCTAAACCTGTTACGCGACGCGTGGTATGATGTACCCCTACCTTGTATTAATGGAATATCAACCTTCAAAACTAAATACCGCGTGAATTTATAAATCCAAATTATCTCACATAAGCTTACTTGAAAATAATTTCACCGTGCAACTTAATATATTTCTTATCCTGTTTGTTAAACATAAATTACCGTTTCAAAAACTACAGAACCCAAATAATAAAAATCTAAAATACTCGTACCAATGAAAATTTTTTCGATATCTACTGTTAAACGACAGAGGTTTTTCTACTCTGAGACTACTTAGTTGGGGTTTTAAGAACATGAATAGATGTTTAATAATTCTTCATTATTTATCATTATTAAAACATTTTTATAAGGATAAATACTAATTACTTTGTGCATAATCTATATAAAATTGCATTCTTAACGTCAATGCAAATGATAAGTAACGTGTAACGATATGGGATACGTGTTTTATACTCCATTTTCTAATTTTTTCTACATTTCAAAATGAGAATTCCTTCGACGAATAAAAAGAAACCTATTGGCAAGTTTTTAAAACATTATTTTTTTTAATAATGGAATGCGTGTCTGTTCAATGTACAAGGAATTCTCCAGCTCCTATAACCACACATATATAAATCTTATTATTATATATAAAGGATATTTTATATATATATAAGAAAGTATTAAAAAAACGATTAGTAAAGCTTGCTAAATTTAAGGTGAACGGCTCTTTCACCCTAAAAGTAGGTCAGTATCTCTACTCATGTTTTTGTATCGTGTAAATTAGTAATACTTTTCACAAGTAAAGTTTATGTCTAAATTTGTATACTTTGTAAAACATATACTTTTTCAATTGACAAAGCTATTATTTAATTTATGATAGTTTTATATAAAGATTTTAATGCAAAAATCATCACATATAACAATAGGTAAGTCATTTTATAAGGTATTAAATATACAAATTATATGAATTATAACTGAGTTAAATTTAATTTAAAATGCGATCTATGAATATTGGTTTGTCATGTTTTGCTGAAATGCAATTAGATTTGTTAGTAACATTTGAATCACAGGTTTTTGCACAATTTTGTTTCTTGCAATCAAAATGCTTTGCTAAGAGTAATGTTAGGCATTTGTCATTAAAGTGTGCCTTTGTACAATTGGTATTTTAGCGCAATGTCAGAGTTTCAGGTTGATATGATAGTGTAATAAAATGTTTTAAGTACAAACAGAATTAAAATGTTATATATTTATTTACTGCATCCATTTTCTGCTAGATGGGAATAATCGTATACAATCTGATAGTTATTTTTCATTACTCAATTTAAGCGAATTACTTGCAACCTCAGTCTACTCAGAATTCTAGCTGTTTTAGTGATTGGTCAAGAGAGTTTTCCACAACGTGCTAATTATCATGCAAATTGCTGATTTAATTATGAATAAATACCAGAGCAAAGTTTCAGAGTATTTATTACATTGACATGCGGTTAAAAATACAGGTAGCATTTAGTGTTATTACTCAATGTTGCCATGCAGATGAATGGTTGGGACGATTTGGGCTATTTACTCAGGACTCCAATGTCCTTTGAAACTTCTTAAATGTACTAACGTTAGATTTTGACATCATAAATGTATGACGTTTTAATACTGTTTATCCCTGCGCTTTTTTAATTAAACAGGCAAAGTAACCTGAAAGAGTGTCAATGCGCTGAAATATTACGTTTAAAATGACTTTAAATCACACTTAAATAACAAAAGCCTAATCGCCATGACTTTCCAAATCACTGACATTCTCATAGCTCCTTGCAACACGTATGCAGTGCAACCCAAGCATGTTTCTAATTTAATTGCGCTGAATATATCCTTATACAAACGAACTTCTATTTTCGGTAAATAAATAATCAATAAAATTTTGTTATCATAACAAGGGAAATCAGGCAAAATCAAATTCAATAACTCATTACTAATAATTGTGTACCTTAATTTAAATAATTTTAACTCAAACAAAGACACTAGAAATCATCTTAATTGCTATTCACTCTTTAAAAGTAAGTATCAATTATAAGTTAGGCAACGTGATTATTCACGATATGATTCTTAAATATATTGCAACACTTTATCATCTCTCAGCCAACAAGAAAAATCAGTTATAACTAATTTAAATTTAATTTTTGACAGAAATAACAGCCACAATTTTCTATCTCTGATATCACAAAGTTAAATGAAATGTGTAGATATGAGTTTTAAAGGTATACTGAACTGTCTATGAATTACTATATGTCAGCCTCTTCGCACATGGTTGAAACTCTGGTTATTTACCTACATTCATAGATTAATTGGGCTTTAAGGATACTCTTGTGAATTTAATCACCAAAAGTATTATAAACTATATTAAGAGTATACTAAAATATTAATTATTTTCATAGTCATTATAAAATTTTAAAACTAAAACAAAAACCTAATAAATCTACCAACCAGGTTTTTACTAAACATTTGTTTTGCTACAATAATGCTAATTAATAAGAATTTTTAATTATAATAAATGAAAATCTTGATAAATATAATCTTCTAATGTACCCAAAAATACGTAATCTTCAAATCAATAAGTTATATTTCAAGAGATATATAACTTATATACCTATATACCCTTTATATACCCTTAAGGTAAAGTTATGACCAAAAACCCGACTGAGAGCTGTCGTCATATAGTTCGAGGCAATAACATTCCACACTGCTAGTGGTAACGAGGAAGGGGTTCAGTCTGTTACATACAAAAATTCTATTTCTTTATTTTCCATTCTCTTCCAACGCCGACTGCCGTTGCTTAATATGCTGTCTTGCCCACGGGCCCGGGCAGCGCAATCTGTTTCCAAAATGCGTGGCAGATGTTAACATCAGTCCAGGCCCGTTTTAAACACCCTGCCAGCGCCCTAGGCACAACGAAGAGTTGCGCCCCTTTATATACCCCTGCCAGCTGACTACGAACCCCCCCCCCACCAACCCTACCATAACGCCTATACCCGTAAATTTAGATTTAGTCCCCTGAAATGCCGGTTTTGGTTTGGGAGGGACTTTAGACTCTTAACGTCCCTTTACAAATTATCCTGATTCTTTTCGAGAGCCTTCCCATTATCCACCACTTAATGGACCCGGAGTGACCGGACTGGTAACCGGTAGCCGTGAGGTTTCTACTGGCCTCTGGTGGGAATTTGTGTAACATACCCGTTACACCCATTTCTCCCTTCTTTACATTTGAAGTATTTACATTATTTATAGTATTCGTTTAATCACATATTCTTCGGATTATTTTTGGTTTGTTGGCTTACCACTAGACTGACTACAGATTCATGCAATAGATTTTTTTTCTGGTTTTCCGTATTGCAAAGTTCCGACAATAACGATTTGTTAGTCTAATTTTAAAGTAATGTCGTTTTTGAGTGCAATCTATTTCCAAAATGCGTGGCAGATGTTAACATCAGTCCAGGCCCGTTTTACACCCTGCCAGCGCCCTAGGCACTACGAAGAGTTGCGCCCCTTTATATACCCCTGCCAGCTGATTACGAAACCCCCCCCCCCACCAGCCCAACCATAACACCTATACCCCGTAAAATTTAGATTAAGTCTGAAATGCCAGTTTTGGTTTGGGAGGGACTTTAGACTTAACGTCCCTTTACAAATTATCCTGATTCTTTTCGAGAGCCTTCCCATTATCCAACCACTTAGGACCCGGCGTGACCGGACTGGTAACCGGTAGCCGTGAGGTTTCTACTGGCCTCTGTGGGAATTTTGTGTAACATACCTGTTTTCACCCATTCTCCCTTCTTTACATTTGAAGTATTTACATTATTTATAGTATTCGTTTAATCACATATTCTTTGGATTATTTTTTGGTTTGTTGGCTTACCGCTAGACTGACTACAGATTCATGCAATAGTTTTTTTCTGGTTTTCTTTCCGTATTGCAAAGTCGTCAATAATGTTTGTTAGTCTGATTTTAAATTAACGTCGTTTTGGGTGCACAGCTACAATAAGCCATTAAACCATCGATGATCTAATTTCTGACTTCACTCTTTCAAAGCTTGAAAAGCTACGTTTCAGCTGTGCAGTTCGTCACAGGTAAGGTTAGAATATCCTGAGGAGCGACCTTCTAATTGGGGAGAACGTATTCTCCAATTCGTTTGATTTTATGTAGGAGTACATATCTTTGATCTTAGAAAGGTTCTCCAAGACCATGCATTGTTTGAAATAGTTACATTCCTGGGCAAAGTCTTATCCATCAATATCGTTCTTGTATACTTCTCCTAACAGTTTAGCTTCACATGCCACCTCTTTGGAATTTTTCTCTTTCTAAATTTTGTAAGATATTAAATCTTGTGTCGAGATTTTTTATTGACCTCCCTTCTTTTGTTGAGCTGCGAAGCTATGTTGTCAATAACGGCCATAAACACCCCAGTGCGAAATCTTTCTCGAGGAGATGTTTCTTCCATGCTTCTGCCCTTCTTTTCATCTGGCAATAGCTTTCTTTTTCTTACTTAGTCCGTATACAGCTTCTTCTTTTTCTGCAAGTTTCAATGCTTTGGAATCGACATCATCAAATAAATCTCTCTTCTCCCTCAAAAACGAGGATAGTGTTTCGAGTTCCTTTGTAGAACCAAATATGTATAAATCTTGATTTTGAAGATTCAAACTTGTTACTTGTTTTATCAACTGTCTCGAGAATTTCGTCCCAGATCACAGTTAATAATATGGTTTAGAAATTTCCACGTGTTTTCAGAAAACTCGGCTGTGCATTGTTTTTATAGTGTCTGAGAACGGTTTTTAATTTAGCTCTTCAAGAGAATCTATTAATTAATTCATGTCGACTTATTGTTAAAGCTCTACCCTAGCAGACCATCTTGTGTCACTCAGAGGTTTTACCATTAGCTTTCTCTATCATTTCTTTGATTTTCCTTCGTAACTCTTTTCAATGTGACTTTTTAAGATGTTCCACCTGTAATTAGATGCCGAGAAAAAAAGCATACAGCCCTTATACGAATGTAAAAAAATATTGTGTGTTATCTGGACACGCCTTATCGGCAGCAAAACACCCAGGAAGGTTTTAGTGAATGAGCTGCACCTGGTACAAAGTCAGCAAGATCATTTTTGCTGTTATTCCTTGCCTGAAGACCTGAGTATATGCCCGACATGTTTGATTGCATTGTCCTAAGTTTTTTCCACGACAGTTATCGACATCCAGCTCAAGTTTCTCTAGTAAACTGAGGGTTGCTTATTCAAAACTTCTAGATTTGTGGCATACACTTGGTAAGAGTTGTATAAGGCATTCGTTGGTGCAAGCATTTGGCAATGAATCATACCGCAGTACTACAGCCAATTGTTCTGTGTGTGACTCGTCAGGTGTGGAGTCTATGATTAAAGAGAGATAGCGAGCTTGCTTGATTTCATTTAAAAAGATTTGTTTCAGTACTTTGCCTATAAATCTCAATAAATTCACTGCAAATTTCAGACGAAAGGTGTAATAAGGAGTGTATCTGCCTTTGTGTATAAGTGTAACATTTATCTTTGTTACCATGTGTTGCTATGTGTTTTCGCGAGAAATAGGTCAAATTGACATATCAGGCTCAAGACAGCCTAGAAAAAGTTCGTTTGATGATTATGCGTGCAGATACAACCAAGGCAATGTGTGTTTTTCAATTTTTTGCGCCTCCCCCCCCCCCCCCAAAATGCCAATTGCCTAGCGCCCTAGACACGTGCCTACCGTGCCTATTCGGTAAAACGGGCCTGCATCAGTCTAGTCCCAGCAGTCAATGGTTGTCTTCAAGCAAGTGGTATTAATTCTTTACTGCAATAATAAACAATAACGTACTACTCTTTGTATGTCTTCTTACCACATTGTAATTTATAATTTGAGTAAATTTTGTTATTAATTCTTAATATTTATGTCAATTATGATAATAAATCTAAACTTTGTTCATATATAACTGACCCCAATAAAACAATAACAAGAAATTGAGTATAACAATCCTTTTCAATTGTATATAAAATAATATGATAAATAATACCACATTTTAATTAATTTCAATATAAATAGAAACTCTCTATGCGGCATTGGAAAGATTAAACAAACATGCAATCATTATTATTGATACAAGCAATACCGTCGTTCTCTATAACGCTATTTAACCACAACTGGACCCTTTTCCCTCCAGCGTTTACTTCCTTCTCTCTCGACACTCCGACACATTACAATTATCTATTTAAAAAATGTATTGTGTCGTGGATGCTTATTTTAAATTCTTAACAGTTTTCATAATAAATCATTCAGAAGAATCCCGAGTCTAAACGCTATAGTGTTAAAGAGTTTTAATTAATGTACAAATATTTGTTGAGATTTTACATTAACGATACCCGTGGTACCGTTATGGTTAAAATATTCTCCAATTGTAGCATACTATTGCGACTGCAATGCCTTTTTATTTACAACAGAAAAATATGCCGACATGGTATTTACCTTAGGTGTGTTTAACGGAAATGCAATCGCTGCTGCTGCAGAAAACCAAAGGCGTTTTCCTAACAGCAGAGTTCCAAATCCGAAAACTATCTGTGGAATATGTCGTACCTTAATAGAAACTGGTAACCTTCCAAGCATTAATACTCACCGCGATCGTACTTGCCAGAATAATGTCAATATTGAAGAAGCTATTAATGGTGGATACTCAACGCTATCCGGGTGTTAGTGCACGAGGCATTCCCAGATCATTTGCAGTGCCTCAGTATATGGTAGGGAGGAATTTGTGTAAAAATAACATGTTCATTGTTTGAATTTTATTTTTGACAATGGAAGGTTGTGAAGGAAGGATTTTTTCCGGACATTAGCCATTCTTCAGTGAAACAAAAAATCAGTAACACTACGTTTCGACATTTGCAAAAGTAGGTAGTTAATAGATTAATGCAAACGTATTGTGACCTGTATTCTGTAGTTCAGCTTTAATAATTAGTGTTGTGTATAGTTTTTTTTATTAAGTGCATTTTTACAGTTAGTGAAGTTGACACACAACATGGTGGTTGTGATTTCTGACTTAGGCATGTCAAAACGCTTTGGTATGAATTGTTACATTTTAAACTAGTTTGTAACTGTGTATTAGGTTAGTTATTTACCTAGAGAAGAGATCGGATTGCAGATCTGGAAACTTAGTGTTACTGATTTTTTGTTTCACTGAACTATAGCAAATGTCCGGAAAAATAAAATGTTTCCTTAACATAAGCAAAATGTGCGAAATATTCAACCAACCGATCCTCCTCTTCGACTAGAAATTTGAAACTGGTTAATTATGAATCGTTAACGTCACACATGTATATTCTTCACTTACGAAGCTCAATTTACTCGAGAAGGTATCAATAACCTTCGCAGTTAACACAATTGGGCAGAAGACAATCCATATAGCACTATTGAATGTAACTTTCAATACAGATTTGGCGTACATGTATGGTGTGTTCTCCTTTACGATCAGTTAATAGGACCGTTCAACCTCGAAAAATTTCTAAATTCCAATATTTACCTGGAATTACTTAAAGAACAATTATCGCAATTATTATAAGATGTTCGATTATCATCATCTAAATGTAGCTTCCTGAATATCACAAGATAATTTGTTTATCAAACAATAAGTGTACTGAACATGTTCTATTCGGGTTACATAATACGAGTTAGAAAATAACCATATATTAAAGGTACAGTTTTGTTTAAAAATACATTTTTTTTAAATTTGTTACAAGTATGCTATCTTTAGCTCCACGGTACAGTTAAAAAACACAAAGACTTGTTCGCATTACAATTCACCGTAATCTTGAAAGAATAATCCGATTTACATCTCGATGGAGTCCTCTGTTAAAGTTTACTATTGTGTAAGAATTGAATTACTGAAGAGGAAACAGCATTGGCTTACCGTGAGGTTGTGTTACAGAATATAAAGACTTTCGATTTGAGAGAGCTTTCTTTACCTTTTATTGTGATGCTGTACAGTCGACGGACGATGGGAGAAGTACGTTATAGAGTAAGAGTATCAGTCATAAACATTTCAATAGATTACTACACTCGCTTTTATTTGTTTCCTTATCTGTTCCTCTTGAATATTGCCGTTTGTTCGGGTTTTCAGTGTCCTGACATAGTTATAGGTGGACAAAATGATTGTGGATGCTCTTCTTATACAACTAGACATAAGTTCTTGAATACTTAATAATAACAATAATAATAATTTAAAATATAAGGATGATTAGTGTCTACTATTTATCTATGAAACTAACCAAAAAATAAACTGATATCAAGCATTACACAAAATGATTTGCCTTAATATTGTAGAAGAATTCGTACAGAAATATATTTCAACTCATATGCAATGAGGAGTATCAAATAATAGGCATGATGCGATAGAATTCACTCGATGTTTCGAGTCCACGATAAGTTTCGTGGACTTCAAAGAAGGATTCACCGACGAAAGATAGTTTTCTCCAATTTCTTAAAAGATGGCGAAATTTTCAAACGTTCTATGCAATTCTATAGCTCAATACATGATTAAACTTTATGTAAAGTTCAATTCCATAGCTTTAATTCTAAACGAGATGTCCACATAAGTGATAAGCTTTGTTAACGCATAAATGAAGTCCATGGATCCTAATCTGACTAGACATTGCCTATTTACTTTATACCCAATTTCAAGATTATGGCTCATTTCAACAATGCTGTAGAAGACAGAATAAGAATTTTCCAGCCTCATGAATAGCAGAAAAATGTATAAAATTTCAAATCAGTAACTCAATTCGTTCTGTAGATATCTTAGAAACCAGCCCACTTTTACCCTCAACAATTTCCATGGACGGTAATGCGCTATCATCGAACTCTCTGAGCTTACACAAAAATGAATCTTCCTGCAAAAGTTTAGATGTATATAAGGCAGGCAACCAGACCGACAGATAAAAGAAAAGTTGATCTCACTGAATTATAAACTAAACATTCGAATATACAAATTTAATCGCCCAAACATATTCACCTTACGATGTATAACGCAGAAGTATGCTACCACAATTTGACTGATTACAGAATATAAATATAAATTCCAATTAAAGGCAACATATGTAATCACTAGGAGTTCAGGAAATGATAGCCGCAATAAAATGTTAATGTTAAATTCTTAAAATCCATATTTTTTTAATATTCATCAAATGTTCCCATAACAAGTACATGGTAGGTTATAAAATTAACATTAAGAATATATTTGGTTGGTCTTCTTTCCGATTTTTCATAGATAATGATTGAGTTGCGTTGTATGGGAGAAAAAGCACATAAATACAATTCTTTCCCAACCTATTAGACAAGTGAACTAATTATTGATTTTTTAAATTATGTCTAAGCTATTTTTATGTTCTCAATGAAGTTAAAGTAAAAGTTTAATAATTAGAACTTAAGTGTCTTACCCTAAATATATAAACAATATTTTAAGTAAGATCCTCAAGATGAAACATAACCATACAATATGGATAACCTACATTAATAATAGGTAAGGTAAACAATTTACTATTTTCATTACCTATTATTAATATAGGTTAACCATATTGCATGCTTATTTTTAAAAACTAAATATAAATACTCATGTGTGTGTGTGTGTGTGTGTGTGTGTGTGTGTGTGTGTGTTGTACATATATTACGTCTTAAGTATTTATATTTTGTTTTCTTTATGAGTGAATAATCAACTGAAAATCATTTATTGGATTTAAAATCTACGAAAATCAGTTTTTTTTCCTAAAACCACTTTGCGTTGAGTCGTAGAATGGAAGATTGCATCATGCAAATATGCTCTGGGCAATAATAAATTTCAATCTCAGAGATCTCCACTTAATCTTAGAGTAGTGACACTTTGTCCTGGAGGCTTTTACACAGGAATCAGATAAGTTAAAAAGCAAGCATTCTTATAATAGTTCAGAGGCGTGCAAATCTAACTTAAAGCTATTCAGCCTTTTTAGTGAGTACGTTGGAAACTTCCTTAGCCAATAGACTACAATGAACACAGAAAACTCTTTATAAACTGTCTAAGTTGAAATAGAGCTACTCTCACATGCCTACCACGTATAAAAAGTTTTCTCATTTCATTTTGTTGTTGGTTGTCAGGTTGTAAATGTGATATTAGTTCTTGATGCAATGTTTTACCTATATATCTAGTCAGATTTAGTTATCATTGGTGTTATATAACAGTATTTAGCAGTCGCTGTATACTACTCAATGAAATATTTAACATCTTTAACATACATTATATTTCTAAATTTGTTACCTATTAACCTATACATATTTAGGATATTACCTATACACATAAAAATTTATATTTCATTTTATGAAGATATCTGAAAAACATTACAAACTACTAAAAAAGCCTGTCATTAGCATAACAGCATATTACGAAAATATTTCTCATAGTCTCAATAATGAAGTAGCACGTATAGATATTATTAGTGGTGCTAATCATAACTAAGTTTTATAATTGTATAACTGCTAAGATAAGATCATACATATACATTCACCACGTGATTTAGAGAACTGATAATCTAGTTGTGGACATAATTTATATTTTAGTCGATTACTAATCCACAGAAAATCCAACTGATAATTTTATATATATATATATATTTACTCTTCTAAGTACTTTAAAGTATACACAAAAACAAAATTCCGTGCTCATGTTTAATTTTCGAGTTCACAGAACCCTTTATCAGAACCACACTGAATTAAAAACTGAACTCAAACCAAGAACAAAAGACATAACCAAAATAAAATTTTAATTAATAAATACCATAGACAACAAGATTCCAATCAGCTGTGTGTAGAATATTTTGTAAATGTTTAAATAGAACAAATTTTTTTTTGTTATAAGAAGGAAAAGAGAATCATCTTAGGTTCAACCCATCTGGTTGCCTTAATTTTAAAATTAATTCATGTGCGATTTAAACATTTATTAAATTTATCAGATTGGTATTTTGATTGGGGTTTGGCTCTAAATGGTAAATTCCTTTTAGGCTGAAGCAATTTTCTAATTTATTTTGATTGTGTTGAATCGCATGAGCAGATAATGGTCTCTCATAATTTTTATGAACAACATCAAATCGATGATTGGTCATTCTCACTCTTAATGGAGTGATGGTTTTTCCAATATAGTCTTTAGGACAGAATTTACAGGTTAGTTGATAAATTATGTTTTTTGTAGTGCAATCAATGTAACATTTAATAGGATATTCTTTATATATATATATATATATATATATATATATATATATATATATATATATAATTTGTAAATTATTTGAACGTAGACTATATTAGTTAGCCAGTGATAGTATTGTATAGTATTCGCTAAAATGTACTCCATTGGAAATCTAAGTTAGCTACACGTATATTGGTAAAACAATGTTACAACAACAAAATTGACCTCATAAAATACAAAACATTATTTGAAAAGGTATGAGGAAAATATTTTTTTAAAGAAGTAAAGAGAAGTTTCATATTATAAACTGACTGATCACTTATTCTAACACTGTTCATTCGATCATCCAGTCTGAAAGTTATGACTTACGCGTGTAATACTATATAACATATAAGTTCTAACAGATGCCGTCTCAGAGAGGTTTATATGTCCAAGTCGGTTGGAAAGTAAATGTTACCATTGACACTAACAAGGTGCTACGTTGGTGTAAAGCAACAACTGTTCTGACATAAGTTAAGGCTTCCTTCCAGTAACCCACTTTCCACTGGTGTTTTATTTAAGCAAGTAAGAAAATGTACTTATTTCATGTTAAGTTGATATAATTTCCTTTTAAAATATACATTCCTTGATTTTTTATTTCTTTAAAGTAATTTTTATATTTAACAGTTTTACCAACCAAATAATACCTGTAAAATTATATTTCAAAATTATATTGGTTTAATATGTGTTGAAAAAGGGGCTTTTCATTAAGTCCGAAATATTTAAGGAATCACATTTTTAAATTTGAATGAACAACTCAGATATTTTTATTTATAACATATTTATGCCGCGTAAGCATAAAACCTATGTTTAGTATTAATAACCTAAATATTTACATAAAAACCTAATATTTTAATCCTGATATACAGTATTGGAGTGGAGTAGGTTACAAATTTCAATACAACTTACAAAATAAAACTTTTTAATCTCGGTTTTAGATATTAGTACCCTGCTCGTTGTCTTAGGCTAGTAAATTTATTTATATACATACAAACATTCTGTTACATTGTAAAAAAACTTGTTTTGGTATCTAAAAGAACCTAAGCATATGGTGACATAATTTATATATATATATATATATATATATATATATATATATATATATATATATATATATTTTTAATTATTCCATTTCATAACGTTCAGTTGTAAAAAGGCAAATTTTTGATGTGTTTTTGTTAGACCTATGGTATGTGCTGTTTTTTTGGCAAGTTATTAAAGATACATATATTAGTATAATGTTTGCTTAGATAAAAGTTGTAATATTTATATTCTTATTTTATTTAATTCAAGAACGTACAGTACGAAAAGTTTCATAAGTAGTCCAAAAGTGGACAGCGATATTTCATTTTGCACACCTTGAAAAATAATTTAATATACTTTATATGAATACTAACAGAATAACGTTGTTATTAGAATAACATTTTGAGTGCCGCAGAGCCGTTAATTTTGACAGTACGAAAAGTACACACAGTGCGGGCGTCGCTTATTTTAGTGTTCCACATTTCGATAATATTTGATATATTACAAGGTTTTTATGCCAAATGAATTGGTAGATGTTTTAAATAGGTTCCAAACTGTCGCAAAGTATGAGTTTTATGTTGTTTCCTTACCCTTTGATCTGTGAAAAATATGATGTTTGGGTATTTTGATATTATTAGGAGGCTACTATTTTTGAACGAGTTTTCCTTATTGGGGACCAATATAAATTAAAGTATTACAAAATAATTATTTTACCTATTTTAAAATATTACCTATTAAGTCATTACGACACTCAATGAAACATTATTTATTACTTAAAAGTGCCAGGAGATTCGTGCGTCTAGGCCTATTTGCAGGCGATTTTACGACGGGAAAAATGTAAAACTTTACATAATAATTTTGTCATTCAATAAATTTATTTATGAGCATTCGTATTATTACTGAGCACTAAACAACGGAATGCGATGTTTTTAAAAATTTTCTACTCACCAATGCAATGCATTTTTTTAACGACGAGATGGTTTAATTGTTGTTAGTGAGACTCGATGTATTAACCTTTTATCAGCAAGTCTTTAACCTAGTACATTCAAAGCACTCACCTAAATTGGTTAGCTGGCTAAAATTTACAAAATAAAATTATGATATATTTACAATCACAAAATACTGTTTCCATGGTAATTAAAATCTTAAATTCATTCTAAATTCAAAACTGGAGAAACATGCTAGGAAGATTAAGCACGATTAAAATAAACTCACAGTCCCAGCTGAACAACTTATTTTGAATTGCCTTCCATAAGGAATGTCGCCTGTTAAGGTATACAGTAAAGAGAAGGATAGACATAAATCGATTGGTTTACTTTCCAAAATCAACGATTTCATTCAACAAGTGTCGCCCAAATTCAGTGACTTCCGTAAAAAAATCAATCTGCTGTTTTACTTACTGCTGAACCCAACGTAACTAGATTACAGCGGTAAGGAAATTCGTCCTAGCAGAACAAAACTTGTAGTCATATTTACTGCTGAGACCAACGAAACTGGAATAAAGCGGTAAGGAAATTTGCTTTAACAGAACAAGTTTACAGTCATTCTTACTGAATTTAACAAAAGTGGAGAAAAAGTCGACGCCATCAAAGTCTTACCAAGAGATAAAAACAACGGTACTGTTTTTCTTGACTCAATAGGCCCTCTCCTGCCTATAATTAGGTCTTGTGATTTATCCTGCTTGGACTTGGATTAAGATCTTGTGTATATTAACGCCATTAGTTTGAAAAATCGATTGCATCATAATAACTAATCTAGGGATTCTGTAGAGAAGTCAAAATCTCTGAAGTTGACTGAAACGGACAAAGTGGTAAGCTTTGACATTGAAAGCGTATAAAGAATGTGATGGAGTGAAATATTAATGCATCCTTTTCAATCCTTCTGGAAGAGGTAACCTAATTTTATACCATACTTTGATGTTGAAAGTGTATTCACAAATTGTAATTTACCAATTATAGAAACTCTCGGGGCCACTGATTGGCATCTCAAAGCAGACCAAATAGTAAGTGAAAGGACTAAACTTCTCGTACCCGTAATTAGGGAAATTGATTATTACGAGTTTACTATCAACATGAGGGATTGGAAATTATTTCTCTACTGCTTCCTATTTTCATCAACACATTCATGGGGGAATTGACCAAAATGCTTTGGCTGTAGCTCGGTTGAAACAATAGATTTGGTGACGATAAATGGTTTAAAAGTTTTTAGTTTTCCTTATAGAGATACTAAGTTTAATGGGTTTGGGATCACACTAATAGTACTTCTTCTTTCATACGTTGCATCAATCCTTCAATCTGTTAAAGGAGGATTGGCCTACTAGTTATGAGATAGAACAAATGGTATTATGCAGAAATAAGGTGGAACTAAAAGGGGAATTTAAGAAAGTCGCATCGGATCTTAGACCGAGTGGATAACCTAAATCAATAATAAACAAGGTCCAACTAGATAGAATAGTAAATCCTGAGTCAGTAGATCAGAATAGATACAAATTTTCATTTATGTCAATAAAATTGTTCAATAGCAGGAATTGACAACACAACCATCTGGGTCCAGATGTAGAACAAGTGTTGTGTATTAACTGCTACGTGATCTGTGAATACAAAACCTAAATGGTGAAAAAGCAACTACTGATTCGTTTCGAAAATAATACGTACAGGTATTAACAACGGTATAACAGGCATTATGTGCAACCCATAATTAATATTTTAGGAAATTTAAAGCGAGTATAAAATACTATCGAGATTTCAGTATTACTTTCGAATCTATCGATGTTTATCAGTTCTATGTATATTGTAACTTAAATTGGGGAAAACACATTTCTTAATAAGCACTCATAAAATGTACTATTACTTATAGGTAACAGTTTCTAAAGTAATTCATGTTGTTTTTTTTATAGTGTGAAAAAGTGTGAAAATTAGTTTTTGCAAATGTTGGTGGTATGTAATAAGCAACGATTCAACGAATGTTTTAATATAACTATTATATAAAATATTTGCTAAGTAATACACTTTACAAAAAAAAAAAAATCAAAAACGGCTAAATATTTTTATTTACAAAGCTCATGTTGTTTACAATATTGATTTTAGACTACTATGGTGTTTAAATTTACTTATTAAAAAAATAAAGATTATTTCCCGGGATATGTAGCCCAGGCACGTTTACGGGGAGAAAACCTCATCAACTGATACTTTAAAGTTGATAATACAGCCTGATTCTCTTTAATTTAAATAAAAAAACCTAATTTATATTTTTTACCTTTACTGAGAAAATTTGATTGTTCTACCAATAATTTCCCAGTTTTATTTAGTATTTTAATCTATTTTGTTGTTCAGGTTGGGATAGGGATAGGATTGTTTTTCCTGATTGGTAACTGGTTATAAAATGGACAATAATAATTTGGTCTCTGTATATGCTATATGTACCTTTTTAATTTAAACTATTTTCATAGGTAAATATGTCTAGACGTAACATTTACATTGAAATGAGTCTGTAAAAAATCACTTGGAAAGGAGGATAGAAAGTCAACGAAGCGTAACTGTTGACGCAGGGGAACAGTGACTCTGAAGCTGACTATACAAATTGAGAACGCTCGCTTTACAATGTTTTATTGACATTTTTGTCAAGTGGTCTCCAATTTCTTTTATTTCATATTTTTATTTAAACATTAAGAAATTATCTATTACACAGATATGTTAATGTTTCTAATTAGATACACGAAATACTCTAGTATTATTTATTTATTAAGGACTTGGCCTAGCCTTTACGAAATGGTTTCATTGTCCATGTATCCGTGTAATAACTCTTGATAGATAATTCCTTATAGTCTTGACATTTCTTACATGTGTTCGTCTATCTATCTGTTCGTTGTTCATGCAGTTTGTCTGACCTTCTGAGCAATAATTATAAATACAGGAATAGAACGATCGTACAGACTTACAACTTAGTACATATTCCTCTTGATCAACGAATGAAAACTACTGATTTACATGATTAAATAAATACTAACAATTAAATTAAATTTATTAATATTTATTCAATTAAGGTGATTGGGAAGGGTAAATTTTTTTTTAAGATTTTATATTTTTAATGCATTTTTTGTAGAATGAAAACTTCTTCTTTAAGTATCTGCTTTTAGAAATTAAATACGATAACTCTAAATATACTTTTTTAAATATAACAACATAGTATGTTTTAAGTTTTTTGCTTTATGGTAGCGCCAGAGTAGGCCTTACTTTGAATAGTACCACTTACACAAAACAGTTTGGTGTGTTTTGATTTTGTTATGTTGGTAGTACCAGCCAATACTGTCTACTGCTAACATCTGTTGTTTTTCTGATTTTTTTGTTTCTATTACAATTGTTCTAATCAACATAAACAAAATTAGTGTTTCTAAGTTTGTTTCGTTGTGAGTTTTATTCCTTGTGAGTTCAAGTCATTGTGTTGTGTTGTGTTTTTAACAATGCCTCGTTTAAAACGTATATCTTATAAGAAGGAAAGTACTTTCAAAGGGAATAGGTACACAAAATTGCAATCAGTTGAGTTAGTGGAATCACATACACCGAGTGTTGCCTCGGAGCCTAGGCCTAGCTCTATCACTACTCCTGATGGCCTCAGTACTTCACAAAGACCAAGTTCTTCTTCTTCAAAAAATTGAACTTCTCTGTTTATGACAGGTTTTTGAGCCCAAAGGTAATGGTAACTGTATTTTTAATGTAGACAAATAAGTGAGGTTATAAAAGGTTTTGTGCGATGTAAACATTGCGGTGGCTATGACTGTGTCGAATTGGCTGTGTCACAGGAAGAAAAGAACGACATGGACTGTCTGTAAATGTTGACATTGCATGTTCAAAATGTTCCACTGGAGTTCGTTTCAGGAACTCAGACCTCTGTGAAAACAATAAAATATGACATAAACCTACGATTTATTTATGGTATGAGAACTATTGGCCGGGGTCTTAGCGCAGGCAATATTCTTTGTTCACTTCTTGATCTACCATCTCCACCTCAAAAGTATTCTGTATACGCACAAACACTAAATACAGCTGTAGAAGCATGTGCTAAAGATAGTATGGCCCTAGCATGAGAAGAAGCAGTCACAGGAAAAATGGTGGTAATTCTGACTTGGCAGTAGCGTTGGATGGTTCGTGGCAGAAGCGCGGCCACACATCTAAAAATGGAATTATGTTTGTTACTAGTGTTGGACACTACCAAAGTTCTTGACATGCATGTTATGTCTAAGTTTTGCCATACTTGCACTATGGCTGAAAATACTAAGCAAGTTCCTAAGGCTCATGTATGCACAAAAAATTTCCAAGGTTCAAGTGAGTACAATGGAGGTTAGTGGTGCGGTAAAGCTGTTTTACGACTCTGTTGATTCACGGTGTGCGATACGTAAAGTATTTAGGAGACGGTGATAGTAAGGGCTATCAGACAGTTCTTTCTGAACAGCCGTATGGTAAAGATGTAAAGATAGAAAAGCTTGAGTGTATCGGCCACATACAAAAACGAATGGGGACAAGACTTCGGCAGCTAAAAAGGGATTATAAAGGCAAAATGTTGGATGACGGTAAAAAGATTGGATTGGTAAAAAATAGGCTCACTGATCTAGATATTGACAAGTTGCAGACATATTATGGATTAGCCATTAGACGAGCAGTGTCGGATAACACTGGAGTACAAGGCATGAGAAGGAATATATGGGCCATCTATTTCCATAAGCTGTCGACCGACAAAACTCCCCAACATGGGCTATGCACAAAGGGAGCTGATTCTTGGTGTGTGCCTATAATAAATCAAAAGAACTGAGGCAGTCTTATAGCCATAATCACAGCATTCCTGAAGCAATCTTACTTGCCATGAAAAAAATATTTACTGACTTGTCAAATCCTGACCTTTTAAAAAAAAGTGCCTTCATGGCCAAACAACAAAACCAGAATGAAAGTTTTAATAACATAGTTTGGTCAAAAATTCCAAAAAACACATTTGTTAGGTTAGATACTTTGAAAGCTTGGTGCCAATGATGCAGTTTAACCTTCAATGATGGTTATTCCAGTAAGTTGAGGGTGTTTGATAAATTAGGACTAAAAATGTCTAAAAAGTCGGTCGACGCACTTCGCACCATGGACAGAATAAGATTGAAGAAAGCAGAAAAGGCACAACAGAAAGAAATGTCAAAAGCAGCTAGGACAGGCCAGGAGAGCTAAGAGGAAGCTGCAAGAAGACAAGGAAATGGATGCTGATGATCCAGATTATGGTGCAGGACTCTTCTAAGCAGATCTGTGAGTAGATTTTCTTTAACGCTCGTTAAACCGAAATTTGATTTTTTTTGCACAAAGGTACATTTTTCTCAGGAACTATAAAAAGATACAGAGTTGAAATTTTTTATGCATGTACACCTACATAATACCAAGTACCAGCAATAGAATTATAACATTTAAATTTGTAGTTGCTGAGAAAAAAAATTTTTTTATGTAAAACAGTTAGTAAGAAATAGCATATTAGAAAAAAATTTTTCTTCAAAAATTAAAAAAGATATTAAATAATTCTAGTAGTGTAGCTTTACAATACATAGGGGTATACAGATATAAAATTCCAACTCAATATCTCTTATAGTCCCTGAGAAAGGTGTACCTAAAGTTCACATATTTAACATGGCGGGTATAGGGCCTTCCCACTCCCCTTAAATGGAAACACAATAAGAATAGAGAGAAACGATAGGTACTTTGTTATTTTCTACAATTTAATACCCCATCTCACATTACCTCTACCTTATATTACATCGGATATCAACTCACCCTTTTCATACACGCTACTGCCTATTATATGGTTCTTTACAAAACCATTATTTTTTTCACTGGAACAATATGGACTGCTTGGTACATATTTGTAAGATATTTGGCACATGTAAATAGCGTAATATATATATGGCACATGGTAATATACAAGTTATCCCGTTAGCTAATCATTGAGGCAAGATACAAAATCCAGTAACATAATCTGTTCTCCATCGTTCAGTGGTAAAAAAGCTATGTGAATGATATGTAATGATCGATGGCAAATGTTCAGAAAATCGTATTTCCTTCAAAATCTTTCCACGTCAAAAAGATTCAGTTCCACATGCACATTTCATTGCCACAGAATGTTATTACCTCAGAGCGTACTGTTCTCAATACCTGTTCGTCTTATATACGTCTAGACTTTTTAGGGATATTGTTAGTAATAATTATCATTATAAAATAATAAGATATATATGTCATCAATTTGGTCGCCAGAATTTGGTGATAACTAGGTATCAGTAAGTGGCAATCTGATACTGATTGCAATATGTCAATTATCACGTCAACCAGTCGTTGAGGGAAGTTAAATATTAAAACTATGAACGTAATCAATTTCTCATCCACTTATTATTGCCACCAGATTTTAATGCCTCAGATCGCAGTTATTTCACTAACTGTTAGTCTGATATACGTTTTGAATGCTATTTTTCTAAGGAATTTAAGAAACCTATCACACACACACACACACACACACACACACACACACACACACACACACACACACACACACACACACAATTATATATATATATATAATTTAATAAGATGATTATTAGAGTAATGCTATCACCAATTTGTAGTGTCAACTTTGTACCAGCAGGTAACAATCATAGGCTTATAACAAATCCAGTTATTGTACATTACTTCTAAATTATAACTTAAAAAATGTTTAACTATTGATCCTATACTTCAATAAAAACCGACGGTCCATACATTGTATAAAAGAAAATAATTGTAAATAAATTTGTATATGAAGTTAAAAAGTATTGCCTAATACTTCTTTCACATGTGATATTATATTTGCAATCAATCTACCCAGTATAATTACGTTTACCACATGTGATCAAATAATAATCGCATTGGAACATTAAAAGTTGTTTGAATACTTATAAAGTGAAATACTTGAGGTAAAATACAAGCCTTTACAAAGTTATCCAACTCAAACAAAATTAAATTAAAAACAATTACTAAGAGGAAAATCCAATTTCAGTTAATGAAAGTGCAATTAAGCTACCGTTATTAATTCTGAATCAAAGAGATTAAATTTTCCACTGCCTTTGCCATATTCATTATAGCTAACAAATAATTACCTCTACAGGTTTTAATTTATATTTATGACATGTTGGAATGTAACCCTGGTTTATTAATTAATCTTCAAAGTGCGATAGCGTGTTATAATTACTGTTACAGCAATATTTATAAGAATGCATTGATTTACCATACGGTTTTGTATAACAAAGATTTTTACTCTGTTACAAATTGTTTGTTTATGTTAATCAAAAGTTTTTGTGTATGTTTGTAAACTATACCTAGAAGGGTTCAGTTCTGGCTGATTTATACCTTCCAGTTCCACACAGGGCAACCCAAAAAACCAATGTATCACTTACATCTGGGCCACCAGATGTCCCGGATGGGCACATCACTAACCACACATTTCGAGATTCTGTGGTGTAAGGATAATTCGATAAGTCTAGTCTACTGCAAGAGATGACTATTTTAGTTGGTGGGGTTCGTTCCCTAAGAGTCAAATGTTCTTGTTAGCCTGGACATAAGGGTGAGCCACTCCCTGCCTGCTTTGACTAAAGAGTTTGGTTTAGAGCTGACTTCCCTCTCTTCCGAGGGACATGACTTAACGTAAGTCCACTAAATTCTTGCTTATGGCTCTCGTCAGGTGGCCTCTACTATCCCCAACCGTACTCATCCAGAATATCCTGTAACTCCGCAAACAACGCACAGGTCCTTATAGGAATAGATGCAATTTCGAAGCTTATTGTCCCAAGAGAACAAAAAAGATGTTATAAATCAGCGCAGGGGAAAAATAACATAGTTACAAATCTTTTTCATACCTCAAATTTTAAAACTATTTAGACAACGATATATTTTAATCCCAACAGTTTTAAAATAATGGAATTCCAAAGAAATAAAACCAATGTATTAGTGTATTAGTGTAGCCTACCGGCAGTTAAGTAATAATGTGGTTTACATAAACCTGAAAGAGTACATCGTCAATTTAGTACCTCATGATGTCAGATATTCCTAAAATTGACCTTTTCCGAATGATCGGGAATGTACAATTTAGTGTGTATTGTTCTATATAACAATAAAAATGTTGTAATAAAACAAAAATACTACAATAATAATTTCAAGTAATGTTATGACTAACCCCTGATACATTTCGTTTCGTATTTTATTTCGATTTGGTAAACTGATTTATAAAACTGCTTTATAACATCTATTCTCTCTATATATACAAAAGGCGAGGCTTTCACTCAACCACTCATCACTATTTCTTCTCCTTTTCGTTATATAAGAAAGTTAAGATTGGCCACAAGTATGCACTGATAACAAACTAAATTATCGTCAAAAATCATCTCTAGGTGATATATATTTCACTTTTTATTTATAGACGTCCTATAAATATGGGATTTGACATTCGCGTGACTTCTGCACTCGAACGAGCAATTGCATAATTTTATGAAGATAACCCCCACTCGGGCTAAAATAGGTTATAGCCCGTAAAAGAAATATATTTTTGTATTTCCACCTTCCCACTGTTCTAGACAAATAAAATTTCAATTAAAGAGACAGATGCAACCACAGTCATTATCGCTAAAACAAAACACCTGCGCTTTAATATCCTCGGAGTGTCAGTTGTATATGTGTCGGGTTTTGTTACTGAGCACAATATCCTGTTAATACAATACAGAGATATAAGAGATTGGGATAACCACAGTCATTATCGCTAAAACAAAGCACCTGCACTCTAATGTCCTTGTAGTATCAGCTGAGAAGGTATCGAGCATAGTAAATGGCAGTAATATCGGAGATTTATAAAATACAATCACTGTCGCTAAAACAAAGCACCTAAACTCTAATGTCCTTGTAGTATCAGCTGTGAAGGTATCAAACATAGTAAATGGCAGTAATGTCAGAGATTTATAAAATACAGTCACTGTCGCTAAAACAAAGCACCTACACTCTAATGTCCTAGTATCACCTGTGAAGGTATCGAACATAGTAAATGGCAGTAATGTCAGAGATTTATAAAATAAAATCACTGTCGCTAAAACAAAGCACCTACACTCTAATGTCCTTGTAGTATTACCTGTGAAGGTATCGAACATAGTAAATGGCAGTAATGTCAGAGATTTATAAAATACAATCACTGTCGCTAAAACAAAGCACCTACACTCTAATGTCCTTGTAGTATCACCTGTGAAGGTATCGAACATAGTAAATGGCAGTAATGTCAGAGATTTATAAAATACAATCACTGTCGCTAAAACAAAGCACCTACACTCTAATGTCCTTGTAGTATCACCTGTGAAGGTATCGAACATAGTAAATGGCAGTAATGTCAGAGATTTATAAAATGCAATCACTGTCGCTAAAACAAAGTACCTACACTCTAATGTCCTTTTAGTATCACCTGTGAAGGTATCGAACATAGTAAATGGCAGTAATGTCAGAGATTTATAAAATACAATCACTGTCGCTAAAACACACCACTTGGGTTATAATGTTCTCGTGGGGTTTGCTTAGTGGTTGCGTTGGTTATCTAAATCTCTGTGATAACGTCACAAGTTGTAATTAAAAAAGAATTCGACCGATGTAAAATGTTAGCAAGCTTTATTTTACCCTCAAATAAGCCTGTAGCCTTTTAGCTGACTGATCGATCTTAACCTGGAAAAAACTCTATTACCTACCAGCTCAGTATTAGTAGCCTTTTTAATAAAGTTTTACTATTATTTTAGGAAGATGCGTAGCAGGAGCGTAATAATTTCTTTGTATTAGCAATAACAAGGAATCGAGGGTTCAATTTTTAAATGTTTCTTCACACCACCTTGAGGTAGCAGGCAGTGAGAGCACTGCACTATGCTTCTTTGCGAAAACTTGGTGGAACAAATCAGTATATACTGGACTAGAGAAGCTTTCTCATTTCAATCTCATACAGAGAGCACGTTTTGTGAGCTGATACCATTAGCCATATAAAGTTTGGGACTGGTGATCAATGAATACTTCAGAGTCTAAAACTTTAATTTTTACCTGGACTCTTGCCACCATAAATATTTATAAATTGAATAGGTATCATTCAATACATGTTATATTATAATTTATTATTACTATGATACTACAAGTTTGTTAAACATCTTTTCCACATATCATGACCAGTAAAATTAAGATGACCAAGGGTGTTGGCTTTGAAGACACGACTCTCCAAGATGTGGTCAAATATCTCAAAAACGTAATTTATTTACTAGCAATGATTTGATTTGGTGAGAACGGGAAAAATAAGGGTAAGTGCTTGGTAATAAAGTGTCCATAAACAACCGATACTCGACAAAGATGAGATCTACTAGTGTGTGGCAACTGTATAAATCAGCGTGTTCTTGTGTACCTTCTACTGTAATATTCCCGATTTGGGATCATCGAAAAATATTAATATGAAATATATTAATATAATAAATATATTAACTCACCATAATTTATTCACCTCTAAATGAAAATGTTTTGAAAGCTATACACGGTGTAGTGTCTCGTTCATCTAGCATACGTGGAATATTAGAAATAAGTTAAATATCATACGATTCCACATACTAACCGTCAGTTTCGACAGTGTTGTTATTTCATTTTTTCTCACTTATTCCTGGGACGCAAACAGTCACATATGCAACAAATTGTTATTAATTTATCAATTTGGTATATTTAAAAAAATTCAAAACCTTATTATTCTTGTATCTCTTTGATTATTGTTAATATAACTGTATAAAAATTGTAATAATTAAGTTTTACGAAAGTAATTATACAAAAAAAACCATGATTTTGAAAATGTATGTTTTCGATTACATAACTCTGTTGTCTTACTTATTAACCAAATGCTGCAAATTGTTTAAATTTTTAATAACGTAATTCTATAAAATCATTATTAAATCCATTTAGATCCTAGCCAGTTTGACATTAATATATTGTACAGCAGAAATAACAAAGTATAACGCCACTCACAGACGTAATTTAAAACTATGATTACATATGCGAGATACTGAGTGTGTTACGTCGGATAGTAAAAAATATCGCCAGAGCTGACAATATATCGTGCAAATGACAAGTCTGCTTCTGTCACAGACGCTTGAGCTATGCACTGTTGTATACGAGTATCGTATATTGTGGAACAGCTTGTTGCCTCTTTTTATACTATTTTTTGGACTGCGAATGCTGTGCACTCCATTCAGTATTGCCAGTTTATGTGAATTTTGTAACAAGTAAATGTTAGATGATATATTATTCTTCGGCTGGTATATTTTTATTATTTCCAGTAGACAATATGATAATTATTTTAGGTACACTGTACAAGTGATTATAGTCCGTGGATTATTTAAGTTATATATAAGGTTTCCAAACAATAAGATAATAAACACGAGTCTTACTAACTTCATAAGGATATAAGAATGTTTTACAATCTATTAAATTATAATTTCTAGATACACACTATTAATATGAACTTAAAATCTATTTAACTTTCAATAAGACTAAAATATTATTTATATATCGACTATTACAAAGATAAGATAAGATAAATAGGTACAGTACTCATTCTTATTTATAGTATACTATTTTACATTCAGAAAACAAACTTGGGAATACAGGATGCACAGATAGTGTGACACCACTAAACAAATTTTCCTGTTTCATACTAATGGTAAACGATTAAAAATATAGAAGTTTCTTTTTGAAACCCGGATACATACAAATACTGTTTATACAGAAAATACGTTAATTGACGTGACAGTGATATCAGAAACTGAACAAACCGCAATCAGCACCGCTACAGCGAACACCTGGACTCTAATGTGCTCGCGGTGTCAGCTGTGGACGTGACAGTAATATAATATCCTTTGATGACGCCATTAGCTATATTTAGACAGAAACTCTGCTAAAGTCAAAGTTATAAGTACACGATGTATTTACATTGATATTAGCCACAAACATGCTTCACGGCTGATTGGTCTTCTATTTTAATCATAATTTGAATAGTAACAAGTAAAGGCCCTGTGGTCTAGTGGTAAAATGCTCGCCCGGCAAGTGAGTGAACAGGGTTCGTGTCCTGGCGGGAAAAGTACTTTTTTGAAATTCAATGTTTATTAAAGAAAATTATATATATATACGTAATATATACGAAGAAATAATTGAATAATATCGTATAGTATAAGATAATCGTGAAACCAAACAGAGTATTTTAAAATTACAGCCTAGACAGTCATGACCTTGTTTTAATTGAATACATGCTTTAAATAAATAAATTTTGTTTTTAATTTTTCATATTTATTAGAAAAAATTATAAAAAAGTTATTACTATCGATATAAAATGATGCTTCTGAAAACAACTGAAACTGACGTCGTGTTATGAGCTGGACCTATATTGTTGGAGCACACAATTATATATGGTTTATATAATAAAATGTAACTCAACACGTGGAGCATCCGAAATATCAAGCAATGCACATGACAGATCCTGGAGAGGGCAGCTCACGCCATGTTCCGTGACTGGATCCCAGTCTGGAGTACAACTGTGGAGTAGCTCTCACTTTCATTAACTTTAATTCATTCACTTCATTAATTGAAGGTAACCAAGTAAAAAATAAAAAATGGAGGAGATGAAAAATTATTGTACATTAAACTGAACCATGCTCAGTGCTCTAGCAAGTAGGCATTCATAAAAATATATTTGTTGTTCCAAAGAAAAACAATGTATTAAATTATGGACCGAACAGATGTTTTGGTCCCACAGTAAATCAAAACTTAATAGCCATTATGGCTTGAAACTTATATGCTTGGGTACTCACTCAATTCACATAAGCACTGGAGCTTAAGTTGGAATATATCAAGCTCAATGTATTATTCATACTTAAAAACTTCTACTTTAAATAAGTAATCGTTTCCACTCAACGCTGGAAGTAATGATATATGTATCAACTTCTGAAAGCTTTATACAATAAAAGCTTTGTTGTTAGTTCCAGTATAAAATTCTTTGTTGAAAGTACAGTTAACCTCCACCTATTGTTTTATAAGTGTTAATTATTAAAATAACGCTAATTATCTGTATTTAAATTCATGTAGCTAAGCTCTTGCTAATTCACTATTGATTAGTTTTTTAACATTTGAAAGTGGATTTTTTAAATTTTACTCAGATATGCATATTTTTTAAAATTGAAATGATCCAGAAAGTATTGATCGATTATAGAGAGCCATTAAAAGATATATAAAAATTCTTAAGTTACAGATTGACTCCAACTACCTGTATAATTCAACGCAGTTTAGAGCATATATCTCAATTCATACAAATCATAGAATTTAAAATCAGCATATTGATTTTTGTATTGATACCACTCGATATATTTACACAATTGAATACATCTATACTTATAGAGGTTAAAACTGTATTATCTTTCGATTATAACATTACATTGAATGTTAAGTGACGTCGGGGCCCATCTTCCACAGTCTGACGTAGTAGGTGATGAGGGGAGAGGAGTGACAATAATTGATAATTTATTTATTTATTTAGATTTTACATGTTACAATACAGATAGTTATCCAATTATATTGTAACATATCAATTCATATATAACTAATAGTTTTATTCTTACTAGCTAACAAATGCTCAAAAATTACAACACTTATGCTTAAATCAAGTCCATGCTCTTCATGCCCTAAATTAAAGAATTGTACATTGAAATAAATTATGCCTATCAACAGCAATAATAATAACAACAAACACCTCATATAACTCAGTATAATTACATATTATTTACCTAGACCGAAAATTTTTTTTAAAATATAAAACATTTATATATATATACATAAAAAAACAATGAACACAATAATAGAAATTAAATAATATCATAAATAACACATTTATTAAATAGTGTAAATGAACCTTAAAGTCGGATACAATAACAGCTTTGTATATTTTAAAAGAGTTATTTGGCTCTGGCTTTTTTCAACACCGCCTCAGCTTCCCTAACACCCCCAAACCCCAGATGTCCAGGCGTTCCTGGGCCAAGCGCTAACACAGACAATGGCCTTGTAAGAAAAAATACAAGGCCTATCCGGCTTTTCGTCGGCCCGCACTGATCGGGACACCCGAGGAAAAGAAAGAGCTTCGGTACACGATTTTATTCAAAGCAAGGTCTGATTATTGCGGTAAATGAGGTCAAGGTCGACGACACTATATCAACATGGTCAGGCAGAGCATTGTACAGCCGCATCATTGTATTGATAGGTGAATGTGCACCTAGATTTGAATGAGAGAAATGAGGACTGAACAACGCTCGAGCTCTAGACGAGGGGCGGGGGAACATTAAAGTTTAAACGGGCAAGCAGGACACTGCAGTTCACCTCCCCAGTTATCAGCTTCTTCAAGGAAAACTAGAGACCCCACACAACGTCGCCTACGGAGGCTATCAAACTCAAAACAAAGTCAATAATTCATGAATAAGGTATTAAGTATGTATAAATGCCAAATATTTTGAAGTACAAAAAACCTTAGAAACTTTATTTGTAAGCGTTCGATCATTTCAATTAAATAATATTGAAATGGGTTCCATATTACAAATCCGAATTCCAATTTTGATCGAACGAAGGAAAAATACAAATTGTATTAATGTAGATACTTTTTTAAAAAATTGGACTCGACCTGCATACAAATCCAAAAATTTTGTACGCTGTTTTTTACAAATATCGATTACATGCTTGGAAAAGGAAAAAGTAGTGTCGAAAATAACACCCAAATCTTTGAAATTTGAACAGGACGGATAGAATAGTGTCATTTAATAAGTAATTAAAATTTACAAACATTTCGAGTTTTTTCTAGTGTACCTCATGACAACACACTTGTCCGCGTTAAATCGCAGGGGCCTGTTTGGCTCCCACAAGAACAAACGATCTAAATCGTCTTGCAGTAATTTACAATCGTTTAATGATTTAATCTCACGGAAGATTTTCATGTCATCTGCATACAACAAGACTTTACTATTTTTCACACATTCCACAATATCATTTATAAATAAAACAAAACAACAGCGGACCAAGATTAGAACCCTGAGGTCACACCAGATTGTACTTCAAATTCACTAGACAGAAATCCCATTAAATGTCACTAATTGTTTCCTTTTGCCAAGGTATAATGAAAAAAAATTTAATAGAACTTTCAGAGAACCCAAAAAAATAATAATTTTTTTAATAGTTCTAAATGATTGACCTTGTCAAAATGCTTTAGAGAAATCTGTGTAAACTACGTCAACTTGACTCCCTCTATCTAAAACTGATGAGCAGTAATCTGAAAAGTTTAATAGATTTGTGTTAATAGAGCGTTCAGAGAAAAACCCATGCTGAAAAGGTGTAATATAATTTTGCACGTGGTTGAAAATTCTACTGTATAAAAATTGATTCGAATAGCTTAGCTGGAGTTGACAACAAAAGCAAACTGGTCTGTAGTTTTTTATATCGTTCTTCAAGCCTTTTTTAAATATTTAGAACCACATTTGTTAGTTTCCACCGGTCTGGAAAATAATTTGTTTTTAATTGAAACATTAAATAAGTGTTTTAAAGGTGTAATTAAAAATTCAAAACATCCTTTAAAAATAAAAAGATGGTATGCCGTCTGGACCAAATGATCGCTTGGACTTTGAGTTTCATAAATGCTTGCAACATCTCCTGATCAGTAATAGCACCCAGAGAGAAGGAAGGAATGTTTTTGAATGAACAGGAGAGCTGAGCGCAACGCCAGCCAGCTGATCACAGTCCAGAGCAGAGGTATCGTACACCGACTGGAAATACTGAGCAAAGGCCTCTGCTATCTCCGCATTACCCTCCACCTCACCCCCGTCCACTGTCATTGTTGTAGTTCTGTTATCAGTCGACCTCAACCTCCTCACCGCACTCCAGAATGACATCGGATTGTTTACTACGTCTTGCTCTAAAGAGGAAGTATAATTTAGATAATCAATTTTAATACACCGCTTTGATTCAGCTCTAATTAATTTAAATTCATTCAAACAAGTATTCAAATTTTCTACAAATTTCTTCCCCCATCAGTCAAAGTAAAATTGATTCCAGTTATGGGTAAATTGAAATCACCCATGACTAAAATTTTATCGCATTTAGAAAGGTTGATGAATTGTTCGAATTTTTCGAAAAAACTCTTTGTACAATGCTATTTGTGAATTAGGGACGGAAATATACTACGCCTAGAATAATGAAAGAGATTTTGTTAAATTAATTCGCACCCATATATGTTCCCCATTAGTTTCTAAAGTATGAATACGACTAGATTTTAAATTATTTTTTATAGCTAACAAGACACCACCACCCAAACCACCTCTATCTATCCTGTATACATTATAGCTATCATCAGTTTCAGAGTTACTTATAGATTCATTAAGCCAGGTTTCTGTGAGTGCAATAATTTTATAGCTATTATTTAATACTCCCAATCTAAAAAGATAAAGTTTTGGTCTTAGACCTCTAACATTTTGATAGTAAATATTTAAGTTATTACACATTTATAAAGTAATAAATTAGAAAAAAAAATATATATATATATATATACACATGCACCTAGGCAATGCAATAAGACAAATAAATAACACATGCAGTAAATATACACAAAGGAAACAAATAGATAATAAATAATAACAAAACATACGTTGGCGATGCGATGACAGCCGGCAGCTTAACCATTGGTGTTGTTTCCCTTCCTCCATCCGTGGTCCAGTCCGCGGTGCTCGTCTCAGGCGCTCCAGGTGGTCCTCTATCAGCTCAGGTCGATCTCCGTCAGATTTTCTCAGGAACATCTTTCCGGCAGCGGTGATCCATGCAAACTTGAAACGCAGCTCGTCCTTCAATTTGCGAGTGTCCGCCCATAGAATCCTTGTTTCACGAGTCATCGCCAGGTTCACATAAACGAACAGATCACTGGAGAAGCCCAAGTTAGAAGCAGAGAAAACCTTTTTTCTTGATGGCCAGGCGACGTACTTGCTCCATGTCGAACCTGCGACAAAACTTCACGATGATGTGCCGTGGACCAGTTCTCCCAGAAACAGCTGCCAGGCGATGCGCCGCGTCAATCATTGTAGGAGTCATCTTGAATCCCAAGACATCAGCTACTGCTATCACCAACTCGGGTCACATTCTCAGTTTTCTTTTTCAGGAACACACCTTGTATCTCCAAACAGTTGCTCTTCAAATACTGCGCATTAGCGTTAAGTTTTTTCTTCAGACTTGACACCTCTCGCCTCAGAGAAACGTTGTCACTTTTTAACAACTCGATATTTTCACCCTGGGTCTTTATTTCGCCCTTCGAACGGTCTACATCGTTTTCAATATCGGTCAGCCTTTTGGAGTAAAAAGTCTAGAGTTTGGTTGATGTCTGCAGCAAACTTCTTGTTATCTTCTTTTATTATTTTTTATATCAGATTTAAATAAGGCACTGTCCGATTCAATATGAGAAATTTTTAAAAGAATAAGATCTAGTTTTTCATCAATAGCTTGCATATCACTGGCACTCTGAGCACGGGTACGCACAATAGACTTGTTGTTGTTTTCACTCATGACAGCAGACGACAGACTGCAGTTGAACAGACGACAGTACAGTAGATACGTCACCACAGCTGACTTGACTTGCGTGCCCCAACTGGCGTCTCAGCTCCCAACTCAACTAACCTCACTGTGCACGAGGTGTAGTGGTTATCACAGCAATTAGGTTTATAAAAGCACATTCACTGACAAATAACTTAATAGGTAAGAGTTGACATCCAAAGTAACATAACGGGCACAAATGTTCCAAATAACTCTTACATAAACCTTAATAACAGATAAAAAACTCACGGAGCCGAGATCACACACGTCTACTCCACTTTGCATGCTAGCGCTGAGTGCAAAAATATTTATTTTGTGTAGCGTTTTTAAAGCTACATTGGTTTATATTTTTTATTAAAACTTAAATTAAATGAAAATTTTGAAACGAAATATTGGGATTTAATTTTAAATTAGATTGTGAAAAGTCAGGGTAAAAACGAACATGTAATCCTTTGGCAAGTTGGTACTGGTAGTTTTAAATTGTTAGGAAGGCAGGTTGACTGCCTTGAATTGATTAGAACTTGTCTTGTTGCGACTATTGTTCTCCTTGTTTGATACAGCTGGACCAATGAGAGAACACCGCGGATGTCCTGCAAAGTTGGTTGGAAAGGGAAGTATTTAAGCGCCGCTCATAATTTTCGTTATTCTTTTGGTTATTTTCGTGAGTTAAGTTAATTACAGTGCGCCGTGTTTCTTATTTTTTTCCGCGAGGGATTTTGAGGTAAGCACCAAATTTATTGTACGTTTAATTGAAATAGTCTTCCTGATCTGATATTAAATTAATTTTGTTGTCTTTTTTATAGGAAAAAACTTAAATTCATAGAAACTACAGAGCAATCTGCATAATTAATTTTCGATGAACAATAGAGCATAATAGAATCATACAAGTTACAGTTGGTTCAATCTTGCAAGAAAGGTGAATTAAAATTGAACTTTGTTAATAACTTTAAATGAAAGTTGGAAATTTAGTAATTTATTAATATTTAACTGGAACTGTTTTATTGTGAATTATTAATTTGGGAATTAGTTGAACATTAATTATTGTTTGAGAGAGTTGTAATCTGAAATGCAGAGAATTGAAAGTTAAGGTTCAACTAGTGTAAGAGAAGTTTAAATTTTTTATTTTTTGAATTGTGAGTGTGCTTAGAAGTGAACATTTTTATTTTAGTTATTTCCAAGTAGTATTAGATTTTTATTTAAAAAAAATGTATTATTTTATTTTAGAAGAGAGCTCTGATTTTTAATCTAATATATTTGATTCATGTTTTTATTTCTTGCCAAAGGAACTTTTAAATTTACTAAACGGTTTGTCAATTCTTTGTAAAAAAATAGAGTAATGAAAATTCTGAAACGTTGAACTTATTAATTTGCCAGTTTAAAATAAATGCATTGTTTTTATTTAGAACTGTGATTTTTTATTTTAGACAAACCAGATAATTTTTAATAGTTAACCAATTTAGTAATAAAGTTTACTGAATATTCACTAGGAGCTTACTAATCAAAAACATATTTTATATCGTCTTGGATGTCTCATTGATAATTTAAATATTAATACTCTGGAATAATTATATCTACAATCCAAGTCGTTATATTTTGGAAAACACAAAACGTCAAAAAAAGAGATTTTACTTTCTTTTGAGTCAGAAAACACCACTGTCATCACAATTGCGGTTTGCCAATATTCTTCTACTCAGATGGCATAGTTATTAGCTGCTTGAGGACATTGCCTTGAGCACGTGTTAGCCTTAAATCCCCCTGGAATATCCAGAAATATATATATATATATATATATATATATATATATATATATATATATATATATATTGTGTTATAAGGTGTCTATAATTCAATAATAGCTCTGCAAAAAAGTAATTGAAAGACTTTTAGACGGCAAATTTCTCAAACAAACTGTAATACTCTATATGTCTCTCTAAATCCTATGAAGCTTTACATGTTATCAACCTGACATAACGAACCAAGAAATGTATTGCTAAACTCTTTGTACATATTCATAAGATAATACAAACCAAGTGAAATTAACTTGATTCGTGAATACCAGCCTAGTTAACGAAACCTGTATTCTCAAACAGGGTGTTTCCTTAACTTGGATTTATATTTAAAAGAAATTATAGGTATATAAATACGGAGTTTAAGGCAAAGATCTAGTTTCAGCAATTTAAAAACAACAACATCATTTCATATATTATTAGGTTGTCGTGGCTATTCTAACATTGGCTTTATATGGTCAGTGAAGTTGCGGTGCAATTTATTGTGATAAACTTAACTTTATATATATATATATATATTATATATTATATATATATATATATATATATTATATATAGTATATATATATTCGATACATGTGTATCAATAGCGATAGCCTAGTTCAACTTAAAATAAAACCTTGGATCACAAAAAGTACTTGCTCCTTCAGAACTCCAATTCAGATCTTTCACTTGCCGGATAAGTGTGCTAACACTACATTACGTACCTCTTACTTTTTACGATTAAGCAATTTTATTTTGTATTTGGCCACATATGGCACATACGTAAATAACCAATACAAAATTTTGATCGGATTACCAAATACCTGTCACATGACCTTTTATTTACATTCATCTCAATGGTAGTGATAAAAATAGATTTGGCCACAGCTTGGATGTGAACCTGCACTATCTCTAACTCACATACAAATGTCCGATACCTCAAATTTTAAAGCCACTGGCTCTGATGTATTTTAAAGATGTATATTATAATTTACCTGTGAAATCTATTTGAGTTTACTTCACAATTTTTAAACGAATTTGATGTTTCACGGTAATTAAACTACACTACATTTTCACTAGTGTATTACCAAAGTATTTTATTTGTTTAAGGAAATACTAAAAACATATTTGATTTGTATAAACTTTATTTAACTAAAAATTGCGACAAGATTTGTGGAGTCGCATGAAAAATAACGACTAAGCTATAATACTCTATTACGTGGACCAGGTATTGGACAATATCCAAGATTCTTTCTCAATCCACATGAAGAGGAAACCCCCGCCCTTGTGTGATATCGGAAAACGATTCTCGGCCCTTTCACCTGCCATCACGCCTTCAGTCACTTTCGTGCCAGAGAGGAATTTTAGCAATATTTCACGAACCATGTTCCCGCAGGTTGTACACAGTTGATCATTTAGCTATCATGCCTCAGTGGCTGGATGTACGATACAATTTTCTCGAAAAAATTTATTATCATTTACTTATTAATGTATTCATTAATTCTTATTACGATACATTGTTTATTCCATAAGACTTTTTTTATTTCTGTTATTAGTTGATTAATTTTTAAATTCTGTTTTCCTGTGATTCCTGAGAAATATTTGAAGCCTATATGACCCAAATGTGAATAAAAAGAGACCTAAAAGAGACCATAGTTTTTATGGCTATTCAGTTAACCCTTTAATTTTAATTTTTAACCTCTAAGCTAGACCACCTATTTTGATACTAGGGCTTTATTTATTGTTGTGCTCTGGTTACAATAATAATTTCCTTTACAGTACAATATTACAGTTTACAGTATAGAGGGCTATTGTGTCTAACAGTTTCCAGTTTAAGTAATAGTATCAAAAGTAAAGTAGTCTTGTTTCATTATTTTAATGGGTTTTGGCCAATGTAAAAACGTTCACTAAAAAGCCAAACTCAATGGATTTACATGCATCATCATCAAACTGTTGTTTATACATTCAGGCAACATTTCTTATCTATAACTCAGCTTATTCTTGACATAGCATTTGCATGTGTATAACAGATTGATTGGAAGACCAAAGCGCAATTTCGCCAGCTCACCTAATAATAGGCTTTATTTAGCCAATAAAATGTTTTTTTATTTACTCTTTCCTCCATGCCAAAATATTTTGCCAATAATATTTCAACATGTTCATTAATTCGTATGTTTAAAAATATTTATAGATATAAATTTTGTCTTATTTTTTATGTAAACTAGAAATTTAAATGTTTAATTACTTTCAGTATGGTTTGTATGGTAAGATTATTTATAGACTTTCTAGCATGAAAACACTGGTTGAATAAAGTTCTCTATTCTTCAATCTACCAACATTAGTAACTAAAAATAAAGCCAGAACGGTACAGCGCACTCCAGCAAGGTACCGAGTAAATCATTACGCACTGCCGTAGGGCGGAAAGTGGATTCAACTCCTGTTTATTACTTCCATGAGGGTGATTTACCTCCTCTGTAACACCATCCAACCGGCGGTTTGGCATTGTTGTGTTAATTACAATCAACAATGTGTTTAACAGTACTATCGTGATAATTACGAATAAATTAGTAGGCCACTATCAATAATTCAAAGTCGTACATAATAACTAAAATATTACATGAATGCATTTAAAATGAAAAATCAACTGTAACACTTAAGCCTTTGCTAAATATCAATGCAGAACCAAAGAGGACAAGCACAACAAGCCATACTTTAAGAAATGTAATTAGTTTGATTTTAAATGATGATAAGAGCTATGCTTCCCTAGAGGAGAATTTTATTTGATAGAAAAATCCAACATGAGTGGTATAAATTGATTTATAAAGTTAATAGGAAATTAGGAACACGCTGTACTTTCTTCTGAGGCCAGCGGTACAAAATAAGCAGCTTTATAAATCCACACGTAACATTTTTGTAGTATGCATTATCCCTATGTAACGTTTCGTTGAGCTATTCATACAAGTATGTTTCATGGTGACTGCATAGTATTTATCTATTATAACAGTAAAAAAGTGAAATACTAGTCTATGTATTACAAACTTATCAAGACTTAAATCAATTTCCAATGGAGAGCCTGTTTAGATTAAAAACGTTTGAATGGATATTTCAGCTTAGATGTTGGACTATTGAAACTAATGAATAGTTAAAATATATGTTGCAATATATTTTAACTATTCATAAACTTTAAATGTAATTTATACTGTGGCGGTTTTATAAGAAAATTCAAATGTTTATTGATGGCAAAATTTTATAGTGGCATTAGAGACCTCCAGTATGCGCTATTGTTCTACTTTTTAGATTAGCTTTAAAACGAGGTGCTAGAGGGTCCTATTATTAAAATGTACTTAAAATCACACACCGAAAATACCCCGTTTTAGTTGGGAGGGGGTTATTCAACAATTTTAAAACGTCCAAAATCTCCACAGTTGTTCATATAATCATCCCCCAAACAAAAACACTACATCTCTATTCATAAGAAAGTCAATAGTGGGAGGGTACTTTTACGACACTACTAATTATTCATCGTCAAAAAACTAATTAGAAGTTCAAATCTATAACTAATTTAGTACTTTGTTGGGAGACATATTTAAGGTAGCGAATATTAACCAAACCTAAAAAGACTAGTGTAAAGTCAAAATACGAAATTTAACTGTACAATATTAGGATTGCATGTCTCTATCATTTAAAAGTATGAACCTTAATGCTTTGAAAATATCAGGTGCAATATTGTAAGAGGAGTTACTATCAAGTACGGTACACCAGTTAACTAGATACCTTTTGTGAAGGAAGACATAAAGAGTATTACAGGTCGTGAGCTTAAATCTTTGTATGTAAGCATATAAAGTAACAAAGTTTACCTCATATTCGTGCTTGCTTCATGTCAAGGCTTTCAATATAAGCTTCTCTTTGGGATATAATATCCTTCTCGGCAATGTTTATTTTATACGAATACAACGCACTTTCAGTATATGAGGTTCAATGTTTTGTTAGCACAAGCTACATCATAGAGCTATACAATATTTATTAGCTATAAGCAAATATTTTTTTAACTTTTGATTCTATTTCCAGTGGGTTTAGTGGAGTTAGGTTTTTTCTTATTTTTTAATATTATGTTCATCTTAATAGTATCTCAACTAAAAGCACAAAACACAGTTTGCTTATGATTAATATTATTTGTCTGTTTTTTTTTTTTAATTGCAAGTATGAGGCTTATAACATCGTCATCTCTTCGTGCTCAATGTGATCTTGTGAGGCAATGAATTCTTGATACGTTTGGAACTCACGCAAAGATCACCATATTTAGTGTTTCCAGGGTCACCGTATGAACTTTAATAGAAGTAATAAAACCACCGTAAATCTGGATGTATTGTTTGGATTGAAAGTTTATGCATTTTTGTAGGTATTAAAATCAGGTGAAATATAAAATAGTCACTATTAAAGCTCCCCGCACACGTTTTATCGTTTCAATCCCCTCCCATTTATAGTGCTATTTTCCAACTTTCATATAAATTGCTAACTATAAACAATCGTTATTTTATATAATATTTTTAGGGTGGCAGTCCTATTTAAAAACATAATCCATTAAGATATTGGATGAATATCAGAGTAGAATGATTTCAAAAAATACACATAACAGTTAACAGATTAGATATAAACTAAAACAACGTAAAAATATGTTTTTAGTGCGAATATAATAGTGTGCATAGTGTTAGTGTTTGAATAATACAAAAAAGATGGATATGTGTTTATACTTTCTAAATCTATAGATGGTTTCCAGAAAATGACTCGCGAGAATCAGGACACTGAAAGTAAATGGACGAAAAAAGATAAGGGTAAAATATTCACTATCGACATTCCTTCTATTAAAAATGCAGAAGTATATGTATACGAATAATCTGCAACTATTGTAACAAGTATGTTACAATAGTCGCAGATTCAAAGCTTACATGTTTTTCTAAAATACACTTATTTTAATTCAAAATTTTTTCATCGTTTTAAAAGGAGGCATAAGTAAAATTGCTTTTCTTTTTTTGAAATAATATGCTCGTAAGTAAATTATACAATAATCTTAATTTTTTTATAAATTTATTAGGTTTACTCCAAAATTACAGTACCACTGATAAATTAATTCTTCAACATAAATTTACATAAACAAAACATACATTCTTGAAGCTCTTGCCTTATTGGAAATGATATATTAATTCAAACAAACTCTCCAATAACATAAAGTTTTTTTATTTTTGTGAGGCCTTTCGTACTCAATGAGTACATCTTCGGACTCACACAACTGAATAAGGCCTCACAAAAATAAAAAACTTTATGTTATTGGAGAGTTTGTTTGAATTAATATAAACAAAAACATGTTCAACTAACAACTGAAACAAATAATTGTTTGATGAGATTCATCTTTTTCACGTTATCTAGATATTTTAAGACTTCCCGATATATACCACATAAATCGTAATTAGAGACCTACAAGTATTTCTACTCCTCCAATATGGATTGCCCATAGCCACTACGTACGTCACTTGGAAACATAAAATTACCAGTGAGATAGTATCCCTGCGGTAAGTGATGGACATCGTAATGAAACTTTATCTTTTAAAACTTTACGTCAATGTCTGCTGAAGTATTATTCATAGTGAACCTGGAATATATATATAATATATATATATATATATATATTATATATATATAGACATGAAGAGAATAAAACATAATTATCTCTAGTTACATGGCTGTTTAATTTAACTTTATATCTTTTCTATTTTTTATCTGTTTATTCCTTACGTTATACATGAACTCCAACTGAGAAGTCATTCCAAAACGGAACAGAAAATCATTTTTCCTGACTATACCCGTACCATTCAAACCGTATCTCAATCTATTTATACAGCTAATTGGGTTATGTACGCATTATATATAAAAATGGCACCATCTTGTAATGAAAAAATTGATTAGTAATATACGAGTAATAAATAACCTTCGCTGCAGAGCCGAGATTGCAGATGTTCTTAAATACACATAAACATAAATACAAGAAAAATATAAAATATGAATATGATACTAGAGTAATGGATCCTTGAGGCACAATAGAAGCCAATATAAACTATAATAATTAAAATATATAAATATTTATTACTTTAATATCTAGACGTTAGTGAATATTGTAGTGTATGAAATGTAGAAAATATTTAAAAAATGTGTATAGAATTAATATAATTAAAACATTTTTTCAGGTAAACAAAATAACCATTTAATAGTTAGGAAACATACTTTTTCATGATATACTATATTTACAGCTCGTTATAAAAATTAGTAACTTTGACAGACCAGTCCTGTGACTGCCTTTCCATTTTCATAAAAAAGATAAATGTTCATATTATGAAAAGTATATTTTTCATATTGCGTGCAATACCAAGTATGTTGTAGATTTCTACGTTCATTTAAATCCTTTTATAATTTCTAAATGTTTAACATTTACATTAATGTCAAGTTAGAGTATGCTTTTAGTATTCAGAATTAGACTCCCTGCAATCAGTTCAAATAGTTTACGGAATTCCAGAGCTGACTCAGTGAAACTTGGACACATCGTACGATTTAAGTACCGCTTCTACCATTGGTGGAACTCATCCCGTGGTGTGTCCTATAGCGTCAGTGTATGGTGGGAGTAGTTACTGGGCCTGACATGCTCTGCTCGCGGCCGCTCACAAGGATCTAGTCCTGTGTTTGTAGTGCGAGTCTCGTCTCGGAACTCGACGCGTTATGAAGTAACAGAAGTATTTCTCTATAGCAAGACGAGTGGGTATTTATCCCCGTGTATTTCTCGTTGGTTATATTAGTGCCATCGTAGAACCCAATGCTCTTTGTGAACTCGGTTGCCGAAGAGAGTCGCTCTGAACCTTTTTTTTGGTGTGCTACATTCAGATGGACACCCACCAAACTTGCGTCCTACTATGATGCCAATTACTGTTTCAGTGGCCCTAATTGAGCTTAAAATGCCCCCCCCCCTTGATAAACCCAAACATAAAGCCCGAACAATTTAGGTGATATGTCATCTTTATATTAACTCTTATCTTCTCTCTTCCGTAATTTCCAAACAACTATATTACTCAAAATTTAAAATTGACACAAACATAAGATTTTTAAGGACAAAATTTAGATGGAATTTATTTCATTTGTAGTCATAAGAAACTCCCTTTTGTTATTTTAAACCTGAACGTACCCTTCTCAGAAAGTTTTCTCTCGAAATTAAAAACTTTCTAATTTAATATATTTACTGCCTATAATGAAGTAAATATTTAAGAATTAAATATTTCTTTTTTACATTATAATAGATCAATAAATAGAAATTAACATTAAACACAACTATACAAAATTGCTATTTCGATATTCTTCCAATACAAGTAGTAATACCATTACAGCAGCAGCACTACCAGTAGCAGTAGTACTTCTTAATTAATTTGCTTGGAAAATAATTTTAAACGATAAATTATAATGATATAATTAATTGGATTTATTCTCTTTCATAAGAAATAATTATCACCATCAAAGGTTATTTCGTGAAATTTTTGTTATAACGAGGTTTCGTAATAAACTTCATCACAAAGAATGAAGCGGTGTCAGGCTGGATAAGTACTATTGTATTTTCAACGATACAAAGAGGCTGCGTCTTTTTGTAACCTAGGCTTTCTTTATTTTGGTTTTCGCTAATTCTTTACGAAGATCATAATGAAATCACTGTGTAAAGCTTAATATTATCTTTCTTACACAATTTAAAGACATTTAATTCGTACTGCTATATAAATATTTTCAAAGAGCGGTCATTATATTGTACATACATACTACATAATATGTAGTTATCCTAATTGCACTGCCGTATCTTATCTACTTTGTTTCGGGAGACCTATATTTGTATAGATAGAGCTTACACAACCACTTTTGTTGTAAACATTTTCTGAAGGAAAAGGTTTTTATTCTTTCAAATAAATAAATTTCATCATAGTTAACTAGTGTCTTCAAAAATAAAATCGAACTAACAATTTAACTTCCTTATAAAACTTACATAAAGATAGTTTATATTTTAACTAAAAATAAAATGTACTTTTCTATATTATTAACTAGGTTAAATAAAACTGGTTAAACAACGAACTTCCTGGAAGAATATTCATACTAATAATATACTCAAACTGTTACTGTTGGTACAGACGCAAAGTCTAAGTTGTAATTTAATTATATTTCATAACAGTAAAAATATTTACTAAAAACTTTAAATCTTGGAGTATAAAAATTTCTTTTACTGTTGTATACTAACTTGTTATTACAAGTAACATTGAAATAATATTAAAATTAAAAACTTTACTATGAACAATACTTGCATCGACATGTACTCACTTGGAAGCTTACTTTAATTATGAAGTTAGTTTCAATCTACTTACTTTACTTTTTATCAAAATAATACAATAATCCGTGAAAAAGAAACTAGTTGAGAAAATGTATAATATATTTATCAATCGTAATTCGACTATTAAAAAAACATACATACGCAATAACCAGCTCAGATGTAGAATAATAAGTATATCAAAAACCACCAACAATTAAACTGCAAAAGAAACTGAAAACGACGCCGAGAAGTACGTGTCGAAGGTTTTTATGCCGATCCCTTCTCTAACCAGCTAACTGCTACCGACGCTTTTGATTGGCGTCCAACTACAGAACCACAAGGCCAGAGAGACTTATTGGGAACTCCTGTTGTAATCCCTTTATCAAAGTATACTACCAGAAACAACTGCTGTCTTACTGTACGAGTCCTACATCCACAGATCTTTCTTGAGAAACTACTCGTACATTATTTATTTTAACTATATTTTTAAATAACTAATGAAATTGTTAAATATTTTCACATATTATTCCTCCCATCAATATTTAGTAAATCAATTTTAAATTTCCCATGTAGAATATGCTTCACGTACTGTGGCCATTCCACACAATAAAATTCAGTAATAATGAATAGAAAGTGTTGTATTACATCAAATAGTCTCTTATATTAATATTATAATTGTATATTAGTTAACAATTTGTGGATTAAAATGCTATAATTTTGAATAATTTAAAACAACTAATTATTCATAATTATTATAAAATATTTAAATACAATAACTAGAAATTCCTCGTTCGGTTTGTTATTTTTAAATATGTAACAGTACGAGAATAATTATATCCGTAGACAACGCATTGACAAAATTGTTTTTAATAATTTTACACATTTTGTATAAGTAACTAGTGCCAGGGCTCGCAGCAGTTAGCCTCGGCCCTTACCCTTAGTAACGTAACCGTATTCTCTGCAGATGGCGGTAGATATCACAGGAGAGGCAATGAATGACAAGTGGGTTGCGGAGGGAATGAGGTTTACTAGAGAACCTAAAACCTGTCTTGTATGCATCTTCATACAATGATCTGGACTTGACTTTACGTACAACCTCATTAACCTACATATCTCAAACAACCACCATCATTAGACTATAAAATGCTAGTGGGCACTAGACAGATATTATATTTAAGTATCATAAAGTATCACACTATTATTTATAAAATGGCTATTCATTTCTTTAGAAATGAGTCACTATTCTGTTGATGCCTATTAATACTGTATACTAAAGTTAATGAATTGTTGACAATTGACAACAATATACAATTATTATTAATTGAGTTTCCATTACAGTTTAAATAATAGCAGTTCATATGTTGTTATTTTACACTTAAATAATAGCTATTTGATCGTAAACCATTATATTGAAAGTATATATTGACCATTCGAGTTTGGCATTAAATAAACTAATTTAATGGAGTACTGGAGTTATTAAGCTACAGTTATGCCTACACAATACTCTTAATTCTTAAGCTTATACAATTGTCATTATCCGAATAATTTGTAAATGCGAAGTGCTTTTTTATTTATTTTTATTTGACGGCTAAATTATTTAACCGATCATACTGAAACTATACAAGAACATACTTACATTATCTGATATGAATATACGCGTATCCTTATTTCGAAAATGCTTCCGGCTACGTAATAGTGTTCTTTAAGGTGGCAAAATATCCACTAGGATTAGGTGAGTAATAATTTACCTTAGAAATGTCCTAACACATAACATGATCAGCATTTTATCCCGAAGATAGCAATCGGCAAGAACTCTGCAGGAGGCTTTCTGGATTTTGCTTTGGAACCAATATATCCAATCAAGTTCTAAATGTTAAAAAAAGAGAAAATATCTTTCTATTTGACAAGAGTAAACAATGAAATAGTGAAATAGTTTATGCATTTTTAAGTATACATCTTAGCACATATTATTTATTAGATGTAAAGACAAAGTAACAATATTAATTTTACCATACATTTAAAGACTGTTATAAAACCCATGTTTGTTTTGTTTTAACAGAAGTAGGCTTTCCTGATTTATAGTATTTTCTGGATAGGGAAACATGGAAAAATCTATTATGGAATATAAAATACTAAGAAGGTAGTAATTTACAAGAACCACAACAAACTGTTTGGCATATTTTTGTATCGTAGCAACAAGGCAAACTTAACATTGGTATTGGAACTATAATTCACTTGAACCAGCAAAGGGAATACACGTGCAACGCCTACTAAATTGCGTACTAAGTAGCGGGTAACTGCTAACAGTATAGATATATAAGACAAAATATTCAAAATTTTACTATATTTAAAGGCTGTTACGAAACCTATATACCTATCGAATATATATATATATTTATTTATTTTATTGATCTGGAAAGAAGACAACATCAAATATAAAAAAACAATACTAAGACCGGAGTAAATTATAATGGGCATTTATATCCCATTTTTAACTTATTTTATTGACCATAGCCTGAAGGCAGAGTCAACATTACTTTGGAAATATAATTATAAATATATAACCAGAATTACTCATACAGGTGCAAAACCCACAAAATTGTGTGCAATTTACTGCTAGTAACATTATTTTTTCATTTGATCATCATATACATTATTGATCTTTGTTTGAAGGTTATTTTTGACGATGGAAGGATTGTGAAGGAAACAGGATTTTTCCGGACGTTTGCCATCGTTCAGTGAAACAAGAAAACAGTAACACTACGTTTCGAGATCTGCAATCTGATCTCTTCTTCAGGTAAAGAACTAACCTAATACATAATTACAAACTAGGTTAAAATAAACAAATCTTACTAAAGCGTTGTGGCACGCCTAAGTCAGGAATCACAACCTACATGTTGTTAGTCAACTTCACTAACACTAAAGACATGCACTTAATACAAAACTATACAAAACACTAATCATTAAAACTAAACTACGGAATACAGGTCACAATACGTCTTAACTCGTCTACTAACCACCTAAGACTGACCAGAGGGACTAGCCAATGGCAATCGTGACGGCTGGCTAAAACAAGATGGCGGAAATACAAGGGAAGGGGAACAGGAATGGGCCCTTTCGTTATTATTGGTTCATGCGAGATGAACTTCTTAAAACCATATTGTGACTCCGCATTGGTTTATTACAAATATCCGATCCGTTTGATACTTTTGGTTTTCTCTTTAGTTCATTTTTTAGAATTGGTAACCAAAGCGGCCTAATCTCGACTGATGGTTGACTGATTGGTTGGTCTGCCAATTTAATATATGTTGCCTCAATTAATTTCCTTTTGAAGAAATGTGGTTCCCAATGTATTATGTGGGCTTCATCCAATTCATATGATGGTCTTCGGACCAACAATGGTGTGCAATTTTTGACTTTTCTGTGAAAAAATTGATCTTTGTTCATAGGCTCGGGCAGCCGTAGCATTGTAACGACTGTCATCTACGTGTTGTGACTAACACTATTGTTAAAAGTATAGAGGTTTAATTAGTTAAACCTCAATATAAAAATATAAAACTTTATAATTCAATCTCTGGGAATCAATTCGTAACTAAAAAAAAAAAAACTATTGTTACAATCTTTCCGATAAAAGGGTCAGCACTGTACGTAGTTTATTGAGTTATTGACCACGTTAGCTAGCTGTTGCGTTGTTTATAATTAACATCTCAATCATAGCGATTGATTTATACACAATTTCCAACGTACTAATTAGAGATTAAAGATTTTACCTATTCATGTAACATTGAAGTAAGAACTCTTCCCTGGAAAACTATTTTCTACTATGTTATAAAAGAAAATATTCATGTAACGATCATCACTATGAATAGCAATGGACAAGGTTATAATACAGCTGAGGAATAACAATGGGCAAGGTTATAATACAGCTGAGGAATAGCAATGGACAAGGTTATAATACAGCTGAGATCTACGAAAGTCGTCGTTTCGCTCTCGCAAACATTACTTTTGCTATGTACATAATGCTGTCCCTATAAAAATATCTCTTGCTCTCTATAAACAACTAAAATTACGTCTTTTGAAAGATCAATGTTTGAACAACTGATTTTAACACCAAAATGAGTTATAAAATAGTGTTATGTTTATGGATAAATAATTACTAGACTATGAAATGTTAGATAGTATTTTTGTATTTTACTTTTGCATTGTGATACCAAGTGTTGTCCAATATTCGTCTCAAAAGTTAAATTACAGGTCTCGATAGTAACTTGCAGGGCTTATAGTCAATGTTATCTCACTCCGCAATAGATTACTTTTTAGAATAGTAAAACGTACTATAATACATTATACATTAAACTTTTGTGTTTATTCTAGAAAATGTGTTAGCAGAAAAACACCATTATACGAATCCTGCGTCGTCCTAATCTTTTGTATCAGGAAGTTGGTCTGCTTTGCACGGTATTTGAGTAATCCTCCCAGACATATTGAACAGCTCTTAACCATTGTTCACGTTCATTCTCATTAAAGTTAGTTATAGTTTTGTTCTTATTTGGTTAATTTATCACTCGTAAGATAAAGTTATCCAAATGTATGATTTTCCCTATACGTATTATTATTTTCGTATTCCTTGCCTATTTTCCCGTTTTCAAGTGTATTATAATTGAGTTATTTTACTCGCATCATTACTGTCACTATTATTATTATTATTGAGGTTTTTTTGTTACAAAATTATATCGTCGACTTTTCGTAGTACCTACCATTTTAGTTGTCTTACTCATGTGCAATTTATATTATTATTATTCTTTCGTATTTAGGAACAAACTCAAACCAAATCTGTAATCATAAATACATCGGGATTTTTAATTTCCTATAAATGTCCTATAATTGAATAAGTTTTGTTCCAAGTCTACAAAACCCACACAATTTAGTATTTACTTTAGGGCGAGTTAAAACTTTTGCTATTACATTGCATTCGAGAAAGAAGAAACATCCTATTAGTCTACACATTATTGTATGTTTATTTTTAAATCTATCTGCATTATAATCTAGTAATTAATGTTTTATTAACTGAGGTTTAATTAATAGACTTTTGAAAAATTAACATTTATTCTACAAATCTTAAGAAAATACAAAATATTTGCCAGTTTAAGAGAAGATACATATTTGGTTTTAATTGACTTAAGAATCTTATGTATATTGAATTATCCCAATACGTATTTCTCCATATATGTGACCATTTTTTTCTATAAAACCTTCTGTACAAAATTCATTGTAATAAAACAGCAATCACTTCTATAGGTATCACATATTCAAGCTTCTTTTATGTCTCAATTTTGAATATAAGGGTTTAGTATAAGTTTAATAACTTAGATTGATTTTATACAGTCTTTCATATCTTTTAGTTTGTGTGTACGTAAAGAAATATGTTAAGTCTATAGAACGCATCAGTTCTTTGAAATTGAGTAATTTATTTTTCAGAAATATTTTTACCGTTTGTTAGCGAGAAGACTTCAATAACATTCTGTGAAGTAGCATTATTCACTGGAATTGCCGAGTGATTTCCAGCTTTACTGAAATAATTCAATAAAGCAATAATATCCCGTTGATGTACTGTTTTTCCTCCTGTTCCATGTAATATAAAACATTTTTGTAATACGTGTGAATATACGAATGTATTCCTAAATATTTATTCTGTTACTGCAGACTTTAGCTTATGAAGTAATATTTTCTCAAAAGTTTTCTCATTATCATGTAATTCGATCAGGTCATCGTTGGGCAAAAACCTTGCGCTTAAACTTTGTAAATAGTTATTACGAAATCCACGTATTTGGATTGTAAATAAAAAAATATATTTAATGGAAGAGTCGACTATATTGAAATTGAATTCAGAATGTGTTTCAAATACGCTGTTTTAGTAAAAACACTACATAGATGTTTTCAATCAACCCAATGCAGTGCTTCTGCTTATTGAAATCACCTATATGAAAGAGTTCTAAAGAATGATCTGCATACCATTGCGGAACGCTGTATCTAAAATCGAAGCATTATTTTAACTTAAAGCATAGACGTACACGTGTGTTTTATATAACGGGTTTACATTGATCGTATGAATAAAAATCAGGAGAAACAAATTTATACATGAAAATACTTACTGCGTTGCATAAATTTTCAATTAATTATAAGTGTTTTTTAATAATGATACAAAAATAAAAGTTTTACAAATCTAAGTAATTAAAACTTTTTATAGACAGACTTCAAGTAATGAAGTAGTTTAGTTATTGAAGATCTTAAAAATGTACAGGTAACAGAATTACATTAACATTTAATTAAGTACGTTAATCATTTTTCATGACTTAAGTTTGTTTATACAAGATATACAAATATAAGAATGTTTATATTATTATTTAAGTGACGTACACAATATAATAACATATATTTTTTATTTATATTCTTTTTAATATTAATATTTTAATATTAATGAATTCAAGGAAAAATATATAAATTTAGAATCAGTTGAGAAATAACATACATGGAACGAGTTAGTTTTTATGTATAGAGCTCCAATTCATTTATAGAGAACTGTGTCGTAGTTAAACTATAATAAACACTTGATATATTAACGGATGGTTCATATAAAACCAGGTATTTTCTGAACATTACCCTGAATTTGGGACGGTTTCAAGTTTTATATTCTATGTTGAATGGACGACGCTATACTTTATGTCCACTTTTACATTATGAATTCTGCTATATGAAAAGCTACTAGTGTTATATGACACATCTGTTACGGTACTAAGTTTTATATTAATTTTTGTAACGTTGGCACAGTAATATATGATTTGCAGTGTTGGAAGTCGTAGTATTAATAAACCTAATAGTCTTATAACAGCCATCTTTTATGGTAGTAAGCCTTACAATCAATGTTGTAAGGTCAAACCCATTACCTTACGAGTATATATAATATAATCCTCCGCTGAAACGTTCAAAGAAACCACTTGTTTTATACAATCACTTTTACAAATATAAGTGTTATATTTTGTTTTAACAGCGAAAAGTTATTTATTATCGTTAATTAACATTGGTAACATCAGACCATAATCTGTGAACTCCTGTTATAGACAGAAATTATTTATTAATAAACGGTTTCATGCCAAATATTGCTATTCGGTAATTGTATTTGGTTATAATCACACGCGTATTTACCGGGAAACTTCATATCACCCTACCTTAAACTTCGCCTCTAAACCTTCGTATAAACTAGTTTTTCAGATAAATTTGGATATACGATTTAGCAAGTTGCCAGTAACAGCTGTAAAACATACCATACTATCCAGTTTCTGTTTTGAGATCAATGATCACGGTCTTTTGTTTGACGGTTTGACCTCAAAAAGAGGCGTAATTCTAATTAAGTTTTCTTATTAGACTTAAGTTTACGATTGGATTTAAAAGCCGATAACTGAATCCTTATTCAGTACAATGTTATCTATGCCTTTGTAGTTTGAGAGTATTATGCTCATGATTCGATTTTAAATTACAAAATAGTAGCCATATATACCTGTAATATAATTGGTTTGTAAAAAAATAAACATTTCTTTTGAAGTTATCAGTATTAATCACACAAATTTATTAAGAGAACCGTTACAGAATTAATGTAATAATTACGTAAAAACCACATTGATTTGATATTAATACTTACCCGTATTAACATGTTTTAACGTCTTTTTACAGACAACTCTTTGGTGTCTTAAATAAACACTTTTGATACCTATAATATTAAAATTGTACAACATGAAGACCATAATTTAACAATAATAATAACACAGAGTTAGTTGTAAAAGGACAGACGTTTAAAACTACTACGTAATAGTATCGATATATTCAACTATAATTAAAAATTCTAAAAAGAAAATAACTGGATCACATTTATAATCAGAATTAATATAAATTTCAGACACTAACCACAAGGTTGAAAATTGCGGTATATACGCATATTTGGAGACAACAACTGTTATGACCAAATATGATTTACTAGAAAAAATGTATTTTTGATATTTGTAAATAATTACAAATACGTAAAATATTATACTAGAATTGTGAAAACCTGCAAACTACAGTGAAGGCACGGGAGTTTAATCTGTGTTATGATGAACCTAATCGTCTGAATTTGATATAAATAACTTCACATTGGTGTTAAATGATACTAAAATACAGGATATTAACATTTAGTGTTTGAAGAATTAAGAGATTTCGATATATAACCTGACGTGTTACCATCCATGTTGATTAGGTTGGAGATCACAGTAGGTAGACTTTTATGAATATGGTAAATTGAAAAAGTACTTACAGTAGAGTCCCGCCGATCCGAACCCCGCCAATCCGAAAATCCGCCTAATCCGAACACGGCTAGGAGAAAATATAAAATTGCTAAAAAGGCAGGAAAATAAATTAAAACCAGTTATTATAGTAAAACGTAAGTTTTATTTCTCAAAGCATTTACTTACTGACATATAGAAACTGAAATTACATTTGAAACGTTAGATGATACATACATTGTACGGAATTTATACTGTTAATAAATGAAACATAGTACTGTACTGTACTGTATTTATAATGTACAAACCCCTACGCAAGGCTTAGCAAATAATTTGTACTTTAACTTGGACACAATAAGGGATAAAAACGTAAAAACAAAACACTGCAAAACCCAACACTTTTTTAAGACCTAAAGTCAGTGATCTTCTTTTGACGCAACACACTAAAACGACTGGACGATGCAATGTTTCGCCAACGCCGAATGAACATTACGTCATTGGGAGTAGCAGCGGCATGTTGAGGTCAAAGGCACTTGCAGCTGCGCTGTGTGGAACAATATCGGTAGTTTGGGCGTCTCCCTCATCCTCACTGCTACATGAGTCATCAGCTGGGACTCCTTGCACCTGTGCCACGATGTCTTCGTCTGTGTACTCCTCGAAGCCTTTGTCATCTACAGCCGTCCACTCATCAACACACTCCTTCTCTACATTTTCGCATCCCGGTATTTTTTTTACAAGAGGAAGAAGTTCGCATTCATGTTTCCTGGTACTACAGGTACAATCTTAAAATGTAACAGAGTTCTAAATATAATAACAGTTTCTTTTGTCATATGTCCACGTTACACTATTGCATGCTATTCGGTTCAGTAGTATCTGAAATTGATATTTTATTTTATTAACGGACAAACTATTTTACAATAAATTACGCGTTCTCAAAATGGGGTTATCAAATACTTCGCTTTGATGATTTCCACTTACTGAAGTATACCAGAAAACTGAGTTGATAATAATTTAAGCTATAACGAACTTGTGACTCTCACTTTGAGATGCTCGTAAATTGTAATAGCAATTTAAGAAAATAATAAATACTTAATAACGATAATCTTTATCCTACTTTATCTGGATGTTGTCTCATTTGGCAAGTCATTTACAAAATAAACGCAGTGACAGTAAAGCTCGTTTTTGTGCGAGAGATATGAGTGGGTAACACAGCCACTCACAAAGATTAAAGTGCACTGGACTGTTACGGTTATTTGTTTAATTTCATGGTTGGTTTTTCATAGGAAATGGGTTGAGAGATTGTAAAGAAATAAGACAAATAATCTTGAATTATTTTCTAAGGCTAAAAACTAACGAATAATTAAAAAATTTCTGTATATTATTAGATCCTTTATTAAAAACTTTTACTTCCCTGTATTGGAATATAATAAACTGACAACGTGATAATGCACCTATGCAAATAATACAATATTATACGTTATTATATTAATTATAAAACAATATTTTAAAAATAACAATTATTTGAATAGAACAAAATGGAAGACACCCCCGTTTTACAATACAAGTTTTGGAACTTTGCTCTAATCATGTAACCACTTCTAATTTCATACTATAATAATATTGTTGCGTTGGTTTAATTTTATTTGTCATATAAAAAGTAAAGGAAAGTTTAAGCAAATGTTCATGCATAATTTCTGTAATAGCTAACTGTTATTAACGAATTATAAATGAGTAACCCAATCTTTCATATACAACCTTATTTTAGAATCCGGACATATATCTATCTACTGGTAATACAAAAGTTGATGAGATGAACTCCTGCCTGTAAGGGTAAACGTTCTACCATCCTGTGTCTCTGGGTTCGGTGATTTTCTCTGCCTCTTATCTAGTACCAGTGAACATCCCGTCCGCTAGGCAAGACTCATTTAATCATACAATATGACGTTATTTATAAAATTTAGAAACTAAAAATGCAATCTATTAAAAACTGGCTTTGCACGACTCTCTTAATTTTAATTTTTCAATGATGCGTATCACTTATTTCTGTATAATGAACGCTCTAAAAAATTAGGTTACTTGCATACGCACCCCACAGCACTAGTTCGTAGGTGATATGTGGATAGTCATAGTCAAGTCATAATATTATTCCTCTATTTGTGACCAGTATTATATAAATGATCTGCATATTTTATCTTTGATGATGTTTTCATGGCATTTATGTTTTCATTATGTCTAATGTTTTAGTATCTATTGTACTATTAAACCATCGTAAATTTTCAGAGAGATTACATGAATGGCTTGTAAATAATCCACTGTACAACCTAGAAGAATATTTTAAATTTAATTTTAACACTTAGTCTAGATTGTGTATAGGCTAGTGAGTACTATGTTAAGTGTTTTTAAAACACTATTATGACAAATAAGTCAACTAATAGTTTCTAATATTGATGATGTCTATTGCTTGTTATGTGACTTGCCGAAGGATAAATAAATGTCTTTATTGTCTATTCATTAGCTATTTAAAAAATTTTGTAATTAATTAAATAGCTCAAAATATCCATCATAAATGCCAACTAACACACTATCTCAGTTACTTATGTCAATACAGAGATACAAAATAGCAGTTTAATAAGAACTAATTAAATAAAATTATAACGAATATAATCTCATGGGTATAATAATATAAGTTCTTATCCATAATTTATAAAAACTGCGGACTTTGTTTTAATTGGGTAATTGGAGCTATATTTTTTCACAGTAAAATAATATCACTACATACACAATTTGCAGGCTCACAGTCCTTATGTATGATTGATAATAATAATTGATAAGTCAAAATATAACACTAAGGAAATGTGCTAACCTGCGATCGGAAAGTACCTCTACAATACTATCAACAAAAATTACTTTTTTCAACAAAATAAAAACGAAATTCATTGCACTGTGGAGAAATAAATCTTTTTAAAAGTCTTATTCTCTTAACAACGTAGTATTTAATTAAATTTTGGAATACAGCCTATCAATATACTTGTCTCTATATTTAAAAAGGCAAATAAACATGTCTCTATATTCCAGATTAATTAAAATGTCATTCAAACTCAATTAATTAATATCAGCTTATCATCAGTTGGCAACACTGATAACAGCCGACACAAATTCTCTGGCCAGCTGATTCTCTCTGACCAATCAGTCACAGCCACGACCACAGTTGGTATTTCTTGTTGTTGTCTCTGTCATCGAAACGGGCTACCCTAACATGAAGCATTGCTCGCCAGTAAAATTATGTTGATTATGCGCTAGTTATTCATTTACCAAGATATTGAGCCATCTTTTTATTTAATTTTATTTCGATCTGTCTGACCTACAACAATGCCTGACAACTATGACCGATTTCTATTTGGTATAAATAACTGGTATAAATAGATCAATTTGTGAATAAATATGTATCAATGCGTCTTTACGGTAAACCAACAATATAAATATATGTGCATTACAATAAAAAAATGAGTGAAAAACTTCTACTATTTAGAAAGCTACTAGAAATAATAGGTGTTATAGATTCCGTGCTAACCTAGACCAACACCTTCAGATTCAATGCTATGGGTTGGAAGTAACTTAATGTTTTATTAAAATATGCACATTATATAATTCAAGAATTCTTACGAATTACCTACTTAAAAAGAGAATTTATACAAGAAGATTTTTCGTGCGCTTTTAACTAATTTGTGAAGAACTACAACTACTGTAAATTAATTTAAACTGAGGGGCTTCCTTTGCATGATACGACAAGTGCGTGTAACGCCAAAGGTTCAAGTTCGAAAATATATTAAAGGGGTTTATTCAAAATCACATTGTTACAAACGAGGTTACCTCAACCTACCACATAGAAGATATTTTCTGTACGTCCGTTCGGAATTATAAGGTCTTTTAATACTCCTATATCGTGAATATTGCATAATTGAAGATTACATTACATTCGACATCGTGAGGTACAGTTATATAACGCATCAGAGCTTGCTTGGTCTTGATATGGAATATATGGAAAGTATAAGTAAACATCTATTAGAGTATCAGTAAAACATTATTCATTAAAATGAGAATGATTTCATTAATATGTTTCCTAAGATCACGGACCACATTATCACTAGGTACTCAGTGGTGGCTGGAATGAATATTGATTATTTGTGTAGTTTAATTAGTGAATGTAGAATAACAATGCATTTCTTAAATATCTAGGCCTATATTAGAAATCCTTGACAAATATTACTCAGTGTTCAGACAATAAAACAAATCTTTAATTTATATTCTATTGTCGTCTACCCCCACGCTGTCCTGACAACTATGCGACCGACAGTATAATATTATTCTAAAACTTCAATATATCTTGAATTCTGCTTTTCGGCATCCAACCACATTTACTTTTACTACTATTATCATACCTCAATACATTCTATACACATTTATTTGTCAAAGTGGGACGCTCAATTCAATATGCGATGATTCTACGATCAAGCCTACTATACGATATTCCAAGTTATTCAAAACATCATATATAATATTATCCTGTTCATATATTTTGAGATAGACTAACTTGCAAAAATATTTGCATATATGCGGTCATGGAATCGGAAAACAATAGTTACTAATCAATATTTATTATTGTATCTATTTGGTTCATAAACGACTAAACATAATTTTAGTAGCCTATACGTATCCTTATAACATACATTTGTTATGAAAGTCAATATCTCTAGGATTTTCATTCGATACTAAGTCTCAAAAATGTCCAAACATTAAATCATAGTCTTTAAATTTAGCACTTGAATTGTGTATCTTACTTGAATGTTGTACCAATGCTTGATAATGAAGTACTTCAACGTAACGTTTCCTTTACACTGTTTAAAATAATTCTCCTGAGTTTTATTTATATAATACATTTTAATATAGTTTGTCTCAACAGTAGTAAAAATCTTATCAACAAAATCTCTCTGACCTAATTTTTTTACTTTATGGATGCGTCCCACAGATATTGAACTTTCCAATGAAAACAAAATTATTTAGCTGAATACCTAGATCTTTTGTATAGACATATATATTATTCTGTATGCTCTCTAAGATAATGTTTCTCTATCGTGAAAAGAGTAATTTTTGGGATTAAACGATTAAATGCATAACCTTTTTGAAATTTTAAGTTATAGTTCGAGTGAAAATTTCAGTAAACTATCAAATTCTGCAATGATTTGTTAGGTATTTACTCATTATTATTTAAAGTTAGAGAATATTGACATTTAAAAACTGAAAAATAGTCCTTGCAATAGGTCACACAAGTTCACATTACAGTAAATCTATCTTACTGCTTAACAGTAGTCTGGATTTGAAATCGTATTTTCTTACTTCGTATTTCGTAAGGCCGACTTGGGTGCACTATTCCCTCACCATTAGGAGTTATGGATTATATACTTAATAAGATAAGTTAGCTTGCTAGTATGAATTTACCAGTATGACATTTGACATGCGGCACATCACTAAACACAAATTTTCAGATATTAGAATGCAATAGTAGATCGTTAGGTATAATGGCTGCTATAGTTGGCGAGACACCCTAAGTGAAGCTATTGCTAGCCTAAACTTTATGCCGTGCCACAAACGCACTGTCCGCTTTGGCTGAATAATCTGGTACAGAGTTTTGACTTCCTTTCTTCAAAGGAGATAGGACTAAATGGCCAAAACGAGAAAATATCTGAGAAAACCATGTTAAACGGTAAGCAAAATATATTTAATAATACTCCCTATTATAATAATACTCCATTATTATAGCATTTCCTGTATTTATACATATTTTGTATCTATTAAGCTATGAGGATTATCTCAGCTAAGAATAATGTTTCAATAAATTATTTTCACACATAGCCTGGTATTAATTATAATACAAGAACTAACTGACGTGGTATACTAACAAAACCACAAAGGGTAACAGCACAACTGCACTCGTACTTTGCATATTATTCTTTCAGCTAAATTTTATGGGTCATTGCCTTAAAACATTATTTAATGCCTCTGGTACACAAATGCTACATAAATATAAATACAACGTTTATTACTACTCTAATAAAAATGACTTTAGATACAATGAAGTATTAATAAATCATATAATTCTTTTTCAAGCAGATTTAAGCTTAAACTTCTTTTGTTATTTATATCCTTAACACAACGAAGAAGAAAATCTGTTCAACTGTCAGAATTCGGTTTGCTATTCATCGCCATTTCCCGATTCATCATCACGGTTAATCCCAGCTCTGCGGTGACCTAATCATCTCCCAACGATACACTACAATCATGTTACAGGATTATGGTAATCGGGCGTTATATCTATCCTATTTGTAACCTCAATCATTGCGGAACTATAACAGTTAAACATTTTTTGAAATGTTGTAATCTGAATTATTCACTTTCAGCTGTCTAATACATTTTATTCCATTAATTTTTTATGGATAAGAAGTTCTAAGTAATATTTTATATCTACCCAATTAAAGAGTTTGATAAAATATTAAAATGGAATGATACGCTGAACAAAAACGTGCATCAATTATTAAAAATAAAATATGGGATTGTCACAAAACATCATCTATAAATTTTGAATAAAAGGAAATTTTGTGATAAAAGTGAAAAAGAAACCACAATTAACGGTAGTAATATAAAGTAATAGCTTGTTCATAGCTTGTCAATGGTCATAACCAGAATCCATAGGAAGCTTAAACCTTTGAACTCCTTTGTTAAGGAAATATAACAAAATTTGTAAGAATAAAAAAGTTCTAAAGTTACTTTTTCAAATTTAAGGTGATATGTTTACTATTCCTACACAGTTTATAATGAACGACTGGTTAAAAAAAATTTTGTCAAATTTAATTAACGTCCATAAGAAATCTCATATTGTTCGTTATTGCAAGATATATTTTAATGTGCAAAGAATAGTCTTGATACAAATTTTTACGACAATAACAATAATAACGAGTGTATAGTGTTCTTTATAAGAAATTTAACATTTTTGACATTGGCAAATAGTAAAAGTAAAAAAAAAACGTAAATGCATACTTTAAATTATATCTTGTACAAAGAAATAGTTCTAATTTAAGTTTTACTGTTAGAATTATATATTCCGATATCAAAATGGTTTTCCATTTAAAAAAAAAACCACCTTGTAAATTCCCTCATGTTTAGACTTGACAAAAATTCTTTAACATTAGGGAAGCCACACTTACCACAAGAGCCATCATTCGCTGGACCAGTCTCTTTTACCCCATCACCTCGGCATTTGTAGTCAGTGATGTGCCGTTTTAAGACGTTAATTGGCTTGTCCAGATTTAAGTGCCAAATAGGTTTTTTCTCTATCAAGTATAGATTCTACTCGTAGGTATAACCAGAAAGGAATTAATTCTCTAGAAGTGTACAAAAATGACATAAAAACCTGAAAACAATAAATTATACATAAAAAGCACTTGCCGTAGAAGTAAAGAAAAATAAAACTACCACAAACGCAACACAGCATAATGTAATGCACGTGTCACAGCAAACAAGTGGTGGCATGAGATAAATTGTGTGTTGCGCTTGTTTGGGCTGCAACATAACCTAGTTTCTTGCACCCAATTATACAATATCATAATTTAAACATATTCCTGTAATTAAAATGAATTCATAATATACGTGAAACTTTACCAACCATTGCAGGAATAAGTTCGAATATGATTTACTATGCATTTCACATAAAATGTTCGTAAATAAAAGATTTTGTTTTTAACTCAAAATTATATTTGTAGGGTACAAACACGATATCTCCCGCAATTTGTTCCAAAAAGTCATCTTTTATTTGTTGGATATTTTCTCCACATGTCTTTATTAATCTTTATCAATTATCTACAATAATTAAGTAGACTAAATGAAAAGTTAATTTATACACAAAGGTCTTTATTGGTAACAACAACAAAAAACAACTTTAGAGTTAGATGATTATTTAGTTTGAAAAAAATGGAAGTTCGTGGAATAAAAAGAATTTTAATTGTAGTGCTCGACACATACTCGAATTTAGGTCACGTTTGCAGGGTTACTGTATTAAGAAAACTTCCACTACATAAACCTAGAAATACGATACACCTCGACGGTTCTGCTTGCGCTATGTTACTGATCATAAAGACAAAAGTAATATTGTTTTGTTTTTTTGGGGAACTATAGATTCTATTACTCATTTTAAAGCAAGTCTTCATGTACATACAGATTTCCTCGTATTATTTTATTATACTTTAATATAGTACTGCTCGAACTTCATTTTAATTCATGATCTATCAACGCAGTGAAAATATTAACATTATGTTTATGGTCGATATTGATTGGGTCTACTCTAAACCTATAATTACGCATTTATCAAGCATCAAAGTCACTTTAGTATTGAAGGTTGTACCGCTGTAAAATCAGTTCAAATATGCATGTAATAACCTGTTAGTAATAAGCTGATAATTTGGTTTTGCGTGTTGTAATAATCAGCTTTTTTTAAATTAAAAGAATTAATTATTCTATTAATATATGCTGCGTTTCTATTATAAAATAAATGTTTCAATATATTTCCTTGGACGTATAAGATACATTGTTTAATACGCATTTACTATCCATTTGTCTTAAAAGTAAATTAAAATACATCAAAAAAAGATAAATAAAGAAAGTAAAATATGTGTTAGAGATGCTTTAAAGGTGCAATGGCTCTAAATTGCAATTTTTACTTTTAAAATAAATGCTTTATCATTGTAATCCTTTCCTGTAAATAGATACTCGTTTATGAATCAATGGAAGGCAAAGTTATTGTGATAAGTTGTCAGTATGAATAGCGAATGTATTTTTAAATAATGTAAACTAACTTGTGTAACCGTTTAAAAGAGAAATGTACCAAGAGAACCGTTGAGGCTAAAGAGGGTCCGTGAACATTGCACACATGCGGTGTTGGCACGGTCCTAAAATGCCCTTGTGTTAGCAGGATTATGTCACAATCGAGGGGTTAGCGCTCTGACATGCTTTATTAAAACAGCAATACCAAGTACGAAGCAGCAAGTTGTGTAGGAATTAAGAAAGATAAGAGCACTGGAATTTCAATAGTCCCAAACTGACCTGTACTCAGCCCTTATCACTATCATGCCAGGTTTAAGAGGCAGTTTAAGCCAGTAAAATAGTTTTGAGTTTTTCCCCATAGTATTAATGTTAAACCTAATACATTTTAAGCTCTTACTTTTTATTATAGCGTTATGGGAGGTGTCACTTTTTAAAATTTAATTTAACATACTTTTAACATATAATTACCTCAACAATTGTTGTATATTAAACTAAAATTGCATATTATTGTGTATATTATTTAATATTCATAAAATAAATTTCAAAAAACGTATAAAGTTATCTAACAAGCGTTTAGATGTGTGATGTGATTACATTTTTTAAATGAAACATCACCCATTGTTCAATTACTAAATATAGGGTAATGAAAGTTCTTTCACATCAGAAACTGAATATATATATATATATATATATATATATATATATATATATATATATATATATATTATATGTATATGTATATACATATATCTCAGGTTAAGATTTACGTAATAAGAGTAAAGTTAATACTTCAATCTATCATTTATTACTTAAGAAGATACGAGTTTTATACATCATAACAACGACAAAAAACTTTCAAGTTAATGAAGACATTTATATTCTGAACTATATATATTTACTATTGCAATAAGTTAAGATGATAATACAATACCATTATATAGCATTAAACACGAAAATGAAAGTCAATTAACTAGGTATTCCATCTGTAGTGAAAAATTACACAATCTAGAAATGGTTCTCAACAGTAGCCTATTACGTGTCAAATCACCTAAGGAGGTAGCACTTCTGCCTGGACTGCATCAGTCACCCTTGACAAGCCTGTGACAGATGAGATTCATTATCTTCCTTAGACCCAGGTGTCCAGGATTCATCAGTCATGCCCGTTTAGATTGATTGCTTTATAAAATACTAAAGTACACAATATGTTTCTTCAATTTTGTAAATAAACCTTTATTAAATAAATAGATATATGTATTTTACTAATGTTTACGTATAGAAAAATAGATATAAAGAAGTGTTTACACTAGGTTTTCCCGTTACAGTCATCGAAGAGTTACGTTTTCTCGTGTTATATTACGTTAAGTGCACTTTTATATAGAATGAATTATATTTCTGGTGTCAACGTTGAGTATTCCTTGATTCCATGATCAAGAAAATATATATAAATACGTAGACCTGAGAAGCATAATTCGGTGGAAAGCCTCTTCTTTCGGCACTTGGAATCTACTTTCTCTCAAGAAGCAAAATGAAAAATATAAATTGAAATGCATTAGCATCCAATTTTGTTTATTTGGTTTTATTCTTTATTGAATGGTTCATTATTTATTGTTGAATATGAGTTTGCTCTTTCGGAGAATGGAATATTGTGTTTATTGGAACCCCTTGACAATAAGTTAAATGATCTTGAGGATAATCTTTAAGTTGATTTTTAATAACTTCAAAAAATCTTGAAAGCAGTCAAAAAGTTAATCTTTATAAGTTCCGTGCTTAATTTTTTTGAGCCTAGCTTCACCTAGGATGGAGCTAACAGGTGCTGTTTTCTACTAAATTCGCAACATATAAACAATGTGGGGAGTTTTCACTTATAACAAAGGATATTCTAATACAGGATCAAAGTAATAACATATTTAGAGTTACATAAATGTAAAAACCAAACTGTAAAATACAGTAACTACCCTATTGTAACTCCCGGATGCAGATTCCCTTGATACCTTTTGTAAATACCAGTGTTGATAAATAAGCAATCCAGAAAATCTGTTGGAAACTACTCATCCGTCGGCTTTTAACCGGATGAGGAAATAAATTATTCCACCTCGGGAAGTAGCCCTGGTGCTCTGCTTTCCTGCGGGTGTATCTGAAATGAGCTCTAAGGATCTCTGTTATACAAGCCGAATTTTAAATAATCCAAATGATTTTAAGAACATATCTGGTCATAATATATTATGTATTTCGTACTAGTTTTTAGTATTTTTATATTTTTACTTCTATAGTACGTGTCTCTATAAGAACTACAGTTTCTATAATCTTAAATATTTTAAATTAAGTAGAGAGTAAACGTCCAATGTTATTTGTAACTATGTTCTTAATAACTAAAAGAAAACATATTTCATGTAAGATAACGATATCAGCAATTAATAATAAAAGAACAAAACGTCTTAGAAAGATGGACTGCCTGCCTGTTTTCTCGTTGTAACATTGCCAAGACATTGGAAAAATAGTAAAAATCGTGATTTAATTCAGCCTCTTTGTGATAACTGATTAAAACTGAAACTCTGTCAAAGAAGTTTAAATTGAAACGCCAAAGTAATGAGTTTTCAGTGACGTTTCACACCGACCTAAGACTTTAATTATAGGACTAATAATGATAGCGGAAGTAAGAAATTATTTTTTAAAATTTCTCTAGATTTAATCAATAAACATTTAGATATTTTAAATAGATTTGATAACATATAAGTAGCACTCCTATATTATTTTAGTTTGTACTGTACGATTTTGGTACTTAAGCCTATACTCAATTTGCTGCTAAATAACTATATGTAAATTTATTACTATTTTTTGTTATTTTTGTCTACGGTTTCTAGCTCACTGTGTACTTTGGTCTCTCTCTCTCTCTCTATATATATATATATATATATATATATATATATATATATATATTATATTATGAACTCCACATTATAGGGTTATCTTTATGTTAGAATAATAAATCGTAAACTAAAAACCCTTTTAAATTCTTTTATTTCAGACACGTGTTTCGGTATAAACCATCTTCAGTGTGAACATTAACCTCTAATTAAATTATAAACAAAACAAATAAATATACACCTGTCGACTATTTAAACAGATGTTAAACTTATATGACACAGTTGTAATTTTGATTAAGATTCTGTGTTTGATATTTTTTCAAAGATAGGATTTGTTTTATTTTTTAAATTGCTATTTAATATGTTGTGAGGATCTTTTTTATAATTTAGATAAATGTGTAATTCTTCTTTAGTGTTTAATTTTTCTCCTTTCCTTTCGATATCCAAAATTTCCATGTTCTTTTCAATATTTTTGTAGTTATGTCCAGTTTCTAATAAATGTTCAGCGAAATTTGATTTTATTGTAGACATGTTGTTTGTTTTCAAAGCTTGTATATGTTCTTTAAACCTTTTATTAAAATTTCTGCCAGTTTGTCCAATATAGTAGCTTTCACAGTCACTACAGTTAATTTTGTATACTCCACATTGTTTGTATAAATCTTGTTTGTCATCTTTTTGGCTTATTTTGTTTTCAATTAGTTTAAACGTATTTTTAGACTGTGAAAGCTACTATATTGGACAAACTGGCAGAAATTTTAATAAAAGGTTTTAAAGAACATATACAAGCTTTGAAAACAAACAACATGTCTACAATAAAATCAAATTTCGCTGAACATTTATTAGAAACTGGACATAACTACAAAAATATTGAAAAGAACATGGAAATTTTGGATATCGAAAGGAAAGGAGAAAAATTAAACACTAAAGAAGAATTACACATTTATCTAAATTATAAAAAAGATCCTCACAACATATTAAATAGCAATTTAAAAAAAAATAAAACAAATCCTATCTTTGAAAAAATATCAAACACAGAATCTTAATCAAAATTACAACTGTGTCATATAAGTTTAACATCTGTTTAAATAGTCGACAGGTGTATATTTATTTGTTTTGTTTATAATTTAATTAGAGGTTAATGTTCACACTGAAGATGGTTTATACCGAAACACGTGTCTGAAATAAAAGAATTTAAAAGGGTTTTAGTTTACGATTTATTATTCTAATATATATATATATATATATATATGTAATATAAATTTAAAAATTGCTTAACATATTTCTCATGATGAATTTATTTAGGATATAATAAGGAATTTCTACAGTATCGTTCATTTAATCCTGTTGTTTTATTTTGTGAGTTTGAAATTTTCATGTGACGTTATCAGATTGAGTTACACTTTTTGTATTCATTGAGTTTTTACACAATTTGTTTACTTAGCGCTTGCGTAGGAATTTATTTGACAGGCTTTACCAAATTAGTTTAGATGTTTTAGTCAAAATTATTCATAATATTCATACGTATAAACGAAGACATTTGAAATGCATTCAAATTTAAGCTGATTCTCCTTCCTTATACAATTATTGTAATGCATCTTTATCCTTGAGGGTGTCTATTTAAATTTTATATTTTATTCCTGATGACACACATCTTCAGTTTTAGAGCCTAGAGTTTCAGTAAGGCAAATGTTATCAAACATTTTTTGAGTCTATAAATACTGTCCTATAACGTCCTATAACATTCATTAGGTAACTGTACACAAACTCCAAATAAGTTACTGGAAGTGTAAAACCGATAGTAATATTCAATACAAACCAATTCTAGTTTAAACTAAAACTAACGCTGCTTCTCATGCCTAATTTTGACACGTATTGTGAAACAAAAGGTTTTATGCTTCAGCTTTTAATGATGTTTAACAAAAAATGATAATGACATTCAAAGAGCACTCAACTACACTTGCTTAAACCTTGTCGGATTTTGTTGAATTCGCTTGAAGTACCGTCTGTAATGTAATAAAACTTGCAATATAGTTCGTATATTATACATTTATATAATAATACTGTTATTATTTTCCTGTTATTTAAACTTTACAGTTTTAACATAAGCCATATTTTTATATTAATGCAAATAACAGAATAACTTTTAAAATACGTCCTCTTATTTATCAAAGTCTATGTATAATGTTTAATATCTTTAGCTTTAATATTCTAGAGATACATTTTTAGATAAAACTAAATAGTGGATAGTAGCTAAACGACACATTTCTCAATCTACGATTATAAAAAATTAATTTTATTATGCAATATCAGTGAGATAAGTTTATGATACCCTTCTGTAAACACCATAGGTGTGGGCAGACGCCTGCGCGTTTTTGTGTGTACGCCTGATTTCGTGTGTGTCATTTCGTTAATCACATCATGTTTTATAAAAATAGTCACTCATTGGAACACATGTTTCATAGCGAACCATACGCAGCCATAGTATATATAATTTTAAATAAAACTATACTATTTATTAATTTAAAAAGTAAAGTTATTGATAATTTAAGTGAAAAATGTTTTATCGTTTAAAACGAAATAGTTAGAAATAGTCATTATTTATGCATTACATAACTAACTCATTCATTAAATATTTGTTTATTTTACACAACCCCATTGTTTTTATATTTACAATATTTCTACATAAATACCGAAACTATTTTGAAATTTTTTCATTTTAGAATCGGAACAATGGTACCTTCTATCAAATAATTGTGACCGGTTTTTTTCGCAGTGGAACTGCTAAGGTCATATCTGCTTTATATGAAGTATGTGCATTTTTCATGTAGCAAGTGATAATAATATTTAGTCCCGTTCTGTGATAAAATCAGATTCGCTACTAGTACTGAAATATAAGTTAAATAATAATAATTATGAAAGGTTTTCAAATGACATTTATTTTTCAACGGCCAGGGATGCAATAATATACTATGTTATCAACATACGGAAGGGTAATAACGTAAAGGAATTGTAGTGGATTGTAAAATGAATACTCCATTACACGGTCACAGTATTGGACACTGTCCAACCACACATACAGGTAGGCAGCTACTCCACCTCTCTCTTGTGTGATATCGGGAAACGATTCACGACCTTTTCACCTCACTTTTGATCCTGCTTTACTTTCACACCATAATGGATTTTGAGCTATCCAATCTGTCCTAAAGCTAAATCTACTGAAATGTGTATAACACATACTATTGTAAGTATCATGTTTCTAAAAAGTACGAAAACGATATGTTATATTTAATTTTAAAAGTATATTTCTTTTTATCAGAAAGTCTTAAGGTTATTTTATCTTATTTGAAAAATCTTACTATTCATTCAGGTTTTCTTTCATTTAAGCGATTAGAAAAATTTAGTTAGAGATTGAATCAACATATTTTCTTTCTATTGATTTATTTTGTTTCTACTTTTATTATTGTTTAGTTTCTTAATAAGACAGCTCAAAAGGATGATGTAGCATAACTAAATTTACTTTATAAAATATTTGAGAAATAGATAGGAAAAGATACTATTTTTCCGTTTTCTATGGCTTTAGCTATAAAAAGTATGGAGTATCCGCGTTCTTTATCAATTACAATCACATCATAAGTGTCTGTTATAAATAGTACATCAACGACCATAAATTACACTTCCTTACCTGGTTAGTTAGTTGGTTGGTGTTTGGTTGCTTATTACCTCAAGATTCCTCAGCCTACTTTGGTTCGATCCAACCCAACCATAAATTTAATATTTTTTATTGTTATATAAATAAAACCAATCACTTAATTCAATGCAATTGAGTGTAATATTCAAAATGATGTATAATTTTCAATTTAAATGTTTAAAACGGTCGTAGTCATATGATAGGGTGGTTATCTAACTGAAGTTGGTGTCAGATTTCTTATTTGAATATAAGATCAAAAATATCGGGAAACTCCTATATTCAAAGTAATCATCGTCAAAAACAAATTAAATGGACAAATCCCCTCAGGAAGGTCCAGGTCTTTGACAGCCTCCCTTCTCTGGCAATTCTTGGCCTCTGGCAACTCTCAGACTTTGGGAACTCTTAGCCTGCTGGTCTTCCGGTCTCTGGCAGCTCTAAAACGTTTACAAAAGTGTGTTCAAAATAATTTTAGCTTTAAGGCTGTATCTCTTTTTCTCAAAGCATGCCGAAAATTTAAGTTTGGTTAATATTTATCATATAGAACGTTCGTAGCAGTGTTGGTTAAAATGTATTCATAGGAAGTCGTCTATACTTATTGTCCATAAAACATTCTTCTTGTTTTACCCTGGGACATTCTTGTAAATTTTCGGTATAATCTACCAACAAAAAGGTATCTTGCGAAAACTCTTGCAAATTGTATATAAACTTGATGATATATAACTTTTAAATTTTATAGTTCAATAACCTCTGTTTTTATAAAGTGCGTGTTTGAATTATATTATGCCTGGGGATAATACAAAACATGTTTATTATTTCTGACTTACCTTTTACATCGCCCTGGTATGATTTGATCTTTGATTTTGAGATTTTGAATTTGAGATACATAATTGAACTTACATACTGCAAAACGTGGTCTAGAAATATACAAAAAAACTGTAATTTTCTCATATTTTTAAATATTCTAAGGATGATGTAATTGTTCGAGTTTGTAATTTGGGTTGGTTTTATTACTAAATACAATTTTAGATCACTAAGTGATTAAAAAATGAATAATTTTGTGAATAATGGATAATTTAATAAAATATTTAGTTAAATTCAGTTTACGCATTGTTACAAGTTTTACTTTGTCGAATTTTTCCTTCATATTTAAGAAACCTTCAAATTTAGCAGAACAAGTAGCGAGGTTCACTGGTGTGTGAAGAAGCTGCCAGATTGCAGCTCACAGACAATATTGCTTAGAGCGCCATCGACAGACAGTTATATGTTCACTGTGATATTTGATATAGAGCTTTATACGTTTCATTTATATCAGAATAAAATGTAATAATGTTTGTGAACTATTGTTTTTTTATTTTATATATATGTATATTTATATATGTATTTTTTTTGGTGGAGCAGATAATTGTTTACGTTTGTAAATCGTAGAAATTTTGCAATTTTAAAAAATTTCTTTTAGATTAATAAATTTGTTTTTTACTCGTATATTACACCTTATATCAAATCACTTTGTCTCTCTTATAGCCCAATTATGAATTTCATTTTAGTTTAAAAAATAAAAAGCACTTACCTCGTATGCTTCACACCTAATTCCACGCCAAATAATAGGCACTTTATAGGCATGAACCTTTTACAAAATGGCAGAAAATGCTCTGATGATAATATAATAGAGATGAAAATCAATCCCCTGAACCATAAGCGAATAGCTGCACTTTAGGTTTATAGAATAACAAACATAAAGTAGAGTGGATTGAGGACCTGAATAGAGAGAGTGACACAAATATTTTATAAAGTGAAACATTCTTAAACTAAAACTAATTACTGTACTCTGCATTTCATGTATTTAATTGAGCAGTCCCAACGGGTTCAGTGTTACTTTAACTATTTTAAACCAATTTAGTGGAATTCTAAAGTTGAAGTCATTAGCTTTCATAGTGAAAATAATTTTTAACGCGATAGAGTACTATTATATTTTAAGTAGGCATAAGTTATATGGTATATGAAAAGATAGTGGGCATATATCAGATACATTTTTCAGTTCAAGGTAATAGGACACCGCGTGTCTATGATTTTATGAACTTTCAAAAATATAGCCTATCTTTAGAGTAAAAAAAATAAAGAACACAATACTTTTTAGGGTATTTTTGTCTAGTATTTTTGAATGACAAATATGCCAATATTTATTTCTTATATCAAAGTAATGTACATCCCAAATTCAGTCCTAATCCATCCAATAGGTTTTGTGTGATTCAGTATCTAACATACAAACACAAACTAGCAATTACCCGTGACTTCGCAAGCAACAGGGACATTGTAGGACATACTCGTATAGCTTTTAAATGGCATTCTTAACCCTCCTGAGATAAGTCATACTCATTGAAAAATATCCCAATCTAATAATTCTTTTAAGAAGTCAGTTTAAAATTTGAATTCTGAATTCGGAGATGTTTTATAAGAAACTGTGAGATAACTCAATTTCTCTGCAATATTCAATTAGTTTTGTATTATGTAGATCTAATAGTTTCAAAAACAATTGTACTGTTGTAGCCCCTTGAGGAGAAATTCAAAAGTCAAAGTCCTTAGGTTTTCAGGTAACGCACTTGTGATTTGTATAAAATGTTTATTTATTAAGGTTTCTATTTTATGTACTTTATACGCTTGAAGATGGTTTTACCAAAATATAGTAGTATTGCCTTTAAAGTGTTGTTTTTACAGTTACTTTTTAAATGTTTTATATATTCATTCGTATAGAATAATCATTCAACAAAACAACTTTGAAGATATATGATATTTTGCACTGCGAGTTAACCACTTGATTTGATCTCAGGTTTTCTTATAACAAATAAAAATATAACATTATTCAAGTTATTGTATGACTTTTATTTGTAAATATCCACAAATTCGAGATAAAACCAGCAACACTGTGAACAAGAGATACTGTAATGCAAGCTACACCTGACAAAGAGATCTGGGACACCTAGTCATTCGGGAAATCATGGTGAATAGGTGTTTGATATTTTAAGTTCATAGAACCCCCCTAAATAATATATCGGAGCAATATCACTGATTACAGGCTTCTGTACACTATTAAATGTTTACATTTTTGAGGTTTTACTATATCGATCCAGCTGTAACGCATGTATATAGCCATGTATTGAATCACATTATAGGAACGCCAATAAAAAGGCATTCTAAAGATTTATCGGACGAGTTACTGTTAAGGTGTGAGTACCTGATAGATGTTTGTCATACAATCGTTTTAGAGGTCCTCCACAGCCCTACCATTCCCTCTGCTCCCATTAACCTGTTCTCTCCACCAGCTTTACCTAAATATAAAGATCCTCTCTCAGCTTTAGTTTTCCTTTTCTTTCTGCGGTTGGTTCACAGTTTTGATTTTTCAACAGTACAGCGAGATACATATATATACATACATACATACATATATATATATATATATATATGATAATTATTACGCAGGGAAAGACATTTATTGCTGAATCCAGGAGCAGTTTTAGGGTTCAGACTACGATGTTACATTTAAAACTTAGATGTTACACTTAAAACAAATTAACCAAATTAGTTGAAACCCATGGGCTGGAAATATATGCGATAAAGTAAATTTGACGGAAAAGATTATTAAATGATTCTAAAAGGTGCAGTAATTTCTTTAAAAATGTATCTAATTAGTGTTATACATTTATCTTCTAAATAATAGTCTACTTCATTCAAATATAACCAAAAAGCACCTAAACCAGTGAGAAAATCAGTGACTGCATTAACTGGTATTAGTCTATTTATCATTCGAATAAAGTTTTAATTACAATGGATATTAAATTACTTAAGGTTTAGCCCATGATTGGCACTAAATATATTTGGAACTATCCAATGAAATATTATCAACTCTGTCTTTGTAAAAAGTTATCAATAAAATATAGACATATATTATATCGGCTTAGCTTAGGATATTTTGCTATTATATGATAGCTTGAACCAAATATTACCAGACACTGTAAAACTTTGTAGTGGAATTAGTGATTTTATTCTCTAGGATGTATTATCCAATATAACGGCGGCGCGGCGGCGCGACACATGATTAACTGTAGTGACGCGCGACACCATTTTCCAACTGTTATCGCTGCATAGGCCACTAGAATTATTTATAAACCAATAAGGTCTTCTTCGCGGCTTACAGATTGGCATGATTTTTAGGATAGGCAAGAGTGTGCAGAAGGCAATTTTCTTCGTTGAATCAATTACGTGTTCCGCAGAACATATACTTAATGTAATCATTGTTATAGCAATGTCTATAATTGTTAACATCCGTACGTAATTTAATGTAATACCGTTGTATTGGTAATTCAAATTGTTTTCACACTGCGCTAATGTGAAAGATATTTGATAAAATACAATTTAATATTACTTTACACTCTTTTGTATACCTTATAAGTATTTTTAGCAACATCCTGAGGATGTAATTATACAAGGCACTTTTGTTGAAATGTTCTAAATTCCCTACACAAGTAATATATTGGTGATATAAATAATTTTTTGGGAACATTTAAAACACTCACTAAATTAAATGGTATTATAAATTATTAGGAAGGCAAGTCTAATCGAAAACAGCCACAGAAGGGTGAACAATGAGAAAATGTCATAAACAGTTGCTGGTAGTAGATGTGTGGGGAGGGTTGTGCTATAAAGTCTGAGTCAATGTCTTATTTCAATGTTCCAGGCTTTGGTTTGGATTTTACTTTTTGTATTCACCCCAATCATTCAATCCGTTATCTGAATTTTCCAGAGATAAGTTTTTCATAATTCTAATAATGTTGTTATATTTCTCCATGCAGTTATGTTAATATTTTCAAAAACAAATAAATATTTATTTTCAATAAATGTAACTCTTTCTAATATATTCCATTAATATAAGTAAGGTTACATATTGTTTTTTAATTCGAGTCTAAAGCTTAGACTAACAGCATACTTACAATCAATTGCCAGCCAAGTACATGGAAAGTGGCTGATTACATTAATTTTAAGATAGACGTTTAACATAACGTTTTAAATTCATAATAACACGTTTGATAAAAAATAAAAGATGTTACAGAATTAATTTATTCGTTTTTAACTTTTGCTTTAGTAGAAATCATATTTGATTCCAGATGGGAATTGAGACAGAAATCTAAGATTTAAGGTCAAAAAAGACTTCTTCCCTGTTATTGACGGATTGCCAACATCTACAAAGTTGCTGGATAATATGTCACGACAGTTTGCACACATAAACAATAGTAAAGAGGCTATATCTACTATTTCACTTTAATTCGTCAACATTGATGATCACTGATAACACTGACAATAGCTAAATATTCTCGTAAAAACGTATCTAGAAGATGATCGTGCAATGCTGAAAAGAAAATGTGCAAATTCAAAGTATATGGTACTTGTAACTAGACAGGAAGAGCATCATAAGTTTCAAAGCGCACAAGTGAACAAACTGCAATAGGCGAAGATTGAAGATAGGTGTGAAGATTGCTAACGCGAATAATCTCAAAAGGACTATAACAGAGAGTGGCGATGTATACGATTAATACAAAGCCGTCCGAGAGCAGACAATCGCTCCAATATGGCGGCGGCGGGGTGACACATAACTCACTATAGTGACGCGCGACACTCCATTTTCCAGCTGTCATCGCTACAGTCTCTCTGACCTTCGATAACATCGCTGAGACTGCTTACTTAAAATCTCATGTTTTAAATGCTTCCTTGTGTAGCTTACGGTTGCGGCAGCTCATCGAACGATAAAGGGATGGCATACAATGTCTCCTGGTAAGTTCCAAATAACAACAAATAAATGTTATTTTACTGTAGATGTTATATTGTTGTTAATAGCAACTGGGTATTCGGCCTACAAACATGTTACATTTTGAAAAGTGCTGTCTTGTCATGTTTGGGCCTACTATGAATTTAATATCGTCTAAATGAAAGTGTGCATAAAAATTATTATTATTTTGGATTACACCACGTGTATGAATTATGGATTTAGGATTCTCAGCTTCATTAAAGTCATTATAATGTAATGTCTTGGTAGCAATTTTTTTAGTGAGAACTAACAACACTTTTAATCAAGTTTAGAAGCCAAGAATGTTGTGTTAATAATTAAAACTATCAGTAGTTTATGTTTTAAAATAGGAATGCGGCATTATGCAACGGATATGAACAGGAATGAGTATATACCAAACGTAATACAACATATAAAGAAAATCATCTCATTCATAGATAAATATGTCATAAAATGCAGGTCATCCATATGTATGGATGACCTGCTATGTTCAGATATGTTAATATAGCCATATTAAACCTTTTAGTAATCAAAGCATTTTAATTATTTTTAGTATTATTGTTGATATTATTTTTATTACTGTCCCTCGTTGAAGATTTTTAGAAATAAAATAACAAATTTTCTTCCAATTTTTGTATATTATCAGTTGTTTCATGTAAATTAGCTTATATATTAGAAAATTATACATATACGTTGACATTTATTTATAAAGCCTAAAATAATCAAATTTCAGGCTCTTTGTTTACTCACCTGACGATGATACTTGAATAACCATAACTTAAGTGTCTAACGGTTGGTTTTATTTGTAGAAAATCTAATAGGAAAAGATTATAATTTTATTAATTTTATAGCTCTCTCTCAATATTACCTGAAAGAGACCGAAGGGTGGCTGATAATTAATGTTTTTATTAGAAATAAATACCTTCATAGATTACTACAAAACCCAGATTGAGACCTACAATAATATTTAAATCCAAAACTATTTACATTGATAACTTTATTTACAATTATGTTACTGATAATTATGGTTATCTTTCATAAAAGAGTACTACTAGGTAGCTAAATGAATGTTCAAATACATAAAACTAGGTCACTCAACAGCTTACTTCTTATTTAACTTGAATCTAAGATGTTTGCGGAGGAGTTTTTCAATCCTTGTAAGTAAATATTTAAATAGTGTAGAACCAGGTGATAGATGTACAGTTAACTTAACAAGGCATAAATAATTTAAGAACAGAATCGATCATTGAGAAACAGATTAACAGAGTTTCAGGAAACGATAATTGAGCTCATTAAATATTTCCCTGTAAATTAAATGCAGGATCATGAGTAATACAGTTAACTTAACAAGGCAGAAATAATATAAGAACAGAATCGATCATTGAGAAACAGAATAACAGAGTTTCAGGAAACGATAATTGAGCTCATTAAATATTTCCCTGTAAATTAAATGCAGGTTCATGAGTAATACAGTTAACTTAACAAGGCAGAAATAATTTAAGAACAGAATCGATCATTGAGAAACAGATTAACAGAGTTTCAGGAAACGATAATTGAGCTCATTAAATATTTCGCTGTTAAATTAAATGCAGGTTCATGAGTAATACAGTTAACTTAACAAGGCAGAAATAATTTAAGAACAGAATCGATCATTGAGAAACAGATTAACAGAGTTTCAGGAAACGATAATTGAGCTCATTAAATATTTCGCTGTTAAATTAAATGCAGGTTCATGAGTAACGTTTGTTTATTAGTCCAGTTTCATTATGAAGTATAAAGCCGTTATATACCTTCATACAATTTTAATTATAGAATTACCTAAGTTTTAAAAGTTGATATTTGTTATTCAAACACTTTGTTAGATGTGGTCAAGTAATAAAGTTTGTGTACATATTTATATAGCTAGGTAACCTCAGCGATAAGCACGTCCAGTACTTATGAACACGACAAGGCAATGTCTGTTTAAAGTAGTTGCCTTGATAATTTGTGTCCATACATTGATTGTTTAACTGCACATTTTTACCTGTCACTTGTGTCCTGTCGCTTGTCTTTTCACCCTCCCAATGACGACCAACGGCAGATACATTCACCAATATTGCTTGTGAACTATAAACGGCGGCACTTTATATATTTTCTATTCGTAATATTACTCGTTGTGAGCTGATATCGATTCCAAAAGCCGTACGGCATACAGCTGATGGACTATGCAGCTGGTGACGCGCTGCACGGCCTTGATGTTTTTTGTTGCTATTGTTGCTAGGTTATTATGCAGCTAGTTGTTTATAATTTATTGTTATTTTGTGAAATTAGTGATACCCTTCATTCAATTTATATACGTGAACTATTCTGTGATGATAATATTAGTTTTGATGATGAAAGTGACATATCGCCAAATGAAGTGCATGATAATATTTCTTTCATCAGATTTATTGTTAGGTAGTTTGGATAATTATAAACAAGTGAAATGTGATTTGGGTTGTGAACACATTCATAATGACAGTGACTACAACCATTCATCATCATCATCTGATAATCCTATTGCCCAAAGATTTAAACATCAATATGGATGCGTACTGCCAAGAAAAGTAGTACGTTCTTTATATTTTTATCAAAAATATTTTTGTGTTGTAAATTTGTGCATATATGTTGTAATATTTTTGTTCACTACCAAACATTTTGTAGTTTGTACATTTAGAGTATCTAATATCTCAAGACATGTGAAAGTTACATGGAATGAAGCTTAGAGAACGAGAAAAATAACAATACACATTTTTCAATTAATGTGAAAACAACTCTATTAAGTGTATATTTTTACTATTTTATAATTTCTTCTGGTTTCTAAACAAAATTTTCTATAACACTTATCACATTAGCTTTAGCACGTATAAAAAAATATGTGCAGAAAGATTAAAATCAGTGTATAATTCTGGGAGTATCTTATATTAGTCGGAGGGTTACAACTGTCTCGAGTGGTTTAATTTATTCATTGAATTTATTGGATTATGAAGGCTACTCCTCTCATATAATACTGTAAAACTCCCGTTTGTCCTGACACGTGTTACTCATCTTCCGGAATCTTCTTGTTTTCTTCTTATTATACGTAACTAAGAGCTTTGAGTGAGGTTTGGTAGATGTATTCTCGTAGGTAGAGTTACTACTTTTCATATAATATTATGAACCTCCGTGCGTCTTGACACATGACACCCATCATCCGGAATCTTTTCATCGTTATTGTAGGTAGCTAAGAGGTTTGAGTGAGGTTTGGTAGATGTATTCCCGTAGGTAGAGTTACTACTTGCATATAATATTATGAACCTACGTGCGTCTTGATACATGACACCCATCATCCGGAATCTTTTCATCGTTATTGTAGGTAGCTAAGAGGTTTGAGTGAGGTTTGGTAGATGTATTCTCGAAGGTAGAGTTACTACTTTCATATAATATTGTGAAACCTCCGTGCGTCTTGACACATGACACCCATCATCCGGAATCTTTTAATCGTTATTGTAGGTAGCTAAGAGGTTTGAGTGAGGTTTGGTAGATGTATTCTCGTAGGTAGAGTTACTACTTGCATATAATTTTATGAACCTCCCGTGCGTCTTGATACGTGACACCCATCATACGGAATCTTTTCATCGTTATTTTAGGTAACTAAGAGGTTTGAGTGAGGTTAAATAGATGTACTCTCGTTGGTAGGGTTACTCCTTTCATATAATACAAAGAAAATTCCCGCTTATCTTGACATGGAACACTCATATTCCCGAATCATTTCATCGTTATTATCGCTAAATTCGCTATTACAGCTCTTTTTCATGTTTTATTCTTCTGGCCTTCTATATATAAACTGGTAATCACGCAAACTCCCAAAACATTCAAAATCTTAATAGACTGATAGAGTTGATATGGAAACTTTAATAACATTAGAACTTAATATGTAAAGCTATATTTATAAGACCTTTCTAGTCCCAGTTTTTAATCCACTTCGAAATATAAAATAATGATATTCTCTGGTGTAAAACCAGCCTGATTTTGAAGCAGTCTAAAGGTTGAGTTTCGTTTGGTCTTGTAAAAATAGTTTTTTTAACTGCAGGTTTAATGGTAGTGCGTTAGAGTAAATGTCAAGATAAGTAGGCTGTGGTAACGAGGTAAAATAAACAGGATGTGTTAAAATAAAGAAGTACGTGACCGCTTTACAGGGCTAGAAGTGCGACTGAGATTTTGTTTCCTAATGATATTCTCACGTTAATAGATTAGATAGATGATGGAAAAACCACTTAACAGTTATATTTTGGCTCTAAGATTCCTTTACAGTGTTACATTCCGGGAAGTGTTAGATTCTCTGGAATATCAGAAACTGTCAAGGCTAAGTTTTTTGTGATAATATGTGATAAATATAATTTTGGGATATTTGTTAAGTCTCTTTATTTAACAGAATATTTGTTCTCAACAAGAGGACTTTTAGGATAGTGTGGTGATTGAGAGATAGCACCGTCACAGTTGCCTGTATGTAATACATCTTAATATTCGTTAACAAAAATAATAATCTATTTCCAGTTTTCCATCACTCTTATTGCACACGTATTGTAGGTTACTTAGAAATACATGGACGTAGACTCTCTATTATCCTCATGTGGCCAAAGACCATTTTATTCCCTTTCATAAAACATACAACCATGGCCAAAATTAACCTACGCAAAACAGTATACGGTGTAATTTGGTTCAGCAGTTTTTTCATTCTCTTAATAAGGTCTTTATAGGACGGTTTTAAATATATGAATGTTTCTTTCTTTGCTTATATCGACATAGGTGATAACCCGTGAATGTGTTTAGGTTTATTTTAACGATCACTAAATTCAAAATTTTTACCTTCCGTATGTGCATGACATTAAGTTTTCATTATTATGCATTACGAGGCTAGGGAATCCCTAGATGTATTACTCTTAAAATTACATGTTTATCAACGCATAAGTAGTCATAATAAAATAATAATTTAGTCATATTTCACTTTTTGGCTACATATGAGGGAAACCTACTTAGAATCGTTGCATACATACGTATACACTGGAGATAATCTCGTTGTCTTACAAACTTGGTCTGAAAATATACTTAAATGTTCCCTGAAAACTGTGTGTTTGAGTGATCAAAATATACACACTTTTATAAATTTACCTAACATGATGGATGACATCGTTTTTGGAAGTCTCGTTTTGAAAAAGGAACTATATTATTTGATTATACAATTATCAGTGTAATAATAATGCTTGTAACATCAAAATTAAAGTTTGTAACTGGATTTGGAAGTCTCGTTTTGAAAAAAAGGAACTATATTATTTGATTATACAATCATCACTGTAATAATAATGCTTGTAACATCAAAATTAAAGTTTGTAACTGGATTTGGAAGTCTCGTTTTGAAAAAAGGAACTATATTATTTGATTATACAATCATCACTGTAATAATAATGTTTGTAACATCAAAATTAAAGTTTGTAACTGGATTTGGAAGTCTCGTTTTGAAAAAGGAACTATATTATTTGATTATACACTCATCACTGTAATAATAATGCTTGTAACATCAAAATTAAAGTTTGTAACTGGATTTGGAAGTCTCGTTTTGAAAAAGGAACTATGTTATTTGATTATAAAATCATCACTGTAATAATAATGTTTGTAACATCAAAATGAAAGTTTGTAACTGGATTTGGAAGTGTAAGTTTTTGTAAAGAATAAACAAACTTTACTTTATAAGTTTATTATATAAAACTATATATTTATTGTAAGTGTCATTGCTATTTGCAGAGCAATCAATTGTCTAAAAATTAGGGTTTTATCTTGGAAAGATGACATTTAGCTACATATTGCACATGTTGCTGGAAGTTGCTCAAAATGAAAACAAACGTTAAGTTGCATAACGGGCATCTATGAATGCTTTTGTTTTATTATTTTTATCAGAAATCTTAAATACATAATTTGAAGTGATATGATTGTCATTTTAGATTCATAGATAAATTCATATATTTTAAATTAATAGATTCAAAAGTTTTCAGTCGTAAAATCTTAGAAGTTAGCAGAAATAATTGTATGTTTTCTACACATAAAATCACAATAAAAACTTCATTCACCCCTACTTTATTCAACGAGTATTTTTATCCTGTATTCTATTTTATGACACAAGAATACAGCGAACAAAAGCTGAAAAGGGCTAAGAAGAAGGGGCCTAAAATCCAGCCTGACCAACTAAAAGTCGGAATTGTATAGATTGTCTTGGGCTTGAGTTGAAGAGGGTACTTAGGCCCACTCTAAGGGATTAAAGTGTACCGAACCGTTACTTTCTATGTTTAGTCTCTCTGTTAGCGTTACACTTTGGAAATTATCAAGCTTTTTCACAAGGCTTTATTTCACAGGTAAAACTGTGTCAGCTTCCTTTTCGTAATGAAACGTTGGTAATGGTACAATAAATCTTCACTGTACAGTTTTAACAAAAAGCATCTGATTACTTACGGCTGTACTAATATGTTAAGCAACTCTAAGGATTTTCGGTCTATTGCGATAGCCGTTTAAAAATATCTCAACACTGCTACAACATAAAATGCATTAAGTTATTGCTCGACACTTTTATAAATACAACAGATCTTAGTAAATGTTAAAAAAACTATATTACAGAAAACCGTCGTAATGTTTTACTATGACCAATTAAAAAATAGAATATGTTGATTTATTACACATGTTGGTTAATGGGTTCTACGAGTACATAGAAATTTTAGAATAACAAATAAACAGTTTTAAATTTTTAGGTAAAGACTTATTCCAGCCTTATTCAGCCAGCTAGTATTTCAGAATCACGACTTTAGAAATAAAATAAAATCCTATACTTTATAATCGTATATCGCTAATTTATAAAGTGATTTAAACCGTGAAACCTGACTTAAGAAGCATTTTAAAGTGAATTGAATTTCATAATTAAATTAAACGTTAAACGTTAAATTGTAGTTATAATTGTGATATTTATGATTTATTTATATAAGTTATTTTTTGTGACATCTAGCGTTACTAAGCCATATTTCTACAAATACATATCCAACATCTTAAAATTTTGAAACCAGTGTTTTACTCTAGGAATAATAAAAAAAAGTATTTTCATATTTTTAATGCTGAATTTTTTTCCTTAGCGTGTTCATTTTATTATTATTTTGATCAATTTTAATATCTGAAAAATATATTATTATAGGAAATAAACTACGTAAGAATTATTCCAAAACATATGAACATGCTTAGTACGTTTAATTATCTAAAACTTTAGCTTGTATATCTCTGAAACAATGTTTTTGTGTGTGCTTTATTTTGTAGAATGAGGTCAATATGTCTTGAAATTATCATGAAAATAAAAAAAATTTAATTCGTTAAAAGCTATATTATTATTTGCTACCTTATTTTGAAAAACAAATATTTGTTAATAGTTTTAGATAATGCACTGTTAAAATTATTAAACACATAACATTCTTAACATATAAAATAGTTAATGTGCTTATTGATCAAAAATTTTTTAGGAATTTTATAATTTTATAAAAAAAATTTTCGCAGGCTTAGAATTCTTATTTGTGGTAATTAAATGTGTTTTTATAATCTATAGAAGTTATGCTTTGTAAGTGTATGTGGTTAAATTATTACAGATTTATAAAAGATTAAATGTGGTATAGCGTTCATTTATATATTATATTTATATTTCATTTATATTCATTACCGTTCATATATATATATATATATATATATATATATATATATATATATATATATATATATATATATACTAGCAGACCCGACAGACGTTGTCCTGTACACACGTCTTTAATGCGAAAATTTTAAACTTTGATTAATCTGTAACTATCTGGGCTGTTTTGATAAAAATGTCTATTATAAAATGATTACAATATCTAACTTCATCACATGTACATTTAATCACACTTCGACCAACCGATAGTGTGTGAGTATAACATGAGTGATGTGAAATGTAGAGGATGTTTTAAATGAAAACTTACTTAATCTGAAGGTAAAAAAGTTGAAACAAACAATTTTATAACAGGTATATTTTTTCAATTTACAACTTAATTTACCGTAATGCCATTGAATGTACAATATTTTTTGTTAATCCTTCAGGAGTATACACAAACAAATTAGATGATTTTCCAATAGGGCTGAAGTATAATAAGTGACCTCCATCACAATCGAATTATTGATATTTCTGAATAGCCTATATAACTACTATCCGAATTAGATTATAGTTATGTAAAGCCTGAAGTATAATAAGCGGCCACCATCACAATCGAATTATTGATATTTCTGAATAGTCTATCTAAACTACCGAATTTCATTATAGTTATTTAAAATAACAGTTTAGTATCGGAACTGGCCAACAGAATTTTTCTAAAATACTAAATAAGTATTCCGTATAGGGCTGAAGTATAATAAGTGGCCACCATCACAATCATATTATAGATATTTCTGAATAGCCTATCTAAACTACTAAAATGACGAACTTAATTAGATTATAGTTATTTAAAGGCTGAATTATAATTAGCGGCCAACATTGCAATCAAATTATTGATATTTCTAATTAGCCTATCTAAACTACCGAATTTCATTATCTTTATATTTATATTTCTTGTGTGCGTGTGTATGGAGCTGAACTCCTCCTAAATGAGTGGACCATCTTGGAATGTTTTACATTGTATCCAGCAGAATGCGCTACGATCACAGTTTCAAATGTTTTCTATTTTAATTCCAGATTTTTCTGACAGTTTGTGCTGCTATCAAATATGTGTGTTGTTTTGTAACATCGTGTAATTATTGTGTGAGTGCTAATTGTAATATTACATTGATAGAGATTGAAGATGTTTGAAGTATATAAAAAACTATAGTTATATATTGAAGTTATTGAACTAATTTTGAAAATTTATTGAACGAAGTGAGTATATTGGTCGCATAACATTATAATATTACAACACAGTTTAATCAATAATAGTCTTGAAAGCATAGAGTAAGCATAAACATATAAAAATAACACCACTTCTTATTTCAATATATTCTGTACTCACTTTGGAGGATAGAGATTATCCAGATATAAAATTGGAAGTTTTAGCTTTTAACTGAAATTGACAGTTTGTGCTGCTATCAATGTGTGTGTGTGTTGTTTTCTAAGGTTCATGTTTCAAAAGTAAATACGGCAAATAACATTAAAATATAATAGAATGAAGTTATAAAAAGTGTACTACGTGGCCGTGTTATAAGTTTATAAAAGCCAACAGGCAAAAAAAAGAAAATAAAAAATAAAACATCGTGTAATTATTGTGTGAGTGCTAAAATTATAATAGTACATTAATAGAGATTATTGGTCGCATTACCTCAAATAACCTAAGTAGCATACAAATCAAAAGGTTGTGTTTCTATGTGTGAATAACTATTGTTAACAGTTTGGTCACATAAGTTCAAATTAAGCAGCATATAAATCACATGATTGAATAACTATTCGTCCTCTTCCACGAAGACGTGGCATTTTTCTGTAAAAATAAAATTCTGTATAATAGTAACTTACACAATGAATATGAGTAACTTATTGAATATGTAATTTTAATTAAGTAACTTCTAGATAAAAATGTATAACAACGTAGACTACGGTATCTAAAATACTAAATAAGTATTCCCTATAGGTCTGAAGTACAATAAGTGGCCACGATCACAATCGAATTATTGCTATATCTGAATAGCCTATCTAAACTACTAAAATGACGATCCGAATTAGATTATAGTTACTTAAAGGCTGAAGTGCAATAAGCGGTAACCATCTCAATCGAATTATTGATATTTCTGAATAGTCTATCTAAACTACTTAATTACATTCTGAATTACTACAATTACAGTGTAGTCTCGAAACTGGCCAACAGAATTTAATTTATCTAATATACTAAATAAGTATTCCCTATAGGTCTGAAGTAAAAACTACTGAATTTCATTATAGTTACTTTAAATTACAGTATAGTATCAGAACTGGCCAACAGAATTTAATTTAAAACCAATTCCTACATTATTAACAATAGTTATTGACACATGTGATTCTCTATTAATTTAATATTACAATTAGCACTCACACAATAATTATACGATGATACAAAACAACACACAAATTTGATAGCAGCACAAACTGTCGGGAAAACCTGGAATTAAAATAGAAAAACATTTGAAACTGCGATCGTAGCACATTCTGCTGGATCCAATTTAAAACATACCAAGATAAAAAAAAATTTATTTATAAACAAAAAATTAACTGATCAATCGCTGCACACTTAATATTTACGAATTTCAGTTAAAAGTGTATTTTATTAAAACTGCCAATTTTATATCTGGATAACATCTATTGATATTCCTGATTAACCTATCTAAACTACCGAATTTCATTATAGTTATTTAAAATTACAGTATAGTATCAGAACTGGCCAACAGAATTTAATTTAAAACCAATTCCTACACAATTAACAATAGTTATTCACACATGTGATTTGTATGCTACTTAATTTGAACTTATCTGACCAATTTTGACTGCAGATTAAAAATGTAAATTACAACAAATTATTTTAAATCCATTAGTTTAAAACTTGATTATTTAAAATGTTAACAATAGTTATTCACACATAGGAACACAACCTTTTGATTTGTATGCTACTTAGGTTATTTGAGGTAATGCGACCAATAATCTCTATTAATGTACTATTATAATTTTAGCACTCACACAATAATTACACGATGTTTTTATTTTTTATTTTCTTTTTTTCAGAATGTAATTAAGTAGTTTAGATAGACTATTCAGAAATATCAATAATTCGATTGAGATGGTTACCGCTTATTGCACTTCAGCCTTTAAGTAACTATAATCTAATTCGGATCGTCATTTTAGTAGTTTAGATAGGCTATTCAGATATATCAATAATTCGATTGTGATCGTGGCCACTTATTGTACTTCAGACCTATAGGGAATACTTATTTAGTATTTTAGATACCGTAGTCTACGTTGTTATACATTTTTATCTAGAAGTTACTTAATTAAAATTACATATTCAATAAGTTACTCATATTCATTGTGTAAGTTACTATTATACAGAATTTTATTTTTACAGAAAAATGCCACGTCTTCGTGGAAGAGGACGAATAGTTATTCAATCATGTGATTTATATGCTGCTTAATTTGAACTTATGTGACCAAACTGTTAACAATAGTTATTCACACATAGAAACACAACCTTTTGATTTGTATGCTACTTAGGTTATTTGAGGTAATGCGACCAATAATCTCTATTAATGTACTATTATAATTTTAGCACTCACACAATAATTACACGATGTTTTATTTTTTATTTTCTTCTTTTTGCCTGTTGGCTTTTATAAACTTATAACGCGGCCACGTAGTACACTTTTTATAACTTCATTCTATTATATTTTAATGTTATTAGCCGTATTTACTTTTGAAACGTGAACCTTACAAAACAACACACACACATTGATAGCAGCACAAACTGTCAATTTCAGTTAAAAGCTAAAACTTCCAATTTTATATCTGGATAATCTCTATCCTCCAAAGTGAGTAGGCTACAGAATATATTGAAATAAGAAGTGTGTGGTTTTTTTTATATGTTTATGCTTACTCTATGCTTTCAAGACTATTATTGATTAAACTGTGTTGTAATATTATAATGTTTACATAGAACAATTGGTGAAAATTTAACTTTGCAATCTGCATTAGACTACTGATCAAGCACTTTATAATAATGTAATCTAAATGTAAACAAATGTTTCTGACTCTTTGGTGAACTTCAGCTGAAAATATTAACAGCTGTTAAGTATCAGTTCACTTTGTATTACGTGTCGTAGCGCAGTCTGTCGTATCCAATATAAAACACTCCAACATCAACAACAATTTATAATTAAAAATTTAATTATATTTGACCGAATAAATAACTATAATGAAATTCAGTAGTTTGGATAGGCTATTCAGAAATATTAATAATTCGATTGTGATGGTGGCTGCTTATTATACTTCAGCCTTTAAATAACTATAATCCAATTCGGATAGTAGTTTGGATAGGCTATTCAGAAATATCAATAATTCGATTGTGATGGAGGCCACTTATTATACTTCAGCCCTATCGGAAAACCATCTAATTTGTTTATGTACATTCCTGAAGGATTAACAAAAAATATTGTACATTCAATAACATTACGATAAATTAAGTTGTAAATTAAAAAAATATACTTGTTATTAAATTAGTAATTTAAAATTACAGTATAATATCGGAACTGGCCAACAGAATTTAATTTAAAACCAATTCCTACACTATTAACAATAAGTAGTTATTAACACATGTGATTTGTATGCTACTTAATTTGAAATTATGTGACCAATTCTGACTGCAGATTAAAAAATGTAAATTACAACAAATTATTTTAAATCCAATTAGTTTAAAACTTGATTATATAAACTGTTAACAATATTCACACACAGAAACACAACCTTTTGATTTGTATGCTACTTAGGTTATTTGAGGTAGGCCTATGCGACCAATATACTCACTTCAATAAATTTGCAAAATGAGTGAAATAACTTTAATAAATAACAATAGTTTTTTATGCACTTCAAACATCTTCAATCTCTATTAATGTATTATAACAATTAGCACTCACACAATAATTACAGAATGTTACAAAACAACGCACAAATTTGATAGCAGCACAAACTGTCGGCTGGAATTAAAATAGAAAAACATTATGGCTGTGTTGTAATATTATAATGTTTACGTAGAACAATTGGTGAAACTTCATCTTTGCAATCTGCATTACACTACTGATCAAGCACTTTACAAATTTAAAATATGAACTTTCTAAATTTTAAATGTGAACAAATGTTTCTGCCTCTTTGATGAACTTCAGCTGAAAATATTCACAGTTGTTAAGTAAGTAACAGTTCACTTTGTATTACGTGTCGTGGCGCAGTCTGTCGGATCCAATGTAAAACACTCCACCATCAACAACAATTTATTATTAAAAAATTAATTAAATAAACTATTAAAACTTGACCGAATTATGAATCTAAACCATTCTCGGATCCAACTGAAGACACACAAAAAGTTTCATTAAAATCGGTCCACCCGTTTAGGAGGAGTTTAGGACCATACACACGCACACAAGAAATATATATATAAAGATATATATATATATATGATATCACAGATTTATATATATATATATATATATATCTGAAATTATTTTATTTATTTAATATATTATTTTGCTACAAGATACGTAAGGGATAAGTTTTTATAATAAAGAGAAATCAACAAGTACCGAAATGTGACATCAACTGTAATAATATTTCGCAAATACTAACTGTGCATTTAATATGTTGCTCACTGGAGCGTATAGGGTTTTGTTATTCGGGTCATACATTCAAATCACCTAACAAACTTCTCTCCTCCCACCAGACTGTAACTGACACAATTACTTCCCTCTTCATTACACGTGTACAGTACATGTATGGGTGAACTTTCCGTGTGCATTTTTATGCAAATTATTAGAATATTAAGGCTCTGATATTTCAAGAGATTGTGAGTATAATAATTACCTTTCATTAATGTATCGGAATATTTCTTTTCTATCTGTCTGTTTGCACGATATCTCAAAACTTATAGTGCTGTGTTCAGAACGGTAACGCCAACATCGCGTCCGCGACCGAATAGTGTGAGAATTAGAAATATCGTCGATCGCGCAGTTATCCTAACGCGCAAGTACACTGAGTTGTCTCCAACTCAAAGCCATGAGACTCATCCCTGTTCAGTCTGTAATAAGATCTAAATGTTTCTCATAACACTCCTAGTGTTCCATTAAATTTTGCCACTCACCAAACTTTTGTTTATCCTTTGATGGACCCATTCTGACCTTCCGATTATAACATACAAGAATAACAAATTTCTTACCTCCACTGGAAAAAGGTTTCTATTTGAGAGGAACCTCACAACTCAGGACACGTCATTAATACACTAACTGAAAGAAGTAAAAAGAGCTGTTGGAAATGATGTACAGAGGAGAAATTAAGAAAAAAAGGAACAAAATATAATTATTATTTTGTGTGAAGATGGAATTAAATCTATTCGTAATTTCAGTAGGTGAAACAGCGATAAAAAGGTGTATTCTGTGAAACGAGTGCCTGAAATACAATAATTAATTGATTGAAAAATCTGTTTTTTTTTTAGAAATGGAGGTAAAGGGCAAATTGTGTTGACTGAGGATTTGTGATAGAGTTGAAAGATCAGGCAATGGAATTTAACCTCAATACAATTTAATAAAGCCGATTTAGTTATGTTAAGTTCGACATTACAAGAGTATAATTATTATGTTTTTACAGATTTCACACATATGAGTATGTTTCTTACACTAGACATTTTGAAGAAAATATTACAATGTACATAATTACCGCATAATTGCTTGTGTTTATAAATGTATGAACTTCATTGACAGAATATTACGTTTACGGTGTTCTTTACGTATGTTCGTAATGTAACATAATGAATAATAAAGTAAATCTTTATATATTTTATTAATTTCTATCTGTCTTGTAACAGTATTATTATGGTCAACAACCGTTAGGGCTAGGCATGATGGATAAAAGTCACAATGTTTAGCATTGATTGTAATGTATGTTAGTATGTAAGCCCGTTTGTACCCGTTTGAAAATCAGTATGGACGCATGCTTCACGATCACAACAAACATGGAATGGTCTCAAGATGATTACCATCATTAAAAATCTGTCGACTGGTGTTATTCAGCTTATTGTGTGTCTATGTGTTACTCAAGTATGGCATAATAGAATCTGATGATTGTTCCACGATTAGATCTCAAATGCTTGAAACCGTTTTTCAAACTTAACGTAAATATAAATAACGTAAGACTACTATCAATCCTAAGCAACTTGGAACTTCAAATTTTTATTTAGAAGATAAGGAGTAGTAAAATAATTAGTTATCATATTACTCACCTTTCACAAGTTAATCTTAAGAATTATTATTGTATCTGAATTTTAATGTTAATTTAAGTATGACCGCTATAGTTAATATATACAACATTTCTTACATTTAATAGAAGTTCTACATGTATAAGTGTTTTAAGGAGAAAGTAATAATTTAAAGGAGCGTAATATCCTATAAACTTTAATATTTTATTCCTTCCATATATTAATTCCATTAATTATAGCACGTTTTGGACTTACTATTATGGTTTATTAACAAGACCTTGGAGTTAGAATAGTTTACAATGATATAGCCAATTATCTCCAAGTCGTGAGTATTAAAGAGTATTTAAGAATACGTAAAGAGACTGTTTGTTATCGTACTGAGTTTATAAATGTTTCTCTTTTACGTGTTCCTTTTTTTTATAATATTTACCACTCAGCGTATGTTTCTTCTTTTCATGTAAACTAGCAGTTGAATGTTCTGTTGTAGTTCTCAAATTTTAAGTACCGTTAGGCTAACAGAAGGATCAACAATCAATAGTCCAACTAGCAGTTTCTACGTTGACTCAGATTGTACTTACGAGTATATTAATTAAAATATCATATATATATATATATATATATATATATATATATATATATATATATAATTAGCATTTATTAATTTATGAAAAGCTATAAGGTTGAAGAGAGATTAATATGTCGCACTTCAATCCAGTTACAAGGGATATAAACTATTACAGATATTACCTTCGTAACTGTGTGGACTGGATTTATACTGACCATTAGCCAGGTGTCTTACTTTGACAGATTATAGAACTGTTTAACACTGGGCGAACTTCATTGCCAATTAGTTGAAGCAAACCATGTACTGATGCTGGATTTATCTGACGAATCTCTTTGCTATATAATTGGTTGGATCTGAATTAAATAAAAATTTACAGCAAATCGGTAATACACTGCCATAAAGAAGTTGTTTATTTTGTTTCTCAGTTTAAAGAATATCAAACATATTATTTTGCTTTAAGTTATAGTGTATACCTTTTTAAATTCGTATATTTCTAAAATGCAATAAATGAAGTAAAGACAGACATTCATTAGCTTTTTCAAAAAATGTATATTTATAAGTAAACAATTGTTCTTTGCTTAAAAACAAATAATCATAAATATAATCTTTTTAACAAAAAATCGTGAAATAGAGAATAGGTGTTTGCAATATCACGCTTTTAATTGTATTAACTATTTTACAATGGTAAACTACCAATTATAAATGTTTAAATTTTTTTAACTCACTCAGACAGGATTGTTTACTAATTATATACTGTCACTGCTCCTTTTAACAAATGAAAGTTATTCATCTCATGACGATTTTTAAGTTTAACGTTATTAAAATTATTATTTTGGATAGTCTTACATTTAATATTCAAAGTTTAATGAAGTTAGCACGGTAAATTTTATTTATCACTTAATATTCTAAAATCTAAAATTTTTTGCAGCAAGTGATTGGAATATAAATATGAATACGACATTATTAAATGGTTTGATTTTTTAATTAATGAATAATTAAGTGCAACAATCAAGACGTACTTTAATGTATAACACTTAGTATTAAATATCAAAAGCATATACGATATTTAGTATATCATCCTTATACTTTAAAACATCCTCAGTGAAATCTTCTGGTGTGAGATGCAGGTAGTTTTGAGGCTTCAGACTATCAATCGTTCTAATGAAAATTCGCTTTGTGAGCTGACTAACGCAGTTTAAATATCAATAAAAGTCATTGTTTAGAACTACTTCTCTCCTACTTTTTATTTATTTTGTGCTATTTTCATTAACACTTTTAATATTTAACCCAATTCCAAGTGCAAGTGCTTGCATTTGTAACCTCAAACCTCAGAATATTCTTTTACAAAGGAAGCACTGAATAGAATATAATAGAATATTCTATTGACAAACCCTACCTAAGTTGGGCGCTCGTCTTTGAATAGAGCAATGGTAGAATAGAGAGACAATGTTTAGCTCAGTACCGTAACACATTGCAATTGTTTTTTGGTTTGATTTCAGGCAGGCTTTGCCTTACCGTTCTTTTTACCTGGAAAATAACAATGATTTAAGTTCTCAAAACGTAATGTTTTACTTTTTTGCAGCACATACGATGGAAAATGTCCGAAATCCTATTAACCTCTCATCTCTTGGTTGGTAGTTATAACCAAATGAAAATCTGCTTTGTGGGTAGGTAGATAATTCGATCACCTCGTTTCCGTATGAAAGTCAGGTATTTCAGTTTTATTGGTAACAGCACCTACTTCATCATTATTTTTATTCATTATTGGCCCTCACCTCGTAATATTAGTTTATGATGCTGGAAATCTATAAATAGTAACATTCTTAGACGAATTAAATATAAAACATTATTTAAGTTTGTTAAGCCAAGCACAAGCTTACTATAGACGTTATAACCGCAAGATAACAAATTGGTTATGCAATGTTATGAAAATGAAGCATTAAGATCGTGTAGGCTAAAAACTACATGATTTTGTTATTTATAGATAAAATATGTATAATGCAATGTAGAAGTTACGTACTTACAACGTCTAGTGCTATGGTAAATGTATACATTTGTGAGTAGGGCATTATCCACTTGACTCGTGACTGAATCGGATTAGCAATGCAAATCCTTGAATCTATTATTGGAGGATTATATTCAGGTAACTATGTGACAAACAAATGCAATTGCTGTATACTATTCACTAAACAATTGTTACATGATCTTTTATGCCTGCAGTGGGAAAGGTTTATTCAATGCAAATGTTGATTTTAGCTCAGTGAAAATTCCCCTTAAGGGTGCGCTCTACCACAGGCCAGAAATCGCAGTACGATGTTTCAAAAATCCGCTTGGAGCGCTGGAAAAATCGGTTGTAGGGAGGGCAATGAGTAGTTGCTGTGGAAGGGATCGGAACTTCCCGAGCGCCTCCGACATTTGCCGAGCGGGGAACCCGAGCCAGGTGCGCGACGTCCGACTCACACACGAGCGCACGGCTTCGTTTTTAACAGGGATGGGCTAGTAGGCCTTTCACTCTTCAGCCAATTTACCCACGCCACATGCGAATAAAGCAGACTATGCTTTATTCTCATTAGTCTGCCCCTATATACTGACAGTAAATGGACACAAAGATACACATGAAAACTATCGCTAAACATATATAAAATATTGTAGTATAATTTTGGCAAAACATGATACGTAAAATATTATAGAAAAAATCTGACTGGGAGTGGCTTCCTTAAAATATTATATGTGAATAACATTACATGACACTTTCACTTTTATTACAGTACATGTTTTAGATTTGTTAAGACTGCGATGTACCACAGGCCAGAGATCGCAGTATCGGGACTACGGAGCATCTCAATTATTTGCCGAAAGAAAATGCGTTCAGTGCCGTACGGCTCGTAACAACGCACTCGCGCCACGTAGTGTGGAGATCGGCTAAATCAGTATGAAACTGTAACCGGTACTTTTCCTACCGTTACTCGTTGGTACTACATACTTTTACTATTATGCAATAAAACGTTTTAGTACAATATATTTTATTTTCGTTAATTTAAATTCGGTCTACTGAAATATTTGAAGATTAACAGAAACGTAATCATTCCAGTGATATTGTCAGGTCAGAGTGTCTACCAATCTGGAATACGTGGAAAAAACTGAGCAAGGCAGGAATTGTTATGAAAACCATAGAATTTTAAATAGTTTTATTGTTATCAACAAAACTAACATAATTTTATTAATTTTTTTATACATAATGTAAACCCACACAATTTCTTGTAAATATAATCATTCTTTCATTTTTTTAGAATTATCAGTTCACATAAGATTTTTAAGACTTAACCACGCTACCAGGAATATGGTAAGTTAAATGTACATTAAAAGTAAATTTATAGATACATTATATCAATGATAACAGTATATTAAAAAATTACATATTTTATGAGCTCAGTTCATATTTACGACCTAATACACACAGCTACATGTCACTCTGTGCGTCTGCCAAATTAGAATGTAATTATAACTTTGTAAAAAACAATAAACTTTACAGAATTGAACAATAGTAACATAACAAAATTCGGCCCACAAAAAACAAAGTCACAACAAGACATTAAAATTACAATCAAGCAAAATATCAAAAGACCAACACGAGAGAAATTAAAGTTTTTACTTAGCAAATTGTATAGGATAAAATTTACCTGAGTATACTCGTATTACACTGAGTATATACAGGGTGAATATAAAGTCAGGCCCTCCTCTACTTTTTTCTCTAGGTAATATAAGGAGATATTCTTTGGGTAGTGGTGCAATATGGAAAGGAAGTTTCATTTTATGATATTGAAAATTTTTTTTGTCCCCAAAAATGTGAAATTTTGGGGGCAACCCAAAAATTTCAAATGTAAACCCCTATTTTAAAGAGCATGAAAAAACTTAAATAGTAGTGAAAACCAGAGATTGCTATCTCTTTCCTAATCCGAAATAATAGCCAGTATTACCAAAACAATTTTAATAACTCACCACGTCACGAAGTCAAATCAAATATTCAAACTGAAGCCCTCCTACTATTTGGCAGTGAGACAAGCGTAGGGTGAACTCCTCTCTGACGTTTTGGAAAGTCTGAGGTGGTATTTGGTTGCAAGAATTAATAATCCTGTTTCTTAAATCTTCAAGGTTTGCTACTGGTGTTTTGTAACTTGCGGATTTTATGTGACCCCATAGAAAAAAATCCATGGGTGTAAGGTCCGGAGACCGTGCAGGCCATTCTATTACACCACGCCTACCAATCCACTGACCACGTAGCTGAGTTCCCAGGAAATGTCGTACAGCACGATGATAATGTGATGGGGCACCATCTTGCTGGAAATGAACGAGTTCTTCTTCAATTTCATGTTGATTCTCCCTAATAACAGTATTTATTGCAGAAAAGGTTGATTCTTGTAACATTTTCAAATACAGTTGACCATTGAGATTTCCATTAATAAAAAATGGTCCTATAATGTGATTCCCAAAAATCCCGGCCCAAACATTAACTTTTTCTGGGTACTGGGTGCGAGATTCACGGAAAACATGGGGATTTTCTGTGTCCCAGTACCTGCAGTTGTGTTTGTCCACATCTCCATTGACGAAAAAACTGCATTCATCACTAAACACAACGTTTCGAGCAAACAATGGATGAGCAGAAATTAGTGCTTCCATTTCTTCACAAAGACGACGACATTGTAGACGACGGTCTGGATCGTCTTCGTTTAACTCATGGATAAGCTTAATTTTATTGGCGTGAAATTTATTTTTTTCAGTAACTTTACCACAGACATTTGGGAAACATCACAAAGATTTGCTACTAATCTGGTGAACTGCTGCGGATCTTCAATAAATTGTGTAACAATTTCAAACTGTCACCACCTAAAGGAGGCCGACCTGAGCGTGGGGCATCTTTGATGGAACCAAATTCTCGGAACTTATTTACTAAAGTTCTTAAGTATTTCCTTGTCACAGGTCTATCAGGATGTGCCAAATTAAAACCGCCTTTCTGCCTCATGATAATTTTCATTCGAAGCCCCGAAAGTAAATATCATTTCTAATTTATCTTCGTGACTACGTGCCATTTTTACTCGTAATCAGTATTAGTTAGATAATATTATTTTAAAACTCACAATGCGAAAGTGCATCTAAATAAATTATTGTAATAACACTAAAACACATATAACCTTCTCAAAATACTTCACGGAACAGTAACCACACAATACCACTGGATAATAATGTTCTACTAAGATAATAACTACTCGCTACCTTGGCTTGACAAGGTTCCAACTAATATTTTTATGAAAATTGAGTTTATTTTGCAATTATTCTATTTAAAACACTCTCTATATCTAATGCACTAACTCTCATTGTCGTATGTTTTCATAATAATAAAGATACGAAAGTGACAATGTTCCAGCTGCATGATCGGCTGTTGGTCTCAGCTCTACTGTGTATTATAAATAATAATGCATCAGCTGACTCATACTGCTTATTGTGTTCTGACGATTTATTTACATTGAGGTTATGTATACTGATGATAGTCCAGTTGATTTTGATGTGAATATTTCTTAATTTTTGAAATTAAAAAATGGCACAGACTGGTTTAGAAAGTAATTCATCCAGTGATTTATTTGGAGAAATAAAAAAAATACCATAAAGAAAGTATTACTTTCTGACTTAGAGAATGTCATTACATGTCCCAGAGCATCTATAAGTTCATTTTTCTATACAAGAAAGTTGAATGTGTACAATATGACAGCTTACAGTGTAACCAAGCAAGTATATTGTGCTATATGGAATGAGACAATGGCTAGAAGAAGTGGGAAAAAAACATTGCAAGCGCAAAAATATTCTTCTGGGAAAAGTTTTTGTGCACAATATTTAAATAAATAAAACATAGTCTTACATGGTTTCTGTTTACTTTACATCCTTCTGGAAATTTTGGAAACAACTCATTTTAGTTATAAAAATACAATTTCTATTATCGTCATTACCCAAAAATATTAATGTTGCATTGAAACTAATAACACATACGGACCTATCTGTCATATTTAATTGTGTAGTAGTTTGTTTTTTAACAGGTACCACTAGTCTCCATGACTGTAAGGGATAATATAGGTATACATGTGAATTAAATGAATTACTATATCAGCTGCTCTTGTCACGTCTATTGCATTATACTAACATAAAATTTTAGTTATAAAACAGCTAGTCTGTCTCTCACAGGAAGCCCTCGGGGGTATCTTGGGTCAACTAGTTCTGGCAATATGCATTTGTTGTAAAAAGTTAAAAGTGGAATTTTAATTTAAAATTTTAATTCCTTTATTTTGTAACGGGTAATAGCTACTCATGTAATGAGATTTGTTTAGCAACCAAACTAAGCAATCATACATTATTGTCAAATAAAACATATTATAGTTAGACTATAATATTGCACTAAACAAAATACATCATAATGAGGTATGTCACTCATATTTTGAAAATATTGACATTAATCAATAATTTGTTCCCCAGGAGGTAGAGGTAGTTGTTACACGTTACGAATTTATTGTTACGGAAAGAGTTCGCCAACACTATTTCGGTGATATGAAGATGTATATGAGCTTCCACACGACACGATCATTCATTGCATGGGCGCGCAACGGTGGCGCGTAAGTAGTGTTTCGTCCATGGCCGCTGGAAAGACCCTGCGCGGCGCGATCCTTAGACATGGCCGCCCGTGAGCTCAGTGGCGCCTGTGATCCTATCCTTTCACACTGATCGGATGACGAATAAATAAAAATATTGTAGTTCATACTTTATACTTACTTGTTCATAATATATTATTATTTAAAAAACAAAATATTTACTACAATTTTTCATTTGTGCAAGATAGGAACTTGATTATTAATGTATGAATAGATATTATAAATCAACAAATTGAAGGAACACCAACACTGAAAGGCCACACGTTATAACCTAGCGAAAGCGGGTGAGGGGAAATATCCAGCAGGTAGTGGTGGGAGAGTTGCCTACAGTTTCCGGCTGTAGCCGCCACGCGCGCCACCTGACAGAGCGTTTGAATAACGCTTGCAGACCTTTCATGTCTGCCTTATTGTACCTTAACTTCAGAACTATTTAATAAAACGTTTGCAGTTTTAATCTTACTATATTCCAATCTACGAATGTCTGTATTTTATTCTTTAATAAAAATTCACGTTTTTATTTTATGAAACGTTGAAAATACCCTTTTTTTAAAACTTTCCACCTGATGTGCAGCTTAAGTTGAATCGAAATTGAAATTTCAAAAACTAATGCACGTATACAAATATTTATTTACTTAAATGACATCAATATGTTTGTAATAGCTCAAAAAACGAGCCTACAATGAGGCAGATTCAAAAACCCTTGCATCAGCGTTCACCAGAGTGGTAGAGCGCAGCCTTAATCTTGATTGTACAGAATCGTACTTCTTTAACATAATATTATTGATGCTTTATAATGTTAGGCAAATTAGTTCATGTTTGAATTTATCTACCCACTAAAGAAAAACTACATATTGAGACTCAGTGGACTACAGACAATATTTATAAAATATTATATATTAATACATCGTGTACTTTACAGCAAACCTGTAGGAACTAATGTATATCAGTAGTAATAAAACATTTCTACATTACATCCGTCTTGAGAATTGTGTTCAACAGGTTAAGACAAGTATGTTATAACCACTGGCTCTATATGCCGAATTAAGTTGATTTGAGTTACAAACTTTAAAACCCTTGAAATTAAAAACACTCATTGTAAATTTATAATATTTCAAAGTAGGATAGTTTTGAATTCTAAACAAATTTTCGCGTAATAGGCTTCACTTAGGTTTTCCTTCGCAAAGTTTAAAAACTACAGACGGATTATGAACTGAATGACACAGTAAAGAGTATCATATTCTCACGGCAGGAAAAGGAAGATGTGTGTCGACCTACCGGTAGGTTTCAATAATGTTTGACCAAATTCTACGTTTTAGACACATTTTATCCTAGAAGCCATTAAAAATTTTGAGTCTACAGATAAATCCTTTCTCGAGATATTTGCCCCAAGATATATTCAAAATTCCATTTACCAAGTTAGGTTTTATAGGAATTTTCCAAAATATAAGTTTCAATGAGCAAGAAAGACATCAATTCCAGTTTTCCAATGCAGAAATGAAGCCTCATGCAAAATTTCAAACTGTGTATGTAAGTTTTTTGCTAATTATGTGGACAGGATATAAATGAAATTTGGTAACCCTTTTAATAAGTGATATACTTGACCTATTCTCAACCAGAATATTATGAACACAATATAAATATATCGCTGTACTGTACAACCTCATTTGAACACTGTGTCAGTTGTTAATCAAGATAACCGCAGTATTGCCTAAGGGGTAAGAAATACAGGTAATACAAAATAGTCTTAAGTACACCATCGTTATAATTTCATTAGCACACGCTTAACCCTAGAATGGTAATGCCTATTTGCCACACATAAATGGTAACGCGTAGTCTCTCAGACTACTTTAGGGAAAAAATGATAAAAATTTATAAAAATTTAATTAAAATTAAATTTATTTACAAATGACATTATTTACATCTTAGAGGTCATGTTTCCTGAATTTTGTTGATTTCAGTCTTTATTGGAACACTTTACACACTGCATTCCTCGGTGCTCCAAGCAAATATGCTTATAACATTTTGTGCACTGGAATCGAGTCATTCTCCTTTTTTTCGCTGGGCAAACTGCACAAATCTTCCTTGTTCCTGCTTCTTCAATAACACTTTGAGCCTCAGATGTTGATGGGCCTACGACATCTTCAATGTTGCGTTTGAGATTCCTTGATAAATTTGGCAGTTTTTGTCTTCCCTGAATGTGTGGAGTTGTTAGTTCAACACATATTCCTTTAGCAAATGCCCTTCTTGTCATTGGCTTAATTTTTTTTGACAATGCCTGATGGACATAAATAACAAATGAGTTGATTAAAATAATTAAAAAAAACGTTTCATCATGGTCACTTTCTTCTTGCTCATCACAATCACTTCGTTTCAAGTTCAGATAGTATTTCTCTTATTTCAAAACTAGTGTTCAGTGCATCAGCCATGGTTACTTGACCATCTACGGTAAAAATTATCCACAAAAACTAACACTACATTCGCACAATACAACTTTTCATATATTTACTCAGGAACAAAAAAGTTACATAAACGGTAACGCGTAGTCTACCAGACGACTATGGACTCACTGAAATGAACTGAGTGAATGAAATAAAATGGAAACCCTAATCCAGCATTGACCTTGGCTGGCAGGGGGAAGGTATTGGTGATGGGGGGCCGGTCACGTCATGCACCTACCACCTGGACCGGTTTTTTGTAGCTTGCGTCGTCTGAGAGACTACGCGTTACCATTCTAGGGTTAATGTCATCACACTTACCATAGTATAGTATAGTATAGTTGAATTAAGCGGCGAAAGACATATATTGAATTACATGTTTCAGTACTGAGGCCGTCAATATTAAATTTAGGAGCTTAATGTCTTGCTTACTTGAGTATATATTTATAATTATAAAAACTATGAAAAGAATCTTGTTTTCATCCAAATGGCAAAAATTATATGGTATTAAAAAGTTTCTTATCGATGGAGGTACAGAAATAATATTAAAACTAATATATTGCGTCATCAATTTCGGTAAGAACTATAAAAAACTGTCTAAATTTATTAATTTATCTCAAATATATGTTAAGATTATTTCATCATTATATCTAATACAACATAACGAATTTATAGTAGTCGATGACGTGCAGTCATCATAGTTTTTTTTGGTTGTATCAGTCTTTTAGCATTATTCATAACCACGCTTAATTTATTTAAATGTTAATAGATGATTATGGCAGGTTATCTCCCGTGGGGGACTGGCATCCTCATCAGTATCAGCCACTGTCCCAGATGGGATCGTGGGTGATGTACCATCCTCGTCGTGTGCTGCAACTTCTAAGGGAGTGGCAGGACAAGGGGAGGAAGCCACTTTCCCTTATCATTATTCCAGTGACAAGGGTAGAAAACCCTTCCCCCCTCTTGGTTTGGCCCTGAAATTGACCACCTATTTACCTATCCCTTCCTTTCATGATGTTCCCACCCCTACTTTACCAACAACCCCAGACTAAGGTGTTATGAGACCCGTGCTGAGAGTCTCGTGGCACTGGGTGTACATTCAATGTCTTCAACGGAGCCTTCTGGGAACCAGGGGACACCCAGTCGTAATTACCCTTATCTTCCTAATCGGGTCACTGGGAAGATGGACTGCAAACATCCGGTTCCCGTGGGAACAGAATGGAGAATGAAAAAGAAAATAAAAACAAAACTGAAACTCAAGAGGTAAGCGAAACTCAACCAGAAGAGCTACCGATTGAGCAATTAAGAGTGTCTGAGATGACCCCAATGGAGGAAGACAGACTTCTCTTGTCAGAAGGCGAAGTTCACCCAGAAGAGCCAAAAAAGAAGCGGCTCTCGAGAGGCGAACTACGAAAGCGGAGGATTGAAGATGCTGTCGCTAGAGGTGAGCCGATAATCCCCCGGAAAGAAAGGCAGAAGAGGTGGGAAGAGAAAAACCGAGCTCTGATAAAACCACACAACGAAGCCGGTTCCTCAAAAAGCCGGTTAGACTCCTGTCGCTAGACTAGTTCTAAACAGTTGTAGAAGCAGAGGTACCACCAAGTCCCCACTTTCCTGTAGTAAAGCAGGAAAATGCCATCGGTATCTGGTGATTTGAACGGCTTAAAAGACTCCAGGGCCCGTTTTATCCCCAAGTAGTTGATAACAGTCTTTGCACAGTTCCAGTACTCCTTAGACGAGCTATCTCTAGGTTCTTGCCGCCATTCACTAACAACTGTTTCACTGGTTTGAAAACATCCTGGGAAGTGTGTATTCAGTAAACACTGAAGAGTCTCCTCAGGATCCTTGGTGTGAGTCCCATCTTCCCTAAGTATAGTACCCGCCACATTTATGGGGCTTCGAGCTAGGACTTTTTGGAGTTTTGCACAGTCCTTATCAATATTCTGACAGAATTCTCTCCACGAGTTTCTCTTAGCTCTTCTCACCTCTTTATTGTACTCTGTTAGGGCAGCATAGTACCTATCCCAGTTCCCTGAACGTTTGCATGTATTTATATGCTCTACGAAGGTTTTTTCCTCAAGGATTCCAGCCCCTGGTTTCCACCAACATGCTTTTTTCCTCGAGTTTTTTTCCATCACGGGGCAGGCTTTGTTGGTACGATTCTTTCATGGCGTTTTGCAAAGAGTTCGCCATGTCCTCGACCCCTTGTCCCTGATACCCATTTTCCCTTACTAGATTGCTTTTTACATACGTAAAATTCAATAGCAAATTCGAAAGGATATCTGTCGTACTCATAAAAAACTTCAATACAACAATAGACATATACCTTTATCATCTATATAATTTAAAATAGGCTATCATCATGGCAAGTACCTAAAATTAACCACTAAAGTGTGGGGAAACCAGCATATTTTATGTCGGTTGTAATTTTATGTGTGTTGTGCGGAACCAGCATATTTGTATGTCGGTTCAGTTTTTCATTAAAAATAATTATTTATCTTTAAACAGTCCCCACCATGTTTTGGTATCATTGAAATTGTGAGATTCCACACTACAAATTTCATATAAACGTTTTTTTTTTTTCTAACATCAATATTACGGTCGTGGTGAAATGTTTTCTGAAGAAGTCATCATTTGAAGTTGAATTTCACGGGTGGCCGGGTCAAAGAAATACGTCATTTTCAACCAATCACAGCAAGTTACGTATTGCCTGTAAACAGTGCTACCATATGTCAATAGACGCGGGAATGAAATATTCTTTCTTTCAGTGTAAACAGAAAGTCATTAGAATTAAGAGTTGATTTACTATGAAAAATTCTAAAAAGGTACAATTCTAAAAGTTGCGAACCAGCATATTTTTATGCTGGTTAGTATAATAACATTCACACAGTTATTTATTGTCAATAAATAAAAATAAAAAAAAACAGTGTAAAAGTGAAAGAAACGATCTACCTTACAATCTTTCAGCGGTAAATTTAGTTCGTAGGTTTCCGGCAGTGTGAAACAAAAGAGGATGAATCACGGCGTCGCATCAAGACCAACCCAACCATCCCTGCCGGACATTGTTGACCATTTTATTTCACCACGAGCTTATTTTTTTTACCGATTTTCATAATTTAGGTCTCTATTTTTTTCAGGTTGAAATACTCTACTGCATAAAATGCATATGAAATGACAAAAACATTATAAAACAATGTTATTTTGAACTATAATATCTATGTTTATATATTGTCAAAAAAATTTTACAATGCAAGGTTTTTACAATATTTGACGCACAACATTTATTTTTTTACTCAATTTTTTAAAAATTATTGAGTGTATTTTTTCAAACATTATATGCTAACATAATATAACAAGTAAAGAAAATGTAAAAAAATGTTTTCACATATTTTTTTACATTGAAAAACCAGATTACTTTCTATGTTTTTTCATATAAATATATAGTCACATTTGGAGGTAATAAAAATGAAAACCCCAAACCCTTGTACATTTTTGTACATGTTCGCTTTTGTAAAATAAAAAATGGCAAAATTACAATTTTTTGTTTAATAGAAATTTTTAATATATTTTTTTCTAAATTTGGCATAAAATTCTCTACATTTTATACATTTAACATCTTGACCTTACTGTAATATTTCAATACCTTACAGAGGTCCAAAAACTTGAAATTTTCATATAAAACTTTTTGCAATTTCTCATTATTTTTGTAGAAATATATACTAAACCAAAGTATAATCATCAAAACATTTATTCCTATTTCAAATAGTAAAACGTCTGAGAAGAAAAACGATATATAACAATATATGTTTTCTTGATATCAAGTATTTTTTTACGAATTTTTTAAAAAACCCTTGCAAACACGTTAAAAATGGATTGACGTTTTTATCTTTGGTAACATGGACACACTTCTAGGGTTAAAGAAATCCCATTACGAAAGGAGGGTTAAGGCCAAATAGGCAGCCGTTTATTATTTTATTCTATTGTGACCTATTTATTGATCATATGATTATTTAGAATGTTTAGCTATATTGGCTTAGTATATTTTTCTATTCTATCTACTTACTGAATATGCGTAAAACACAATCATATAATTGTACTTTAAACAGATTTAAGGAACAAATTATTATATTGTCTTTAAGAATTTATTGCTACTTTTCAATTCATCTATTATAGTATCGATGAGTAAAAATATTTATTTTGTTTGAAACATTTCACACAGCAACGCACATTTGCAATGACATACTTTTTGTATAACATCATAACAGAGAGATACATATTGAAATAAACCACTTACCTTCTTTAGAATAACTAAATATAAAACTAACTGATTCAACTATATCTATAACATAATTGTTACCAGAAAAGATAAAACATTAGTTATTATAGTTTTATGACAGTTTCTTATTACTATTACTGATAAAATAATACAATGATATATTTGTTATCTATTTTTAATTTTAACATATTAACATGGTTGGATTCGATTATCGAATACGTTAAGATTAATAATAATTCCTTTAATAGACATTCAACAGTATTATTTTTTCTGTTACCCCTACGAATAAAAAATTGACAGGTTGTAACGTCATATGATTGTACTCAATTTGTTTAAACACTGATCTATCCTTCTATTTTCTCGTTGCCATCATGGTTTTCATAAAAGCTATGTAAATATATTCTCTAAAGGCAAATAGACAGGTAGTATACAAATGAAATTGTTACAGCCTTTCAAGTCATAGGTTTTGCTAACACTCACCCAATAATGGAAATAGTGCAATTTAAAAGTTGTTGCTAATACCATGGTATATTATTAGCGAGTTTATCCAGAAAAGAACAGTTGAACTACCTTCCACATGTGTTCCCTGCTTCCTGTGCCATATTTTTAAGCGGTAAATTATATAATATTAAAACTTGTAAAACTTATATAATATAAAAAATGTTATTTTGGTATTTTATTTTAGGCTTCAGTAACTTAAAAAACTTTGGAGAGGTACACAGTTGGGCATATTTGGGCTAAAAATGTTTTTGATGAAAAGTTTCAACCCGTCACTGCTTTCTTGTTAGTACATAAAACCGATCATTTTTACATTTGAAATGGACGGAATGTCTTTTAATTTTAAAATATTTCAATGAACATAGTTCCAAGGCCAACAAGTAAGAGGTCTAGAGTTCGAATCCTAGAGGTCTACATTTTTTATAATAGAACGACCTATTATTCTTAATTAAATGAAAGTAGAATTTTTATTTATTTCAGATATTACATATGTTACACGTTTTTTCTAGGTTCATGAAATAAATCATAAAAACCACTTTTTTGTGTAGTTGCTTAAAAATAATTTTTTCTACTAGTTGAATAATTGGCAAATGTTATTGATAATACACATCCCTGATAATGCACACCACATTGTTTTATAATCAGCTGTTAAAAGAAATTTTTTATTCCATTCATTATAAGATAGGTAAACTTGGGTAATTCAAAACTTTTCTGGCGATCAGCTTTGTAGCATTGTATACTTTTGTGTAGTCAAATAACATTATTCTTTTGCCATTGGTTGTGTGTATTTAAGATAGAAATGTCGGCTATAACATTTATCCATAAAAAAGTTATGTTTAGGTTTATCTGGTGTAATCAGAATTATATTTTATTCTAATAATGAATATCTTCAGATTTATCCAGAAAGGGTACAGCCTAGTCGTATAATTTTCGAGAGAATTGAATCGTAAATTCGAGAAAATTATGTTTGACTTTTGAGAATTAGTGGTGAACCGAACAAACATTTAGCCCGTCTAAATGAAAGACTTACAAGCTCGATAAGAAGTACCAAAACAATTATTTGTTGTCAATTTGATCGAATTCTCAAAAAGAAAACTAACTAAACCATTTAAGCCCGTTACTAACTCTCCTAACCTTACACGAAGTTGCGAGATATAAGGCGATTTCTGCAGGTAAGCGCAAACATTACATTTACAAAAGTGTCAATATATCACCATACAGCTCCTCTTGGAATCTCTAGTTGAATAACTCGTTATAATGTAACTTTGATTGTTTGATGTATATATATAGAGGTATATTTAATGTTTTAATTTAACCATCGATTTTTATCGTTGATTATTATATCTTCGTTTGCTCTAATAGAGAATAGACTACAAAAGTTTCAAAGCCAAAGCTATTACACATCACTTCACCTCCAGTATATATTTTCCTTTTCAAACATTGTGTTGCCAACGCCTGCTATCGACATCCCTCTATTACAAAGCTGTGTCTCTCGTATTCCACCAGTTTCCACATGACTTGTCAGTATTAAATCAATTTCCGTTTACTATTGCATCATTATTGCTCTTATATATACAGAAATCTACATCAAAGTACTTAATATTTACGAAACTTACTTCCACTTTTTAACGTGCTACACCTACATGGATCTTACTTGGCATATAGCAAGATTTCTTTATTGAAAATTATTATAAATTTATTTAACCATCTACTATTTCCTGAACTATCTTATTCCGTCTGTTCAAGATAAAACTGTTGGTATTAATAAACGTTTCCTCGAAAATTAAAATATTCGTGTGTGCCACTATAAGACAACATTTTATACACGAGGCAATTGAAGGTTGAAAAGTACTTAAACCGACAAGGTTTTATTTCAGTGTTATAACAGATGCAAACAAAATGATTACCCCAATATTTTCTTCGTTTTTTTAAAAGTTTTTATTAATTAAATAATATTTTTTATTTTTCCTAATATCGAATTAAAATTCAGGACATACACACAATCCTTAGTTTCGTACTATATTTCCTAAAAATACAGTATAGACCCTTTTTAAGTTATTACAAATAATTCCTCTTATACATCTTTAAAACCAAATGTTTATGATTTATGGTTATTCAAAATTCATCTGTAATCTTCTATTTAGTGCCATTAAGACTTTTAAAAGGCTCTGTGCTGTGAACAATGCAACAAATATGCACTTACCTCAGGCCTTTAACTGAGAAATTTTATATGATAATTTTACATAATTCAAACCGTATTAATGGAAAAAGTCTTAACCGTTTATGAAAAAATAACTTTGAAGAAAATCCGAATATTTTTTATTTTTGATTTAAAGTGTAATTCAAAAGAGTTACAACATTTTAGTAATACATGGCATTGTAAAAAAATCATTTTATGTAAATTCAAGCATTTTCAGGAATTAAAATTGGGGATAATACGTTGAATTTGGAGCAATGAAACGAAGAGACTGTATAAGACTGACTGAGAGAGAATGTTTGTGAGAGAATACCATCTAAAATGGCATAATTTAAATCAAACAATATTATTCTGCCTAATAAAGAAACATTCCAAGCTATAAATTAGTTTAAACAAAAAAGTTCCTTAAATTTGTGTTTTTTGTTTTTGTTTTTTCTGTTGTTAATTTGTCGCTATGAATTTGTAGCCGTCTTCTTTAGACAAGGATGTGAAATAAGTAAAAACAAATAATATTTCCACCAATACAGAAATGAAACTTTTGCAAATAAAATTCCTTTATTACATTTACATAAAATCACTTTTAAATAATGTTTATTGATAAACACATTGGTAATTCAACGTTTTTATATTATATAAATACTGTATACATTTGGATAATATAATTACTGGTATAGGCTCGTGTTGATTTCATGTGGGATTTTTTCTTTGTTCTTATAGAAAAGACTCATAATGAACATTTAATCATTTTAATACTACCTGTAATAATCCTACAATCCTATAATCCCAATTTTATTTTAACGTTTTTCATTGCGGTTGGAAAGTATAATATATTACAGTTTTTACAATAATTGATATTGCTAATTGTCGATAAACCTTTGAGTTACATTATAATTTTATTTAAGTACACTACTTATTTTAAATTTTAAATAAAAAGGTCTGAGAACACATTAAAATAAATTATGGTAATCCATCAATATTATACGTAAAAAAATCAAAGTAAAACCAATCCCTTTTATAAAGACACCAAACTAATTCTAGTGTACATTAGAGTAGAACGAAAAACAATCGGTCAACCTTAAAGTAAAGAAAATAAGGAGAAAACCAAACTCTTAACTGTAGTGTAATATTGCGGCCAGGAAAGCAGTCCGATTAACCCAGTTCATCGTGGCTGCCCTTTAGAGGAAATACGGTATAAGTCATTTCGTCGCTACGCTATTGTTCTTTATGGAGACGAGCAGTAAATAGCTTCTACACGATTCTTCCTATATCCAACTATTATATCATTGAACGTTAAATTAGAAACTTATTGTGTGCAAAAAGGGAATTCCAGCCATTATTTTCAAATTATTAGGAATTTATAGTTATGGGGTTATTCGTACTAGTATGGCTAGATTCTATGAAATTTCTATGAAAGTTTTTATCATCTATTCGAAAACAAAATATCTTCGTGTCAAATATTTTTTAATCGTTTGTTAAAACCAGACTAATATATAATTGTGTGGCTTGTACCTTAGTAACAGTACTTCTAAACATTTTGGTTTTTAAAGAAGAAGTAAAAATTTAATACACATAACTTTCCAGAACTTTCCCGCTGATGGGTTTCTCCTGACCACAAAATAAAGCAAGGTGCATTATGTTTGTCAATAAGAATATTATATTTTTTTACTATTCATATTTGTTTTCTTTATTAATAATATTGTTGTGTTCTTAAGTTGTATAATAAAGTTATCCCTATTCATCAATGTTTAAAACTAAATAAAAAAGATGAATTCAACTATGTAAAAGCTTTGCAATTAAGTTTTTTCAATATTTAAAAAAAACCAGGCCTTTACCTGCTTTTTATGTGACACATTATTATGTGTTTCGCTTTACAAGGAAAGCGGAGTTTAAGCTAATTTCAAGTTAACTCATCTTAAATATTTTTTCAGCTAAAATATATATGAGTTACACTAAAAATCACCTTAAATATAAATTACATGTATTTCTGCAAAGTTTATACATAATTTTCTACGATTCAAAGGGTCGATAGCTTTCTTGCTCTCTTAGCACAAGGAGCTGAGAAAAACTCTCATAAAACTTAGTCCTGAAAGGACTTTGGCGCTGCTTTAAGAGGAACGGGTAGTAAGTTAAGATATTCAGGATGGGTAAGGTCTGGAGTAGGGTCTGACTCCTATCGGAGATCTAAGAGGAATGATTTCGGGCATTGAATCTCAGTCATGACACTTTGGAAAAAGGGGAGACCAGCTCACTACCACCCTCTTTAGCTAAAACGAACAGACGCGGCACGTCCTTAGTCTAGGCTTAATTATTAGGGTATTCTGCTAGTGTTAGTGGGTGAAGGGCACAGATATAACTTTATTTACCATGAAGATAGGTTATTTACAGTTGGATGTTTTGGCATATACTTTTTTACGAGCCACCAGAAAGACTAATGCAGACAGGGGTGAAGGGAGGACAGAGCTTATCTCGCCGCGAGCGGTCTTTCTGATCAACACCGATACGCTGAGTGGTAGGTGAAGCTCACTTGTATGGTAGCGCGAAGCGATAAACCATTCGTTCTTGCTTTCCCTTAGTGACCACTGACCAGGCGTCTAGAGGAGTGTCGGGGTGAACGTTATTATTAAGTTATTTGATAACGGTGTGTAATCCACCGAGAATAGCAAACAGAGACGTACTCTGATAGTTAAGTACTGAGGACGGTTTAGTCCATCGCTCTTTGCAAACAGAGTGATACTCTGATATTTTAGAACTAGGAACTGTGTATTCCACAGATAGTTGCATGCAGAGTAACTACTCTGATAGTTTAGTGCCAGAAACGATGAACTCCACCGATAATTGCAAACAGAGAAAATACTCTGATAGTCTTACAAGTTCCTTTGTTGGTTGTTAGTCTCAATTTAGCAGCAAGCATTCACCGGAAGTAAGGGTAAGACCGTAAGAATTAGCTTTCATGGAAATAGCACTGTACACTTTAGCACTGAGATTTGGATCGGTGAGCCACTAAGGTTGGTATTTACGATTTCCTTTGGTTAATTTATATATGTGCGTTACTCGGATATCGCACACCCTTAGGGCAGGACTGTACAGGTAGGAACACAAAAATCCTCAAGCATTAAGGAAAATAGGTCATCGGCTATGATAAACTGAAGGTCTTTGAATACTCTCTGTTTTGACCTATAGAATCTGAACCTAAATAGTTTGAAAATTGAAATCGAAAGATGAGATTTCAGTGGTAATTTTCAGAGCTATTTTATTTTGAACTCTGGAAAAACATCACGGCCTAGAGCTACCATGCAACCAGATGTGACCGGCTGTAAATTCAATTACAACCCGAAACACTCTAACAAGGAAACCCCACCAACTCCAATGGTCATCCTTCGCAGTAGACTCACAATATCCTTGCATCCCAATATGTCGACATTTGTGGTTACCGATGTTATATGTCACATGGATATCCATAGGTATCAGGTTTATGTGACTTATTAGTTTTTCTTTACCGGAGTAGCCACAAGTTAACTCTTCTATGGTAAAGTCAATGGATATTAAGGAGTATATTTCTGGAATCCATTAAAACAACATCACCAAAATACGTGATCATTATTTTAAAAATTATACATGCACAATTCTGTGATTAGCCTCAGTACCTATTCTTATGATTTTATAAAAAGCCGCTCAAAGGAAGTAAGTATTCCTACTCCGTAAAAGTCGTACTGTGATATTTTAATATACTGGCTGGAACCATTTTATCTTCCTTCCCTCAGATATAAAAAATAAACCTATTGTTGAGCACTCGTTGAATCATTTCATTTATACCAGGTAACTTTCGTTTTAAAATGTTTTGTTTTAAAATTTCAATCTTTGTATCTGGAATTTCTCTCATTTTAATACAACCTTTCCTCATTAATCGCAACTATTTGGAACTATTGTGTATTGTTTTACCATATTCTACAGTTTTGGTTTTAATAATATATATTATGTTTTTCGTATATGTCCTTTAAACATTATTAAAGAATATTTTATAAGTTTAAAAATTATTGTTACCACATATAAAATACCCCTACTTGTAAATTTTCTTATATTAATTACTATCGTGAGAAATTTAGCCAACTGAATTTATTAGAAAGTTATTGATATTTATATTCTTCAAATTCGATAATGTACTCTACAGTGTACTCCTATTGGCCAAGGGCTCTGTTTTTTGTTGCCTAAATATAATGTACCGAATTTTACATAAACTTAGTATTTAAAAATAAAGTTTACTCTTATTTTTTATTACAAATTACTCTTATAAAATCCTAAATTTCTTGGTAAAGACAGTTATCCTCGGATACTATCTTTTATAAAAGTTGTCAATAATAAATGCTCTTTCATATAACAGTAATGCTACTTTATATCAATGTTTCCTTTAGAATTACATTGATATAAGAACTATCAAAACCAAAATTTTGAGATTTGTCAACATTTTATATGGTTTCTTTGACATATCAAGTTTTGGATCTTTCATTTTATTAAGATATTTACTAGGTCTTATTAAACCTAGAACTAATCACATGAATATATATTGAACATAATTATTCTGTCTAATTAGGATACGCCATTGGCGTAACATTGGCGTCTGGCGTTACAACTAAGATATCCTTCAATGTGTAATTAAATCGCATCAAATAAAAAATTAATTAATCGTAATTTAACAGTGTCTAAATTACATTACCACTTCAATATTATGCTAAAAGATTTTTATCCATCCTATGTAACTGTAACATACAAAAAACATACAGGGACTTGTATAGTTTCTTTGTAGGTGTTTGTGTATTCACAATTTTGAACTTTTAAATTTAAATTTATCCTTCTCCTACAGAGTAATAAACTGAGAATTACTTGGAAGAACGATTCGTAAAAATATCACTAAACTTCTTCTTATACGTGAAGGTTACTGAGCGAATGATTGCAGGTGAAAATGTCGAGAATCGTTTTCCGATACCACAAGGGGTGGAGGTTGCCTCTTCATAAGTATAGGAAGAAATCTTGGATATTGTCCAGACGATACCCACTAAATGAAGTCTTGCAGCTAAAAAGAAGATGTTATATACTTGTTTAACACTGTCATAAAGAAGAACATGTTTATGCATGATTTGAAAATGGTAAGTAATTTTATCCTGTTTATATTTTTAATCTTTTAAACATTAGTTTGGAGAGTGTTGATGGACGGAGAGATGTTAGGGGAATGATTCCAAAATAATCCTATTGATTTAAAACGAAAATTAAATAGTTTGTCATTATTTAATTAGTTGATTAAGTGTGAAACACAATGCGTTACTTTCGTCATTTTAATTCCGGACTGACAAATAGCAATTTATATTTTTAACCAATTTAGTATTTTGATTATTTGTTAAAAAATATTTGGTTTGTGCATTTACAAAACACAGGGGCTCCCATGTACAACTTAAGATTATCTACCAAACAGGTATTAAAACACTTTAATAATTAAGTAATAATCGTACATTCATAATTTAAATTTGATATAAACGTTTGTAAAATTAATATTACAATCACATAACCATTACTTTATTTTAATTATTATAATTTATTCAAAACAAAAATAAAACAACACAGAATAATTATTTACATGGAGACTTTTATAAATATTTATTATAATATATACACAACGAAAAGAAAACAACACAGAACAATTATTTACATGGTAATCTAAATTTAATTTAATTAATCACATATATTGTGTTTACAGAATGTTGTAGTAATTACTCATTTCTAGCCAAAAAATTATTATTTAGCCTTTTTTTAAACAAAGAAATACTAGGAGCATATTTAATACTGTAATCTAAGTTGTTTAATAATCTTATACTCCTTACATGATAATATTTATTATATGTTACAGTTCTATGAATTGGAAACTGTAAAGTCATGTTACCAAATCTTGTTTCCCTACCATGCACACGGTTCATTATTATATATTGATGGAATAAATAATCTGGTTTCTCAAACATCAAAATTTTATACATCTGTAATAGAACACTGTCCCTAATTCTTTCATTGATCTTTAGCCATCATAGCTCTTTAAAATAAACAGTAATATACGCATCTATTGGGAAATTGAAGATATAAAGAATACATGCATTTTGTGCCCTTTGTTGCCTTTGCAGTTGTTCATTGTTTATGTCACAAAATACGGCATTGGAATAGTCAAATTATGGAAAAATAAGGGTAGATACAAGCATTTTTTTATATGTACATTTGGATTGAAACAGAGCCTCTTAATCCTATAAAAAACTTTAGTACACTCTCTTATGAATATAAATAAATAAATGTATTTATTTTCTCTTTCTGCCACAAAAACATACATAAAATATATGAAGCACTTACATGATTAAAAATCATAAAAACAATATAGTTATACACCCCCCGCCCCACCCCCCTTGCCAAGACTGGACTATATGTACTAAATGAACATGTTTTTAGATTTAAAAAATAACATAACGTAACTTAAAAAAATAACTTAACATAAATTTTTTCAGTCTCCTTACATATAATATTGTTATAAAAAAAAACTTGTAAATATACTGGATTATATAAATATCAGAAGAGAAAATTTAGGGCCTCTAAGGCACGTGGCCTGTTCGGAGGTTCCAAATATTAAATATTATACTTGTTTTACAGCGTCCAGATTGTGAAAAGAATGAATATTTTATTTAAACTTTTTCGGCCAATTTTCTTTTTACCATCAGTGCTTCTTTTCTTTGTTGCATGATAAATTATTGAAACAAAAATAATAGAAAATATGTCGTATAGAAAATATATTTTTTTTAGTTTACTACATGTAAAAGAGCATCTAAGCGAATAAGATGGAAAATATTTATGGTATACATACATAAATGTTATTGCTGAATTTGAATCAGAAAGTCAATGTGTTCCAAAGTTAGCAACCACGCTCTAAGTCTTTTAAAAAAATGTGTCATTATTCGATAATTCTTTAATATTGCTTGGTAATTTGTTAAAAATTCTTGGTGCTATACAATTTAATGTTCTTGTAAAAAATGTAGAATTTGGTTTAGGAACTGTAAATTGATTCCCGGATCTTAATTTTTGCTTATATTCTATATTTTTTTGTGGCATATTACCACTCTTGCAAAAGAAAATCTTCAGAACTTTATAAACAAAAATATATTTCAATGGTAAAATTTTCAAATCCAAAAAAGGGGACGCGAATGGACTGTCTTTCCTTTATTTAATATTAAACCTAACTGCATGTTTTTGTTTTGAACATATATTGCATTCAGATAAGTATCGTATGTACTACCCCAAAAGATAATTCCATAATCAATTCTGCTCTGTATCAATGAAAAATATAGCATACGCATAACTCTTTCATTACATAACTTCCTAAGAAAATAAAAATACATTAAAATATTATTAATTTTGTTTTTCAAATGATTTATGTGAATTTTCCAATTAACCTCGCTATCAACAAAAATTCCTAAATACTTTATATGCGTTTACTCTATCCACTACAGCACAACTATTCCCAATACATACAATTTTGAACACCTTAGGACACTTAGCACATTTGTAATAAACTTGATTTTTCGAAGTTAATATCTTTTTTGAGGCTGAAATTCATATATTCAGTTTTTTCTACACTCAGCAGCATGTGATTCATAGTAAAACCACCACTGAAGTGCTTCCAAATCATTTTCCATACTGGACCTTATACTGTTCCAACTAGATTCTGAATAGCAGAGAGCTGTGTCGTCAGCAAAAGAAGTTATTTTTCTTGTAAACTACCATTGCATAAATCATTTATGTTAGACAATGAATAATATTGCTCCCAGGACAGATCCTTGGGGTACACCTTGCTTTTATTATTCCAGAGTCACTTAATACAGAATTAACTCTTACACATTGCTTCCTATCTTCCAAGTAACTCTGAAACCATTTGTATGCAATTCCACGCACTCCACATTGATGTAATTTATCCCAATAAAATTTTATGATTCACTGTGTCAAAAGCTTTTGTTATACCGAGAAAAAGACCACTAATACATTTACCTTCATTCAAACCATCATTCACATCTGTCATGACATGCAACAGTGCATTCTCTGTATTCATACAGATCTAAATCCAAATTGATTATTACTAAAAAAAATCTGTCATTTCAAAAAATTTTTACAATTTTTGTTTCATTAGTTTTTCAAAAATTTTTGAGGAAGCATGAAAGCAAAGATATAGGACGATAATTACTGCTGTTCAAAATCAGAAACCTTTTTTAAAATATTGGTATTACTACTGCATTTTTAACTGCGTTGGAAAGACTCCACCGTTGAAACTCCCCCCCCCCCCCCACCCCCCCCCCCCCCCACCCCCCCCCCCCCCCACCCCCCCCCCCCCCCACCCCCCCCCCCCCCCACCCCCCCCCCCCCCCACCCCAGGATGGTTAACAAACACCTACAACATTGGAGAAATACTGAGGGGAAATGTACGAGCAAAGCGGATGCTCCATCGGAACCAAAGCGGAAGGGACCACCAAGGAACATTGCAGCAGATGCCCTTAGAATGAGTAGAACGGAGATCCGAAAGGTGACTGGTTTTATTACAGGTCATTGGATATTCCCGAAGCCACCTGAATAGAATAGGTATTTCCAGTTCAGGAAACGCTGTGCAGGAAATGTGGTGAGGCTGACGAAACAGCCAAGCACGTCATATTTGAATGTCCGGCATTACAGAGCAAACGCACAAGATCCCCAGGTGTTTCTTATGCATACGGAAGAGGGGTTGGAACAGGAAAGCATTGTTCAGAAGATCTCATGGTTTTGTAAAGGCCTGGGATTTGATACAGCTTAAACCTGGGAGAGGGTGCACAATAAGCCGGATGGCTGAGAGGCAACTACCAGGCCTAGGAAACCTGGCCCTCTGTTACAAAAAAGGTCTACTGTACAACGTGTATTAAATTGTAAAAGTAATTAAACTAAGGTATCGATACCAATCGAAACCAATTTTTAGGCATAAAGAGTCTTGAGTCATAAAAATTTGTTTCTCATAGTTAGTTAATAAAAATTAAAACCAATGCTACCACGAGTAAAATAAAAAGAATATCAAACTCAAACTCAAACTAAAATAAATTTTATTTTCAAAAACAAATTTCCAACACTTGTACATGTTAATGCATGAAAATTGACAGCACATAGAACAAAGTCTGTGCGTGCTGTCCAGTTCAAATCTAGAATGTACAAAGTATTAATAATAAAATAAGAAATGCTAATATGTTAGTGAAAAATAAATAAATAAAAATAGAAATGAACTAAAGGAATCTTTAAACTAAAAAATAAAAACTTGACAGTCTATACATAATTTAAAGCATAACATTTAATCAGAATCACACAAAAATTCTAGAATATGCTGTCTTAGCAACGTATTTAAATCAAACACGGTAAAAAACAAATGAAGATGGACAAACAAAAAATACATTATCTCAGAGACGATGACGCACGGATGACAGTGATGAGTGGAAGTTAATGACTGTATCGGTAAAGTTAGTAATAAGCAATGATTTCGTTGTTTTCATTGGTAACGGTAAGTGGGGGAGAGGAGGGCCTCAGCACTGGTTCCGGACCGATCATACGAAGCCAGGCAGTGACCAGCCGCTTGAAGCCACTAACAGGCTTCGTCCTGCAGGTCCCTTATCACCGAGGGCAAGTGTCTGTAACAGTGTGTTGGCGACCATATGTATGCGTTAGTGAGGTTTAATAGACAGTTTAATTAAAGGGACCCTTGCAAGCCCACACTCACAGCGTTTCTTGTAGGGTAACTGTGAACAATAGGGGTGAGGACGGCATCTTTATGAGAGTAGGTGTAGACCAGTACAGTCCTAATAAATAACTGCCTAATTGTAAAAATATCGGTCTCCATAAAATAACAGAGTAGATGAATATTGTCTTTGTTTATTAAAAGCTGCTTTTATTATTGATTTTTTGAATAACATTTAATGGTTTATAATGTAGTTTTATAGGCCCCTCCCCATGCGATGATACCGTATTGTAAAATGGAACTATACATACGCAAAGTATGTACAGTTTTTAACTCATTATAATATAGAATTTGGCCTAATTTGACGAAATATATAAATTAATTTCCTTAATTTGGACTTTATACAATTAACGTGAGGTTCCCACTTGAGTTTTTGCATCAATAATTACACCGAGATACTTGTACTGGTCCACCCTCTCTATCAGCTGGCAATCACATGCAGTATTGAGAGAGTCACCGCACGAGTGTAGCAGCAGCCGCAGGTCCGCAGGTGGCCCGCTCGCAGCGCGTAGTGCGATCGGTAAAACACTTTGTTTTACTGACATTCATAGTTAACATATTGTCAGAAAACCATTTATGTATTAAATTTAATTCTTGGGAAGCAGTTTTCATATACTTCATGCCAAGTTTTTTCGCTATGAATTTTTCGCTACCACTGTATCATCTGCAAACAGGAGTAGTTTTCCTGTGAGATTCAGTTTATCTAGGTTATTTAATATACACTAAAAATAATAAAGCACTTCAACCTTTCAAAAAATCTTTAGACGTATTGGCATATGTAAACCTACAAAAACAGCTAAAACCTCATGGCCCCCCGCTTCGAAGGAAATAAAAAGTATTTTTTACATAATAAACTAAGGTGACATTTCCAAATATATAGGTCTATAAATGAATAATTTTAGTGTTTTCATGGAATCCCACCTTAACATACCAAAATTGAAAGCTATTGTCCGAGCTGTTTTGTGTGAACAATAATCCTTAGTTCGACATTGAAATATGACAGTCATAATGTAAAAACTATCTTTCTTCCTACTGAGCCTAATGATGAATATTATGAATATTATTACAAGTTAAGTAGCAAAAACCTTTATACTTTACTAATACTCTGTTCATGCATGCATAATTTATAAGTAATAACTATACACATTGTTATTGTTAATATTAATATGAACTTAGCATAATTATTTTTTATGCTAAGTTTTTTATACGAAATGCGATTTAAATAGCCATAGGTATCAAAGTGTTTTATATTTAGTAAGACTTTCTTATATGATATACTTCAGAGTATTAACCGCCATTCTACCAACTGACTGTCAATACTCTAGGATCTCCCACATTGCCGCATCGTCTAAATAAAACTTATAACAGGTTTAAAACCTTGCTAGTGTACTACTGATGTAAAAATTTTATATACATACTTTCAGTACAGTATCGTGTAGTGTAATATATGAAAAACCAATTTCTAAATATACACATATACAATTAAAACATATTAAATTATTTAAAACTCCTCCCTTAAAAATAATTCTGCTGGTAAGGTGATTTCTTAACTGACTATAGTGTTTCATTAAATCTATCTATTTACTTATTTATTCTACCACAGTAGAATTACACCAGTAGAACAATTAAATAAGTTAATAAAAAGTTAATAAAGAGTATTAACGATTAATAAAACTGATAATATTTTCTTATATAATTAAATAACAAAACCGTATTAAAACTAACAGTAATAAACTAAACACTAATGTTTTACTGAACCATGAAGAATAAAACGCTGACCTTTGTGTGAAAATTGTAAAAGGATGCCTAGTTGAAGACCTTTCATTTTTCTGTTCTTTCCCTAAAACACATGCCAAGGTTTTTTTTTTAAATAAAATTACATTCACTGCATGATTGAAACTGTAACAGTGTAAGCCATGTTTAATAAAAATTTGTTTCAAGAAGTACTTACAGAAGTCTAAACACTACTTTGAAATCATTCTTTAAAACTTATTTAATGAGTTCAAAAAGCGCAGGACGTAGCTAGTGTGAAATATGTACGTAAAATATACGTATTATACTGTTAGTATTGTAAGATTTGATAGTTTTTCAGAGACTCTTTGCATAGTTTTCCTAACATTTCAAAAATGTGACAACATTCGTGAAATTACATTGTATATTAGTTCTGATAATAATAAGTAGGCTAATCCTCTCGTATTACAAAAATTGGAAGATAAAATTTAATTTATTTTCTTCATAAACTAAACAACAAAATAATAATAAGAATAGTAGTTGATAATACACGTCAGTCCCAGGTGACTGTTATGTTGGCAAACATGACAAGTGCTGAGCCCTGATGTCATTACTTCATCTGTAAGTGGACGCAATAGAAAGAGAGGCGACAATTTTGTGTACGTACACAATTATGTTGGTCTACAAAAAGGCCTTACAATTGCAAGGTTTTGAAATTTAGATTAAAAACAGTTTTTTAATTCTTATTTCTAAAAGTGTCTGTAAGACAGTATCTACCGATGTTTAAAACAAAACTTACTGAGATTGTTAAATTTATCGTATAAAGCTACTATTATCCAATAATGAGACCAAGCTACATTTAATATGAGAGGGATCTAGTATGAACAGTGTACTAATTTGAGTTATTTCTAAAGTAAAATGATTGCTAGATAATCTACCATTTTACTCTAAGAAATACAGTGCACACAACGCTAGATTTATATTTTATTTTGTATTGTCATCAATGAAACCCATCAATACACGATCTCCGTTATCAATATCATCTAGTTGGGTGACAATTAACTTTATAGCCTTTTAATTAAATTGATAACAATAAAAAACTATAAGATTTCAAATTATAATCATCACATTTTTACTAACTAATAAAAATGTTTATTTCCCTGTTTATACGATTGGAGTCAAATTCACAGGCACTTGAATCAAGTTGGCTCTTCCAAATGTATATATATATATATATTACAAATCTTTTTATTTCTTTTTAGAGTTAAATATGATTGTTACAGAGAGATTATATAGTTTTATAGTAATACAATCAAAGTTATATATTTTAATAACAGTTTTTATGTATGTATATATATATTATATATATATATATATATATATATATATATATATATATATATATATATATATATATATATATATGTGTGTGTGTGTGTGTGTGTGTGTGTGTGTGTGTGTGTGTGTGTGTGTGTATGGTTGCAATATTTCGGGATATAAACAATATTTGAATTTCGGTACATTAATTCAGTGGGATATTATATTATTAGTGGTGTAAGCTATTGTATATTATATTACAGATTGTGAATATTAATAATGTAATATTGAAATTTAAACCATATTTAAATGCATTTACAGGACCAGAAAGCAACGTTATGAGACGAAAGTCCCGCTATTAAAATTAGCTAAGGTCAGTTGAAGCAGCTCATAGTAAACGTCTTCTAGTTTGACCCCAAATAAAAGAGAGAAAAAAAAAATTATGATATGTTAACTTGCAGTTAATGACACGTGGGGACATAACCTCATAATGTGTCCTAGTCAAGAGAAGGAATTTAATATAATAACGTTTTATGTTGGTAACCCTGGGTTTATTAGGGGTTTACTTTCATCGTTTACAGGTTTCGTACACCAACTTATAAATACGAAATTATTTTTCATAAATAACATTTACAAATCTATACTATGTTCTAAAATTGACCAAAACTACTTTTATTAATTTATCATTACCAGCTGGATTACAAAAAAAAATATAACTACCCATGATCCTACTAACTTTTTATTTATTTCAATATTAGACGTTACCCTCGACTTCGCCGGTAATTTTTAGAACAAAAGTCTGTAGCTCAGTTAGTTAAAAAAATATACTTATAATGTCATGTAATACTCTATTATATTTTTCGAAGTATATAGGCATACGACCAGGTGCGTATTATTTCAGCGTTCATGGCTAGAAGATTAGAGTTTGAGGGACTAACTCATCACTCTTACGTGTTGCCGATGCTACAGCTGAGTTTTCCTTGTTACTATGGCTAAAAAATTTTATACATTGCTCTCACAAACCGACTATGGTTATAATAACTACTTAGTTCCAGCTGCTGTAATCTACTTTCGGTTTAATATATTGTTTAATAAATCAACAGTGCCATAGTTGAGTTTGTGTCGTTATCCGATTGAAATAAACATATTTAACTACTTAGGACTAAGAAGCCTACTTTGTTCAAAAAGTGTCTACTTCCGGGAATTTAAATTCACTTATATTCTATTGTATTAACGGTGTCAAACGTACCTTAGCTATATTTACTCAATCAAAACTAATATATAACGCAGGATAAATGGATGTGTGTAGATTTAGGAAGCCTGCTTCTGTCAAAAAGAGTCTACTAACGTTTTTCTTCCAGTCGGATACTTCGAAAATGTTATTGATAGTGTAAATCCCTAATACTGCACACCACAATTGTTTTCGAATCAGCTGTTAAAAGAGATTTTTTATTCCATTCATTATAAGGTAGGTAACCTTGGGTATTTACAGAACATTAACTTTTTAAAACTTTTTGACGATCAGCTGTGTCTTATTGTATACTTTTATATAGTCGAATAACATTATTTTTTGCCATTAGTTATGTGTATTAAAGATAGAAATGTCTGCTATAACGTTTATCCATAAAAAGAAGTGTCACCAGAATTAATATTTATGATAATAGTTAATACCTTTAGATGTATCCTGAAAGGGTACAGCCTAGTTGTATCATTTTCGAGAGAATTGAATCGCCAATCCGAGAATATGATGTTTGTGCTTTGAGAATTAGTGAGAAACCAAAAAAACTTTCAGCCCGTGTAAATGAAAGACTTCTAAGCTTGATTAGAAGTACCAACACATTATTTAGTGTCAATTGGATCGAAGTCTCAAAAAGAAAACTAACTAAACCATTTAACCCCGTTACTCACTGCCCTAACCTCACATGAAATTGGGAGATATAAGGCGATTTCTGCTGGTAAGCGTATATATTACAGTTACAAAGGTGTAGAAAATCTATCACCACAAAGCTCCTCTTGGCTCTAGTTGAATAATGCGGTATTTAAATGTAACTTTGTTTGTTGTTTGTTTATTGTTATGTATATATATATATATATATATAATATATATATATATATATATATATATATAAAACATGTGCCCTACTAAACAGTTTTTAAATATAGATACATTCTAATAAAATTGTATATTTAACGTTTTAATTCTACCATAGATTTTTACTCTTGATTATTATATCTTCGTTTGCTGTAATAGAGAAGAGACTACGAAAGTTTCAAAGCCAAATCTATTACACATCACTTCACTTCCCGTATGTATTTGCCTTTTCAAACATTGTGTGTTGCCAACGCCTGCTATCGACATCTCTCTATTACAAAGCTGTGTCTCTCGTGTTCAAACCAGTTTCCCACATGACTTGTCAGTATTAAATCAATTTCCGTTCACTATAGTAGACCTCCCGCGGATCTGGCGCTAACATGGGCTCTTATGGAGTTATTCTGGACCAATGAGAGAGCAGCAATGGCGGCTAGGCCACGCCCCCTGCACCCCTCCCCCGCCACCACCATCGCCTCTGGACCAATGAGAGGGCAGCAATGGCGGCTAGGCCACGCCCCCTGCCCCCACCTACCCCCTCCTACACCCCCTGTCACCTCCTGGTCCCTCCCCTAGCCAATGGGAGATTGTCTCTTATGGGAGGTACATTTCGGTGTTTCCCTAACCACAGACTTCCTGTTTTCCGACGACTTATCTCAACCTAGACTTCCTGTTTGTCACACACCTCTGACTTTCTGCACTGCTTAACCACCCGTCCACAGGTTCCGTGTCGACGTCTATTGACACTCACCTTTTTGAGTACCTGAGAGTCTTAACACCCGCACCCGCGTATCTGATGGCTCCTACAGGAGTCCGACACTGTCCTACTGCCTCCCGCACTCCGAGCCTGGCGTAATGCCCATACCCGGATTTTGACCGCCTAACCTTTACCCGGCAATGCACGACATATTCCGTCACCCATCTTTTCGAGTACCGGAGTGCATGACAAACCGCACCCACATTTCTAACGGCCCCTGCCCAAACATTTCGAATGCCTCCAATACTCTTAACCACATATATTACCCACACTGTTATTTCTAACAATTCACTCCAGGACCTAGCCACCCATCTATACCCCCGTCTCTTGCAGACCCATACCTGAACAGTTCCTCACAGGGTTCCAACTTATACCCAAATCGGTACTCTGATCGCCTATCTTTTATCGGATGAATGATGATCTTTTAACCGTGTACTCGTACCCTGCCGAAACCCTACACTTTTCGATTGCCTCCAGTACTCCTACCCGAGCGTATCGCTCATACACGGATTTTGACCATTTTACAGTCCAATGTACCACATAGGCCTGCAATCGCCCGTCTCCTGGACATGCACCTGTATTTCTAATGATCGTTACAGAAACCTCACACTATCCTATTACCTCTCATACCTTGGCTCTTAACCACGGATATTTCACATACTACGATTTCTAAATCCCCGACCTTTACGCGTGTATACGCCTACAGCCTCCCACCTCTCTCGTGTACCCAAGCGTCTTCGGCCCTCATCTGCACCCTGCTGAGGCCCCCACACACTTTCCACTCCTAGTCAGGCATAAAGCCTATACCCAGATTTTTACCATTTTTACCGACCAATGTACCACATAGGCCTGCAATAGCCCGTCTCCTGGACATGCTAAGACCTACTTTTCTAACGGATCCTGCAGAGGCTTCACACTTTCCTATTGTCTCCCATACCTCGGCTCTTAACTACGGATATTGCACATACTATGATTTCTCACTCCCTGACCTTTACGTGTGTATACGTCTACAACCTCCCACCTCTCTCTCTCTCTCTCTCTCTCTCCTCTCTCTCTCTCTCCTCTCTCTCTCTCTCTCTCTCTCGTGTACCCAAGCGTCTTCGGCCCTCATCCGCACCCTACCGAGGCCCCACACTTTCCACTCCTAGTCAGGCATAAAGCCTATACCCAGATTTTTACAATTTTACCGACCAATGTACCACATAGGCCTGCAATAGTCCGTCTCCTGTACATGCTAAGACCTACTTTTCTAACGGATCCTGCAGAGGCTTCACACTTTCCTATTGTCTCCCATACCTCGCTCTTAACTACGGATATTGCACATACTATGATTTCTAACTCCCCGAGCTTTACGTGTGTATGCGCCTATATCTCGTGTACCCTAGCGTCTTCAGGTCCTCACCCTCACACTGACGGGACAACAACACTTTCCAAATGCCTCCCGTACTCTTACCCAGGGTATCACCCATACCCAATTTAGACCACCTACACATTAACCGACTAGTATCCACAAAGTCCAACAGGCATCCATATAATATGTCGTACACCACGTCTCTTAGCCCTTACACATACTCCACGACTCCACACTCTAAAGTGTTTACTACGCGTAGCGTCACATTCGAAAATTGTCTTCCCACCATTAATACCCTGTACTGGTTCCCACACATATAGTTAACACCTTTACCGTATTAATCTCCATATACGAGTATTTACCGAGCACATCGCACAATCTTAGTTAGCCTTACCTTCGTAGGGTTCAAACTTGCATTTCGTTCAATTTCTAACATACCGAGGTCCCCATTAAAAAAAACCAGGCCTAACACGGGACTCTCATTTTACTGACAAATATTCATACATTACCTGAAAGTGTAATGCTAATATTTACCGAGTACTTTCCCAACAGGATATTCTCATCCCGAGGTCCTAGTCTCAAGCTAACAGCTTATAACACGAGGCGTACCTTCTGAGCGACTACTATTTGCCGATCAATGCCGGTGCATATGTTTCAATACCTGGACACCTAATGTCTACGAAGTACTTCATATACTCTTATCCCACGCAACCCATCACGGGACCCTAATTTCTGTTACCTTTCACTTGGATGTCTATCACTTCATTCCGGGACCCAACTCTCAAACAGACTTAACCGGTAATTAAAAGAACCGTATTTCATTATTAACAAAGCACCATACATTTATTTCAACTACTGCTTAGACATTTAGTTTCCATATTAATCAAGTATTTTGTTTTCACTTAACCCACGCCTCCCTTTACGGCACTCCAACTTTTTATCCACGTTAAATCCACCATCACTTTCTAACGGCCAGGCTCTCATTTTCATAATATCAAGCGGGCGTAGCTTAATACGGAATACCATCTCATACAATTTAAGCTTTACCGTGTGTAATTATATATGTCGCTTATACTTGGACATCTAAAGACCCATCATACCTCACTCTGGTTTCCTAGCTGTTCCTTACTTTAATTTATTTATAAAGAGACGCATACAGAGGTATTAGTCCAATCGTCTCGAGACGCGTTATACTAATGTTTATATTATAATCTATACTAGCACTTTATGAAATCTCGACCACAGTGACTTACCCTAGTAGTCAGTGGAGTATCCTAGTAGTCCTATTCCTGGTAGCCCTAACATTCCTACTCCCTTATATCCTAGGTAGTCCTTAATCAACCTAAAACCCTACGCTCCAACTTAACCTAAATCACCCAGAGTAAAATTTCCTTTTTATAAAGTTGTTTTCATAGATTTTAAGTTAAAAATACATATTTAACATTACAGCAAATCCGACTGTCTATGAACACGTTCAAACCTGTGGAGAGTACACTCGAGGAGCTGCACATGAACAACTGCACCGTCTCGCTGGATGCCTTCTACCGCCTCACTAACCTGCGGGTAATGGACCTATTACTGACAAAAGATTTTCTGAAATTTTTGTTTTATTTACCCATTTGTTTTAAACAATTAAAACAGTCTGCACTAAAATAGTTCAATGACATTTGAGACGGTGTTACCATATCGATGCTGATCACCAGCTGATCCCGTTATGACCTGGATATGGTCATATACTGGCTCTGCTTAATGTATATGAATGTAAAATAGATGAGTGAAATAAAATGTACATTTATTTGTTTACGGTAACAATTGATAACGTTTGTTTATTGCAACATATGCTGAGAGAGACCAATAATTTTCACTACAAGTAAAACTGGCAACAGTGTTAGGCGCAGGGTGCAGATGAGGGTTCAGATGAACCAGTCAAGTCATGCTATTGGTATGTAGATTAAATGGTGTCACTATATATGTTAATCTGACGTCCTAGAAATACTCGTATGTTTCGGTGAGGTCTATATGTTTTAACAACCGTGTTGTGACGAGTGGTCACATTTCCCCACCACGCTAGGTACACACGTGCTTGCCGCGTGACCAGGGCGTAGGACCATGGCGCGTTAGGAGATTTTTTACGTGGCTCCTTCCCCAGTAGGCCTATCCACGTGTGTAAAGAGCCCCAACCATCGCTCTTTACGGTGGTAGCCATTCCATGACAAATCTGCTACCTCCCAACATATTTTTTTTGTACCTCACCTCTCGGTGAGATAGATTTTATACTTTATTTTTTAATTTTTATTTTTTTTTATTTTATCCATTGCAAGTTCAACAGTTCACTATACTCGGAGAAGTCTTTTCAATTCACTCTACTAAAAAACGTAAAATGGGTCTTTGTACTTATTTTTATTCCTCCTCCGTGTACCTATTCAAAGCAAACACAAAGTGATCCTCAACTCAATGCCTAACCTCTCTCTGTCTCTTTACTAATAATACAAGGAGATATACTAAATGCCTATTACTGAAGAAACTGCTCAGGTACTTTTACTATAGTTGCTGTCACAATTAAAGGCCCTATCAATGTTTCCACATTAACGAATGTCTTCTCAAGCGCATCATCAAACACGTAAGAGGTTAATTTAGATGCTGCCATGAAAGGTATAATCCCTTCTTTGGCTATACTTTGATGTTTAATTGTAATTCCAAAGTGATCAGTAGGTGAGGCTCCATCCTTTATATGATCGACAATGTACTCTGAAAATGCTAGGGGCCAATCTATTGAGTCAATGGGAGAGGTCAGTATAAACGTTAGTTCTTCACGTGTGGTACGAAACCTCTCACTTCTGTTAACCACATTTCTAGATTCAAGCTTAAGGAAGGTTGCCATGTTAACGCTCTGAGTGCTCATTTGCGAATGAACATGAGACGAGTCATCTACAAATTTATAAATAAAACTATTGGTATCCACCTGTAAGTCTGTGTAGTGCATGTGAGTGTTTGAGGGGCATAATTATTTAAAGCTCCTAGACATTCTGATTTTGCGGTGAAAATTACAGAGTGAATAGTGTTTGATGGATATGTCAGCGTGTATGTATTGAAGTGGACCTGAGATCACACATAAGAGCATATTTAAGTGACGTAGAAAAATCGGTATGATAAAAATGTTTGTGATAATTGACTTTATCCATACACTGGAAGGTATTTATGTTATTAAAAACAATAAACAAATATAAAATGCTAACATTCGAGCAAATAACTATGTAATGACGTATCTAACAGTTTGCTGTATCAGATGGCTTAAGAAGAGGGAAATCAGCGTTTATCGGCTCCGTCATCAGTACACATTCAATGTGGTCACTATATTACACGATCACGGTCCCAGGACTTACAGAGTTTAGGCCTGCCTTAGAGACCTCGTTCATGCTGAGCCGTTCGGAGCATAGACTTGTTCATCTCCATGCCCAAGTCCACGCATCCTACTGAGTTCCCACATTCACTCCTTCAAATCAGTCTCACCCTCCACACTGTCCAAGGGTCAACCTCTCCCGGGCTTACGGGTTTTAAGCCGGCCGTGAAAGAGGTCGAACTGCTCCAGGACTTACAGGTTTTACGCCGGCCTTAGAAGCAGAAGCTCCCTTGACGCGAGGGTGATCAAACATTCACACTTATGTGACATTTGAAGGTAAAGATGACGGGGGGAGATATACACTCAAAACATTTGTATTTTTGCACTTTCGGCCAACCACCCAAAGAAGGGTCTGGAGTGCAAAATTATATGTAATGGCTGCAATAATACAGTACAATTATCTAGTATTTAAAAAGTTCTTTGTACGTAATTGAAATACCTGTATAATAAAATAATATAAAATTTTTACTCGTTGTCAGCTCTCATAACATAATTCAATACTAGTACACATCTGAAGGAAGCGGTTTAACGAACGTTCGGTCACAACCAACGGATGTGGTGGGTTATAATTACATTTAATCTCTCTCTATGTATGTCTCAGGATTTGTAATGAAATTTTAACGTTGTGATTGGTGAAAATGTAGTTTTTTAAACATGTTAGAGTGTTAATTTTTTGTTTCTTAAATCCAAACGGTACAGTATCGTAGGGTCCTTCAAGTCTCCTTTTGGGCCCTGTAATTTTAAAAGACTTTTGTTTCTTTGACTGTAACAATGTCTTTGTCCTTGGTTCGTCTTATTCTGTTCTCTTCTATGTCCACTGAGTCAAATGAATTACTCAGAACTAATGCTTTCAATGTTTCGAAATTTAATTTTTTCGCTAGTTTTTTAAATTTAGAGTAAGGCCTTTTATTTTACAAACTTCAACTAGTGCGTTTTTATTTGTTGACCAGACAAGATAGGCGTAAGTCTTGGGGCCTCCGGAAACAAATTCTACTATGTATGACCCTGGACCATAGTCAGCCAAACTCGTCGGTCATTTCGCCCAAGTAGTCCCCTGTGGGGACCTTGTGCATACTCTCCCTGTGTACGTAAAGGACACTGTCTGTATCATAGTAAAAGAACTTGCCTCCCTAACTTTTCTAAGTGTTCCATACAGTTTTAATCGAGCATGTGGACGTTGTAAATGCTGCAACCACAACATTCACTGTCCTTAGGGCTTCTGCGGCTTCTTCAATATGCTGCCAGTTCACAATTAGTACAGTATCGTTAATTAATTTGAGTAGTATTTACATCTATTTCAGGGTTGGACAGCAACTGAAAGTATTCAAAGGGGTCTCTTATGATTGATGTTTTTGTCTGATTTTCCCTTTGACCAAATTTACCCCAGAAAGAATTTAACATCAATTTAGCAAGGGAGCGAAGACCTCCGTTCTTTTCAATTTTGAAAGGGTCAAGTCTGAACACCTTCACACCTTCGTGTTCATAATAATTTTGAACGTACTTAGCCTTGTCCCTCTTCAGTGAGGCACCAAGAGGGGTAGCCCGATGCCTCCTGTTTAATCTTGAGAAATTTGTTAATAAAATCCGTAAAAAGACCACCGTCTTCGTAAGTAATAATTTTATAATCCCAAAGTTCGTACATTTCTAAAATGGTATACCCCTTCTCTACGGCCTTTCTCATTTCCTGCATTGTCCATGTCCCTGTCAATGCTCTTTCTTCGATGTTATGGTTACAGTCTGTGTTTAGCATTTCTAGACCACATGTACGGCATAAAACAAACATTAATTTATTGTTCATGCGTGCTGGAAGGACGGGATGGTACAAATTTAGTGGAGGCAATACTTTACATTTCATGAGACCTTCGGCCTCCCATGCCTCTTTCTCTACACTCCTTGTCCCCTACCATATATTTTTGGATGGGGATAAAACATAAGGAGAAAAACTTATTGACAAACGGGTACAAGGAGCAAACGTCTACATACTGAATTGTTTCCCCGTCCTCGCACTTGTGATAAGATTTTGCATTGCCTGTTCTGCCCCCGAAGAAGGCCTCTCTGGGATTGAGTGGGAGTGTGTTTAGAAATGGGGAGAAAATTTAGATAATCCAATTTTTGTTTCTTTCTTTAAATGATTGAATTTACACTCCCAACATTTCAATTACTTCATAGTCAAGATGCTCGGAGACGAGCCATTTTAGCTTTGGTTCTCTCGAACCTTAAGTGCAGGGAGTCGGAAGGGTCCTCTTTGAGTGGTTCTTCTCTATTAAATGGAAAACATTTCGGGCACCCATGGAAATAACAGCCCTGAAATTCATAGATTCGTTCTCCGTCAAAACCGTCTACTTTTAATCCCTCGATTTTAACTTCTCTGTCCCTCCCCGCATGCTGAATGCGGACACTACGCTGTTTCTTCCTCCAGCTCAGCCATTGTAAAGCAATAGGCGATTGGTTATCAACCATACGGTATCCGTTCTTTGGGACTAGACCAATAGTGTTGGCTTTGAGAAAATTCCGTCTAAAAACCAAATTACAGGCATTGGCAATGGTGGACGGCTTCCATGAATGGATCTACATTACATTCTTTCAGAAACATGTTTTCTAAACTTAATACACGCTTGCGCCAGTATCTCCACATCGGAGATACAGTACTCGACCAACTCTTTTTGAAAGTCAAAAAACTACATTTTGGTTAAGTTGGTCGTTGTGCCAATTTTCAAAATCTTTGTAAGTCTTTTCAAACATTGATTCAGGACAGTAGTACGTCCTTGGGTGGTATGGGGCCCACATAATTTTGGTTTGCCAAAGTGTTGAAAAGATGAGGGAAGTAAACCCTTCTTCTTCTCCGGGGGGAGATCAAAAGGCTTTGGGTAGTGCAGAGAGGGCCATGGGAAAATAATTTAGCGAATCGATAAATCTAACGTTTATCCAGTTCCATAAGAATGACTTTAGTGCCACGCATAATTAGCTCTGGAGTGAATTTTGTTTGTTCGAGAACGTACTTTAACAGAAATTGAAAATCAAAACCCCTGACCGTTATGAAGCCATTACACATACGTTTTTTGAATTTTTTTCTCTCCTCCATTACGTAATTCATAAATTGATTCACAGGATCACTATCAAAGATCTTTGTTCGGTCTTTGCACATTTCACAAGACTTACCATTAATACATTTCCAACAAAATTGTTGAGAAACACAAAGGTTAACTTTATGAACTCTAGATTCTTTCCGTTAAAATTTCATCTTGACGGGTCTCTAAATCAAAGAAAATGAAAAAGAAAGTCTTTGGTTTTTGGTTTGTTTGTGTCGACCCGCATGTAACATTGATGGTTCGGGGGCATGAATTCGTTACAAATTTTGCAAAAAACTTCACCGCACACATGTTTTGACTTACGGTTGATTCAAAAACACAAGTCTTTGGCACTGTAAGCATTTTTTTACGGACTTACAACGTTCACTCTTATGAGCCGCAAAACAGTTCTGATTTTTCATGGTCATGTTTACAGTCAGGGCATAAAATTCCCCCATGCTCCTCTTTACAAGGCGGAGAGACTGTCTGGCACGCATGACAGATATTTGAACACCTGTGTTCAGCTTTGTGGTCGTAAGGGACATGGCATGCTTCGCAGAAAAAATGGCACGCAAAAGCTGCAGTTAGGCTAGTTATTACATTATAATGGCCTTCGTGATACAACAAGTTTATTTTTGTACTGAGCATCGGAGTTAGTACCTGAAAAATAAACATCTCGAACCCTTATTATCGTAATTATAAACTGTAATATTGTACTTTTTGAGGTGGTCTTGAAATTTATTAAGTTCGGGGATCCCCGCTCCCTGTTCAGAAATTTGGACCCCGGCTTTAGTCATCAGTTTTTGGGCTCTAAAAGTTTGTCGCTTACCCTTGTCTTCACGTATAGCCTTGAACTGAGGATCTTTTTTGGCATAGGCTTTTGCTACCACTATAGCTCGGGGCAGACACAGACTATCGCTATTCTTAATAACTACGATACCTTTACGTGCTTTACATTCTTCTTGGAAATTATTGTACAAACCTGGTCTTCTGAGGCCACCACTACCTACTGGAATATTGGTGGCGGGTGCACTTAACTCTAAATGTGTCCATGGACTTAATCGAATCCGAATTACTTTGGATAAGTTTTCCAAATATATCCCAAATTATATCCCCGTGAACTTGATTTGCAGGTCTATAAGCGATATATCCGGAATCTTTGGTCCTAAAATTCAAGAGAATCTAAAGTGAAGCCTAGGTAGTCATATTCGGTAGTACCGGCTTTCGCCTTTTCGACAATACTCCCAAAACCCTTTTTAATCCAATCAAGTTCGGACACTCCTTTGGGTACTGGGTTAAACTTGAAAACTGTTTCTGACCCATATGTTCTAAACCTTCTACAGTAGGTTTTCACCGGTATGCAAAACTTTTACGGGATCCATGTTGTATGTAATTAGCTCTAAAATAATACAGCAAGCAGCTTTGATACAAGCTTTTGGAATGGGTGTTGACTGTTCAACGTCCACGTCTAAGAATGACAAGAAGACCACGTTACGCATTTAAGTAAGTGTAGGAGGTGCGCATGCGCAGTAAACTTTTTTACAGTGCACTGTGGTATGATGTAATAACCGAAATAAATTACACAAAACTTGATTATAAATACGACACACAAATAAATTAATGAAATCTATGTTGGATTTGTCACTACGATACAAACACAGTAACACAACGAAATTAACTTGTTCACTTTCATAAAAACACAATAAACACTGTATTAGATTTAAAGAAGCAATAGTTATAAACACTTTAAGAACACACACACAGTGTAAAGGAGTTTAATGTCTGTGATCGCTAAATAAAGTACAAGCACTTAATAAACTGAAAAATGTAATAAAACTTCCTATAAGCCTAATTTACTTTTATAAAATTTCTTGTCTTGATATCGAATCTGTATACACAATGTTGTGCAATATCAAGGAACAGAGCGACATAGGTCTTACCTCTTTGACGTCCACCTCCAGACTGGCGAGACAGGGAAATCTCTGCCGCCTGTGTAGAACACCGACCAATCAGAGTGCTTGGCGGCTATTTTAGACCAATCAGGGACGCGTTTATTCGACCAATGAGGTCTCTTAAAATTGCGGTTGCAGCTGTACCGTTACTCGTCTGGGTTTTTACATGTAACCGCAAACCTCAATCATCGCATCCTGTATGATTAACTAAATTCAAAGTATACGAAGCGGTATACGTTTTTTTTAAATAGACTATAAATAAGTTAAAGCTCTTTACATCACACTCGGGAGAAAAAATTAAAACTTATTACACACCGAATGCAGTACCTATGTATTATTCCGACTGTATTCAGGATGGCAGATATCCCGTTGCTGTACTGAAGATGTTATAATAGTTATTAGTTTTAATATTGTTGTAGAAAATGAATTATCAGAGTCCGAGGATGCAGGTAACCGCAAACCGCAAACTGTCCGTTACGAGCAGTGTCATGAGCCGGTGCAATGGGTAAGTCACTGTGGTCGAGATTTCATAAAGTGCTAGTATAGATTATAATATAAACATTAGTATAACGCGGTCTCGATACGATTGGACTAATACCTCTGTATGCGTCTCTTTATAAATAAATTAAAGTAAGGGAACAGCTAGGAAACCAGAGTGAGGTATGATGGGTCTTTAGATGTCCAAGTAATAAGCGACATATATACATTACACACGGTAAAGCTTAAATTGTATGAGATGGTATTCCGTATTAAGCTACGCCCGCTTGATATTATGAAAATGAGAGCCTGGCCGTTAGAAAGTGATGGTGGATTTAACGTGGATAAAAAGTTGGAGTGCCGTAAAGGGAGGCGTGGGTTAAGTGAAAACAAAATACTTGATTAATATGGAAACTAAAATGTCTAAGCAGTAGTTGAAATAAATGTATGGTGCTTTGTTAATAATGAAATACGGTTCTTTTAATTACCGGTTAAGTCTGTTTGAGAGTTGGGTCCCGGAATGAAGTGATAGACATCCAAGTGAAAGGTAACAGAAATTAGGGTCCCGTGATGGGTTTGCGTGGGATAAGAGTATATGAAGTACTTCGTAGACATTAGGTGTCCAGGTATTGAAACATTATGCACCGGCATTGATCGGCAAATAGTAGTCGCTCAGAAGGTACGCCTCGTGTTATAAGCTGTTAGCTTGAGACTAGGACCCTCGGGATGAGAATATCCTGTTGGGAAAGTACTCGGTAAATATTAGCATTACACTTTCAGGTAATGTATGAATATTTGTCAGTAAAATGAGAGTCCCGTGTTAGGCCTGGTTTTTTTTAATGGGGACCTCGGTATGTTAGAAATTGAACGAAATGCAAGTTTGAACCCTACGAAGGTAAGGCTAACTAAGATTGTGCGATGTGCTCGGTAAATACTCGTATATGGAGATTAATACGGTAAAGGTGTTAACTATATGTGTGGGAACCAGTACAGGGTATTAATGGTGGGAAGACAATTTTCGAATGTGACGCTACGCGTAGTAAACACTTTTAGAGTGTGGAGTCGTGGAGTATGTGTAAGGGCTAAGAGACGTGGTGTACGACATAATATATGGATGCCTGTTGGACTTTGTGGATACTAGTCGGTAATGTGTAGGTGGTCTAAATTGGGTATGGGTGATACCCCTGGGTAAGAGTACGGGGAGGCATTTGGAAAGTGTTGTTGTCCCGTCAGTGTGAGGGTGAGGACCTGAAGACGCTAGGGTACACGAGATATAGGCGCATACACACGTAAAGCTCGGGGAGTTAGAAATCATAGTATGTGCAATATCCGTAGTTAAGAGCGAGGTTATGGGAGACAATAGGAAAGTGTGAAGCCTCTGCAGGATCCGTTAGAAAAGTAGGTCTTAGCATGTACAGGAGACGGACTATTGCAGGCCTATGTGGTACATTGGTCGGTTAAAATTGTAAAAATCTGGGTATAGGCTTTATGCCTGACTAGGAGTGGAAAGTGTGGGGCCTCGGTAGGGTGCGGATGAGGGCCGAAGACGCTTGGGTACACGAGAGAGAGAGAGAGAGAGAGAGAGAGAGAGAGAGAGAGAGAGAGAGAGAGAGGTGGGAGGTTGTAGACGTATACACACGTAAAGGTCAGGGAGTGAGAAATCATAGTATGTGCAATATCCGTAGTTAAGAGCCGAGGTATGGGAGACAATAGGAAAGTGTGAAGCCTCTGCAGGATCCGTTAGAAAAGTAGGTCTTAGCATGTCCAGGAGACGGGCTATTGCAGGCCTATGTGGTACATTGGTCGGTAAAATGGTAAAAATCTGGGTATAGGCTTTATGCCTGACTAGGAGTGGAAAGTGTGGGGCCTCAGCAGGGTGCAGATGAGGGCCGAAGACGCTTGGGTACACGAGAGAGGTGGGAGGTCTGTAGGCGTATACACGCGTAAAGGTCCGGGGATTTAGGAAATCGTAGTATGTGAAATAATCCGTGGTGTTAAGAGCCAAGGGTATGAGAGGTAATAGGGGATAGTGTGAGGTTTCTGTAACGATCATTAGAAATACAGGTGCATGTCCAGGAGAGACGGGCGATTGCAAGGCCTATGTGGTACATTGGACTGTAAATATGGTCAAAATCCGTGTGATGAGCGATTAACGCTCGGGTAGGAAGTAACTGGGAGGCAATCGAAAAAGTGTTAGCGGTTTCGGCAGGGTACGAGTTACACGGTTAAAAGATCATCATTCAATTCCGATTAAAAAGATAGGCGATCAGAGTACCGATTTGGGTATAAGTTTGGAAACCTCTGGTGAGGAACTGTTCAGGTATGGTGTCTTGCAAGAGACGGGCGGGTTATAGATGGGTGGGCTCAGGTTCCCTGTGAGTGAATTGTTAGAAATAAACAGTGTGGGTAATATATGTGGTTAAAGAGTATTGCGAGGCATTCGAAAAATGTTTGGGCAGGGGCCGTTAGAAATGTGGGTGCGGTATTGGTCATGCACTCCGGTACTGCTCGAAAAAGGATGGGTGTGATGACGGAATTAATGTTCCGTGCATTTGCCGGGTAAAGGTTAGGCCGGTCAAAATCCGGGTAAATGGGCATTACGCCAGGCTCGGAGTGCGGGATTGGCTAAGTAGGGACAGTGTCCGGACTCCTGTAGGAGGACCATCAGATACGCGGCGTGATGCCGGGGCTGTTAAGGACTCTCAGGTACTCAAAAAAAGGTGAGTGTCAATAGGACGTCGACACGGGAACCTGTGGGACGGGTGGTTAAGCAGTGCAGAAAGAGCAACAGTCAGTGAGTTGTTAGTGACAAACAGGAAGTCTAGGTTGAGATAAGTCGTCTTGGAAAACAGGAAGTCTGTGGTTAGGAAAAACGACACGAAATGTAACCTCCCAGATAAGAGACAAATCTCCCATTGGGCTAGAGGGAGGGACCCAGGATGAGTGACAGGGGGTTGTAAGGGGGGGGGGGGAGGGGGGGGAGGGGTAGGTTGGGAGGGGACAGGGGGCGTGGCCTAGCCGCCATTGCTGCCCCTCTCATTGGTCCAGCAGGCGAATGGTGGTGGCGGGGTGGAGGGGTGCTAGGGGGCGTGGCCTAAGCTCGCCATTGACTGCTCTCTCATTGGTTCCAGTAATCAACTCCATTATAGAGCCCATGGTTAGCGGCCAGATCCGCGGGGGGGTTACTCCCCCCCCCCCACCCCCCCCCCCCCCCACCCCCCCCCCCCCCCACCCCCCCCCCCCCCCACCCCCCCCCCCCCCCACCCCCCCCCCCCCCCACCCCCCCACCAGTAGTTTTTATATGATTGACACACACACACACACAAATGCGCGCGCGCGCTCGAATGCAAAAATATACTATTAGATTTTTATATATACATTATTCTGATCATTTTTGCAAGATATATGGATATAGATCTTATACAGCATTAACCTTGGAAGCTTTTAAAATCCAATCACTACATTTTGCATCCTAATGGTATAGGGAGTTTTTTGGTTCTCAACGATGCTTTTAATCTAACTACAACACCCACTTCCTTACTTAATTCCTAGAAACTGATTACGCGTATATTTAGCAGCAAAAGACAGGAAACAAAACCGAGATAGACTAACAAACGAAAGCGGAATAAACAACAAACAGTACAGGAATAAAACTGACCGCCGAGGCGGATAGTAAGAGAGTGAGAGAGACAAGGACCAGAGTGACCGCTGTAAGCAGTTTGCGGTATTTCCTTCCTTCCTGCTTGAAAAGAATGAATTTTGGTTATGAGAAACCGTGAAATAAGATTTTAGAGGCTCGATTAAGAAGGACCACTTCACACTAGGCAGTAAAGACGCCGAACTCACTGATTTTTAACAAGAGTTCACCAGGTTACACATAATGAGTTTATGAACAGTGCATATTCAAATAAAGTGCATAAAATAAACAGTTACCTTTGTTTTCATGAGGGGTAACCGTAGTCTGCTGTTGTTGAGGGTCAGGTTGTGATCAGGAAGTGTGGAAATAGACTGCTGTCTTCTAGGCAGGCGTGAAGACGAAAGATGTCCTTCACGGATTCACTCACGCACAATACGACCGCAAACGAATAGTTCATAACACTGTGGCCAGTCCTGTAGAGCACGGTAGACGCGGGTGTCCGGGAACAGAGACGTTCTGGTAGAGATTGCCAATCCAGAGCACTGACTTTAATGTTAATGTAAATGTGCAACAAATAGAGATAAAAACTAATATTTAAATGAGAGAGTAACACATGGGGCATAAAAGTATGGTCAGCAGTGGCTGAGAGTGTACGTGCCCCAGGCGGGATTTTTAGTGTACTGGTCAAGCGTGTCGTCGCTTGCAAGGTGGGCAACAACACGGAGCCTTGATAAGGTCAACCGTTGTGATTGGTTGGTGAGTGTACAGTAAACAGCTCATTCGTGAAACAATGGTTCATTGGTCTGTCACTGTACGTGAATATTTTAATCCAGTAAGGAATGGTATTGTAGGCACTAGGCCGCAGAAAGAGATATAGAATTAATGCAGTATATACAGTTTAGTAAATTAAAGGCAAATATAGAGTATAAATTGCACAAAAAAATATATACATAATTATTGTTCAATAAAAGAAGCCTTTTCATATTAGGCCATAAAAAACAAGTTATTTAACGCAATAATACTTAACACTGCTAAATATATTATTTTTTACTGATAGACAGAAGCCCCGACAAAAATAACTTAGTAACATAGTTTTCAGTTGTTAGTGTGAAAAATATGATGTTTCCTTCTTTTAGAGAATCGATATAACAATTCTCGTAGCGCAATATATTTAAAGTACACGTTATGACAAATTTCTTATTTTATAATATTTAAAACACAACATGCAATGTGCATTATAAATAAGACATATTAAATATAGTCAAGAAAGTATCTATACTATTTTGCAACTAACAGTATATTCTTAAGTTGTAAAAATGTCCAATGAGTTTAAGTTATTCAGTCATTTGCTTTACGATGAATTGGTCCTGGTGAGTAAAAATAGTTTTCATGTTGAACAACACTAAGAGCTAATTAGGTTAGATAATTGAATAGCTAAAGAAATCTTTTGATACTTTTTTAATTGCCTCAAATTATTGTTTCTGGTATCACACGGCACCTATTCAACAGCAGTAAAAATGTACTTTGTGTACTGGTTAACAGTTTCGAGCACTAGAGAACTCTTCGAATGTAATCTAATATTTATAATATAATAATGCGAATTAATATTGTGATTTATTCCTACTTTAAAGCCTTTCTGAAACATAAAATTTCTGTATAAATGCTACTTCTTGTATAAATTAAAATGAATAATAAAAGAATCAATATTTTGCTACAGCTTAGTAACATAAATTTTGGGTATAGCAATTCGAAAATACTTTTAAGATGAAAATTTCCTTAAAAATCGCACTAACACAAACGAGCAAGTGACAATTCCTACATATTGTGTAAATGTTTAGGATATATTAGCAGCTTTCGGCACACGCATCTGAAATAAAAGTTTCGTTAGAAAAGGCGGTAACACGAACCAACAGGTGACACTCTTGTACCTGTCAATTGAAGGTTTTAGTTGGAACAGCTTTTCCCAACACAGCTGAAATGAAATTTTCTTAGTAAATGCGGTAAAACTCACAGTAAGTGTCAGTGTCGGATCAAGCGCTGATATCCACGCGGCGCGACGTTTCACTTGGAAGATATCTCTAAAGAGAGCGCTTCATTTACCGCCATCTCGAGTTTTGTTCCTCGCCACAGGAGACGTCTTCGGAGTTGAGTCTTTTCGTTTTCTTAACTTATTTTTAATATACAATTTTTTGCTTTATCTGCTGTATCCAACTCCAGTTCTATAAATTTCGTTTTAGAGTAGAAGGTTGACATCTTGTATACGTACAAAAACCATCAGTTATATTATAACAACTGTTAAGTTGATTTTAAAGCTGTAAAAGGACAATTTGACCAGAACGTAAAATTTAGTTTGGGACTACATACCCGTAATGAGAAAATTGTATTAAAATAGTAAAAATAAATGTATATACTTTTTGCTATGTGCATTATAATTCTAATTGGTTTACATGTCGTTATTAAAAATGCACATGTCCAAAGAGTGTTTTAATACACAATACATATTTTTTAAATGTCTTTGAATGTAAATGGAAATTTTAAAAACATTGTGTATGTGATATTTTTGAGAAGAAGTTATTCTTTTACCTTTTTTTGTTTAAATTTTTTATTAGTTTCCCTTAAGCCTTTGTAAACTTATTTGTCAATAAGTCGTATTGACAAATTATTGATGATAAAAGTAATAATCAAAAAAAATAAGAACATTTTGAGGTTTTTTTCATTAATATCATACGTTTGTTTGTGCTATTGACATTAATATTCTAAAACTGGTATAATGCATAACGCATAGAAACTACTCCGAAATAATTGTATGATTTTCACCACCAAAAACTTTTATTATAAGATGTTTTAGGCTAATAGAAAAAATACACTATAACAACAACAAAACATTAGTTTCTTAGAAAACGTTGACGTTCTCATTTTACGTCTAATTTTCTATTTCCTTACACACACAATTAATCTCACCCTACCTAATCTAACACAATAGGATTATTATATTCAATAGATTTAAAAATAAAATTTAAATGATTATTAGGACTAAATGTAATTGTCAATCTTTCAGTAAAAGGAACCCTTTAAAACTATTTTGGGTTTAAATGGAAGTAATCTCAGTGACTCCATCGTGCTACGTAATGAGACTTCTGTGAGCTTACTTTGCCACAAACGTAACAAACACAAAGCTGGAAACAAACACAAACAGGCCAACATCTGCTCACCTTCAGGCCAAAATCTACCGTAAACTGACAGCTGATAAGAGGAACCTCCCAATAAACAGACTGGAAACCTTACAGCACTACGTAAATATAAATTGTGAACAGGCTACAAACGGCTCTCAACCAATTAGACACCATTTAGATACAAATTAAGTTGTTACGGAGAGGGCCATAAAACTGGCCTGTGATATTTTGGCTTAGTACTCTTAATTTAACCACCAAAGGAAATAATATTTATATCTCCATCAGTACAAGAGATAAAGATACGAAATAGCATGTTTGTTTAACTATTGACGAAAAAACACACACACACACTCGCTTTTCGTGTATATGTACATAGTTATTATATATATATATATATATATATATATATATATATTATATATATATATATATATACATTATGTATTATAAATATAAAATATTTAATATTTATATATTTTAATTAAAATATATTATAAATGTATATATATATATATATATATATATATATATATATATATACATATATTATAGATAGATTTAAGTGTGTATAACTAAAAAAATTACACTTGATAACATTCATCTTTCGGTATTTTCACCGTTTCACTAAATTGCAATTTATACCTCTACAAAACAATTAGTAAGACAGTCCGTTTCTTTCATCGACTTATCTGTAATGCTAATTGGTTCTACTCCTCCCCATATTGAATATTGAAGGCCTATATTGAACCCTAAATTAGAAATCCTAGAGGCCTACAAATACTTTAGTATGAAAAACAGTTTTAAAAAATAAACTTGAACTAATGAGTATGTCAATATTTCATAGAAGTGCGAGAAATTATAAAAGAGATGTCAAAAAAGACTGGGTAGGATCACCTCCGATAAAAGCCAAAAGGTCGATAATCATAAACGGTACCGTGGCCTGTGTATTCATTAAGCTATAAATTAACGCGGTCATCTGTAATAATCCCTCTATTGAGTGTAGGTCAGTGGCTTCCTAAGCACAAACATTCATTCCACTTTAGTTCTATTCGATATCATGAAATTTGACCAATTTAATTTGGCCCATACAACGTATATTAACTAGGAACCTTTTTCGGTAAAACTACAGGAGGCTTTCAAAGAATTTCAAACACAAGGACACCAAACTTAAGTTTTCACCTCAGTGGACATCGTATTTACAGTCAATTAAGGTACAGTACACAATCATAGTATTTATTTTGATTAAATATCAGTAGTCGTGGTAGTCATTAGATTCATTCTTGTTGTTTATAAGTTAGTATGTATTTTTTTTATGATCTTGAAACTCTCTTGAAGGAACTAAATATAAACTAAATTATAAACTGAAACGAAAAGTATAAAATAAATTCGTAAACTTTATGGCAGTTTGTAATATTATATCCTCTATAACACTAATCAGACTAAGCATAACTAAACACATCGCCATTCTCATAAATTTGTGATGTATATATCTTGAAATCTTACAAAATATTAAAAATCAACGTAAGGAAATCCCCTTTTTATATACATTGCGTGGTAATTCTAAAATCTTTTAGTTTTTCACTTTGATGACTGAAACATGTTATTCCTTCTTTTTTAAATTTTTAATACCCGTCATATGGTGGTTTGAAGATGTATACAAATTTTAAAATAGTAAAATTTGTTTTTAAAAGTCCTTTTTGTTCATAAAAAGTACAAATATGCCGTGTTTAGCCAATATAGCCAATAGCTGAGATATTTGAGAACTTTGAAGAAATAATGGGAATGGCCATAATTTTGAAAAGTTTTTTTATAACTGGCTGTCGTAATCTTGTAAGATACGTGCAAATACTATGTCTCTACAAAGTTTATTTTTAATCTGTAAAAACCCACTGATGTTATGCACAAACCCATGTTATTTTGAACAATATTTATTTTGGGGTTTTTGCAGCTTTGAGTCCTGATATTCATACAGGAAAAATACTGAAATATCCCGGGAATTCCATTATGACAGTGATTACAATAAGCAGGTTTCTATGAATAGTAATAGTGCCATGCTCTATTGTAGTTATTATGACAAAACGATGAGCTAGAAAGCTGTACACGTGATTAACCTATTGTCTGGTGTCCTATTGTTCTACAGCAATTACGACACATTAGTATTGTAACAGCGTCAGCAGTCAGCAGCAGGATCTGCTAATCACCGATTATCGATGTTCACAGCTGATTCAACGATTGGAAAAAGAAGATTCACTCTAATTTTAGATCGTTTTAGTAATACGAGTCCATGCTTAATACATAATTTTTTATGATTTATGATATTAATACTATAAATGACTATGCCAAACCATCTTAAAATCTATGGATCTTTGAATCTATCTATAGATCGAGATAGTGATTTAATTAATAGAACATATTTTGTAACAACCTGTTTTCTTTAGAATAGGCTAAATAAATAATCTAATAAGCATAATCTGGAAAAGGAATGACTTTCTTCTATGCAATATGCCATGTGACAAAAATTGTTATCAATAAATAAATATGGTCATGTACTATATTTGTCATTTAAATTTAAATTACTAAAGTCATTATTAAAAATTTGACGTTACCTGTGTTATTGTTTTTTTTTTCTTCTTATCGTTATTAATAATAATATTACATTTTGCTTACAAACAAGGACTCGAGTATTAGTCTATCACATGATGTTTGGTTGACAGTAAACACCAATATTCGAAATATATTGGATTCTTTTAACATTTGAAAATATAATCCAAATATAATTTTAAACTATACACAAATATTGTGTACATTAAGCCCTAACTCTTACTAAATATCAACAAAAACCATGACAATTTAGAAGAGAAGTATTGACTAGTTTGTATTGAAACATTTCATATATTTATTATTTGAGAGCCAAAGAGCACGGTTATGGTGTTTTAATTATTCTATACATTTTGAATTAAATCTTAATCTTATATAACGTTTTAAAAGTAAACGTTTCATTGTCAGATAAACTCTAATACCAGGTAGTTGATAAACGTCAGCTTTTAAGGCGGCTGAGGAAAATACTTACAATTTACTATTCATGTTTTTATATTTGTATTTATTTATTATTTTTAAGTACTTTATAATATACACCGCTAATGTGTCATTTTAAAAATTTTAAACCACAAAATTTACAGGTAAGTTTAAATGGTAAACTGTATATATTTTACAGTAATTATTTAAAAATATAAATTCAAATTTGAAAATGTCACAATCATTTTATTACATGGCATAACATTTCCTATACAAAATAATATACTGACTTTAGTTTTGTACTAAAAATATTAGTTTGGAACGTTTCTGTTTTTGACAATTCAAAAAGAATCCATGTATAGGAACTACATCCATCTAAAGGCTTTTAAATTTGATTGTTTCATCATACTTAATTACTATTGTGTAAATAATTTCAAATGCACTGTAAAAAGAAAGACGTAATTTTAAAGGGAATACGTAATAAAAATGTAATGTAACTAACAACTTTTGGCCCGATTATAAACAATCTAATGCTAACAATAATGACCGTTACGAGGGGAAAAATGCAAGAAAATGGTAACAGATGTAAAATATTAAATTAATATTTATGAAATTATCTGAAAAGTGGGTGATTCTCCTTTTAAAATCTCCTGTTTATTTAGTCATCCTGAAGACACTAATGAGTTCACATCTAACCAATATGAGCACTCTGTATGATCCACAAAAACTCATTTAAACGTACATTATGAACATTCCAAAAGCATGCAACACGCAGAAGTCTCAACCATGAGCAAGAATTATATATGTATTTAAATGACAGTTTACAACTGAAACAGGAATTCTGTTCAATAAGCTACTGAATAAATTCGTCTATTAATTCTCAAATATTTTTTGTAAAGTAATCGACTGCAATTAATGCCTATTCATTATGTAATATTCAAACAAGTGGCGATGAGATCGTTTATTGTGTGGTCGTAAATAACTATTTTAATGATATTGAAATCATGTATACCGCAATATAATTAGTAACTGAGTAAACAGTAGACAAAGTAAATTCCTAACAAGGAACTTGATAAAGTCGAGTTGATGTATTGCGTTATAGAGCTTTCAAGACGAGTACTAAACGGGACTTTTCGTCACGACGCAAAAACACACGAAACTTTTACAAGATCGTCTGATATTTCTTAAGCAAGTAATTATTCTTCCATAAAGAAAGATAACACGTTTTACGTATAATTCGTTTTGGTGTTAAAATCAACTTTTTAAACCTATGACTATCAAAAACAGGGAAAGAGATGTTTACATAAGGAAAGAAACCTTAAAGCAAACCACCTTATTGAATAAGGGTGTAAATTTGTTTCCTTCAAGTATCCGATTCATTATTTCACTAAAATTTAATAAATTGCCCCACATACGTTAATGATACATTTACTGTGGTTCTTGAAAAATGTTTTATGTTAACCTCGTATATTAACCATTCCCTTTTAGTTTTCGTATGTGAATATTGCTCCAAACAGCCCGTTGATAAGAAGGCAACAAAACCCCGTATAACTAGTGGAGCCTACCATGTCCGGTCATAACAAGATTAAAACTTTATCTTGATATAATAAGTTTAAGAAAAAAATCATCAAGAGAGGCTTTGTATTTTCTCAAAAAGATTATAAGATACAGGTACTAACAATTTTTACCGTTTTGGACTAAGTAAGCTTTATTATTATTCTTATATGTAGAATTTATGAATATTTTACTCTTAATGGTGTATATATTTCAAATCCTCTAAAAGAAAACTATTGTAATATATTTTTTTGTTTTTTTATATTTTTATATATTACTAAATATTTGTTGTACAGATAAAAAAATCGCATGATATGATTTAAGGAACATGTTATAAATCAGTTGAGGTCTCTTTAAATAAACACAACTGTTATGATGGCAAATACCGACTAAATCGAAACATTGAAGTCTGTGTGTGGTGAGAAGTAGTAAGGCAGTATTATTTGGTATCATTGTAAGCGGAAAAGCCAATATTCTATCTGAGTCCGTTGCTTTTCTCTGGCATGTGGTAGACCTGTTTGAACCGTATAGGTTTTTTTTTTTTTTTTTTTTTTACGTAGGGGGAATGCATTTGCGCACGGAGTGTGGGACTCCCTTGCGGACTACCCACTAAACCCCCTACGGGCCACGGAGAGCCCAGGCCGGAACCCTTTCGGATGACATCTTGCCTGGTCCGTGTGTCTTATGTCCCAACCAGGACAAAACTACTTGTTTCGGAAGCTAGGGGTCAGCCAGGTATCCGTCTTCACGCTTCTCGTGAAGGATCGCATGTACGTGAGTGGTGACTGCATTCCAGGCGTCCTCATTCTGCAGCATCATGTCCACAATGGTCTCTGCCGTAACATCACCAACTGTGGTGGCGAGCGTTCGCCTGGCCTCGGTGAAGCGCCCGCAAGCGAAGAAGGTGTGATGAACATCATCATCTTCCTCCGGACAGTAAGCACACCGAGGCGACCTGACTTTTCCCATCCTGTAGAGGTACTTCCTAAAGTAACCGTGCCCCGTCAGGAACTGACACAGGTAGAAATCTATCTCCCCGTGGCCACGATCTATCCAGGATTGAAGCTCTCGAATGAGACGGAAGGTCCAGCAACCGTCCGATCCTTCCTCCACCTCCGCTGCCAAACCTGCAGAGTGTCCGCCCTGGCAGCAGCCATGGCATCCTCTCTACCCCGCTCGGCAGCATCCCGGAAGACGGTCTGTCTCTCGATGGCCAGCAGGTCAATAGGAATCACCCCAGCCACGACCGCCACGGCCGAACCGGAAACGGTGCGATAGGCGCAGGTGACCCTAAGTGCCGCTCTTCTCTGTACCGATAACAGCTTTTGACTGTATCGCCTTATCCTCATGACACCCGCCCAAACCTCTGCGCCATACAGAAGGGTTGAGTTTACAGTAGACATGAGGAGGCGTCTCTTACTTGACCTAGGGCTTCCTACGTTAGCCATCAGCCTGCCGAGAGACATAACCACCTTAGAGGCTTTGTCACACACTGCCTGAATGTGCTCCCAATACCGAAGACGGCAGTCGAGTAACACACCCAGGTACTTCGCCGCAGTCCTTGTCCGAACCTCGACACCCCCAACATTCATAGAGATCAGAGTGGGGATTCTCCGTCGAGAGAGCATAACGATTTCGGTCTTGGCGACCGCCAGCTCAAGTCCATGGCTCGTCATCCAGGCATTGACCCGAATCATTACCTGATTAAGGCGTAACTGTGCCAAGTCCGGCGTCCTCGCCGTGATGACTGCAGCCACGTCATCAGCATAACCCACGAGGTAGACGTCGTGGGGCATCTCGAGGCGAAGCAAACCATCGTATGAAACATTCCATAGGTCTGGGCCGAGAATAGACCCTTGAGCCGCACCGGCAGTGACCTCTTTTGTTCTCCTTCCGTCTTTGGTTTCATACAATAGCCGTCGGTTCTTCAGGTAGTCCTGCACAATGACCAGGAGATAGTCGGGCACGCTGAAGTCCCGCTGCAACGCCTCTAGCATGTCCTCCCACTGAGCAGAGTTAAACACGTTTTTTACGTCAAGTGTAACCAACAGCACAATCGGCCGAGCCTGGTGACAAGCTGTTTCGGCCTGCTGGACGGCACTGATCACCTCTGTAATGGCGTTCAGAGTTGAGTGTCGCTTTCGAAAGCCATGCTGCCGGGGAGAGAGATCTCCGGCGGCTTCGATGGACGACTGCAACCTGGGTTTCAGCAACCTTTCATAGAGCTTCCCCGCGGTGTCAAGCATACAAAGTGGCCTGTATGCCGACGGGGAGTTCGGATCACTTTTGCCTTTGCTGATCAGCGCCAACCTAGCAACCTTCCAGCGCGACGGGAACACACCCGCTACCAAACATGCATTAAACATGTTCAGCAGCAAGAGTGGATAACTCGCCACCACAATCTTCAAAACCTCAGCTGGAATACCATCAGGTCCAGGAGCCTTCTTGTTGCGCATGGTAGACACCGCCGCTACCAGCTCCTGCTCCGTAAAAATGGGAAACGTCTGGTACCGGTCTCGCTACTCTCTCCTCCCGCCTTACAGGGTGACTTGGGAAGAGAGCTTCCACGATCGTCGAAATCATTTCAGCAGGCATTTCCGTGCTTTTCCCTATTCCTCCGAGCTTTTTTCGCACAAGTTTGTATCCTCTTCCCCAAGGGTCCGAGTCCACTTCCTGGCAGAGCTCACGCCAGCATCGTGCTTTGCTCAAACGAATTGCTGCACTCAGAGCTTTCTTAGCAGCCTTGTGCTCTGCCGACCTAGTTATAGCTTCATGCCGGTTTCGAGCTCGCTGCGCTCTACGTCTGCACATTAGTGCAGTTCTCCTGAGCTCGCCAATTTCGTCCGTCCACCAGAAGGCTTGGCGACGGCCCCGGTAAGGTCGTTTCCGAGGCATTGACGAATTGCAAGCGTGTTCTATCAGTTTCATGGAAGAGTCGATATAAGCCTCAACCTCAGCTGTTTCAGTGGACTCGGGAAACCCCGGAACACCAGCCTCGATACTACGATCTAGCTGCTCGACAAGTTTTCCCCTGTCCAGCTTAGCCAGATTCCAGCCAAGAGTGTTTCGGGTATTCGCTAGCCGCGGCAGCCGATTATCGATAAGATGGAAAGCGATGAACTCGTGGTCACTAGCAGTGTAGACGTCCATCACTCGCCATTCCGCTACTAAAGGAAGCAAATCGGCCGATACCATCGTAATGTCTGGTATTGACTCACCGAGAGTGCTTCGGAAGGTCGGCCTTGTCCCTCTATTCGCGACTTCCAAATCGAGTCTCGAGACCATCTCCAAAATATGTCTTCCCCTCACGTTAGTCACGGGCATACCCCATTCGACAGCACGGGCGTTGAAGTCACCCGCCACTATAACACGCCCAGGGACGTTTCGGAGACTGTCTTCCAGCGCTTCCAACCTTTCTAGGTACTCTCGCGCGGAGTAATTGGGGGAGAGGTACACACTGTAAATGGTAACGCTGTTCAACTTAACCCAGGCATAACCGTCACCGGAACCATGACTCAGTACGCGGACCCCACGACTGTCTGCGATCCAAACAGCCGCAGTGGCGAGTCCATCGTAAAACCAAGATGAGCTGGTTTTGGTTCGGACGGGTTCACTGACGATCACTATCTGGGCTTTGGTCTCACAGGCCAGCTGTTCAAGGATTGCGTCCGCAGCGTGACATCTCTGCAGATTGGCCTGGATAAATCGGATCATTTTCGTGGCCTAGCACGGGCTTTCCTGTCGTCCAGGGCTTTCTTGAAAACCTCGCAGGCACCTGATCCTGGAACATGATCTGTCTTTGCTCCAGGGTTTCCGGTACATAAGACGCAAGAAGGAGCCCCCGTGCAAACCGCCGCCTTGTGTTCGGCGCTGCCGCATTTCCAACAGTTACTGCTCCTATCCGGTCCGGAACAGTTCCTCCTAGTGTGACCGTAGCCGAGACAGCGGAAGCATCTGTCCACCTCCACACGGCCCCGAATCCGGCAGACGACCCACCCGACCTTGATCTTCCCCTTTCGGAGTACTGTCAAGGAGTCACTCTCGAGCAGCTCAACCACGGCCTTCCTCTGTTCTTGCCGGTTAGGCTTGAAGAGGGTAACCCTAATTTCGCCACCAAGGACAGGAAACTCCCTGCTTAGGGCGTCCGAGATGTCGGCTTCGGTGGTCAAGGCGTCCAGATCTAGGATCTCTAGCCTTGCCTTAGGAACTATGGAGCGAACATCGCCCCTGTCGCCCACCGCCTTCTGTATCGCTTCCTGGAGTTTCCTTCTGTCGTCGCATTTTGCGATTTCCAGTAATACTTCTCCAGTGACATTCTTCCTTATGTGGCGTACCACGGTGCCTGACTCTTCGGGAGTAACTCCAGCCCTCATTGCACCAAGAATCTCGGCGTATGACTTGCCAGCTTTAGGCTTGACAATCACCACCTGCCTCCCAGGCCTGGAACGCGGGAGTTTCTCCGGCTTCTTTATTTGTGGGGGAGGAGGTGGAGGTAGGTCTTGCCTCTTCCCGCTCTTATCTACGGCCTTCGCTTTCCTTTTTTTTCTTTTTTGAAAACTACCGGGCGAAACTCGTTCTCTTCTGTCGCGTTGACAGAAGCAGGCTCTCCGGCGTCTCTCTGCCGCTTTTCCTCCCTTGGATGTTCAGGGGGACTTCCGGCCGCTCTTTTCCCAGCCGTGGTAGAGGCTGCTGCCACCATAGATGGTGATGGGGCCTGAGTCTCTTTTTCGCAACTTTCTCTCTGCAGTCTCTCCATCGATATCTTCCAGACCTGCCAAAATGTATCGATCAGATCTAGAGACGACTCCAGAGAGATCATGCCGTTCCTGACTGCCGTGCTTAGGCTCTTCTGTCTCGACGTAGCTGCTCGCATGTCGAGAAGAACGTCTTTCATCCTCTTTACCTCCGTGAAGATGGTGTCCGCCGCATACTCCATGTTCTTCCCACCGGGGGAAACCAAGGGAAAAGATATTTCCTGACTTCTGACTGGTGTCTCCTCCGACTGAAACTCATCAGAGACAACCGGTGTACCGGTCTCTTGTGAGGCACAGGAAGCCATGGCCTGCAGAGGTGCCGAAGGCGGAGTCTCGCTATGAGGTTGCGAAGGAGGGGACCTTAATAAACGACTACTCTTAGCAAACGGGTCTGCAGTACACGAAGGAAGAGGGGGGAATTCCTTCTCCAACCTCTCTGTATCGTTGTCGATGGGCTTTTGCGATTCCATACTTTAAGTTTACCAGCGCATCGTGCGACAAGGGCGGCCCGGAAAAATCTGGAACGGGTGTACCCTCGAGGACTGAGCCTCTACCCCAGTTCCCGGGGGCCCGACCTCCGTACTCCCAGCACCGGAAACCAGACGTGCCGGGGGCCGACCGTAGCAATGCAGAGTCCGACCTCTGCATCCATGGCGCACTTCCTGACTAGGGCCCGAAGGGGCTGGCTCCTGGCGTCATACCAGAGAAAACACCATCGGCAGTGCAAAGCACACATCAGTCCCTGCGACAATTCAGGGACACTCCCCGGGTTCTCCGGTATGCGCCGGTCGAAAAGAAGGAGGAAGTGACACCCACGTGGGGTCGAAGAAAAGAAGAGGTGGGCGAGATTTGCCCAGAAAAGATAAAAAATGTCGAGCTAAGATCCGAAAGAGAGAAGAAAGACCTTAGTTCAAGAAGGACTGTGAGGAGAGTCTCACAGCTAGGGTCAGGTAGCCCCGGGGTCGCCAGCCTCCCCGAAGAAAGGGGAGGCCTCCCGTGTAGTCGAAAGCCGACTACCCCTGAGGAAACTACCCCTTACTGAATGTAAAGAGTATACATTAAATATCTATAAATACAAATTAATCACAAATGTGTTACTAAGTACAAACCTTTTCGGCTAATTCTTCTTGCAAAATATTCGTTATCACCCTAGGAAGATTTATATGAAGAGAAAGATTTGAAAAATGTCCTGAAATATCTTGGAATTCAGAAAAAAATATTTATGAAGTATTTATGTTTCGTTATTAAAACTTAATTGACACTGAACAGCTGCTGACACATTCAGCTAAAGTTTTGACTAATTGGCTGAAACATCTGTAACATTTAAATATTATTAAAATATATTAATCATAAAGTGCTTAATAAGTAATTTAATGCAGTCAGCAAATAAAAAGTTAAAATTTACTCCAGATTGCGCCATTGGTGAATTTAAAACATTAAATTCATTATAAATTTAACACATTGTATTTAAAAATTGTTACGAAACCAACCTTAATGAAGATGTGAATTTTTTCACGTAAGGTACACCAGACTGGTGGTCTTTCTGGACTTTCCTGACATTGTGACATATAATTTGAATACTGTTTGTGGAAAAAAGAGAAATATAACATGCTTCAACAATCCATTTTTTTCCAGAGTATAGTACGAAAGAAATACTTCTATAATGCAAAAATTTTACGATTATTTTGGAATGTTCCATAAACTTATTAAGGACTTTCTCCTTATACCGGAAGTATATAGAAAGTAGGTAGGATTTCCCCCAGGTCGTAATGGATTTTTCTTTCCCACGAATGTATGTATATTAACTTAATCGGGAAAATAAGGCACAATGAACTAAGTAACCAGAAATTGTTTAGACCTAAGGTAGATTACAAGAGCCGGAAGTAAACACTTTTTGGCCGAGGTAGATTTCCAAGAGTTACATACGTACAGTATATGGCTTTTTAATCGGTGCAATAAGGCAAACTAAATTGTGGCATGTAAGAGAATTTAAACGGCCGAAATTAAACATCTTTTATCTGAAGTAGGTTTCTCAGTTCAACTCATATATAAATAATATAATAATAAATACCTGATTTATACCTACTTACGTTAAACAATTTTCATAGGGAAATTTTCAGTCATTTTAGTACATCATAAGTACTTTTAATAAGCACTGTAAGCACTTCATTTTTTAAAGTGTGTGCGTAGATATCCATAATTTTAGTTTCAGTTTTTATGTATTAATTTTTAAGAATGTGTTCATAAGACATTGCATAAAACAATTTTGGTAAATATTCTTTCGTTTTATACAAAATCAAATCCAGTGGATTACTTGCACCTAGATCAAAAGTTACATAGACCAAGGCCGGAGAGCTACCCCCACCACTAGTCACTACGTCACACTATACGTCCGTCCGGCCTTGACGTACACATCGCGTGTTTATCACAGCTGATTGTTTATAGGCCCACAAATCATCGGTCACAAAGTATTTATATCACTTTAAAATCTAATTTTAAAAGAAAATATATCCTGTTTCAGTAACCAAACTACTCTCAAAAAAGGATCATGTACTCTAGCAAGTATGATATCATTATATTCGATTTCAACAGGAAAACTATAAAATATAAGTTATATTAGAAACAGAACATTTCAAATTATATGTAAGAGAATGCACCAATTGCATAAAAAGGAATTATTCAAACTGCATTAGTTTAAACGAATGCAACAGTTTTTGTTATATTTATGGTGTATATTAACTGGCCAGACATTCCACTGCAATCCATCAAGCGATTGACAGTTCTCGGACCGGAAATCCGGCCTGTGGCTGTTGTATTTGTGACGTCATAATGACGCTGGCAGTGACTGATGGTGGATCCTCTCCCTATAAAACACCAACTCTTGTAAATGTTTTATCCATTGCTTTGTAGTTTGTCTCATTCTGATTTGTATTAAAATATTTATAACAAGAACTAAGTCACATGGTTATTAATTTTATATTGACATTATTCTATTTTGTTAATCACTAAAAGATTATATATATATATATATATATATATATATATATATATATATATATATATATACATTTTAGATATAAAAAATATACGTTTTCTTCGTATTTTTACTCAGATTATATTTATTAGAATAGCGGTGTGTAGTATTAAATAGCTAAGTCATTGGTGACATCGACATGGTCTAAATGCGAAAGCTGTTAATAATCTTACAACAGCCCATTCGTTCTATCTTGTAAGTCTATCTTGTAGTTTCATGCTCCAGGAGCTGTCTTGTTCTTGCCACTGTGTTGAGTTTCATGCTTCATAAGTCAGTGCAAGAATCAGATTGCTCCAGGAGCTGTAGGCCTACTGTTGTTGCAACAAATTTCAAAGTTCGTCTTTTTGCCGCTAGATTGCAGGCTATGCAGCACTTGCCATTGTTGCTAAGCCACAAACAGCTGGGTAGTTTTGTTATAGTTATTTTGAGGTTATGTTTGTGTTAACAACCTACATTTTGTTGAATCTACGGTTTTAATACAGGTTTTGTTGTTTTGCAGTTTACTGTGTTGTTTTGAATGGTTACACAATATGTTTAATATAGACATTGATGACACGGATTATGATCCGGAGTATATGCCTGACTCGGGCACCAGTTATGACTCTGATATTGTGCCTGGGACTCTTCCTCTACACAGTCAATCTGTAAGTTTTCTTCCTACCCCTAGGCCTACAACTACACTAGGTACCACGGCTTCAACATCAACATCCAACAGCCCCGAAGTAACTCCTTTAAATACCAAAACAATCAAGTGGGTAAAAAAGCATAAGAGATGAATCAAAGTGGAAAAGAAATGTTGAAAAAAGAGCCAGCGGCACGGAATACACCACTAGATCAGGAGAGAAGAAACCTTCACGAGTTACAGGAGCAAACTGTAAATGCAAATATCGTTGTTTCAGAATGTGATGGATGAAGTCTTACATAAATTTTATGTTTGGTGATAATGAAGCTCAGGACACTTACTTAGGTGGTTTAATAACCATTAAAAATATTCAGCGACGTAGGCCTAAAACAGGCGCAGGAAAGAACTGTACCTGTTCATGTGAATATAAAACTAAGATGGGTAGTTTTCAAACAGCCGTTTGTAAGAAAGCATTTTGTGCACTACACAAAGTTTGGAAGGCTAGAGTAGAACGCATTGTTACATGCTTAAAAGGAAAAAAACAATTTTCCCAAAGATAACCGTGGAAAGCATGCCAACAGCAGGCCCAACAAAATACCTGAAGACATCATATATACAGTTAATGAACACATTCAGAGTATTCCAAGTGAAAAATCACACTACAGCAGAAAAAAGAACGAAAATGTTTGGTACTTGTCCCCAGATTTTAATATTAAAAAACTGCATGATTTATACTTGGAACAATATGAGTCTGATATATTTTCCAGGTTACAAAAAGGTGATAAATGTAATCCTAAAGTTAGTTATGATTATTATCGTCGTCATTTTTTAACTAAATATAAACTGTCTTTTGGCACGCCCAGATCAGACACATGCCAACAATGTTGGCAATGTTGAAAATCAAACTAAAATAGAAAAAGATCCAACATTGTTGTGCAGAACTCAAAATAAAAAAAGAAGTACATCTAGCAAAGAGTGACACATTTTTTGATAAGTTAAAATTAAAAACGGCAGAAGCTGAAAAGGACGAAACAGTAGAAACCATATCATTTGATTTTCAACAGAACATGCCTCTACCAGCAATAACAAGTGGAGATTTTTTTATAAACGACAGCTATGAGTCTATAACCCGATTTGCTCTGCAAAATTAGGAAGATCATTTTGCTACGTGTATGACGAAACCACAGGTATTAAAGTTCAAAATGAGGTGATAAGTTTGGTAAATCATTATATAACATCATTATTATATAATCATATTATATAACGTCACATTTAAAATGAAATAAGTAGAGAGGTAAAAACTTTGTATAATATTTTCGGACACCTGTTCGGCACAAAATAAAAATTATGCCTTGATTCATTATTTCTACACTCTTGTGAAAGGATTAAAAAGTTTGACAAGGTCATTCATCGTTACCCAGAACCAGGCCATAGTTACTTACCTTGGGACCGAACCTTTGGAAGTATAGAGAAATCAAAAAGAAAAAAGTGAACCTATTTGTACCGAAAGACTATCATCATGTGATAAAATGCACATCAAAAAAATGTATTGTTGTTGATAAAAAACAAGATATGTTTTTAGAAGTACACATTTACAGTACACATTTTTGAACATTTTCAAACCTATTGCTCAAGTATACGCTATAAGTAATGACACAAACAAAGTTCCTAATGAAATGGCACTCCAAAATAAACCTCAAGTAAAGAAACGTAAACTTGAGAAAGGGGTTAAATTTGGCATATCTAAATACAGGCATGTTGAGTACAATGTTAAGGCATTGGTATGTGGAACTTTAGTAGAATCGTTGGTAAAAGACTCTTTTACTCTGGAAATAAAAGAAGGCAAAGTGTTATCTTTACCTGGACCAGACGAAAGGTTGTATTGTAGACCTTTAGGACTAAATCCAAAAAAACTTAAAGACTTTAAAGATCTTGCAGAAAAATATGTGTCTCCGGAATGTCTTTGGTTTTATAATAGTCTTACTGAACAAGTAAAGAACTTATAGGGTGTTGAAGAGGACACCCTTACTAAGTGTGGTTAGCTCACTGATTAAAACAATGTAATAGTGTTTCATTTTTTCATTTTTGAAAATTGTTTAAATGTATGAATACATTAGGTGTGCAACAACCAGGCAGCTCCAATTGCTTATTAGGTGCAAAATCAGGTAGCTCCACATTTATATATATATATATATATATTTTAACCAAACCAAAATTTTAATAAATTAAACTTGGAAGTATTAAAGGATGGTTTTGCCTAAAGGCCTAACATAAATTATTTTCATTAACTTTCACACATGAGAAGTATTTTTTAAACAGTTTTTTGTTCGTCCTGACAATTTTAAAAAAGTGGAGCTATCTGGTTTTTGCACCCAGGTCTTCAATTGCACTCGTAAATGCAGCTACCGGGTTTCATGGAGAAGAAGTGTTACGGACTGTTTGTAGACTCAACAACATGATGCAGCTATACCAGTATACGGACTTGGTTGGCAGGGTATTAGTAAGTATATGATTGGAAGCTCTTACATGTGCAAGATAGAACATACAGAGATCTCCCACAAACCATAGGCAAGGGATGACAGGGCACCGACTGTTTTGATGGTGGAGCGTTTATTGGCGTAATAAAATCTGACAGTTTTGTGTTTTCTGGTCATACCATACAACTGTTACGTTTATATCACGTAACTCCTTGTTGAAAATGCCTATTTATATAGAAAGACGGTAAAATGAATGAATATTTTTGCGTGTGTGTGTCATGATCTTACAATGTGAACGTGAAGAAATATACAATTTAGTTTGGGGGTAACAATCAAAACACACTATAAAATATATCTCGGTATTTTAATAATTTTTCTTATCAATGGATCCAATTATTATCAATCGTAATAATTTAGGTGGGGTATCAAATAAGATGATCACAAAACATTTAATACACGGTCTGCACATGATACGGGAAGATTTCAGAAATAATTTTATTGTTAAGGAATTATTAATTTAAAATTTTTAACGCATAAATAGGTAATAAGAGATTAGCCATTTGATTTAAATGTCAAAAAAATTACAAGAGTGAATACTGTATCCGGCAGATGTCCTCCGTTGACATATATGCATTCTTGGAGTCGAACTTGAAAGTTTTGCTTAACTCTTCGAAACATATCGCAGGTATTGCTGCAATCTCGTTATAACTCCGTTGTTTGAGGGTTGGGATTGTACTAGGAGGATCAGTTGGTCACACTTTCATTTTTAGGTATCCCAAAGAAGTCGTAGACAGTTACATCGGGAGACCGAGGGGAACAATTGATATCCCCGTTTTGAGAAATGAACCGCCCTGAGAACAAACCATTTACAGCATTTATTGAAATTCTTGCAGCGTAGCTTGTTGCCCCCGTCTTGTTGAAAATGTATTTTCATTCACTGGAAAGCGTCAATTTGTGTTATGAAGAAAGTCTGGATCATTGCAATGTATCGTTCAGAATTAACGTTAATGGCATTTTCAGCGGGACCCGAATCTTAGCGAAGCAATCGAAAGAAAAAAGTAGTGTTGTTTTGTGAAGCAATCGAGGATTTTCCGCCGCCTATTATTTGAAATTTTGATCATTAACAAAATCGGAAAAATGGAAGGGCGCCTCTTCACTCATCCATAAGTTGTTGACTTGGTTGTCAATGTCGTCCAACTTGACAAGTATAACCTCGAAAATTGGATCCGCTGTTGATAAGAGCTTGAACAACCTGTATTTTAAGGGTGACATTTAAGATCTTAACTTAATCAATGTGTTACTTAATCGAAAACGTGTGGCGTGTCGAATGGTCGATCGACATGGATTCTGTTCATTGCTTGTCGAACATGTTCGGTATTTTCAGGTGTTCGAACTTTTTTGACATTACCATTTTTTTTTTAACGTCGATCCAGTGTGCTCGAGGATGTTTACCAATCTTTTAATCGCGTAATCTGGCGGAACAGGTTGTTGAAATGTAGTCACGACGCGTTTTCACTACATTCCCGCCATTTTGATAGTAGGCTTTAACTGTGTAACCGCGATGCTCAACCGTCCAGCGCTCCATTTTAAACTAAATAGCAAGTCACACGGGTTCGAACAGGCCGACTTTGTTCCCCACCTCTTCGCCGCGCATTACAAGACTGACCTCAAATCTTACCGTTTCATTGGCGAACCCTGTATTAAACAATAACTATTTCCACCTGTAATTGTTATAGGTTGAAATACTTCAAAAGTCAGATCCTTTATATCAGATTAGTGATATAACTAGTAGCGCCGTCCTACAAAATTGGGCGTTTTGAAATAGATAACTCTTAGTCTATGAATCTCGATGGTGTACGTTTATTAAATACCATTTCCGGATCTGACGGTTGGTTTTAACTGCTTGAAATAAGGAAATTATCTCTGAAAAAATTTTAACTAATGTAGTACTTAAACACTTTCGTTACTCCTACAACTAGCGCGGATAACGATAATTTCTTATCATAAAAAACATTTATCGAAATCACTGAACTCTAGGTTGTGTTCCTAAGAACTCAATTCATTGCATAAACAATGCAAACCGGCCCCCTATTCCCGAATCTGAAACTCTTGTAACTTTGTAGGAATAGGCGAGATTTATGGTAAAATCAGTCAAAGTTTAGAAGAGCCCATAAATTATGTTTGCCACCAGATTTTCGAGCTAATGGTGAAAGTTAAGTCGTAATGTAAAGTAGTTTTCCGGCATCTTCCAGTTCACTCGATAAAGCCGAGAAGTAGAACCGCATAAATCTCGACCAAACCGCTGGGACTCGATACGATATGCTTGCTTGAGCGAGACGCGGCTGCTCACCTCACAGTGACTACTGTGCCGTGCTAACAGCTTCCTGGATACTTATCTTTATAATCTACAAACATTCCAACTTTTCAACTTAAGGTAGTGTAAATAATAATGAAACTTTCGTTTTTGTGAGTTGTGGCTTTTTCTGAGTGTTGGCAAAGCCTATCACTCGAGAGCCTGGGAAATCATTTCTGTCTGTTTGTCCGCACGATATTTAGACAGAGGACTGACCAATACGCCTGAAATTTTGCATGAAGCTTCATTTTAATATGGTCAACGTCTATTTTGATAATCGTGCATGTCATTAAATGGGATTGATCATCAAAGAACATTTTACATTGGCTAAACCATGATGGCAACGATAAAATCTCGGAATAAATCAGTGTGTAAACAAATTGAGTACAAATGTAAGATATCCTACGATACATTTTGCTATCGATTTTAAAAATTACATTCAATCTGAGCGAAGCCTGTTACGCGACACTTAGTTTGGGGTATACCTAGTTTGTTTATTAATAGCGATAGAAATAATTACCAAAATAGTTGATCGAACAAATTAATGTTACAGCAACAATTAAATAATAAATAGACCGTAAATACAGAATAAAAAAACAACAATAATTATTCAAATATTTCGTCAAATCTGCTGAAAATGGCTGCTGGAGGTTCTATTATGATATATAGTACTATTAGTTAAATATTATTAAATAATTATTTTGATAACCAATATGATTTGACATTTAAAATGTATATACATTTTTAAATAAAAGCAATAGCATGTTACAAGAATATTAAATCCTAGTATAGTCTGTTCGGTTGTAAGAAACACCGCTCTTTATTGGCTATGAATACGTTTTTTAAGGAATCATTGGTTTGCAACATGCAAAAGAGTATAATTGGAGAAGTATTGTTATATGGACTAAAATACAGACTAAGTGGTTTGAACTTTAAACAATAATAAATGTAAGTGGGGAAGATTAAAGGTGTCTGACCTCTCACCAAATATTTTACAATTAAATATTTGTTTGTTCTTGATTCGTATAAAAATAAATTTTTAAATCCGAAATTCATTAAAACGTGTTTGTAGTTATGTATAATTTGATTTTCCTGGAGTGAGCCCCTGACCCCATCCCTTACATGAGGACTATTCCATTACCCCTGATCACCCAGTTGTGGCCAAATCATGTTAAATCCGCCGCTGGTTTTAAATCGCAAGAAACATTAAAGACAGATGTCTCACTGGAACACAGCGCGATTCACAGTTCAGAATGTAGAAACTACCATTTACTATGCATAGCGGATCACTAGCAAAATCTATTTACTAATCCAAGTACTAAAGTTGGTGAGGCGTTGAGATTTAGTTTGCCTTTGATATATTACATTTGCATGTTTAACTTTTAGTGGCAACAGTTAGGATCCATAAAATATTACTAAATATATTTACGATTATTCTGATACTATCATTTATATTTGTTTACGAGTACATGATTGATTTTATAGGACGGTTTTAATAGTTAAGAAGTCGTATTCCTTTCAATACGATAGTAAATCGAGTTCATTTCCTGTTTTTATTTTCTGAAGTTTTTTATTAGTCAGTCAATTTAAATTTATCCTGAGTTTCCTACAATAACTCTATCGATGTGCAATTAAGAATTTTATGTTACCTCGTATATATATATATATATATATATATATATATATATATATATATAATATATATATATAATTTATTTCAATAAACATTGAATCGCAAAAAGTACTTGCTCCGCCGGGACTCGAACCCGAACTCGAACAAATATATACCTTCCAGGAGGTATTTTACAATTCGTCACAACATACTGACAGCTTGAGACAACTAGACGCGACGGCAGACTGTACAAAGTAAGTCGGGGTTTGTCGCATTTCCGCCCCGGGCTGCTCCATTATTCAGAGATGAACGGTACAATGTGTTGTTTACACGCCGCTTGAGTCAGCCTCATTGTTCTCTTCCTTTCTTCAAGAAACAGTCCCTTAAATAAATAAAATGTGCAACTAAAAGACACCCTTGCCGTGCTGTAACTGTCGGCCTAAGAACCAATGTTACATGATGAGTGGAAATGCTATTTTCGTATTCTAATATCAAAATTAACCGTGTTTGTGCCATATCAAAATAAGTTAGTGCTTTTATAAATAAAGGACTTTACTTACATAGTTTATATAAATGCAACGTTCACACATCTAGCCGTAACTGTGCTGTTATGGACTGGGTAACCTGTTTCTTTAGAGAGGTAGTTTTTGTGTGGGGGCATCCCACGTATTATGGCACTTAATACAAATAACAGCACGCAAGATCTAATAGAGATATTGAGTAAGGTACCTTACTTATCCATCTAATAAATCACAAGACGATCAAGCCTTTAGAGGTCTGGAAAGATGGACTTAAACGTGTTTACGATCTATGTGTCTCCATAATGTTTGTATAAAACTACAGGTATAAATGATTCACTTACGCTTCAGTAGTCATAAAAGTTGGAGCTTAAGACTTGAGTGTTCCTGTTTACATTAGATGAATAAAAATAATTTACCAACACATAAAATAGATATTATACACCGTTTCAAGTCATTATTCAACGAGATTAATTTGTAATTAATTGACAAATGAATAAAAATAATACAAATGCAGTTTAGATCTTGAGATATGGTTCAAAAGACAGGAGAACGAAGTCATAAAATCATCAACTTATTACATTTCTTTTCTCTATGTTCCCAAAGAATATAAATTTACAAAGTATAGAAATGTGTGCCAATCGTATAAAATCATCAACCATCGACGGCCTATTACAGGCTGAGCGTTAGCGAAGGAAACATTTCATTTCTGGCTGTCATCCGTACATATCTCGAAAACGAACTGACCTATAGACAGAAATTGGCAAGAAGCTTAATTTCTACATAGTAACACCGAGTTTGACGATAATGCATGTCACTCCATATGGTTTGGCTGAGCGGCAGTGAATATATTACATTGGCTTTATAGGTAAACCGTGACGACAACTAAAGCAGCAGAATAAAAAAACTTTTAAACAGACTGAGTGCAATCACGTCAGATTTTAACAGGTAACATGTTTATTCATAGATTAAAAAGAAAAAAAATGATTGAATGGGAAGTTATCATTAAACACAACATTAGGACACAAGATTTGATTTCAGCATATTCTTGCGTTATAGTAACCTCCCTAGCTCAACTTGTATTAATTAAACACTGCTATAAAACCCAAATGAACGAAAATGTGAATGTATCTCAAGAATTATTTAACTTGTAGACTACAAACTTTATATAAATTTTCATTAACTTCTACATAAGTAGTAATGAATTCTATGATGGCACGTACAAATATGTAATTTGATTGAGCATGATTGAAGCCCATTACTCAGTAGGCTGACGCAATCTCTTTTTTGTCTGCCGAGAGGGGTAAAATGTATTTTCATGTAGTCTGTTTGTCTATCTGTCCTAAGGACATCTCAAGAATAAAATTTGCTATAATTTTGACAGTTTGCAAACGAAGCCTGTAGCGTACTAGTGCCTTGTATGAGGTATATCCAGAAAGCGTACTGAGGCTCTCAAAGCCGGAGAGATTTTTCCGTCGTATTGGCTACAGAAAAGTTGCCTAATTTCTCCCCACCGCAATGAGACCGTTCGATGTCTTCACATTCAGAACTGTCGATGCGACAATGCGTTTCGTGAAAAATGTCAATCTAATCTCCAGCAAAATGCGGAATCCACGACGTCATCCGTTATCTCGTTTGGAAGAGAAAAGCTCCAGTTGAGGTTTATAATGAAGTAAAAGCTGCATATTGTGATAAAGCTATGAATCATACGAGTGTGTTCAAGTAGTGTCGTGAGGTTAAAACAGTCATAGGTCTGTTTTATGATGATCAGAGGAGCGTAAAACTTGAAAATGCGGTCAGTACTCGTATACCGGAAACTGTCCGCGTGGTGGTCCCATAACAGCTGACAGACCAAACGCAAGTTGAATGGAGTGGAGGCCGGATAAGAGTTTTAGAAACTCAACAAACTCCATATAGATACATTTCTCTGCTTCTAAATTTAGAATTATGAATTTTTTCTATCATAAACCTCAACCGGAGTTTTCCTTTTTCAAACGCTATAACTGATGACGTCGCGTATTTTGTACATGGAGAGAGATTGGTTTGACATTTTTCACGAAACGTATTGCCGCATCGACAGTTCTTAACGTACTGACTTCAAACTGGTCTCGTTGTGGAGGGGAGGAGACAGACTATACGGCACTTTAGCCAACATGTTAAAAATAAAATCCTTCCGGCCGTGGGAGCCTTATAAGCCCCACACACTACCGGACCAGACCTTCAGACCAGACCGTCTGGCTGCAAGCATGCCGTCTTGGACGGCTCTACACACTCCCAGACCAAACATTCGTAGTTGAGACACCGTGATGAGAACACCTGTACGTCATGGCACCAGTGTTGTCTAGGAACCAGAAAATAGGTTTAGCTCTTAGTTGTATGTTGATAACTGAGGAAAAACGCCGGAAGAAACGGAAAATATGGGCTAAGCAGTGGCTTCATGATCGAAAAAGGTTTACACACTTAAATCTGTTAAAAGAACTGGACGAGAGTGATTTTAGAATTTTTTGCGAATGGACAAGCAGTGTTTTACCGATTTACTCTATATGGTTAAGCCTTTCATTGAGAAAAAGAACACTTTATTTAGAAGTTCTGTGAGTGCTGACGAGAGGCTGATTGTAACTTCTCCGATATCTGGCAACTGGGAGGAGTTACGAAGACTTAAAATTCAGTGCTGCTATTTCGCCTCAGCTCCTGTCATCAATCATACCTGAAACCTGTGCTGCAATTTACCACTGTCTGAAGAAGTACATAAAGGTAAATAAACCACACAATATTCAATAACAATTAGTTTATTGGTAGTTTTAAACAACTCATATGAATCTCATATACTGTCCATACACATTGAAACAGTCGTTTAAGTCATTTTAAAAAGTCCAAACAGGACATTAAAAAAATTACAAAAAAATCATACTTATTAGTTGAATGGAACCCAAATGTACGACTATAGTGGAGAAATTAACAGAAAAATTAACTTTTACAAAAATATTAATAATATTCGTGATCGGGATTGTAGTAACCACGAGGATTTTGGATTGAATTTAACTCTGTTATGTTGTAGTCATCTTGTGCACTACTATTGGACTCATTTGTAGTTATTGAAGATGGTGAGGGTGGAATGAAGGGTGGAGATGGGCTTGCAACAAGGGTATGCGATTTTTGAGAAGGGAAAGGAGGTGTTGAACGTTTGAATCTGTGATTATCGTGCATGCTTTGAAAAGATGGGTGTGGTGTTTGAAAGAAATGAGGCGAAGAATTTGGGGCTAGATTAATACATGACATGTCAGTCAGCTTCTCACGCTTTCCACAAAAAATTATATCTGAAATCAATTTTTGGGCAATGGTTTGCTGATCGTTATTGAGTTGGCTTTTTTTTGTCCAATGCACTCATTTTCCTTTTTCGTGGAATCGGAGCCCTAGTCCCAGCCGGATTTACAATAGTAGAAGGACCTGCGTTCTGCCGTTGGTTGCTCTGTTCTTGCACCAGTGCTGCACCACTTCCTGGGTCACCAACTGTTTCCTGAATTTAACGATACCAATTATTTAGTATGCTTTATTTTCAGATTCCAAAAACTGAGGATGAATGGAGAACTGTTGCACATCAATTTGAGACCAAGTGGAACTTCAATAACGCTGTTGGAGCAATGGACGGAAAACACATAGCTATACAAAAACCAACAGGAAGCGGATCGCAGTACTACAATTATAAAAAGTTTTTTAGCATAGTGTTATTTGCTATCGTTGATGCAAACTATCAGTTTATGTACGTAAATGTTGGGGCCAATGGGAGTGTGTGTGATTCTACAGTTCTCCAAAACTCGAGTTTTTACCAGAGACTTATAAATGATGAATTGAGATTACCAGCGCCAACAGCTTTACCAGGTAAGAATAGGTGCGTCCCATATGTTTTCCTTGGAGACTCTGGGTTTAGTCTTAGCCCTTACATAATGAAGCCTTACCCGTTAAAAAATATTACTCATGGGCAAAGAATTTTCAACTACAGACTATCACGAGCAAGAAGGGTTGTTGAAAACGCGTTTGGCATATTAGCATCACGGTTTCGCGTTTTCCTACAAGCCATTGCAATCAATGTGGAAAATGTAGAAGTAGTTGTTCTTGCATGTTGCGCCTTACACAACTACTTGTCTCAGAGAAATGCAATGTACATAACCCCTTCATCTGTTGACACTGAAGATGTTAATACAATGCAGTTACGACCTGGGGATTGGCGTGAGGTGCGGTCCTTGGCACCAATGCAGCAATCGAGTGTAAGAACTGTTTCTAAACAAGGAAAGAACATTCGAAAATGTTTTCTTGACTACTACAACGACAAAGGAGCCCTTACGTTTCAAGAGGATATGTTAAGAGCGCAATAACGTGATTTTGCTAATTGCTTACCACAGCATCCATTTGTGACTCGTCTTCTTCCAGAGTATCCAATCCTTCTCTGATCATCTCCTTCTCTTCCAAGAATGACATGAGTTCATAGAACCAGAGACGTGGTGTATATATCTGGCTGCTGCCAGCTCCAGTTGTTTCACTGGCTCTTACCTGCAATGAATGTTTAATTTCAATTATTTTGTTATTATTAGCTTACTATTAGGGGAAATGTATGTTCCTCTTTGTAATCATTATATCCTTATTAAAATACTAATCGTGTGCAAAATAATTTATTTGCAATCCCCATCAGGTATTGTACATAATAAACTGATTTTAAAATACTACTTGGAAGTAATAAAACTGAGGCGAATTTCGTATATGAGAAAGATCGGCCAAACCGTTTCAAAATGGCAGGTATTTTAAAATTAATTTTTCTTTTCCAGACGATAACAGCCACGAGGTTAGTTTTAGTTCCAGAAATGAAAAGAAGTTTATAAATACTGAGAAATACTCGAATAAAATACCGTTAGGACTGTTTTCGAGTATATTTTTACTGACTATCTACATTATAGTAATTTAGAACATGCTTCTATTATGTCTGTACTCATCTCATTACTAACAATAAGATCCCCGTACGAAGGACGGGTACTCAGCTAGTATTAAATAAATAAATAAAAATTATATAAAATCAAGAAGTTAATAAATTATTGGATAATTTATACAAACATCAATGTTGTGAAGCTTACCTTCCTCAATTCCCGTCTGAAACTGCACTTGAGATTTTCTATCTTCTTCTTGAGCAGGTCAATTGTTGCATTCGTTGGAATTTTTTGTATATCTCCAACAGCGAACCATGTGCTGCCCTCCGTAGATCCCTATTCGCATAGGCATCGCACTTAGTGTCCCACAAACATCGGTTCTCTTTTAGTGACTCAATAAGCTCCACTAAAACCTCTTTTTCAGCTTCATTGTTCGGTTGGGATTGCTGTGAAGACATCACGATGTTGCGCTAGAACAGCAACACTCACTGCAACAGATGGATGAAGACTGTCGCGACGGTCGGCCGTCCGACAGACAGCGCTACACACTCACAGACCGGACAAAAAATAGTGGTGGGGGAACCTCAGACCGTCGGTGGTCGGAGGGTTCAACCATCAGACACGCAGACAGTCTGGTCCGAGAAAATCGGTCCGCAGACCGTGGGGGTTCACAGCACCTAATCTAATAGCACCTAATCTCACAGCACCTAAAATTGTACCGTCTAATAGCACCTATTCTCATAGCACCTAATATTATAGTACCTAATCTCACAGCACCTAAGGAAATGCCCGAGAGTCGCACGGCACCTAAAGATCGTGCTGGAGTTTTATAGCACCTAATATCACACCACCTAAAAGGGAGTGGTGGGGATCGCCGGAGGGGTAGGCCGCCACCACTGTCCTTGGCCAGTGGGCGACCGTCCGTTGAGTCGCGTGGTTAGGGGAGAGTTCTGAGTTGGTTATTGACACGTGCTGTGCGGGTTGCATTAACGCGCTCACCAGAAGAATTGAAGGCGGTGGACCTTTAGTTTAGGAATTTATAGTATGACATATTATGTTATTTTTACCGGATCCCGGCGACCTCTCTCACACACACTAAACATCTCACTTAAAACGTCTACCACATTAAAATATACCCCTTTATTACATCTGAAAAAGTTTGACGGCTTAGGTAGTGTTAATCTATATATTATAGCGAAAGTGAGATATTTTAAATATGTTTCTTGATTGTGATAATCAAAAATATGAAGAAAAACACAGTTTTCTTTTAAATTTAAGCTTTCTCCAATTTAAATCCTCCTAATTCAAAAATAATTACAGTTAAAAATATAATATATCATTTGTTGTATGTCTCTTAAAGAACTACATACTGATAATTCAGAGTTCTAAGTTAATAATTATAGGCGTAACAAGTTTTTTGGGAAACTCATTAGACTTGTATTTATTTATAAATCACGCAATGCTTATTACTAATAGTCTTTACTAATGAGTGAGGGTGCAGAACAAGCGAGGTACACAGTAACTGTGCCGGAACCTCACTACATTATGGCTTAATGAAAAACACATACCAACTTGCCCCGTGTGCCAAAATCACAAGATAAAATATCGACAGTTCTATTTTCACACAAACCACAACAGGAAAATGTTTAAATTAGGCTTGTATGATTCTGGTAAATATATTAATTTAAGGAAAGGCAATTAAATTATCCATTTACCCAAAACAAACATTTAATTAAACTTATATTTGTAAATTCACTAACAGATAATTTGAGGGAAATTAATATTCCTCAAAGCGAAGCAGCCGAATACCTTCCATAATCCTATCACCATCGTCTTTGTTATCGGTGTTATATTTTCACTGTTTACCTCATGTTCCGACACAGTCTTCCGACGAATTTCTGTCCCTCAGTCAAAATATTAGTAGTCTCTCTACAGCCTCCCCCAGCAATCATTCATTGGTTCAAGCGTTATCAATAACTATTGTTGTATTCTCTACAACTTTCATCCAACAATCAGGCGTAGTCTTTTCCAAAGCTTCTTTACAAATTTTGTGATAGAATTAATAGTGAACGACTTATTATTTTTGCGATATGTAAATTAATTTAAGCCCATATTAGTTCAATCGCGTGGAGCTTGACTGTCACTAGAAGTTCAACTTTTTCATATCTGAACTAAAGTGACTTCTTTCTAGTAAACCATCCTGTAATTTCTGCCTTATATCTTTTGCTCATAGGTGCTTTAAATATTTATTTTGAATTATACAGTGTATTATACATAGCAATAACTACATCTTTCATTAATATAATCCACCCATAGGGGTAGAAATGGACTTGGAATTCTTAGAAGACCTTCCCTATGTCCTATGTACATAAAATGTGGCACACACATGCCTCATAACTTTCATAGAAAATCAATAGCGTCTTTATGAAGATTAACTACCATAGCGACTGAAATATAAAATTACAAACCCTAGAAAAAGTATATTATTACTTTTCATCTTCCTGCTATCCGAAAAAAGTTTAAATTTCACACACACACACACACACACACACACACACACACACACACACACACACACACACACACACACACAAACACACACAGAGAGAGTTCTCGTCATATAAATTGATTATACAACGTATGTTAAAGAAGATAAACCTAGATTACTCGTTTTCATGGAAGTAGTACCCGCTATAAAAAACTACGTTTTGCTTTGTAAACTTCCTTTCCTTACTTCCTTGTAAACTTCCTTTGTAAACTCGGGGAGCCCATTGTCTTGATAATGTTTTTTAGTCTGCCTAGATCAGGTTATTTCATGCAACATCTTTATTTTTCTTTCTCGGATCGTAATGGGCTTATTTTAAATATTCAAAAGAATACTTTTTCTGAAACATCTAAAACCTTGCTAAATCCAAAAGTACAAGTGACACATTTTATTTTAATTTTTCCATAATCCTCTATTGATGATCTGACAAACCATTTGTTTTCACATGATTGGAATGTCGTACTTAGTAATGGAAGAGTATTCTCTGCGCAAAAACTCGTTCATGCATATTTCTCCATTTCAGTTCATAAATGAACATTTTACTCTACAGTGAAAAAACAACGTTCCACAGTTACTGAGATTAAAGGTCGAAATCAAAATTATTGGTGTAGTGGGGAACTGGACCAAATGAAAGAAATTTTTGTTTTTGGAGAAATCGACAAAACTTTCTACTAGTGACAGGCTTCGTGTTAACTATTTAAATCTCTAGAAATGTTATAAAAAGTCCGTAGAAGATGCGAACTCACAATGTCATAAAATAGCAGTAACCAATATAAGGCCTGGGGAGAGGTTTTTAACGCCAATATAAGGCGTTTTCGGTGCAGATAAACGAAAATACAAACATTTAGCATCTCAATCGACATTATCAATAAATATCACTCCAGGTAACTTAAACCATTTGTTTTATCAATTCGGTTAACACCAAATAAAGGGTAGTATCAAAAAGCCTCATGTTAATAGAATGAACTTAATAAGAAATTACCATATTTTGAAAGAAAAACATTTATCTTTGTAGAAGCCTCAATTGATGAGGTCATTAAAGCTGTCAAAGGAGTTAAAAACTCAGAAAGCAAAGACATTTATAACAAATCTAACAATATATTTAAACGAATTTACCATACGTTTTTGAACCCATTAACTATATGTATATCTGCCCGATTCTTAAGAAAGGGTCTAGGAGTTTCCCTGAGAGCTATTGCCCAGTATAAATTTTACCTGTCCTGTAATAATAGAAACTGTTTTACATGATGGACCTTTTGTGTATCTGGAAAATAACATCAATCTAAATTTATTACAATAGAAGAGGTAAATACACCATTGATGCAGTTTATTCACTAATTAAGGAGGTCCTAAACACTTTTGAGATTAAAGCCTTTGCTCAGGTAAAATATTTGACTTGAGCAGGGCCTTAAAACTTAACTATTACGGTATTAATGGGAATCCGGCTTTAAAGAGTTCTTTAAAGACTATTTATCTAACCGCAGGCGAAAGGCGAAAAGTTTGTTTCTACTAATGGAAATCGGTCCAACAATTTGGTGATCGGGATTGTTGTACCTAAGGGTCAGTCCTGGGCCCTATTATGTTTTTATTATATATAAATTAATTTCCTACCGTTGTTAGGTTAAAATCTCTTTTATATGCTAACGACACAACTCTTTAGAATATCCATACAAACTTTGACAAACTACAAGTTCTTGTCATTGAATCAGTTGAGAAAGCCTCAGTGTGGTTTAGATCAAATGGATCTTTACTAAATGAAGTCAAAACTCAAAACATTTTGTTTACTTTACGACAAACCCCTACAATTGACACACCAAATTATTTCTTTTCTTGTGCTAAATTTCTAGGAATATTTTGGTAGAAAATTTTTTTACTTAGACGTATTATAAATTGTGTTACTGAAAAATATTTTAAATCTGCATACTATGCCTATTTTTAATCAATAACAAGGTATGGCCTAATATAGGGTAATAGCGCTAAAATTAATGAAATCATTATCCTGAAAAACAAAGCTATCAGAATAATAACAAAATCACAACCACTAGAACACTGTGAACCACTTTTTATTAAGCTTTGGTGGAAACTTTTATAAATTTATATATTTCTGACTCAGTATTGTATATTACAAAAAACATGTCATCATTAATTTTGACTAGCAACTTGCATAATTATAATAGCAGAAATAAATATAATATTGTTATTGAGCATTGCAGATTAAACAAAAAACAAAATAGGCATGTTATAATTACTCAGAAGACAAATTGCAATATTTGTTGTATTTTTCACGAGGCACTCCTGCTGCGTGCCTCGTAACTGTGCAGTGTGCCTGATTCAAAGGTCTACACATGTGGTCTTTCCTTGTGCCTTGTGCCAGTGCACTGAGTGCTGAGACACACTGCATGGTTACCAGGTTAATCTCCAATGCCCGTTATGTAGGCAAGTGAGCCAGGCAATAATTAGAGTTTATTTCTGATAATTATAATTTTTATATACAATAAAAATCCGAGATTGAAAGCCTATTTTTGTTCTATATTATACTATTTTATTTCTTTCCTATGTAATACATCCTGTATAAATAGATTACAATGAAATGGATATGTTATTAATAGTATCATATGGAACATTTTAAGAGGTATTGAGATTGCGTCCTAGACAATTAATAACTTTGATCCTCAAAAATCAGGAAGATTAATTTTAACAACAATCAGTCTACAAGTAGACTGCGGCAAACTTCTTACGACGCAGTGGAAGGACTGAGAGTAGTCGATCTCACTCAGTATATACCAGCAACAAAAGTGTTAATATACGTTTTGATGTTGTCGTCTTGCACTGTATGTCATGTTATATGGGTCTTCTGAAGCCTTACTGTATACTTGTTCCCAGTTTTTTCAAGTAATGTCCTAATAGTCCTCATCCTCTTTTTAAGATTCACGACTTGTTTAACATGGTCTCATACATTCATTTTTAATCTATGAATGTTCAGCTTTGACAATGTAATTTAAACATTAATTTAAATTTGTTATGCAATCATTACTAAGAGAGATATTCGCGCCAATACACAAAAATCCAGAGATAGCAGGCCGATTAATAATTTTTATAAAGACTCATAACAAGTTGTTATTTTCTTTGAACAGCCAAAACAAGACACGCTCTTATAAGTGCGTTACTGGAGCAATCTGTAATAAGATATATATCCCACTAATATTATAAATGCGAAAGTTTGAATGTTTGGATATTTGGATGTTTGTATGTTTAGATGTTAAGATGTTTGTCCTCGAATCACGCTGAAACTGCTATACGGATTGTGCTGAAATTTGGAACCGGTATAGCTTTTGGTCTGAATTAACACTTAGAGTAGCTGTTAACACTTTCAGCTGAAGTTTATCAAAGAGGCAGAAACATGTGTTTACATTTAGATTTGAGTAAATATGGAATTATTGTAAAGTGCTTAATCAGTAGTGTAATGTAGATTGCAAATACGAAGTTATTTAATTTTAAATTTAGATTGCGCCAATGATCAATAATCCATCTAATACAATAGAAATGCTATTTATACGCTGTTATAACAACTACCATATTGTATAAAGCTGTGAATGTTTGCACATAACGTAATCTTATCTGGTTAGTTCCTTTAACATTGTGTATGGCCTTTTTACTGTAGTTATTGAAAAGCAAATGGAGATAATATTGCCCTAATACTTGAAGCATATACCCCTAATACATATTTAGCGATCGGTAAAAATATCAAAATCACTTAATCATCAAAATTTAACCGAAGTTAGATTCCGAAACCAACATATGAGACCAATCTATTGGTTAGCGCAACAGCATAAATCAATTGTGGAACTATAAATAGATTAGACCGGGGGTGAATTTAAACGACCAGAACAGACCCATATTGACCGCAGCAATTTTTGAGTTGTACGATACACTTTCGTCATTGGGATAAAAAGGCTAACTCTTATAGTTACAGAAGCCATCGAAGAACGTCAATAAATTAACATGGAATGTGGGAGGGAAATACTAATCTTATAAAAACTGTTTCACTTTACGACTTCAGGATCCCAAATCTCTGTTCTTTAATCTTAAATCTAAATTGGATCAGGAGATTGGAATAGCTTTGAGTGACTATCGATTATCTCTAGACTGTTTATTATGTTATAGAAAAAGAATACATAGATATATTGTCCAGTTTTTTCAACAGAAAATTGCGTGCGAAGCCGCGGGTAACTGCTAGTATATATATATATATATATATATATATATATATATATATATATATACTGAATATATATAACTGCTAGTATATATATATATATATATATATATATATATATATAAGTATATATATTTAAGTATATATATAAAAAAAATTTGCTGTCTACGTATCTACTGATCAAGCACCGTTCTGAAATTTAATTTGTATTAAAATGTTTCTGCCTGTTTTACGAACATGAACTGAGTGTCAACAACTTTTAAATACTCAGTTAAAATTCGATTATGAAACAATATTAGAATAGTTTTCAAATTGTAAAATATTCCAGGCAACTATTTTGATCCACCTTTTCTTATAAAATTTCTTAACATTTCAACGGATTACTAAAAATTTGTCGAAATAAGAATATGTTGTGATTCATTTTTATGTGTAATATGTAGGTCTTATTTGTAATCGTACTATGGATATTATTTCATATAAGCCTTTTTCAAAGCCCATAAGCCAGATTGAAAGAATTTAGACATCTTCACCTTTTTAAAATGTATACTCATGCCATTGATAGACAACAATATGCACTTCTTAATAGAATATTAAAATAATATTCTTAAATAAATTTTTCAAGTTCAAGTTAAAGTTCAATCTTCTTTATTATCTAAAAATACATAATATGAATAAAATTTACCTCCCAGTGCACCTCAAGCCACGCGTGCGGGAGTTCAGTTGAATCATAATTACAATTATCTTAGTGTTCATTGTCCAATTCATATTTCCATAACATTGTCTTCACTTAAACTAAATTCATAAACTAGCCAAAAGCAGTGTAAATCTAATAAATGGTATACCACGAGATCATTATAATATTACTTAGAATAAAGCAGCATTAACAATATGTACAAAAAAATTTAATTATAAGCATTACAAATTTATAAGCAATAATAAATAGAAAAAAAATTGTATGGGCTCCTTAAATTCACCCATTTGTTTCTTAAAAGTAATATCATATTTTTCAAATTGAGCCTTAACGGTATCCTCCATTTTGACAAAACTTCTTCTTGCAATTTGGCCAAAATGTCCTTAGTAATTGTTTATTTTTGCTATTTACTCTTACCTGAGCAGCAGTTCTTTCACTTCCATGATTCACGACGTACTTGTCCCATGCGATTCCATGTGCTTTCTAAAATATCAGCACAAACGAAGTGTAGATCTGTTTTACATTGAGAACAAACAGGCACTCACATCAGGCAGAAGATAGTCGCAAACGACACAATCACTCATCTTGATAACACGGAGAACACCATTGAGTTAAATATTAAAAACTAATATAATCCGTTTTTGTACAGTTTGATTTTTTTACTATAAAAAGCTCAGGTTAGTTTCGTTATTTTATGGAATGAATTATAGAAATTGAAGTTTGACTTATAAGTTTATATAGTAATTATAAAATAAATATATTTTTTTATGCAATGTAAAGAACCACCTATTTATTAACGCTTTATGAAGAATCGAAAGGCTTTATTGAACGTAGGGAAATTGCAGAATAAGTGATGAATGATTTAAGGCTTTGCCTATTTTTATATAGATTTGAATGCAAATTATTACCGGTTTTCAGTGTACGGAATATACGATTTGAACACATTTAATTCCAATGACGATAAAAACTTATATAAAAATGTAAAACACAATGAAATTAGATGAACAAATAATTTACATTATTGGATTATGTGCAAGATTTGCGGTTTGGCCTAAACATTCATTCAAATTCAAGGTAAATAATTTTTGGTGCCATTATTAGTTGTAATCAACAACCGCCGCACGCCATGCGCACGGACCCTTCTCTTGTGCGAGGAGACAATTGTCTATCTCGTGTCGCCTCGCCTTGTGCTGTCGACTGCTCGCCCTGCTGTAATGGCGGGTCGTCGGGAGCGGGGTGAGGGGCAAGGTTGGATTCTCCTCCATCCCCTCTGTCCCCACCAAGGCCCCTTTGGAACAAAGCGAGAGGTGCTGTGACACTGAAACTTGAAACAGTCTCACGGCACCTAAACGAACCGTGGATCGTTGCACAGTACCTAACCTTATAGCGCCTAATATCACAGCACCTAAATGACGACTTTTTTCTGTAGGTGGTATGAGATTAGGTGCTAAAAGATTAGGTGCTATGAAGCCGCACCCCGCAGACAGCCCCACACACGATACGACAAGTGCCTGACACCAGACCAGACGGTCTGGTCTGAAGGTCTGGTCCGGTAGTGTGTGGGGCTTTTTACTTTACACTTACTTTCTGGATATGCCTCGTATATAAAAGAATTGTTACAAAAACAATTTTAGACCTTTTGAAACCACCCACAGACAATTTTACTCTGTTCTTTATAAGAGATATTAATAGTTTTCATTTTCAAAAAGAGGCTCTGAAAATGCATATTAACTAGGTTTAAACTTTTTCAAATGGTCAACCGTAATTTGTCTTCAAATTTCGATTAGAAACGTGTTGAAAGTCATTAAGAGCAATTTTTATACTGTAGCATTAAATTAAGATCTCAACATTTTATTGAGACTGACAAAAAGCATAGGAACAATGTTTAGATAGTTTTAAATTAATCGCCTCCAACATTTTGATAAATTACGCTGGCATCTGTGTATATCAAACTTATACAATAATAGAACGCCAGATAGTGAGCTGTACTCTGGGCTATATGAGTATCGCAGGTAATAAATTTTAAAATGTATATCCTTGCTATTTCAAAATCAATTGATATAAATACTTCTAAGCGTATCTATTTTATACTAAAATAAAATAACTCTTAATCGTCTTTATAAAGCACTATCAGGAACGTAATACATATAAATATTAAAGGTCGGTAGTTTTTATATTTTCATTATTTAAACTTCCATATTGGATGAATGCTTTGACAAATAGAAATCGATAAAACTAAACAAAGCCAATTCATAAGGATTGAAAGAGAATACGTACAAAGGTAACAGATGAAAGCCAATTGGCTCTGTTTTTCTCGATAAATCATTCCTCACTTTGTCTTCAACTCATTGTTTGGAAACGTCTAAAAGAATCGTTTCAAAACACCTTTTCTGTCGTTCTTTAATTACCTCAGCTATAGAAACTCGTACAGGCTTGTATCGAACTGTATTTATAGTTTTCTTAAAAACATTTGTTGCTTATGAACATAACTTTCCACCCCAAAATTGTTAACATGAAAAATTCTATTCCATGAATTTCGCAAAGTGTTTAACAACTGAATATCGACTGAAAGTGCATGAAAAATAAACAAAATTAAAATTAAATTACGGGAAACATTATTTAATAATAGGCCGTTTATTGTCTTATCTAAGGAGGGCTTTTGCTGTCACAATCTCAACTTTGCAATAAGAATACCATCGTTTTCTATAGAAAATATAAAATTTTGTATAAAGGAATGCTTGCTAGACAGAAAGAGATGGACATGTAAAGCTGTCACTAGAGTAATTTACAAAGGATGTTCCTGATCAGCCCACCCTCCATATAATATAACACGTACTTTGTGTAAACGCGCCAGCACACGTGTGTATGATTTATTCCTAGTCTCTGTAAACATACAGAAATTATGTAATAAATGTTTTTTCTATTATTTCTTGAGATATGACTTTACTATCTATATAATAATTTTTCGATTATTAACAACTTTAATGATTAATTTATAATTAAATTTTGTTAATAAAGATTACGCCCCGTTCATAAAACACAATAAATTGAGAACCGGTATTCGGTTCTCTTACGTTTGTTTTTAGTTCTCAAAACTGTCACTGTGTCACTCGTCTGAAACTTTCAAACAATGAAGTTCACATTTACAAATGCCTTTGTGTTCTGTTCTATCATTGCAGAGTTTGTTGGGAGAACACTTGCGATTGTCCAATAATCTGTCCCATCAATTAAACCCTAAGGAATAACTCTTTTCTAGAACGATTCTATAAAGATTAGAATGTACAATTTATTATCAACACCAATAACCCATTCCATGTAGATGGCAACAACAAAATCAGGTACCTGATTTAATTCAGATCATACCCTCACACTGATAGTTAAAACCATATTAAAAAGTATTGGCGTTAAAATAAGTTTTTCAAACGTATTCTTTAACAATTCCATACTCATTTTTTTATTTTTGGACAAACAGTACAATATTATTACTAAGAAAATTAGTGGTTTCTTTACACATATTCTGTGTGAAAGGTTTCGTATTACTGGGCAAAAATATTATCTGTTTATTGTGATATAAAAACTAATTGACAAAAATTGGTCACAGTTTGTTTCCTTTTTCATTTATATAATGTAATTTAACCTTAAAATAATAATGTTAAAGATTCTTCATAATAGTTTAATAAATATTATAAAAATTTCATGACCATCTGTGCTAATTTTTGGTTATAGCAAATGTGTTGAAAATATTGAAGTTTTTGAATTAGGTTTAATAGGTTTTTACGTAACATTATGTCAAATGTTCTATACAATAAACAGTCATTTCAATTATTGTGTTTCTGGCTGTTTTAATTGTATCTCAAAAAATGTAGAAATAATGTTAAAGCTACTTAAAATATATTTTAGAATTACCTTACTAATTACATAATTTATATTAGTAGCTTGTTAACCCTTAGAAGATTGTGTTAGGACAAATGTAAAAATGTATATTGCACTCTATGAAACGTTCCATAGCTTGCGGCACTAAGGAAGTTGCTTAAACTACATAAATATATTTCAACTTGAAACAAAAATTTGTATTGTTCTCTCCATAAAGTTTAATGTTTTTATCGTAGGATAAATTTCATATACCTCTTAAAAAGTTAATCACGAACTATGAAAACCTCGCTGATGGTATTATAGTTCGGTCAATTTAGCCCAAAAATAGGGGCAACCTTGCATTAATTCCTAGAAAGCTGAAAATTCGAGTAGATGTTAGGGACACCATTGTTATGAAATTGTGAAAAGTCCCCATCGATCCTATGTCTGCAAAAATTTTTATTCACGGTCAAATTTCGTAAAAATGGGTTTTATGAATTTTTTAGCAAAACGGTTAGTTTTATGATAAAATATGTCAGACAAAAATTGTAGATCGTACAATTATCTACAAAAATTGTATTTACGCTTTTTTTATAGCACTAACCATTTTTGAGAAAAAGCAATTACAAAATCTTCTTATGCTGTATAGTCCATAATAAGCATGACTAAGCTGCGTATGACAGCATTGAGCTTGCAATATAAGTAAAACTATAAGTCTGCGTGACTAATACATTCATATTGACCTATAATTCTGAGAATATGATGTTAAACAAAACGGAGTCCCTAATTTTAAGGGACCATGTGTCCTTGAACGACATCTACCTGCTATTAGTTTGTTCGCGTAGCCATTTCGTTAACCTGCTTTTCTGAGGTCGCATCTAAATCACCGTTAGTCTTGAAAATTCCTTCGTAGTGAAAACACGTAGTTATTTCAAATATTCTCTGCGAAAGTTTGTGCTGTATTCACTTTTTGATGAAAATATGTCGCAATTCTGTTTTATTTGCTCTAAACTTTGATCTTTAAGTGAATTTCTTACTTTCTTCTTTCATGAAAATTTTAATTAACGTGAGTATTCAAAGGGGGGGGGTCAATTTACTGATTACTTGAAGAACGTAAATTCAGTGACAATTCATGTGCAGTGTCGCAAACAATACACTTGAAAGAGTACAATTGCGCACAAAACGGCAACATGAAGAGGAATCAGCTAGTACCTCTCAAAAAGTCCTCGTACTAGAGCACGTGTAAGTGAGTCATATTTTTCTTTTAAAAATTTATGTTTATTTTGCGGCGATGAGTTGAATGGGGAATGCAAAAAGAAACAAGCATATAAATCTCCTCGTAAAATTTGTAACGTTACAACACTTTCATTAAAGACTCAGTTATGAAAGCAGCTCAGTCTTGTTCTGATTACACCGCAAAAATTATTGTTACATGCATCGGTTTGAACACGATTTAGTTGCAGCTGAAACTAAGTACCATAATGATTGCTTTGTTTAATTTTTAAATCCGACCACTGGAGGCCAAGTCGGTCGTCCTCAAGATGAAGCATTGAATCTCGCCATGGAGGAAACATTTTCATATATTGAAAGTAGTGATGACTGCCAGTTTACGTTAGAGTAATAAAAACATATTTGTACAAATGTAAGTGTTGATAATAGAACAATTAAATTACGATTGAAGTTAAATTATGGTAATAGAATCATTATTACTGAGGAACAAGGACAATTCACATTTGCATGTTTTCTTGGTACCTATCATAATATTATCAATCAAGCTTGGAGTGAAAAGAAAAATCTAAAGGCAAAGAATAACGATTGAAGGTCCTAGCAACTGCGGCAGCAATTATTTGAGAAAATATTCAATCGGTTCAATCATATACTGTTTTTTACATGCTGTCACTACCTGTGATACACCATCAGCTATGTTTTAAAGGGGTAAAAAATCAAATTTAAATTATTTGAAAAAGAAAATCTTATTACTTGTGCACAAGCTTTTGAAGATATCAACTCTTCACCAGTAACTCTAATCACCAAAGGAATTCGCTTTCTTCTGTCTGTATATGGAGCTCCCCAAACTTCCATAGACAAATCACGTTACTTATCTTTTGCAAAATAAATACGTTATAAAATACGTGTGCAATTAGCTGGCCTTCATCCAACCCGCGGCTTCTACTCACCAACATATTTATCGTGTATATTACCAGGTTCAGGTGTGGCTTGGTAATCAACTAGACCCAGAACAATGAGGTGGAAGCATGTCAATAATGTATTGGAACCAACCCACACGCTTCTTCCACCTACACCAGTAAACACGAAGAAGAAGAAATAATTAATGACGATGATGATTAATAAAATATGTTTAAAACCAAATATAATGGAACTTATCACTCGAGCTGACCACGCGACAACGACCACTCTGACAAGAGTGCAACGACTGAAAAGAAGAAGAATAACCAAAGATTCATTAAATTTTACTGGAATAGACTGTGGAATAGGCCTACCGGGGAAACTACATTAAAAACAACGCGCAAGGTACATTACCTCGTAGGTGGCGTGGAAACGTGTACATATTATAGACAACTCAACGTAAGAACATTTTGTAATTGCTTTTTCCCAAAAATGGTTAATGTTATGAAAAAGCGTAGAGACAATTTTTGTATATAATCTTTGTACGATCTACAATTGTTGTCTGACATATTTTATCATAAAACTAACCGTTTCGCTGAAAAATTCAAAAAACCCATTTTTTACGAAATTTGACCTTGAATAAAATTTTGGAGACATGGGATCGATGGGGACTTTTCACAATATCGTAACAATGGTGTCCCTAACATCTCAAATTTTCAGCTTTCTGGGAATTTTTGCAAGGGTCAATGTCTAAATTGACTGGACTATTAATTTGTTGAATGTTTGCGCATTAGCTTATATTTATGTTTGGTATCCTTTTTTTGCTTGGTGTTTGCAAATTTTGTACTATAAAAATTTGCAAATAATTGTGTACTATTCAGAATTATTAATAATATGGCTTGAGGGCTTTACATAACTTGGTGTTGATTGTTCTGAGTTTTCCTGCCGAAAGCAATCAGTTTATTGCCGCTTACTGAAATCAAACCAAGCTTAGTTGTTAAAACATATAGTTAATACACTTCTATGTCATATATTGGTTTGACTCTTGACATATTGAAGGGAAGAGATTTGTGGTCTGATGTAATTGTCAGCATCCAATCAGTATAATGTACACAGCTCACTGCCCAAACCCCCGGAGCTGGTTTATCTCTCATCATAGTTACTGGTACAGTGACTGCCAGTGTCTTGTAATAATCTAATGACAGTTAATGTACAACCTACTAGATTCTCTACACTCTCTAGAGAGGTGCTGCGGAGGATGATTGATTGTGTTGGTTACAGAACTTGATCAAGTTTATCTCTTATATTTCTTGTATTGTCTTCATCGTTGATTCCTTTGAGATTACAATCAGTCGGTGTTCTTTATAGTTCGTTTCATCACTTCAAATTCATAGTGCTATACTGCTTTGTTTGATATTTGTACGTTGTAAAGGACTAAGCTATGTATTGTACAACTTTGCAACTTCGAGTTGTTTCTTGACACCACCAATAATTATAAGCTAATGAGATGAATCAGTATTGCTCTCCTGAGTAATCCTGAAAAATGCTCAAACTGATCTCTGAAACCAACTTAATCTCTTGAAAAACCTTGCTATGTAAATAGACTTCTTTTTTATAGTTAAGTTAAATTATTAATCAGAAAACTGAAATGTATTGTATTATTATGTAAAGGAATGCGTACGATTTAGTTAACTCTTAAAGTTATATAGAAGAGAGGCTTTCAGCGGTAAACATTTTCATATTGAGAAATGGAGTAATTCTTAGATATGGACAAATATTCCTAGCATATTATAACATTGTGGCGTTTGCGGGACTGGTTAATATTATGAGTGATTCATTTTTACAAGGAACAATATTGATTTGTACACTAACAACGCTGTTTTTTTTCGTAGGCCTCAAGGCCAAGTTAGCAGTTGGTCAACACAATACCACAAAATTTAAAAGGGACCTTGTAAAAAAATTTTCAAAATTCATAAAATCTCTTTACATACTTTTTTTGTTATATTATCTACACTTAAGTTTCCAGTTTTAATATTAATTGATTATGACTATTAGTGAAGGTAAAAAAATACTTTTATAAAATATAATATATATATATATTATAATAAAACTTTATACATATATTATATAAATTTATATCATATTATATATATAATATATATTTTATATATATATATATATATATATAAAATTTAGTACGAATTAAACTTAAACAAATTTTTAAATTAAAAGTGAGTTAAAACTTCAATTAAAACTGGTATTCAATAAAACAATCTTTATAGCATTATGAGTATTTTGATTTAATCATCAGTTACTTCATTGACTCAAAATTAAAATCGATATATAAATTAAACTTTCTTTTAAAATTAAATATAACTTATAATTTAATTCAAAATAACGTATACTTTTTCTCTATTATAAGCGGAGCTATATCAAACCGAATTAAAACTTTGGTGAAAATTTCTTCGTATCACGTTGTCACTTCATGTTATTGTTGGCACAGATTCAAAGTGAAAACTTCAATTAAACTATATTACTCCAAACATTATTTACTAAAACCTTAATGTATTAAATTTATTTTTGTTGTTGAATATTAAATTTTAATGGCAAATATACTTTAACTAATATTAAAATTAATTGTAACCTTTACTTGAATAAATATTGCAACAAGTTTTACTCTTTTGCAATGTTGCGTTAAAATTCAGTACGCTCCGATTCTTTATTAATTCTGTTGCATTAAAATAATACAATATTCCCTGTAAAGAGAGGTAACATTAGTTGAGAACAAATGTCCCATACGAATATTGTAATTCGACTATAAAATATTTACTTACGCAGAAAATTTCCAATCACAGAGTGGGTTTGAAAAAAAAAGAAATACGGGTGTACCACTAAAATAATGCAAATAACACTGAAAAGACGGGATTTTATACAGACCCCTTCCCTAACCAATCGCAGGGCTAGAGAAATTAATTGTCAACTGTTTAACCCTTATTTTAATCAGTTATCGTGTTTGACTTCCAGATCCGTTGTCTTTCTCTACTAATCCTATTTTCGCGCACCCTTTCTTAATAAATTGCGTTTTTAATTTTAGCTATGTTTTCATAAATCTACTTAAATTCTAAAATATCTTCTCCAATAACAGATTATTAATTAGTTTTAATTTGCCTATGTATCAAATGCTACACGCCCTTAATATAAATGTAATACAATTTATAACAATATCCCAAGCTACATAAAACTACTTCATTTATTTATCGAACCACGTTTTATGGGGCCATTATAATTAAAACTTAATTCAAAATGAACCGTGAATTATTTATGTAGTTTTCTTATTCTTATATTATGGGATATAATCAAGTTGCAGTTATATACACCTAATGTAGATTTATTATTCTGAACATATAAAACGATTATTTATTATTAATTAAAGGTTATATTTAAATTGAGTCTCAATAGAAAATAGTTAAATGTTTCGTTCAAGTATTCCCGAGCAAATGCATGACAAGTATACAGAGCTTTCAAGTTTATTTCATCTAGTATTCGTATACAATAGTAATATTTTGAGCCTTTTCCTGTTTTGACTTAATTTTTTTTTAGCTATCAAGAGAATTTTGTTTTTACTCCTATACTAATAATCACAAGTCATGCGTTAAAAAAATACATTAATAATAACATTATATTTACAAAGTCACATGCCGTGCATCTATTAATGAATAAATAACAGGCCATAAGCATTATAATCTAAACTACTACTAATTAAAATGTAATAACACTTAATAATAATAATAATTAACAATAAATAAATAAATATAGTAAATTAGTTAAAATTAACAATCGCTTCTATAACAGGACTAACACAACAAGCAATAACTAAAAAAAAACCGAACTACGGGTCCTGACTAGCAGGTCGACGGTACTGAGGCGTTCCCGTCACATGCTGTACGTAGAGGTCCCGTCTCCACTGGACCGCTGTGGAGACACAACGGCGGGAAAGAGGAATGCCGCACTGCCGTAACACACCCAGACAAACCAGGGTGACCCACTTGGCCCTGTCCTAAGCACCGAACGTCCTAAGCCGTCTACAAATGCATTCAAAGTCACTGTGAAGCCGCTGGAGCTCAGTAATTGGGCGAGCGGGGCGTAGGCGGCGTATTTTCTCTCCCTAGCGTGGACTATAGGGCGCCAACCATCTCCATAGGGGATGGTGACATCGACGACCCGAATGGTTTTGCGCGGCGGACAACAGGCGGACCAGAAGGACACGCTAGGACGGAGATGGACGGATTACAGCGATGAGGTGATCGAGCACCGCGTCATGTCAGATAGAGACCACGGACAAAGCATATGCGCCGTGGTCTCATCATGGCGGCCACACCGACGGTCACCGGCTCCCCACCCTCTGCAACCGTTGAGGGGTAGCACATTGAGTCGCACCCTGTGGATAAACCTCGAGTAAGCGAACCGCGTGTGACGTTTCCTAGAAGAGGAAATGGTTGGAGGAGGTGCAACCAGCGGTGACACAAACGGCCCTGTCCTGGTCCGTTTGTTGCAGAGGACGAAGGGGAAGTGGAATGGCAGGGAGGGTCTCAGGACGAAAGATAACTTGGACCGGGAGCCGCCGTCCACCGTTGTGGTCGACCTGTTCCCGGGGACGGAAAGTTGGAAGGTGTTCCTTCCATCACATCACCCCCACCGAAGGTCGGGGAGACGCTTGGAGAGGCGATTTAAGACACCCCGGGCCAAGGAGAACGTAGTCGCTACATTTGTGTCACCGTCAATTTCCCCGTTAAGGTAAGACACAAGGAACGCCATGTTAGCTTTGGCCGAAGTCCGCTGACCTGCGGAGACAGCGAGACCCTCGAGTGACAGGCGCGCGATCTTAATCAGGTAAAGTCAGGAGGCAGAAGGCGTGAGCTACAGCCGATAGGTCCGCAAGGTGCAAGAGGCTGGCTCCACCCCTGGAGGGGGATCGTGATCAGCTCCACACTGAAACGCTGCGAGAGATTCATCACACGCTTGCACCCCAAGCTTGATGGATCTATCAAGTTCGCGCAGGCTTGTCTTCCTGATTCGAGCGGTTTTGAAGTTGAAGATCAACTACGGGAACAGGAAGGTATACAAGGCGTTTAGTTTTTGACAGGGAGCAAGCAAGCTCCCGAGAATAGAGGCGGCCTTGCCCTTGAGCCTCGCGATTGTAGCCACAGGAGTGTGATCCACCCTCATCCAGGTGGGGAACCCCAAATGTTGGTAAGGCTCACCCTCGCCAAGTACCGGAAGCGGAGTACCGTCGAACTCGAAACCTGTAGGCCTTACCGCCAGACTGGCCACGTGGAGCGTACCACACTTGGTAGGCTTAAAATTTAGGCCGATCCACGTGGCCGCAGGGATGACTGTCTCGAACTGCGCCCTCAGCGATGTTTCAGACCTCGCAACTAAGGCAAGGCCATCAGCATACGCCAGGACGTACGTGCGTACCCGCATACCTGGGGAAAACTTAACGACCATACCACGCTTCCAGGTCGTAAGGCTATCAGCAAGGGCTGCCAAAGACCCCGGTAGTGGGCAGCCAGGCAATGATGCACGTATCGGAGAAGGCTCCGGCAACGGATTAGGCGGAGCAGGAGCCACCAATACCGGACAAGCCGGACCAGAAGCCGCCGAAGCAGGAGATGGCGCCAGAGTAGGAGCAGGTGGTGGAGGTGGAGACGCCGCAACTGGGAGTGAAGGCGCAGCCGAGAGGACAGGCGCAGTAGGCGACACAGGCACTGATGGAAAAATGCAGCAGCCTCCGGTGATGACGCCGACGCAGTAAGAGGGGGAGGAGTGACGGCGAGCAGATCTTCACCCCACAGTGGCATACGAGGCGGAGTAACATGGAGGTGCTCCACCACACGACGACGGCGGCGAGGATTGTATGCCGTGGCCGCAGCAGAGCGGGTTCGTACCAAAGGTGGAGAGAGTGGAGACGGATCCTAGCGACGAGCTAGCGGGGGAGACAGCTGATGATCTTCTCCTGAAGGGCGTTGTAGGAGGAGTCATACACGTCCAGCTCGTCCTCAGGTAGAAGAAAATCAATGCCTTGATACGCATTGGATAAGTGAGCCTTGGCCTGCTTCAACGCGTGCCGATGCTGACGACAGGCATACTCAACATCGCAGCAAACAAAAGGTATCTCCCAACCTTCACCGTGGTCTTTGTTAAGGTGCCGCTTGATCCCCTCCCTCTTCCAGATGCACTAGATTCCGGACTCCAGGCAAACCGTGCAATGCACTCTCTGGCCGAGGGGGGAACACACAATAGAGTCTGTTCACCCATCACGACAGAAAAGCAGGCAGATGAAGCACTAAAGGGAGTGTAGCAGCAGCAGCATCAGCAGTAGCAGAAAGGAGCAACAGGGGTCTCGGGTGGCGCAGACGAGGGGTCAGCGACCCCCCCCCCCCCACACACACACACACACACACACACACACACATTAAACACCCCCCGGACGACTCCTCGGTTCGGCGCCTTATTAGAGAGCCGCCTGACTATCCGTTAGGCTGGGCGAAACTGCCAGGGGTGCGTCCCACCACTCCCGGAATCATCTTAGATAAGCCGAGTCAAGAAGTGCACCGGAATTGCCCGTGACTTGAGTAGGCCTACTCCTGACTTTATAGGTTGAATTTTGGCTTGGCTAAGACCAAAACACACTTTGACATTAGTCATAAGCCCGAGAAGCGATCCTCATATTAACTGACTTGCTGGTTCCTCCCGTGAGGTTATCCGTAATATTGTAAAAGGGCTTTTACAACAAAGCAAACTATGAACGTTTTCAACGAAGGGGTTTAATTTTTCTTAACCGTTAATATGGCTCTAACTGGAACTATACATTTATGGGGCATAAGTTTCATTGTTATTACGCCTAAAATAAAACAGGGTTAAATGATGAACATCCTGTCAAAATCCTGTAAAAGTCATATTATAGGAACCCAATATATTAAGCTGTACCTTCTTTTTCCATAAAAATAGCAACTATATTCCAGCCTAAGTATTTTTCAAAGGTAAATTAACAGACGAACTTCAGCTATTTGTAGGCGTTAAAATTAATATGGGATTTCTATTTTATTGTGTTATTTTATTATTGTTGTGATTTATGTTCCAGATACGTTGTCATGACAGTTTTGTTTTTTTTAGGTTAAAAATAAAAGTATTTACAAACTCTCAGAAAACATTTTGGAAACTTCTTCGTGCCAAAACAAACAAAAATGTAACATAAACATGGATCATAAATTGTTATCATCTGTCGGTACATATGTGTTTTTTTTTTTTTTTTACTTTTTATTCTCTATTTAAGATAAAAACTCAAAATCACTACAGTCACTTTTCGTTGGTGGTTGGTTGAGGGTTTAAAATTGTAATACCATAAACACTAATAAGTTATGAAGGATAATAAAAGTTAAATCTAATTACGTACATTTTAACATCTAAATCGTAAAAATCGGACAGTAAATAATGTAGATATATGTTTTAACTGTACTAATGCACAATAAAATTGTCATTGTTTAGATTTTTTGAACATTAACTGTCCATTACAACTGTATTTTTCCTTTTCGGTTTCTGGAATAAAAACAACAACAAGATTAAACTAACTATTTTACCCCTAAACCCTTAAACTAAGTATTTCTGACCCATTGTTTATATTACGTTTTTGCTTGTCTTGACGAAAAGAAAACATCCTCAAAATATTTCTAGAGAGTACGTAAAAATCCTATGTTTGATATAGCAAAATTCATTTTTTAGGTATACATATTTAAAAGTTAAACCTATCTGAGAAAAATACACGGAATTCACGTAGAATCTTAAAAAGTCTCTAATTACTTTTATTTGAAATACCTTTTATAAAGAACCTTTAGATGTTATAGTGTAGACAACCAGAAAGCTTGGAAACAAGTTGGAGTTTTACAAAGGAAGACGTAATAAAGAAACGTAATAAAGCCTAAGAGGTTGATTGGCTTGGGTCAAGTGATTGGCTGGACCCTTACCCTTTAAACAAACTTCATTTCAAGCAAAGGCGAAGTGTAATCTTTTTATTTCAGATAGGTTATGCCAAACGTAGAGGTTTATGTAACATATAACAACATAATACTGGTATGTCATATTGCGTCATATAAAATATCGTCATATTGCGATATTTCTCACAGTTATGCCACAAAATGACCTAGAATTAAAAATAACGATCTAAAAGTACTAGTATGAAAACTTTCGTAATTTATATATTTTTGAAGTATTTTACCAACCGACGACGTCATTATAAAACTTCAGTGCTGTGAGCTTACTTTAGTATTATGTGTGGTACACACATAAGTATTATTGGCTTACAAAATCCAAGTCCAGACAACTTCCAACGTGTTTTTATTTTAGACCAGATATTTATATATTTTAGCACATGTTGTTATGATGTTGACGGTTTCGTAGTGACATTAAATGGTCTTCAAAAGATGGTAAGGTATTTAGTAGTATCTTTTGTTAATCTTTAATTTTGACGTAAATTTAGAGTTAGTCAAAAGTTTCAGTACGTTTTTCAGACTGTACGTACAAAATACAGATTATTATTTTCTATTAACACTTAAAAAATTTTGGAATACGTTTGCTCTCGTAAATCTGTAACTTAAAATTTGTGTTTTAGTAATAGAGTCTACAGAAACAAAGCTCTAAAACCCCAAACAGCTTTGTTCTGTAATTATTATAAAATGGAACTTGGCATTGAAGCTTAAATTTAATGTATGTTGGAATAGTAAATGTATAGTACTATGTATAATGGAATAGTAAGGTTGGTTCGGAAATTTAACGTTAAAGGCCGTGGATCAATACACCTGCATGAACTCATGTACATTAATATGTGATCAGGATTAAAATATTTCCAAAACACTGTTATGCGAGTATTGTTAGAGAAGGAATCCATACAAAACTTGTCATAGTCCGTCTTTGGCAAAAACATTCTTGATTACGTCTGAACGTAGAATCGATACTAACAAGACGCTGGTTTCTCTAATGTACGTATTGGTGACCGGATATCGATATAGTGTTTAAAACATAAGGATTTAGTTTATGTGCCAAAATTAGATCCCTCTTCATTTATTCTATTATGGGATTCACAAAGATATACTTAATCTATAGCCTAGGAGCCAAGAGCTAATTGGAATTATTATGCACGAAGCCTAGTTTTCGTGACATCGATTCTAAACGTAGTAGAGAAAGAAATAGATTACCAGCCGTGTTTTTAGTGATGGTCAAAATGGGACAGTATCAAAAACGTTAAAAATATCAAGGAATTATTTTGTTTACACATCATATCTTTTTAATTTGATATTCTGAAAATCAACAATCATAAACAAGAATTAAAGTTGAATAAGTTTCAGTCACCCCTATAAAGCCCAATTTTGTTACGAAAAGTGGATACTGCTAGTATCTTTGTTCATAGTCTACATCTAGTAGGTTTTTGCGTATCAAGCTAAAGAAAAATGCGATTAGACATAAAATTGTTGTTTGAAATTTGTTACACTTTTAAAACTCTCTCATTTCGACCCCTGCTAAAATATCTCGGCTGGCGATCGATTTCATTCTCAGGATAAAATAACTTAATAAACAAAGTACTACTACATTGTTAAAGTAGGTTGTGTAAAATTAAAGTCACTTTTTGTGTTGGTCTGTGCATCGATATTTTCCAAAGTACCCAACGGATTTTCATACGGTTTTCACTGTTAGCTTCTTTATGAACTAGAGCAAGTTCCTAGGTATGATACATCAATATTTTAATCATATAAAGTATTAAAAATTATGTATAATGGAAAAATTTATATTTTTAAGCGCTTTCATTGTTAATACTGACTACACCTTACGACTTATAACAAAATAATGTAGTACGGAATTTTACATTTCATAAATTCCGTGGTGTCATATATCTGTTTCCAAATAATAACCCACAATAAATATTTTTCTCTTTTAAGGTTAACATTTTATAAGGATTTCGTAAGCTATTTTCTTGAACGGGGTCAAAATCAATATTACTTACACCAGAAACATTAAATACCGCAAATAAACGCTTTTAAATCTGGTTTCTTGGTCAATACAGCTTAAACTGAACTGTGGAACCGTAAACACATTGGAGCGAAAGTGAATTTAATCGGTTGTATCTGACTCTTTTGGACTGCAATAACTTTTCGGTTGTACGTAAGTTATATATTTTCTTTATCAGGACAAAAAAGCAAAAGCACTATGGCACTTTAAAAGTCTTAGAAAGAAAGTAAATTAAAAGAGCCAAAAGTGGGCGCTTTTTAATAGAAGTTCGTATATATTTTTTTTGATCGGGGCACAAGTTAAACTCAACTATAACACTTGAAATGCCTTAGATAGAAAATTAATCTAATCAGACGGAAGTTGACACTTTTGACCAAATTAAGTTTTCGAGACTTATATGTATATGAATAGAACCCGTTAAAATTATATTTACGTTTTGAGTCTATCAACCATAGATACTGAAACGCTCCCTTAAAAGACTTTACGTTCAGACTGATAAAGAACTTAGCATCATAAATTATTATGGAAAAGTTATATTTTGAAAATCGTTGGATAAAAGCCTTCAGTGTACACAGAGAATGACTAATTTCAAATGTATAAGCAAACAATTGATGGCCTTTTCATAACTCAATATTTTAGCATTACATTATAACACAAAAATGTATATATTTGTATATGTATAATTTACAAACTTGGACATTGCAAAGTTTCAAATTTGAGCTTAAATGTACAATCATGATAGCCCATTACATTATTATAATATAGCCAATTATAAGAAGCAAACAATAGCCATAAAGTCCCAACAATTGAAGAACACCGTGTGTTTTTTTTTTTCAATTGTTATTGTACTGGTTTATTCAATCTCCGCTATAAAGTATAAAAGGAAATACATTTGATCTATAAACAGTATCTGTGGGGTACATAGCGATCTATTAATGTGGGTGACCTCAGTAACTTATAGTTCATTTTAATAATTTATTACAGTTAGTAAAATGTAAAATTTAATTTTCAAACAGGTAATTTTATTTACAGTTACAAATAATTTATTTTTTCTTATACTAAACTGTTTTCCATCGTTATAAGACATTTAGTGTATTTATATTAAATTTATTTAAAAGATTAATCGTTTATGTAGGAAATAAAATTGATGCAAGTACTGAAAATACCTCAACACAGGTATACCTAGTTAGCTATTTTAAAAATCTGTATGTATATTTTTTATGACACACGGACACAATTATATACAGTTATAAGGATGGAGTGTTATAACTTAAGTATTTGATACAGCCTTCAGTGACCGTTTCAAAACGTTTAAAATTTCAAGGTGAATTTTATCTAGAGCTGTTGTGTCCAATATACTATAAATTAGGAAATGTCCCCGGCAAAATGTACAGGTACACAAATAAGAAGCTAGCCCAAATTATGTAGAAGACACTAAAATGCAATGAACTTAAGCAAAGTAAAGATTAGTTTGCCAACGTAGGAAATCTACAGGCTCAAGTTAGACCATCATTTGAATAATAGTCTGAATAATACATAAGCAGTAACTGCTTTTGTGTGATAACCTTTTATTTATTACCCTCTTAAGAACTTCCCCTAGAGTTATGTAATTTTAGATAGCCAAATTGACCTCGATAAATCAACAGCGCATGCTTGTCCTAGATTAGAAAGGAGAGACACACATAAATTGAATACATTCTTAAACACGTTAAAAAACCTGCCATTCTGAGGAATTCTTATAATAAACCAAACTTTTTTGAACTAAAATACGTATTTTTTGTTTTTATTTAATGAATAGTTGAAATATATTTGTTTTGGTCTCTTATGTACAGGTATATCTAAAATATTTATATGGATTTTAAAATAATCTGTGTATATTACAGTCATCTTGACGGAACTTCTTGATAATTTTCACAACCTAGATTTCATAACAATAGACAACATAGCCACTGGTGGAAAGATTATGTGCATTATCAAATTGTCACTGAAACTGCACATTAGCTATTGGACAAAAAGTATAATTTCGTATACCATCGGTAATCCTCATTACTCAGGAACATCCCTTGAATATTTAGTTGAACACTAAAATTTAAACAATATATCTTACACCACATAATGTAAATAATAACCAACAAATAATATACAATAACGTGTGTTCTATCTATCTTATATTAGTAGTTATCTGTCTGTATATGTTTTTGTGTAAAGAATTATTGTCATGAACAACCTAGATAAATTCGCAAAACTCTGCAGAAACCTTTATCCTACTGATTTACAAAATCATTCAAAATATTAATTTTTTGCAGGTATCCGTTTCTAAATTGCGGAAGTTAAAAACTTTGTGTGTGTATAACAACTCCAGTAGGTTATGTTATATATTCTTGATAGGGGAAACAAGGTAAACTCAAAATTTGCGTCTAAAATATAATTCATTGGAACCAGAAGTGCTCATAAACGTGCAAACCCTAAAATAAGAGCCATTAGCAATGTCGCTTAACATTAACCATTAATACAAACATAACATGTAGGTAAAATATGCATACTTCTGTTTCTAAACTATAAAGAGAAACATAATGTACTAATGAAAAGCTAAGCACTTCGACATTAGGAATTCCTTGATCAAAATAATTCAATTGTTTCTCAAATTGTTGGAGTTATTCAATCAAATATGATGGAATGTTGGAGAGGAATTTTAGTTATTTCTTGAGTATTTTATAAAAACTATTTCACTCCGATTTAAGGGCACCAAAACATTGTTTTTTTAAACTTCAATTTTTAAATGGACCAGGAGATTGGAATATCTTTTAGTGACTATAACTAACTCGAAAGTGTTTAGAATGTTGTTTAAAAAGAATATGCTCATAGTGTTTGTTTTTTTGAACAGGAAATTGCGTACGATGCCTCTGGTATCTGCTGATGTACAACAGATACCTAAAAGCTCTTTTAACGTTCATAAACTATAAAATTTAATTAAACACTCTTTATAATTGTTAATGATTTAAAATTTTATATTCTTAAGAACTTTCGAAATGTGGTTGAAATGAAGGGTACATTTTTTCGGCTGGGCATGGATGGATATTTTGTTGATGTATAACAGATGTACATATGTACCTAATGCAGTGTGTTTCCATAAAATTCTTTATTTTATGTATATCTGAGTAATTCCATGTTAAAAGCTGTAACCCTTATCGGATCTTTAGAAAGTTGACATGAATGTTCTGTAAGTTAATTACAAGTTCCAATTCATATTGGTGCTAATCGTGCCTAACGGGTTGCAAAATCTTTAAACGAAACGACGACTTTACACACCTTGTGTTGGAGTGAATTTAACGAAAATTAATTGGCTTGAAATTTCTATGCAACCAATGTTCAACCAAGTTGCTAACCAAGTTCAAAGGGTGGCTTGGGAGCTAGTAGGTCAGAATGCTGGGCCAAGATCATTGTTCTGAACAACAATCCTGATTGTCTTAGTGATCTATGCTTGTTCACCAAAACTGGCATGGACATTGGATAGCACCAATATAATGGATGTTGACCCTTTGGAGCTAAGAGAGAAAGCCTAGGGACAACGCTACTATTTGAAGCTATCGTGGTCTTCCATTAATTCCGCTGAATATTTGAAAGTGGCATGAACTTTCTTTGGAACAATTATAATCTAAGATTATTTACCTGATGTTGTTCAGAGCTTGTTGAAACGGGGTAGTTCAATTTTCCAGCACCTTCCAGAGATTGTTCCAAGAGAACATGCAATACATTGAAAGCTTCCAGATGAGGAAATTTTTCTGGCCATGAGTTCATAAATCCGGACGGAATCTCCTAGTGGCCAAATTATTCCACAGACCAAGAGCTGGCACAAATTTTCAAACTATGAATTTTCAGGATGCCACTAGCGACTTTGGGACCTTTTAGTCACAGGAAGTTTCATGATTACACGGTTATACTCTTGTACAGATCGGGAGCTCCAGATATCTGAAGTAACCAGATCAGAGAAGTTTTATATACTGGAATCTCCAAAAGGTAAAAGCACACAGAGGGTGAAAACCTGTTGAAGCAGGAATATTTGAGTAGCTCCCAGAAGTCTACAGCACACATTCATAAGCCGGGACCTGCTAGAGTCCGGATACACCCTGAAGCTTCAATTCCTGATTGAAGGAGCGCTCAAAGATTTAAATCCTCCAGAGACCGGGAGTTATCAGAGCTGTAGTTCTAAGAGTATACACCATGAGCTTCCAACATTAGACTTTCCAGAGTAGGTGTACTGTACACGGAGATTTTCAAGAGAAAGTTATTTCGTTTCATGAAAATTTGAAACGCTATGTCTTAGGAACTACGACGGAAAACTTCCTAAACCTTAATTAATTGACTAGTTCTTCTCTAAAGCTTGGTTAACATTAAGGCTTAATAGGCTTAAAAAAACTGTTGGAATTTTTGAAAAAGTGAACAAATCTCCTCTTACAACTGACTGTATAATCCGTCAAACATAATTTACTAAAATGTTTAAGTAACAACACAGTACATATAAATACAAAAGTTTTCTGTCCATAATTATTTATTTCTAACATTCTGCTTGTTTTTTGCAATTATAATATCGTTGGAAATCATACCTAGCGTAGGTTTATATGTTATTGTAACATATTAACCCTTTTTTAAATAACTTCATAACACTAGGATGGCTATTTATAATACTGCATGATAATGAAAGATTTTTACATGTTATTAATACATTTTAATTGAAACTGTTGCTGGCAGAGCTTTAGCAAAGCATATCATTTGTGGGGCTGAAATAATTTCATTTCTGTCTGTCTGTTCAACATGATATCTCGAAAACGAACCTTTAGACTTCAAATTGTACAGAAAGCGTCATTTCTATATGAGAAACGAAGAGTTCGATGATGGTATATGTAACTCCAATTGGGTTTGGCTGAGCGTTAATTAATATTTTTACATTTGTCTTGTGTGTAACTATTATGGAAATGAGAAAATAGCAGAAGAAATAAATTCAAAAAATTTCAATACACCTAAAAGACATTAAAATAGTCCAACCTACCTAACACCCCCAATTACCTAGCCCAACTATCCTAACACACAACATCATTTTATGGCGACTTTGTGTATAGACTTTTATTATTTAAACACTAATACGAAACCCAATTTAATAGACAAATATATTAATGTATCATGAATATTTTACAAGAATAAGTTCTATGATGCATCATTTTTTTGTTCAATTTCTTCTGTTATTATTGTCAACCTATTTGTCTGCAGGGCACTTTAAAAATAGAATTTCAGCGAAGCCTGTTACGACACGTGTTGTGACGTATTTCTACCTTGTATTATATGCATAAACAATGGAATCCCTCAATAATATTATTACTATTTGGATTATCAAAACTCTATAAATAGGCATTACAGTACTATATCGAGTATGCAGAACTCGATTACATCGTTTTAAACAATTTCATTGCTGAATAATTAATAACAATAATACGATTGTATGCTACTCGTATACGGGTAATAACACAGTTGGGTAGTAGGTGTTTTACCATAACAATACCAATAGATTTCAGTTACGTAATAACAGTTAATAAAATTGTGTGCTGAATGAATAATAACATTGTGTGCTGAGTGCGTACTAACTATACAAATGGGCAGTGAGCTTTATATAATAATAATACAACTTGATTCTGGGTATCTAATAAGATAAGACTATTTGGTAGAGGTTAATACCATTGTGTGAAGGATGTGTAATAACAACGGTACCGATAGTGGTAACAACTGTTACATGATTGTGTACTGTATTGGTAATCCGTCTCTATGTAGTACTATTGGGTGCTAGGTGTATTGTTGTCGTAATTTGATTTTAGTTATTTAATAATAATACCATTGTGTGAAGGATGGGTAATGACAACGGTACCGATAGTGGTAACAACTGTTACATGATTGTGTACTGTATTGGTAATCCGTCTCTATGTAGTACTATTGGGTGCTAGGTGTATTGTTGTCGTAATTTGATTTTAGTTATTTAATAATAATACCATTGTGTGAAGGATGGGTAATGACAACGGTACCGATAGTGGTAACAACTGTTACATGATTGTGTACTGTATTGGTAATCCGTCTCTATGTAGTACTATTGGGTGCTAGGTGTATTGTTGTCGTAATTTGATTTTAGGTATTTAATAATAATAGCATTGGGTTCAGGTAATTAATTTCATTAATATTGTGTTCTGGATAGGTAATAAATAACCAATCATCGACTGCTGTATATGTGGTTAGTAAACCAGTCGGGGTTGTGTTAACGTTACGGACCCATTACGTACATCCTCTACATAGTAGCTCCTGTAAACATAAACAGAAAATTGAACAAATATTTTATTAGAATATAAGATTTTATTCAATCAATAGGCATGTCTAAAAACGATAACAATTTTCCTCTACACATTACGTAACTATGGTGGTAAGGGTTGATTCAACGTGAATGTTGAGTTTAGATTCAGTTTCACCTTCCTCTTAGTGCAGTGTCTGGAATCTGACGCAGTCACAGACGACTCCTGGAATCTGGAGTCATGTTTGTCTGCGCAATTTAAAATGGTCGGTGACGAAGAAACTGAAAATGAACATTAAACTAATCCTTCCCACCATTGTTGAAAACTTGGTTGCTCCAAAGTGCTTAGATATCGTGTTTAAAACATCGTTGTGTATTCATTTGTGCACCTCATGAGATCATGAGAATGCCTCTTCACATAGATTACTCTATATTTTGTAGTCTATGTGTCTCTGATGTCATTTCGAGCTTATTCGTCACCGAATTTTTTGGGTCTCTTCAGACGAACATTACTCCAGATTCCAGGAGTCAATTCTATTAATGCATCTGATTCTAGACGCTGCACTAAGACGATGGTGTGGACTGGAGCTAAACTCTACATTCACAGTTTTCCTCCAGGTGACAAATACATTAGGATGATCTGGCACGTCAACATGCTGAATATTCAAGACTTTATCTAATCCTCGAGAGGTAAACAGCTCGACAAGAGGCAAGATACACTATGATGTAATAATCATGAGATCATTGATTTTCTTCAACGGGCAATAACCGTAATATTAATGTTTATATGACCTTTTTATCTATACGTGTTCATCATAACAATGTGTACATAACATTATTAAATTAGTTTGGTTATTTAAAAAAAAAACTCGATATGTATACTAAAAGTATGCTTACATTTTATTTACAGCTTCAAATTTCAATAAAACTGCATAAAGCTCGTTTCCGAGAGTTGAGAAATATTAGCTTATAAAACACGAAAATCGCCAAAGGAAGGCTGGAACGCTGACGGGTTTATAACAGTTTAAAGGGATCAAACACTTTGGCATAGAATTATAACTTTACTCGTAAATTTTTAAAGCTCTCTAAAATCCTTAAAGTTTTGTTCTTTGGAGTATGATATATCTTAACATCAACAATTTGAAATTGTTAAGATAATTAATTAATAAGATAGTTAATTTTTGTTGTAAATAATTTTAATTATTTATGACTAAAATTAGTGTTACATTAAAACTGTAACGACTCTAATTAATTGTGCTGTTGTCTGGTTTGCCCTTAATAGAAAGGTCCTATAGACTTGGTACATAGGTTCCACTTGGTTCGAGGAAGAATCTGTTGCTTTTTCGATCAAAAGGTCAAAGGTTAGTTTGTCTGTTTGTCTGTCTGTCTGTCCTTCCGCCCTTCCGCCCGTATCTGCGATAACTCCTACATCTTCCGCTGTTTCCGGAATTTTAATTGATCACATGCAACTGATGCTAAACTCATTTTAATCACTTGTGATGCACTAATTATAAAATTGCATAGTGTAACTAAAACTTATATTAGGATCAATGTAAAAATCATTTAAAGAAAGTTTTCAACTGGATTTTGCAACTGATGGTAATGTGATATAAAATTAATTAACATTTAATACAAAATGTATATACATGTTATTTTTTTAATCCATTTTTCAACTGGAGAATCTTTTAAAATAACTTGATATCTTGTACGCAATTGAAAATGTGTGCACTGCACTTGTATATTTAAGTTGCAATGAAAATGGTTTTATATCTATTTTACAACTGATGGTAAACTGATGAAAAATGGTTTTAAACTCAATAGAAAAATTATTTAGCAGTAATTTTAAAATTTATTTAATAACTAATATTAAATCCCTTTATAATAAGTTGTAACATGACTGTACAACTTTATGATAGTGTTTTAAATTATTTTTTAATAGGAACATAAATATATTAAAATTGTGTGAAAATCTTTTATTGAAGTAAATGTTAAATGAGTTATAAAATAATTTTGAAATAAAAATAAAAGAAACTACACTAATGAGAAAATGGGTTTTTTACTGTATAACTTTTGAAATGCAAATGTTGAGTTTTGCTCCATTTCACCCCCCCCCCCCCCCCCCCCCCCCCCCCCCACTTAGTGCAGCGTCTGAAATCTGACACTGTCACAGACTTGGCTCCTGAAATCAGGAGTCCATGTCAGACTGGAAATATCCAAAAAGAGTCAACGACGAAGACATTTAAACGAACTCATTGCGTCGTTTTGAGATCAAGCTAGACTAGATGAGAGGTATGTTTGGTTTACCCAACAGCCACCCAGTGCAATATAGATTAATAGGTATTTCTCATTATCTCATCAGGTGCATAATTCCATATTTCAGGCGCTGCTGCACTAAGCGGTTTATAGGTCTTAATATAAAGGTCCATCATTCTCAATAAAACTGATTGACTTGCTGAAATATTAATTACTTTACTACTTTCAAATATCACAGAGATTTGATATTTGATTCATAGAATCTTCTTTATTCTAGGAAGAAACCTACTGATTTTAGAGTGGAAATGAAAGAAAAGCAATGTTAGTATAATCCGTGAAAGAGTTACAGTCAGTACAGTAGACTTTCGTTACATTCTGTGGAGTCCTTCGATCTCCGGTGATTGGTTTATTTATTACAGTTTTTCCTTTGATGTTAATGTTTTAAGTATTTTCCTACGCTATCCACTTTATTGTTTTCCATACCAAAATAGCACATTCAGGTTTACAAAAATGATTTCCAGGCTATTTCTTTGCTACTTACTGGTAGCAGTTGACAGGCACCAACACCACGGCGTACAAATGATTCGGTTAGAGCTTTAAATATACTTTTAACATTACTACAGTATTAACTGAATATAATAATACATATACAAAGGTGCAACACAACAATTCATATTTGTTTAACCCAAATAGTTTCTAAATAATGTTAATAATATTGCTCAGGAACATTCTTTCCTGATTAAAATATTCCCTCACGATAGTGAGGAATCGACAACCTGCGACCATTTTGGAATTTAGATCCAATTTTTCTGTTTTGTACGAAAACCAATGTAATGGTATTTACCAAAGATTACGTTTGGTTTTATCTGAAACTCTTTATAAGATAAACTTACTTCTAATTTGGAATAATGATCTCTTCGAAAATACAAATTTCTAATTTTTAACGTTGTTACAATAATGCAATAAAAGCTTTAAACAGTATCAAATTTCTTCATTATTTGCACATGTCTAATGATTTTGGGGTCTTGGCAAATTCGTCCCACAAGATAAATAAAGGCACCCCTATAAAACTTTTGGCACCATTGTTCAAGGCTAGATGCATGCTAAATTTCTTGTTTTACTGCTCATCTAAATAATCTTTAAGTTGTATATTATTTAATAATATCTTTCATGAAAATAATGTGATATTTGGACCTCCTATAATCCCTCTTTAATGTTCTAGCGGCAAGCGAAATTTCCAGTCTCTGTGATATTTGTAATTAGTAAACTAATATGACAGCAAATCAGTTAGTTTTATTGAGAATGATAGTATAATAATAGTTATAAAACACATATATAGAAAGTAACTGTTATTTATTAGTGGGCAGTAAAATACGAACCTATTACATATTTATGAATATTTAAATATTCAAAATGCAAGCTATAACTGTGATCTCTTTATTCAATTAACGGTGAAATCCAACTGTTGAAATTGCACTCACTATTTGTAATATACATTATAGCTCAGCCCAACACGATTACTTTAATTCATCACTCTAATATGTGCTGCTAATTTAAATCTAGTTTGTCAATTTCAAAGCTCGGAAAATTATACTAAAAACTCCAGAGTGTACCGAACAAGAGTTGATTATGATGTTCAGCACTTGATTCACAATTGGATTATACGAGTACATGTTGTTATCATTTATAACTGACTTATTAGTATAATTAGATTTTCTCTTCAACAACACGAAACAAACCCATTGTTTGCACTGAAAATAATAACATGCTAACGTGTTCCAAGTATTAACAAATAGGGCTAAATCATTCAGAGTGTAAACACCAGTGAAAAATCACAGGAAGTGAAATGTTCCTTGTTTGCTAATGACTTCACAGTGCTCCACTTCAGTTTCCCTGTTCATCAGCAAACAGTAGCTTTCCAAGTATTAGGCAGAATCATTTGCACTGGAACTGTTTTTAATGATTTCAAAAATAACAGGTAGGACAACTATTATTTTCTTCACCATGGCTTTAATTTTTTCAGTTGGAATTAGAATAGAATTAATAGCTTAATTGTAAACAAAATAAAACATAATTATAAAATGTAGGCAGGGTTATTATTTAAAACTAAAATATCATCATAAAGAAGAAATACAGCATAGAACTCTGTTCACACACTGTACAATTGATAAACAGTGATAAAAAATATCACAAATTGATAAATGATATTGTTCACTTACAATTTTAAATTACAGATTTCTCTGAAATCAACACAATGCTGGTATAGTCCTAAATTCGAAAGCCAATTCACATTGTACAACCATAAGCGAGCACACCACCTAGTTTTTTTTACAAGCAATAGGGGAACTTCCTCCAAAAATTAAATCGATCATCAGTAACGATAACATTTCGGAGATTGAAATGACGATATAGTTTCTTTTATAGTTTTTTTTTTTTTTAACTTGACACACTTAAAACCAATCGTCTGATACACAAATAAAAGTTAAGTTAGCGTCAGCCAACCTATAAAGGCCGACTATTTGGCAAACCATTGTTAACATTTAGTCTTTTTATATCGATAGCTGACAACGATAGAACTATTGTACATATGTCTGATGATTAGTTTTAATTGTATCAAACCACAAAAGAGGATCTGGGAGAAAAAGAATTGTTTAATATTTTAGCCCTTTTGACACCCCTCCATTTCAACCCTTACCAAAAACAAGATTGTATACTTACTTATACAATGCACATTGGATCTCAGCTCCTAGACTAGTATCTTCTAAGTGTTACATGTAATGAACATTAACTACAATTATATTATTTTTAATGCTAGTGATACAGGTAGAGATGGAGCAAAATAATCGCAACTTAAAATTGAAACAGAGTATAAATAGGTTACATCACATTTTGTCGACTGGGCTCGCCAATGATAAACCTATATCATACTTTGAATAGTGTCATTTTCTCTTATGAGACTCTATACATAAAGAGGTTGTTTTATTATATATGTTAATACTTCAGAAATTGGTTAAGGGCATAAAAATAAGAAAATAAGTAGTCTTATTATAAATAAAAATAAGAATGTTTTCAAAATATATATTTAAACGTGTTTCTTATAAAAAATTTTTGATATGGTTTTATAGAGCTCAAATTATGTAGGTTAGTCGTCTAAGATTTTATCTACACTTATATCTATACAAAACAAGAAACTTTTTCTGTTTACTTTTTACAAAAGGCAGCCCTTCAAAATCTTACACATCAAATTTTATGAAAACTGTTTTTATTAATTTATAAAAGCTTCAAAATGTTATTCCAAAATGATACCAACTATTTAAAAACCCAATTGTTTTTGTAAAAGATAATTAAGGTCCCTAGACCACAAGTGGTGTAAGTGAAAGTGTTACATAATGAGTTCCCAGAAATGAATTCTCAAACATGTAGAAAATATGCAGGTGCTGAAATCTGATGGCATAAAAATGTACTACTTAACAAAACATGTGACTATCGTAATGGCCAAGAGATTTATTGTCTAAAAAAAGCTGTTGTGGTGATTGGCACATTGGAAAGCCATTGTTTTTATTGATTTGATTTACACTCCTAAAAGCGTTTAACAATGAACTAAGACTTAAACTTGCTTTTAAAAGCATAAAGGATTGTTTTAGTTCTTTTCAATGTTTGTTTGAACCTTTATTGATTAAGATCATTAATTTCGACTAATTATTTCTCATTATTAAGATATCACTTAAACCAATCAAAAGCACAACCTCTAACCACTTCCCTTTGTCTACAATATCTGTAGTGTATTCTATAAAATATATATAGAAGTACCAACAGGAAGTGAAATGTTATAATCTATTGGCCTTCTCTAAATCCCAGATGCTGTTTAAAATCTAGCCAACATTTTTCAAGAAATTCAAAAAATGGTATACACATTTGTTCATAATTTTTTTAATTAGGCATTTGAGGCTAAAAAGGAAGTTTTTATTTTTCATAATATAGATTTATTACTTAGTTTTTATTTATTGAATACTATATTGGAAGTATCAATTGATATAGATGGTATAAGTTATAATTTAATATTGGTAAATCATCTCAATATACAAAATATTAATTTTTAATACTTTTGACTTTTTGCTACTGTTTATTGGACATCTCAAACTATGCCCTACTTCAAAAATTGTAATTATTGTGTCTTGTGGTAAGTTAAATATGTCTGAGACCAAAATTTTGCATATTTATTTTTTGTCCTATCCTGTTATAACAACAAGTAACTCGACTTGTATTCAATGTTTTGTTACTGACATGAAATAGAGGTAAAACCTGTGTTGCATAACAAAGACAATTTTCCCAATTCAATATTAGTTTTTATATTTTAATACTTTTCATGATGAAAACTATTTAAAAGAACAGTTTATTCCAAATTTTGTAGCGAACCCTTTTTGTATTGTTTGTGTTCAAATCCTGGCTGAAAAAAATTTAAGTTGTTGAATTTGTGAATCTTTATTCATACTTGAATAGGTGGTTACTTTCAGTTGAAAAATGTTTATTTACATTTTTATTACATCTATGCAATCCAACACTATTTGAACTAAACTTGTCGGAACAAAAATAGAGGACCAAACATCTTAACTTGCATCCACGGTATAACAACAAATTGTTTACAGAGTGCACAATATGTTCTAAGCACAATAACTTTCTTAGAAGTCTGCTTGTTTTTATTCAGCAATGGTGGCTAGAAATAGTCATGAGTAAGTATACAGGGTTTGTCCGGAAAGTAATAGGACTGAGTCAATTAAAAAAAATGTATTGAGCAAATCGTTACAATTCTTTAAAAACTTTCAAGATAGGCTCCTTCTGCATCGATGCAGCGCTGCCAGCGCGATTTCCAAGCATTGAAGGCGTCACAGAAGCCATTCTCCGGAATAGCCTTGAGAGCCGCGGTACAAGCTGCTTGGATCTCCTCTGTCGTCTCAAAATGGTTGCCTTTTCATGCGAGAAAACAAAAAAAGTCTGGGGGGGGCCACACCTGGGCTGTAGGGCGGCTGTGGAAGAGTTGGGATGTCGGCCTTGGTCAGGTAGCTGTTCACAAGAAAGGCGGTGTGAGCCGCAATTTCTGGTCGCCAGTGAGCACTTTTGGGACCATCTTCGCACACACTTTGCGCATGTTCAAATGCTCCGTCACGATTTCATGAACGACAGATTTCAGTAAATGTAACATCTGGGCAATTAAACGAATACTTAGTCGACGGTCTGAGTTCAAAACTTTGGGCACACGAGTCACATTGTCAGTGTTTGTCGAAGTCGAAGGTCTTCCAGCACGGTCTTCATCAGCGACCTCTTCCCGGCCCACCGAAACACACCACTTCTTGCTAAAGCAACATCTGGGTAAGCCTGCTTTATTATATCAAATGTCTCTGTCGCAGATTTACCGAGTTTCACACTGAATCTAATCGTGTACCTCTTCTTTAACGAACGCTGCATTTTCAGCTTGCACCACTCACAGAAACACGTCACGTGAAAATGCCTGTTCTGACTCTTCAGGTGCTCGGAGACAACTGACCAGCCGCTTGTTCGTTAGCTAGGAACGCCCTCTACCGAATCCAGTCGTTGCGCGCACGCTCCGAAGTACAGCCTCGGCGAAAGAAAATCAGTCCTATTACTTTCCGGACAAACCCTGTAAATCTGTACTAGTCTCAAATTTATTTCTCATTTAGGAGGAGCTGGGGGCTATCTCGCTTTTATATTGGGAACTTTAATTAGCTGCCACTATAGCTAGACAATCGCACCAAAATAATATTAGTAGTGTGGATGTGTTTAAAACCTCTGGGTCTAAATAATATCTCATAGTACTCTCAAATGTACAAGTAGAAGTTAAAATCTCATACAGGGTTTGTAAAATATGTCTCAAACACCTTAATATTTTTCAAACCTTATCAGATAAAATTTACAAACTTTGCACAATGCTACACGGCTATGTTTACAACTTTTTATGTAATACTCATTATGCAACATCCACATTGGGGGATGGTCCATGGGGAACATCATGCAAATCTTAAATGCAAAAATATTCTAAAAAAACTTTTAAAAGCTTTGTGTTCTAATAATAAATACCTTTACAAATATGCATATTGATCTAGGCCTGTGTTTCAGAATCCCATGACACTCCCCATGGGCTGTGAACATTTGAACATTTTATCTGCTATAGTTAAAAAAATTAAGGTGTTTCACCTTTACTTTTTGAAATTAAAATGATCTTATCTTGCAAACAATGGAAACAATTGAACTTAAAACCAAATGATGTGCTTTATGAATTACTAATTTTGTTTGTTTTCTGTTTTTTTGTTTGTTTTTTTTACTTTGAAATTCAATGTAATACGTTTTCAAACTGGCAGTTCATAGATATTTTCAAAAAGAAAGTTACAAATAAAATCTGAAATGGCAGCATGCTGCCAATACTGTATTACTGGGTCTAAAATTCTTTGTTTGAAGGTTATTTTTGACGATGGAAAGATTGTGAAGGAAACAGGATTTTTCCGGACATTTGCCATCGTTCAGTGAAACAAGAAATCAGTAACACTACGTTTCGAGATCTGCAATCTGATCTCTTCTTCAGATTGCAGAAGAAGAGATCAGATTGCAGATCTCGAAACGTAGTGTTACTGATTTCTTGGGTCTAAAATATCTCAATTCAGGGATATCGAGGGACAATCAAAACATTTACAAAATAACACTTTTGGATCTAATATAACTGAGTTAAAAATATAGTTGAATAATGTGTGACATCTCCATGGTCTTATAAAATTCAAAGGACACATTTATTGTTAAAACTCTCATTGACTTTTTTGCATAATTTTCAATATTTAAATGAAGATCAGCAAACATTCTAATTAGTAAAATAATAAAATTAAATTAATGACAATTCTTTACGGAAAAATGTACTGTTTGGAAAAAAATGAAAAGCTAAAAGGTTGCTTGTGGAGAAATAAAAACATTGAAGTCAAAGTGCTGTTTTAGTAGATCATTTCTAAACAATAAATTCATAAAAAAGTTATGATGCCTTCTGGCATTGTCAGAAGAACTCTAGACTCTGTGCAGATCTCATTTTTTAAATTTCTAACAGAATATACGCGTGGAGACCGTAAAATTCGGACAAACACTAGTATGTAAGAGTTAATACAGAAAATTTTATAAGAGAAATAAAAGCAAAATCTTAAAGAAAAAACATTTTTTATTATTGAATACTTAGGTTTTTTTTAATGATAAGATTGTTTTGAACAGTATACATTTTTTTATGTATTCTATAATTGTGTTTTGTTGTTCATTACCCGCAAGTTTAATTTTGATGTAGAGAGATACTTCATAAATACAAAGGTTAACAGACCTAGCTTTTGTGAGAACTCTCCAGACACCTAAGTATCACTTTTAGTGCTTCTTTGTCACATAAATATTGGCTGCAGATTTGATTAAGCTGCTTTCCACAATACTACTGAGTAGAAGACGTGACTTAATAAAGCAATAGTATATAGCTCTAAGGTCAAGATTCAGAAATTTACTTAGTTTCCATAATGTGAACACTCTTTGCTAGTTTCTCCTTCATCCTTTCCCATTGTGTCATATAGAGAAAGAAATTAAAATATTTCAATCAATTATTGATTCGGGAGGATCAGTCGTCTCCAGCTTCCGACAAATTCTCCGGATTCCGACAAATTTAAGCAGGCGATCAGAAAATATGAAATGTCATGGAATATGCCAATGAAGTCATTCACCAAGAAAAGTTGTCTTTCCCAAGCACCACCACAAGAGGAGTCCCTTGACCAGGCTCATGAGATTAGAGGAAGACAAGACCAAGAGGTCTAGGACTCCAGAGGTTTACAATGATGATTAGTTAACGTTCACAGAAGAACATACACTTTAGCACGCACATACAGGGTGAATAACAGATAACAAAATACATAAAATAATAAAGGAGAATGGTGAGCTAAAGAGGGTGAGATGAGATAATGAGCAGAGAATTGAATGTTTGCAGACACACAGACACAGAAGTAATGTAGAGGAGAGGTAGATTGTGTCAAGAAAGACAGCGACCATACCAGTACAAGAGATGCAGCTCCACTGGCCAGTCGAGAAACCTGGGGCACAGAGTGGTTCGGCCGTGATAAATTTAGAATTGGTATTTCGGAGACAACAGCTGATCCCTCTCATTGATTAAACTTAATGTGCTTGATTATATAAAAATATTATTAAATGTAATTAAAACTAAACACATTGTTAATTCCAGTTCAATTCACTGTCAGTCCTGTAACAGTCCGTCAGTCCCAAAAAACCATGCTCTTTGATTCATTCAATCCAGTATCTCTAATACGCAAAAGGGAGTTTTTAATAATTTTGAAATTTGATCTTCAATAAGTCCATGTGAACATTAACATTAGATCCAGGATTAATCTCTGAGGCACATCACATGTGATCATAACTGATTTTGATTTGACAATAAGTTTTATTCACGTTTGACCTTTGTCACACTTTGTATCTGAGGCACTTGATATTTAAGCAACAGCTTACATTACATTTGTACATTAGTACATTTTACAAACCGACAATTATGTTCAGAGAAATGTATTCTTTTACGAACTCAAAAGATTCATATAACCACAAGAACATTACATGACAAAATTAGCATATACTTTACAATTAATTTATATCACACACAATATTCTGGGAAATAAAAAGAATCAAGAACAAAGTCTGTAAAACAAGTATATTTCTTCATTATATAAAACGCAATTTGTACTTTAAAATGTAGTTTTATTCTTAATTATGAAACAAACATTTATATCACAATTAGTTTAATATAATCATAACAAAAACAAAAATTAAAAAAATCATGTTGGCCCATTATATGGTATCCAAGGATTTAATTTCAGGCAGGATTTAAGAATAGAGGAAGGGGTTTATTCAGGTCAGTTTTCATTGAAAATATTTATAAATCATTCAGAAAAGCTAATTTTTATCGGAATATATAGTTTCAATTGGAACTAGCTGACAATAACTGAGGCATTTCTCTAATTTTTACAAGGTTTCGGATTTATAGATTATGAACTGAATGATTATTTACACAGAAACATAATGAGAAGTTTGATTCATGTTGTGTAGAATTAACTTGCAAATGTTGTTGCTTGAATGATAATTAACCAACTGAACTTTATGAAGTAGAATTATACATTTTATATCTCTGAAGAATTATTACTGAGAAATGTTAATTAAGTTACGTGAAAAGTGATTAATCAATCCTACATAAGAGGTAGTAAGTGGTAACTGGAATGCAATTATTACTGAGAAATGTTAATTAAGTTACGTGAAAAGTGATTAATCAATCCAACATAAGAGGTAGTAAGTGGTAACTGGAATGCAATTATTACTGAGAAATGTTAATTAAGTTACGTGAAAAGTGATTAATCAATCCAACATAAGAGGTAGTAAGTGGTAACTGGAATGCAATTATTACTGAGAAATGGTAATTAAGTTACGTGAAAAGTGATTAATCAATCCTACATAAGAGGTAGTAAGTGGTAACTTGAATGCAACAGGGAGTTGTTAAACTTCCTGTTGAATTAATTATGTGAAATATGTTGAAATAATTAATTAATTTTTTTCTGTTCTCTGGTTTCATTGCTTACTGTTTTAATAATCGTAAAAGCTGAGTTAGGTATATAGTTTGGTATTGAGGATACCAATTAAAGTAAGTGAACAAAACAAAATTTACCCAAAAACAGTGTATTAAAATAACCAAGTCTTGGTTTAACCAATTTAACCAATTATGGCAAATCATCTTTTTTTATCTATACCTACAGTATATTAAATATTGTTCGGGAGTTAAAGCTCATGTAAAAGGAAATAGACCACGGTCATTTTTAAATATATTAAATCAAAACTTTTAATCTTATACACAATAGAATTTATATCATTTGAATGAAACTGACTCAAAAATACATAAATTATACTTATGAATAAATGCAAAATAATTACAGAAATAAATAAAATTTAACAACAGATATCAAGAAGAGGGAGAGAAAAATTAATAGGTAATAATACAAAATTATGAGAACTGTGACAAAAGAATTAATGAATGAAACTTTGAATAATGACATTAGGTAAAATAAAATATTTCGAAAAATGACAGTAGGTAAAATAAAATATTAATTAGGTAATAGAATAAAATATAAAGAAAGCTACAGTGTTAAATATTACATAAGATGATATAAAGTGAAAAATCATTAAATATATTGTTTGAAATAGATTATATACAAAAACTGTTCAGTATATCCATTATAACCACAAAGTTCAGATCAATTTTACTCCAATGCAATCATAAAGCCAACACAGACATGTAACTAGGATTAAAAAAAATAAATACAGGGAAAAGTAAAAAGATTAGAAAGAAATGTACAGGTACAGAGGAACAAGGATGTTATTGGACAGTGAATGCTATATATAGGTACTTGGAAACCATTTGAAGAAAGACAGTTCAATACTGATTTTAGAAATCCATAGATAACAGGATTCTGCCTGAAACAAGGTGCATAGAAATTTGCCTGATCATATGAGAAATAAATACCTAATTTATGAGTCTGGATTTTGCTGTAGGCTATGAAAATATTAAAAAAATGATTTCAAAACCGCGCTAACAACAATTAGTTACACTGTAGTTCAACTACTCCAAAATAATTGGGCCTCACATTCTTCTAGAACTAATAAATTTTCAGATTACCACCTTCACTGTGCCAGGAGTCATAGAAAGCTGCATCCACTGCACTCAAATTAAATGTTAATAGAATTTACACTAAGGAGAAAATATACCATTAAGGTTAAGTGTATAAAACAGGTTTGGAAAGTACCAAAAAATGTAGGTTATTATTATACAGCATTATGAATAGTTATAAGTCCAATATAAAACTCGTTGACAGGAGAACCCCTATTCAATACAATAATATTTCCTTTGTTGGTTAGAAAACTCCAAGGATGTGATTAAGTTTAGAGGCCAAATGAGGATGAATTGAACATGTTTGAGGAACCCAACTGAAGCAGTCTACGCATGATGTTGGTGCAATGACTGACTGTCTTTGAAATCAAAACCATAAAATAAGTACTTATCCTGCAGGTAACCACTATACTTTGTAGGTATGCTTCTTAGTCAGAAATAAGATAACCATTCTATCTATGCCCTAGCAAGACAACCCTACTATAATTCACAACAAAATTGTATAACTTAGTGAAATTTAAACTAGATTGCCATGTTACATTCAATACAGCAACTACCTTCAAGATACAAACAGAAGTTGCATATAAAAATACTAGTACAAAAATTCCTTACAAATATTATGTATGTACAAATAACATATTGAGATATTCAACAAGAAATTAACCTGAGAAAAGTACATATACTTACATTTCAATATAAATAAATTTCTTTGTAAAGAATATGTTAAAATTAATTTTGTCAACATTTTCCATATTTTGAATCAATTTTTCTCTAATACATTATTTCCATCCCAACTATGTATTAGAGCTTATTCAACAAATGTTTACCCACAATTTAATATAAGAGAATATTTCAGTTTCTGAAACCACAGTTTCTAAAACAATAAATAATCTTAACTGCATTAAATTTATATAATATACTATACTAACATTTCACTTCTCATGATTAGACAAACACTTTTTTCTTCAATAAAAAGTTACGTTGCAAGACTTTTATATCCACAATGATGTCAAACATTACTTCTTGTTCTTCTTGTGTTTAGTCGGACTGGACTTTATTCTCCCACTGATAACATCTTGTCCGTATGGACATAGATCTAAGGTCAGGCAGGTGGCACACTGGGGACCCACAGGCCTACAGATGGTCTGACCAAAACCCACCTGAAACAATTAAAACAACTCGATTTTATTACTTTTATTGTTTTAGCTCAACGTAATGATGCTCCTGAAGAGTTTGGTAAAAATTCAGAGTGATTATGTATTGTTGGCAACAAGCATCCAAGAATTAACTGCTGATATTCCTTAGCCTTAGTATTTTTAACCTGTATGTACATTTTTTTTTATTACAGTAGTGGGTATCATTGGTCTAAAATTGTAACACGCATTAATTTTTGTTCTATATGTATCTAAATAAAATAGTATTTTTGAGCTAAATTACTCTTATTACCTTTTCTTGCATTAAATGCAAATGCAAACAGCACTTTTATGAGCTGTCATTTTGGTTTCGGATGCCAAAACCATAACGATTATACATTCCCATATCTATGATATGAAATGCAATCCCTTTAATAGTATACTAGTATATTAGTAGTATAGTATTATTACTCAATTATACCAAAATATAAATTTTATTACAAGTTGTAATTATATAGTTCTCTCAATGGTTCACTGTCTTTATATGAAAACTATTCAACCTATATCTATAATTTTGGTTAGGGGGAAGTTATTGTCAGAGACACACTATTCATAGGACTCTTTTGGTCAATCTCACAAAAATGTTTCGGCTGATAACTAACTGTTCCCTACCTCGCTATATCTGCAAACCTTATCAGCGAATCCAACTATGACTGAATATGCTGATAAAATAATTTGCATTAAGTTTTACGAGTAACTTTGCTAATCATCCAAAAATTATATGGAGCAACCTTTGATGACAATTTAATAAGGCAATGAAATCTAGGCCTTATTAGACTAGTAGGAGTTTTCCCAGGGAGGACTGTGTCTAATACAAGTTTAATCACAAAAGTAAAGGAAGTAAACATGTTAGGTTATTGCTTCATAGCAGATGTTAACTAACCAAAGAGGGTGGGTCATAGAGCAGAGACTGTTTATTAAACAATTTCTTATAGTTTTTATTCACATTGTCCAAACAAATTACACTACATAGGCTATATAGTTAACATTAGTAATCAATGCCTAACATTTATATGTAACCGTATGTTATAGCCCACAATGTAATTAATAATTTAATATAATTATTGTAGAATAAAGGTCAACAATGCGACTTGCAAAACGATAACTTTTGAAGAAATTTTGACACAGCAAATGATTAATCTATGTGTGAGCAAGAAATACTAATATTCTAACAGAATACATTTAATAAAATTCTGGTTTGAAAACTGTATGTCTCCAAATTAGCAATTTTGTTCATTTTTCTGTATTTTATTTAAGGTTTATATCACTGAGATTTGTATCTTCAAGCAAGAAGAACAATCTTTCCCAACACCATTATAATAAGGGTTATCTACGTACATTCAGAGATCATTATGCCAGACTATTTCACGGCATGATTCTCTTCATGTATGTGTTGACATCAAAAACTCAAAAGTGCATTAGCAATCCTTGGATATTCACACATCATTGAGACTGATGTCTAAGGAAACTGACAGTGAAACAACTTTCCAAGGCAACACATGCCATGAACTGCAGTAGGTTATCCTGTGCAAGAACAGCCTATCAAAATATCTATACAGACCTTTAAGTCATCTTAAAGTTACATACAGGCAACATCTAATGCCAGGAAAGGTCTAAAACATTGTGGTGCACAACTGGCAACTCCAATTGCCTGTAATAAATCACCTGTCAAACTATACTTACATAGCAATCAGCTTGAATGCTATTTTTCTGTACTGAACCTTAAACCTCAACAATTGATATCTAACCAGTAAACTCTTTGCAATAGAGATAAAAAGTTAAGCCGATTTATTCATCAAGAAAAAAAGTATAGGGGTTTAAACAGGTTCATAAGAAGCTTTGAAAACAAAATTATCTGGTTTCACATACACAAGGACGATTAATCTAATAGCACATTAATTAATTACAATAAACCATACTGACCAAAACTAAGAGTATCACATTTTGACCAGCTTAGTTCAATGTTTCAATAGCTCCTAATTTTAAACAAATATTACATGAGATGTGACTTCAAATTCTCTCACCAGACCTATACTATCTATGACTAATTCAGATAGTAATAAAATCCAAATCCCGAGTCTCCACCAGAATAATTTCAAGGAAGACAATAAGGAGTAGTGTCAACCACCAGCAAGACTAAAACATACGCAATATCTTTGGAGTTTCCAATCAAAATAACTAAAAGTTCATGTAGTAGTATTAATAATATTTTAATTACATTTGATAAGGGTATTATGAGATTCATAAATATCAATACACAATTATAAAACAACAGACGAAGCTTTAGATGGTTTTTAATAAATAATGCATATTTCTTAACAAAAAAAGTTATAATATTATGCAAATGATGACAAAAAGACCTGTAAGTTAAACACGACAAGAAGTTTTAAAACTCCAATATACTACGAATATAAGGATTTTCATGCACAGTATATTAATTAAGTTTTCCATTAGTAAATATTATAACAGATATTAAGCGATAAGTTTCATTGTCAAAAACAATATAATAATTTAAGAAAAGAAAAACAAACTTATAAAAGAAGGTATCCACTAAATAATACAAATTTTAAAATATTATTCAAAGTAAATGGAAGGATAACATTTTTAATAGAAACACGTATTTGATAAGTAATAATATATTAGTAATAAAATCTATAATTTTCCTAATGTAACCAAATAACTTGGAATATAATAACTACAGAGGTAGGAAATAAATGTAAAATTTTAAATAATAATATATCTATGATATAAGTTTTATAAAGTTCTTCCAAATTTGAAAAAGTGAACAATGATCAGACAAGTAAATTGAAATATGGCATTGGAGATTATATCTTTTGAATGTCCGCCATTTCCTCCATTTACTGAGAGATGTATAAAATTATAAAGTCATTTGATAACAAGCACTCTACTGGTTATGCTGACATTTTGATACCAGCAGTCATACAAGTTAAAACATATTTTATTAAACGTGTAGTTCTGTTAATAGATTAATTTGTTATAAGCAGTTTTGCCTGACAAATGTAACTTTTCAAACATTAAAACCAAAGATAATCCATACCTAGACGTCTCACTAACGTTATTAATGTTAATAGGCTATGTCAACATAATTTTAATGGTGTTACAGCGTCATGTCAATGGTAGTAATACACCTTATCAAACTGTGCTGTAAACAAGTTATTTAAGTGATACTTCTAGTGTTTATAGTCTTTTTTATGTTTATAAAAAACTCTTTTCAAAATAAGACCTCTTGGCTAATTGGTGAAGATTTAGATAAATTTCTGCTACAGTTCATAAGCATTTTGAAACTTACAGACACCTGGCACCTGAAAACCTCTAGAGAGTATACTATACTACCACTCGAACAACATAATCTCTACATGCTCACGCCTTATACTAGTTATTATGATCAGCCAGCTATTCATCAACTTTCACAAACATTAGAAGAATCCAGCATTAGAATTGCCTATTGATTAATATGATAAATTCCTGGTCTCAACCTATGGGAATATCTCGCCAAGAATATCATTCACCTGGGTCCACTAGACCTCTTGGAGCCTTAATTGTATAACTTCTGGTCTATGACATTTCCCAGCTTATGGAAAGTTCCAAAATCTGAGATTTTGAATTTTTAAAACTTCCAGTTACCAGAACATGTGGAACTGGAGCTTCCAGTCATTATTTTAACTTTTGGACACTGACCTTTGGAAACTCCTAGCATTTGAAAGAAGTTGCTTCTAGTTGCTTGCCTCTAGAAGGTTCTGGATCATGGAGAATTCTTGGAATCTCAAGATGAGAGGTTTCAGTCATTAGGAATCTCCAGCTGTTCAATAATATGTTAGTTCATGCTGTCTTGGAGTACAAAAGGATACATCCTCTAGACATTTCCTTAAGGTACTTGGAATGAGCTTATTTAATTTGAGATGTAAGATCCTAACATGAAAGCCATATTTAATAGTGGTTTTCATAGTGCAGAGGAAGGATAGAAAGCTAGCTAATGTTACATACATAACAGTTAGTGTATTAATTTAAACATTGTACCAACTGACTGCAATAGACAAGATAACTGAAATTTTGAGAATTACAAATCACAATCTGCCTTTGTCATGATAAGATCATCCAGATAAATAATATTAACTAAGCACTTACCAGGAGATGGTTGACTTCGCTCCACAATGACTGGGGCAGCCAGTCCTCCAGCTGAGCTCTCGTTTTTTCTGGCGTTTTGGTGTCCCGCACCCAACCAAGACGGTTAGAGATACGGTGAACATGTGTATCTACTCCTGCAAATATCACTATACTGGTAAAAAACATTCAAAATACAAAGTCATTCCCTAAAGAAACTGGAATAACCCCTTGAACGGGCTTGTAGAGTACATAATTTTTCAACTATGTGTGTATAGCACAGTGCTGCTTCTGTCATTGAACTGGTTCTTTCTCTCTATCTGTTGTTACGGTTTACATTAGTTCTGTTACTTTATTACGGTAAGTTTGAATAAATAACATGCAACTGTAATACTTTGATTTCTGCTCAGTAAAAATGCTGCTGAAGCCATTTTACATATATTTTGATTCACTTAAATTTGAAAACAGTTTACAAAGATAATGCTATTGAATAAACTCAATTGCATGAGTGGTTTTCTAATTTTAAAATTGATGGCATATCGATTGATGACAAACCACATTTTAGGCAACCATTAAGTATCCAAGCAGACAAAAACATTGGAATATTTGAGATACGATCAACAAAAGACCACTGAGCAATTGTCAGAGAAAAATGGAATAAGATTGTGCAACAGTGTTTGTAAAGAAGGCCTGATTTATGAGACAGTGAAATGGTTTTTCTAACATGACAACGCACCTGCACATACAGCCATCTGTTAGTCAGTGTTTGCAAAAATATTAGAGGCACAATTCCTTATTGATCTTACTCACCTACCTTAGAACTGGGTAATTATTGTTTTATTACCATATATGAATAATGGTATGAATATACTCAGATTTGACAACGTTCATATATAGAAAAACTGAGGGATAAGCATTTCAGCCATTACTGAAGATGATTAAAAATTGTTTTGAATAATAGAATCACTTTAGAGTATTTTTTAAATTAGGTAACCATGTAAAAAAAAGTAAAACACAAAGTAATTAGAAAATAATTCCAGTTTTTTTGGGGCATGAGCTACAACTACAACAGATACACTGTATACAAGTATACTAAAAAGTATGAAACATTTATGTTGTTAGGACATTTTTATATAGAGAGCAGGTTTTTGAAATTTTTCATAAGTACCTTTTAAAATAGGCTACTGAAAAAGAAAATTTAAAGCATTTATATACAAAATTTTGTTTGCTTTTATTAACATAAACAGGTGTATTAGATATGTGTGGAAGGTAGAGGAGAAACCTTACCTTTTTAAACAAACTAACAACACAGAGAGTGTATCTAAAATTATACACAATTTGTATTTGTAATAAAAGACAACAAACAAGCATTGTGCATCATGAAGGCAAACCCCACATGGACATTCTTACGGTTCCTGGGATGAATTATTCTATTCCTGTTTTGAAAATCCCTCCAGGTTACGCCCCACTGGTCTTTAAAGTATTGAAAAATCCCATCATGGTCTCTAAAGTTGTGTAATATTAGTAGAATGAGCCTGTCAAATTTACTCAACTGTTCTGTGTAAACATTGTATTATGACAACATGACAATATGTGTATTTAATTAAACTACTACTTTAATTATAATATTTATGTCTCATAATCAAAATGTAACAGACACTAAACTCCTGTTCTCAGCCCTAAGATGGTATTTTTTTCTTCATCGTGACAAGGCAAACTGAACTATGGCATTAGAAATATCTTAAAACAAAAGAAGATTGCAAGAGATATAAGTAGACCCTTTTTGACAGAAGTAGTTTTCTTAGATCGAGATATGCATATATTTTCTTGGTCAGGACAAAAAGTAAACTCAAATTTTACACCAAAAACACTTTAGACCGTTAATTTAAACAGCCTGAAGTAGACGTTTTTTTTTGTTTTTAGCCGAAGTAGGCTTCTCAGTTGTACGTGTTTACATACATTCTATTTATCAGAACAACGTGAGGAATTCTAATATAGTACTGCGAATATCTTAGACCACAAGTCAACGCTTTTCGACAGGAGTAGATTCTTACCTCCACACCCATATATATAAACATTTTGTTGATCGAGTAAATAAGACAAACTCAACTGTAGCGCTGTAAATACATTAGACTAGGAGTGAATTGAAAAGTCCAGCTAAACACTTTTTGACTGAAGTAGGCTTCTCTGACCTAATTAGATAAACATATTTCCTTTGTCGAGACAACAAGGCAAACTCATGTATGGTGCTGGAAATATATTAGACCGGAAGTAGATCGCAATTGCTGGAAACAAGCGGTTTTTTAACCAAAGTAGTTTTTTGAGACCTATGTATGTATTTTCTTAACAAGAGCAACGAGACACACTCAGTTGTGGTATCGGAAATACAATGAATTTGAACCAGAAATGCTCTTATACACGCCAAACTTGATATCAGAGATGGTTCCTCAAACTCTGCTTGTCTAACCATGAACACTGAAACACTGAGGTCCATCGTATTACGCCATAAGTGCTTTGACAAAATGGGTTCTGATTTCAAAAACCATGTGCGAGCTAGTTACTTTATATTTGTAAGAGCCAGCATATGATAATTTTCAATTGTTTATTGCTCTCTATTGCATATGTAAGATTTGTTTAAAATGAAATAAAGCTTACATAAATTCTGTTCGAATCATGTATATTACTAGGCTAAATATAGATCATACAATTTGCTCTCGAAAATTTCTATGGTGCTTTTATTTACCATTCATCCTACTTTTAATAAATAATGTTACCTCTGCACGGACTTCATAGTCAAGTTGGTATCAAAAAAAGTTGTAAGGGATATTCACTTTAATTATATAGAATGGGACTCACCACATGGCGGAACACTGCTTCACATTAACGTCCTTCCCATCTTTTCTTCCCTTTCACAATTTTTATTCCTTTCCAAGCTTATTTCTGTTTAATTATATATGTGGTGTCACTTTCTAAGTTCAAAATGGTCAACCTGTTTTCAGCACTTTGTAAGCCGCTCTTTTATATCGCCAAAAAATATATTCCTTGACCAACTAATGTGTTATTATAAAACATGTTTTTAACAACTGTAGATTATGGCTAAAATGTAGGAAATAGTAAATGATAATTTCAAAAAAATAATTTTATAAAATAAATGAAAATTTATTGGAAGTTGCCTATTACATTTCTAACTTCATCCCCTTATAAGGATCATAAAATTACATTTTTCATAAAACAAGATATACAAATTCTCCACAGTTTTACATAAAACAAACATCTGTATTTAGTTTACTGAAAACAAGGAGTAAATTTTGTGTAGAAATAATTTAACGAAGAAGTTCATAAATTAAAAACTCATGTGTACGTGAAATACATAATTTTGTATTTCTGTAGAAAACTGCATAAATCTTCAAAAATGTTATTGTGTAAATAGTAAATTGTGCTTTTTAGGAACAAAATAGGGAATTATATTTTTTCCCTTATTAGTATTATATGAAGAATCAAGAGAAATTCTTTCCTAAAACCAAAATTATTTTACTATAAAACTAAAAATTAACATCACAAAAGGTGTATATTTTTAAGATTATAAATTGTATTGGCATTAAAAATTGATATTGCAAGTTGCTTTTTATATGTTTTAATCTGTGCATAGTACTTTTTATGCAAAATAAACTAACAGTAATTAGTTTACAAACCAGGGAAGAACACAATTACAAGTGCAGCCGAACTGAACAAGAAAATGTGCAGTGGTTCGGCTTCAGTATCGCTCCTCCCCTGAAACTTTCGTTTCCACATATATTTGAACTCTTTATTCCTGTCTACTTACAATAACAAATAACTCAATGCACTCAGTGTCTCAATAACTAACTGGTGATTTTTTTCATGAAGATTGCTCAATAAACCTGAATGTGAAAAGTAATTGGTTGCATGTCAATGTAGGGGCATATCAGTACAAAAATACTGATTATATTTACAATATAGGTTATAAAACAAAACATATCCACAGTAGAAGTGAGTAGTTTGGTGCAATAGAAAGAGAAAGTGCAATGGAATCTCGTCTTTCCATTGGTACCAAAATCATCACACCACTTTTATAAATATATTTATATACGTAACGTGTTAGCACACCAGATCTAGGGTTGTGCTCTGACAATGTATGTGAAATATGATAACAGGATTACAGACATTTTCAATCCCTAATATTGAAAGAATTTAAAGAATTTAAACATGACATTTCAAGAAATGATCTTTACGTGTGAAACACTAAACATACGATTTAGAATGAATAACAAATCAGGAAACATGACTCCAAACATACTGAAGTTAAATTTAACAATGGGATAGTTTACAAAATTTGGGAAACCACAACGATTAAATATTACATGCAAAAAAGTCACTACTGCAGATTACAATTTCTAGTAATAACAGTATGTATGATGCACACCCATAAATAATGGTAAAAGTTATAAAGAAACATACTGGTAAAACATTATTATATTCAATGTATTAAATATTCAGTTAATTGGAAAAATTCCTGAACTAGGAATTTTATCTATTACTTGGGTTTGGGACAAAAGATGAAACTGAGTTTGTTTAATAAAATATCATGTCTACAATTGTTTGGTGTTAAAGGATTTTAAAACTCAACCCTTCAATTTATATTCTTGATTACACATTGTTACAGTCACTTACCAATTCCAGTGACTGTTCCCCATCCGACGTTCATGCAAAGATGAGCCATCTTAGGTCCAACTCCAGGAAGTTTGCACAGCTTTTCCACAGTGTCAGGAATATCTCCATCGTATTCATCCTTTAGAATTCTTGTGGCTGCTTTGATGTATTTCACCTTTGACTGTAAAATATATATATATATATATATATATATATATATATATATATATATATATATTTTAATATTTGTAATATATATATATATATATATATATATATAGTTTATATAAAACTCAGTGAAATGAAATCTGAATGTTAATCTAGCACATTAGTATACCATTAGGAGATATGTTGCTGTTATTTGTAAAATTGTATCAATGGTAAAATTTGTAACCTGAAAATAGTTAGCCATTGAACAAAAAAAATAATTACGATTAATTTATTTTAATTTTTAACACTTATTTTGTATTTTGTGTTATTTTATGTTTTGCAATGCATTCAATACTACTCTTAATCATAATCGCTGTTAAAAGTTTAAAAACCATTTAAACCATACATAGCAGTTTAGGAAACATGACCACCAATTAGGGGATAAAAGAAAGTTTGAAAGTTCTTTTATTTGTTAAGTTACATGTTATATATAAAAGTATTACTATTGGTAGGCCTTGTGGAAGATAATCCAAAGTAATTGAATCAATCTTACTGGCTGTGCCCTATCACACAATTATCCTGCCTAGCCCTGTCTCCTTGTAGCTCTATCCCAGTGTTAATTATGATCACCATACACACAACACGCAGGCCATGAGATTCTGTAAATAAGTGTTTTATTTCTAAAGTACATTAAAAGATAGCAACAAGATTAGCATTTGGGACCCGCGAATGTAATGCTATAAGTTCTTTTAAGAATTACAATCGGAGGAAGTTTTGTGTCTGTCAAGATCAGGACTCTGCCACATAGTGCAGTCATTGAAGCATTGTTGGTCCGATTTTTTTTACTGTGAACCGAATTGCATAAAATTTTAGAATTAGGTTCATCTTACCCCTTAAATTCAAAAGTGAAAATGATTTGAACTCCGCAACCACCCTGGGGGTGGTTGCCACCCCTTCTCGGGAGTGAACTTATTTTTTTCAAAATAACCTCGGATATCGATAGAAGGCCTAATTTTAAGCAAAAAATCATCTATAACGTTTTTTCGAAAAAATCCAATACTTTTAAAGTTATTGGCAATTTTAAAAATTCACAATTTATTTCACGTTTTTCATCGGTTTTTTTGCAAATATATCAAAAATATACGTTTTATCGAAAATTTTATAAAGAACACAATTGTAGCAGGTAAAACAATGAACAATTTGGTTTTTTATAAAGTATTCTAAGTGCAATATTAAGCTAGATATTAAAAATCAAAGCTGTTTTTTATTTTGTCTGAAATTTAATCAATGTGGTCAATGCCATCTAGCGGCGAGCAGATGCATTTTAGGCATTCTAATAAAAAAGAGTTTTATAGTACTTGAAATAAGCATTAAAATGAGCACTATTAAAAGTCTTTTGCACGTAAAATAAGTGAGCTGTATTGCAAATAAGAGGACCATCTAATGTTTTTTCTTTAAAATCAATGGGTTTCATAAGTGCCATTTCCACCAAAATTAAAATTAAAATCGTATTCCGCCTAGAATCAACTTTTTTATGGAGAGTTTAATAGATTGTATCAGTTTGGCTGCTTCAGGACACATATTTTTCAAAAAAGTCACGATTAAAAAAAATTTCAAATTTAAAAAAAACCAACTTTTTTCATAATATCTCAAAAATGACGACATATACGAATAAAAGTGTAGGTATGAAAAATGTAGGTATATTTCTGACAAACAATTTGGATTTTTTGATTTTTCTGTAAAACAAAAATTGACGGAAATATGATTGTTTAAAGAGCGCGTGGCAGCGCAATCAACAGCCTCTCTTAAGCCCTTTAACCCTTCACCGTTTGAGAAAAAGGTTTTTTACTATATATTGCAATGAAGAATGTTGTAGCTCTCTTAATTACCTTTACAATGGTTTTTTTATAAATTGTGATAGCATGAAAATTAAAGGAGTTATGGTCAAAACTTATCATATTTTTTTCTACTTAGTAACTGAAAATTTCGTACCTTGAATATTTGGAGCAATGTGAAAGTACGCAGTATAATAGAGACCCAACACTATTGTAATGTGTATATATATATATACATAATATGGCTCATATATTTTGGAAACGTAGGCATGAATACATACCAACTTTTCTTATATGTATATATAACACATTTGAGTGAATTTTGTATAATTTGTAAATATTTTATCCAATAAATGGCAATTTTTTACTCTAAATTAAATTATTTTTAAATAATATGTAATCATATATATTTACTGTTTTAATTTAGGGGTAGTTTTAAGGGTAGAAAAGCTTAAGAATATGATAAATCATTTTCGAGAGTGTGGAATGATATTTAAATCCTTTTCATTTTATAAAAAAAAAATTTTAACAATTTTTTTATCAAGGGGTAGTTTTAAAGGTTGAAAGGGGGTTAAAAATTTGATAATTATTATAGAAAATATAAAATAATACTAACTCTATACTTACATCTTTTTATATCATACCAAAGTATTTTTTTTGTGATTTTTTCAATTTAGGGGTTGTTTGCAAGGGTTTGTAAGGTGTTCAAGGGGTTGAAAATGATTTTTATATGAGGTAATTGTGTTAGAAAACACTTTAAAATTTCACCAACTTACTATTAAACATGTTTTCTAGCGATAAAATGGCTCAATGTCGATTTTTCCATTAAGGGGTTGTTTACACCCCTTAAAAATAATAGGCGGAGTTCAGATCATTTTCACTTTTGAAGTTAAGGGTAAGATGAGCCTAATTCCAAAATTTCATGCAAATCGGTTCACAGTAAAAAAATTCGGAGGTAAGGACCGTATTTTTCGCTTCAATGACTGCACTAACAGTATATGGATTGTAAAATACAAGGAAGTCACAAATTTGTTTTACATAACATTTAAACCTACAACTATTGACTATATCTATAAATAATATTATCCCTAAGATGGGGGGATGAGTTTTATAATACAATTCTACTACTATGTTATTTGTAACATATTATTGTGACGATAAACTTCTGCAACTGTATCCATTTTTGTCTTAGAAACAGGTGAAAATTACTATTACCAAACCAGTTCAATAGTGGATAAGCTCTAAAATATGTTTGTGCTCTATAAAACCTATAATGAAACAAATTTTTATAAGCAAAACAATATTTTTTTTAATCTATTTTAAATAGTCCAATTTTGTCCATACCTCTTTGTCTTCATTAATCATGGAATATACTCAATGTCAGAGTTACAAACACAATACTTCCGTAATAAAACATAATATCATTTACGTAAACATATCCATCAATAATTTTTTGAAACCATTACATGAAAAAAATAATGAAAAGATGATAAGTTCGGGGTCCCCTTCCTGTCCAACAAAGTCAAATTCTGAATACTACACTATTCTACACTAATCACCTTCCAGAAGCCAACGGGATAGATGAGTTGGCCCAGAGTAGTGTCATCAGTATCAAGGATATTGTCTATGGTCAGTCCATGGGCTCTGAGCCTCTGCATGGCTGCATGGGTCACCTGGTCTTTGGTCTGACTGGAGAGCATCAGAGATACCAACACTTGGTAGCGTATAACCTGTACAATACATATTTAACACTAACATTCTGTTACAAGGACGCAGACCACACACCAAAAGTTTTCTAACAGGACTGTATTCAATGACTGACCAATTTAAAACAAAATATAATGAAATATAATATTGTTCTTACTTAATTCGAACAAACAGAAATAGTTTTTGCATTTTTTTACATGATTATGTTTATGAAAATAAAGAAGTAATGATGATGCTATAAAAACCACAGACAAAAATATGGGGTTTCCAGCATGAAATAAAGAATTTTGTGAAACTAGTGAATTAATGAAAAAAACTAAAATTTTCTTATAAAAACAGTATATTATTGCAACTTTAACAATACAATTAATTTTATAACATTTTGTTGTAAAATTCCAATTTTTGAGTTCTCTGGATCCTATCAAAATTACTTTTTTGTAAATCAATACAGCAAAAATAAGATTGTAAGAAATTGTAAAACATTTTATTAAAAAACTTATAATTAAAATGTGTTGCTAAGCACTAATCTCAAAACCGGGTAGACCAATTCAGCTCATTCTTTAGGTAAAATATTCACTGAAATCCAAAAAAAACATTTGTAAGAAGAGAAAGATCTAAAAATTTACTTCGAATATTTTGTAATTAAAAAAATTGTAATATTTACATTTTAAAACCAAAATTTAACTGACACTAAACAGCTGTTGACACTTTCAGATGAAGTTCGACAAAGAGGCAGAAACATTTACAATATAAATTTTAGAACAGTGCTTGATGAGTAGAAGATTGATCACTTAGATGATGCTGTGTGGGTGTGGTTTTATAATGAAATACGTAAAGGGGCTCCACTTTCAGGGCCAAATAAAAAAAAAGAAATTCAGTTGCACAAAACATGATGCGGTGAAGAAACTGAATACAACAAGTAAGGGTTGACTTTGGCGATGGAAAAATCGTCTCAGAGTTAGGCAAATTGTTATTTCTGGTGAAAACATTCAGCTGATGATGATGTTGCTAAAGAGTTCATTGAAAAGTTTCAAAAAATTGTGTTAGAAAATAAACTTGCAGCAGATCAACTCTATACCATTGATGAGTCTCGAGTCAACTATAAAATGTTACCATGAACTTCCTTCATTGAATGAAATTGTCTCAAGAACAAAACTAGCGAAAGACTAACTGACCTTTGCTACATGAAGCAACGCCAGTGGTGATCTCAAAATGCTGTTGTTTGCCATCAGCTTAAGTCACCTTTACCACTTTATTAGTTAGGATGGATTTCAATTTGTTTAAAACATTGTTTTTGGAGAAATTTGAACCAGATGTGGGAAAGTACTTATTACAAGTCAAAAACCAGCCAGTTTGCGTTGTATTGTTGTTTGAAAATGCTCCAAGTTACCTGTCTAAGTCTGAACTTCAACGTGGTGACATTAAAGCTAAGTTATGAATGTTGAGTTTAGCTCCAGTTCACCTTTCTCTTAATTCAGTGTCTGAAAACTAATGCTGTTACATACTTGACTCCTGGAATCTGAAGCCAAGTCCATCTGAAGAGAGAAAGTTGATGACGAAGAAGCTCAAAACGAATATGAATTGAAGCTAAACTCAACATTTATATTAAATAAACCCTCCACACCATGGCTATGTTGTGTGTGAAGCTATTTTCTTGTCTCCCCAAGTGACTCTATTGATACAACCAATGGACCATGGTATTATTGAGTGTTTCAAAAAATTCTGATTTTTTTCCAGCAGTTAAACATGATTTAAACACTTTTTCATTCTTACTTATAACTTAAAGACATTTTGATTCTTTATGTATATTCTTAATTTACAGTAAAGTAAAAACATTGTTTCTATCCTAATAAATGGCTTAATTCATTCTCCTCTAATTATCCAACCTTTTAAGCGTTCCAACCATCCTCTGGTCCCCTAGGTGATGAGTAATCGAGGTGCTGTGATTACAATACACATAACAGTATGTTACAGTTGAGAATCTAAATCTTTTCTCGATATAAAACACTTGTTCAATACTTATCTGTATCATAAGGTTGACATACTTTAATAATAAAACATGCTGGTAGGCACCAAATACGCATCAATTTTTATGCTTTATTAAAATGTACCTATAGCACTTTTATAGTTATAAAAATATTCCTTTCAGATGGTTTAATTCATTAGGAACACTCAGATAACACATTTATTGGGTTTAAATTTGAATTAATGGTTTAATATGCGATAAAATCAAACAACATTTAATCAAGATCCTAGTCATTAGCCAGAGCAAAAACACCCCAATAAACTAGGTTCTAGTCAAAGGCTAGTAGAAGGGTTAAAGGTTTGTATCATTTGTAACAATAGAAAGGAGATCAAATATGCTACTGCAGATCCCTGTATTTTATGAATGAAATTTGAATCAGAATTCACAATCACTTTATTGCTTTACAGTAACAGTCATAATAAACCAAACTCTAGGGTGGATTTTTTTAAGAGTACATGTTTATGGTGAGCTGAAGAATATTATGGGATAACAGAGAAATTCTAGCCATAGATAAGAATTCTCGGTATTGAATAATGTATATATGCCTCGTTTGATACAGCCAATAAAAATTTGGTAAGACAAGAAACTCAACAACAATTGTCCAGTAAACCACAACGTTTGAGGAAACAAGGGTGTATAGATAACGAAAACACTTGAATTGAAAGGATATAAATATGTAGAGACCATCAGTAACACAGGTAGGTATTCTTACAGAGTTGTCATATATAATCCCTCGCATAATGTTTTTTGATTAAATTTCATGCTAAATTTAAAATGATTAGCTCAATTCGCTTTAGAGATAGCCTTAATGATAGCCTTTACTAATGTTCAGCCAAACAGACTAGCAGCATCTTCGAACTTGATCTTGCATATTTAGAAGTGTAGTTTCATGCAAAATTTCAATTCTGTAGCTCAATTTCTTTTTCTCTAAATAACCTGTAAAGAAACAAATAAACAAAAAGAAGAAAATTTTCCCAGCTTCCTGAGAAATAGGATTTCCTAATGCTAAGCCCATAAAATATACAGAATAAATTTAAGTTTAACTGTACACCACAGTTAAGGTCTTAGTTAGACAATAATAGTTGAACAAAAATTAGATTACCTGAGGAGGTGCATCCTCATCCGAGCACTTATCACATCCCATGTCATCTACAGGAGCATCCTTCTCTTTTCTCATTTCTCTAATATTTTCCAAAACCTGAATCCAGTTCTCTGGCTCCCACTTGCACCGTTTGTCCACAACTTCGGTTTTTACTTCCAAATGGCTATGGCTACTGCTACTATCATATTCTATTTTAATTGTGGATTTATGATTCTTCTTATATGCTGAATAAGAAGTGTCATCATTATTTATATCTGTATTTTCATTTTTCTCAGAATCCTGGTTAACCTTTAACTTCTCAAGTTTCGTTCTACCTGCTGAAACTGAAGTATGTCCCACTGGGTGTATGCTTGAGTTTGATTTCGATTCACTTTTAATAACCAATCTCTCCTCTTTTTCCACTGGATTGGATGACTCATCAGGATTTTCTTTCCCTATTTTTTTTCTGGCTCGAAACGAGTACTTTTTTGCAAGCCCAATTTCTTTTGATGACATCACGGCAAAGCGCTTCAAGAACAAACTCAGCGCAAGAGTCTTCCTGAAAAATATATAAAATAATAAGGTCTTTTTTACATAGGACAAGAAGTACTCATTTCACTTGCTTCCAGAAGGGATATTCAATATGGATAAGGTTGAGGGTAAAGGTCACCTCTTATCGAAACTCCTTTAACACTAAGAGAGTTCCACACATTCCAACACCATAAACTGACTTGTTAACCTTTTTACACTAAAACTATTCTGCCAATTTGAGATTTGTAAAGATAACTATGGTTGAGAGGCTCATGCATACTTTACATGATATACACCTGTACTCAGTTAAGTAAAATGTTGTAGTGGTAAGGACAAGGGAATCTGTGTTGTCTAAATATGGGCCTAGCGATCCATGCCAAAACCAAAAAAACACCTGAGGACATAACATTGATGGGAAACAATATGTCCACAGAAGAGATATAAAGGGTGAACATATTGGACTCCTTCATAGCAAATACTTAAATGTTTTTCTTAATATACATTCTATTTGAAGATATACCTTTTAGAATTAGCTTTAAATTCTTTGAACTGGAACATCATATGTATTGTTATAGGAATGTGAATAATGTTCCAGAAACAGCCCAACCTCCGACACAAAGGGAATGTGAACGAACACTCGACGTCACAGACAGTAACAAAAGGGATAATAGGTGAATAGCGCTGTTAGAGAGCGCTCAGTGGGTTGGGTCAGTTACTTTGGTCCAGCTTTGTCCCCCCCATATATGAGTGATGACACTGTGATCCTTCTCCACTTGTCTAGTAGTGCTGGAATTGGAATGTTATGGAAGCGCCAATAACTTTATAAGGAGCTGTAGCAACACAGCAAGTGAGTTGAGCTCCAGAAGTAACTTGTAAAGTGACAGAAATAGTGGTACTACTCATGATCATAACAAACCGAATTGTGTTAATAAGTATTGACTGTGTCAGTGTTAAATAGAGTCATGTGTAACTAAATAGACAATATAGTTGTTAGTGGTGTTGTGGCAGTAGAGATTAGTGACCGTTTTATAAACAATAGCTTATTTAAAGCCAGCCTAGTTTTAAGTTTGTAAATATTAAGATTAATAAATATTCAGTGGATTCAATATTCACAGTATTCCATTTCAGCAAACCCTTAACAATATAATTGAAAATTTGCTTCATCAAGTTACTCGTATATAGTTTATAACAATTTATAAACATTTTGGGTAGAGTACGATAAGCGGACCCGGTTTTTTAACGATATTATCAAAAGATATTTAATTATTATACCCATTGATATAACTAACCAATAGTAATTAATTTGAACAATAACTAAATCATCTGCAACAACTGTAAAGCATTTTCATATTCCAAACATAATTTGTTCTATAAGCAACTATAGTTAACTTTAGAAACCAAATTAACTATACAAAATACCACTATAAGATACTGTGTCTTTCTCCGTTTCAAGATGTTTGTTTTGTTGTTGTTTTCTTTATTATTTAAATGTCATTTGCCCCTTTACTATTTATCACATTACATAATTGTTTAAACTATTTCTATTAATATGAAACATGTAACTTTAATTTAGTATTTCAGATACAATAATATTGATTAATAGTTCTGTTATTCTATACAATAACATATATATATATATATATATATATATATATATATATATATATATAAGTATTGATAATTGTAATAAACGATAGAAAAACCAGGTCCGCTTATCGTACTATAACCAACATGTTTACAAATTAATGTATTTTTGACCACGAAAAACCACGCTTCTTTTACTTTCAGTTTTTGCGCTAAAACTAATTTATTTACCTTTATGTTACCTTAGAATCTGAAATTTATATAAACTATATTTTCCAGGCATATCCCACTTTTTTAAATACAAATAACAAAAGAAATTTCCCCCTAACTGTAAAAATTCAAATGAAAATATTTTCCTAATTATTTGTTATAATTGTATTCTATTGTTCATTGTGAACAAAATAATACCAAATACAGGTAGGTTTTCAGTAAAATATGTTTTACAGATTTTAGAAAAATATCTTGCAAAACTGGTAAACGGCTTAGCATCTAAGGAAAATACAAAGGGAAGTCAGAGTGATAATTGATGGCCCATTATTAGTTGGAATAATTTTTCTTACCTTTAGTGGTTATTAACCTTAAAATTCAAGTCACATTCCCTTATATATGTATAATATAACATCTATCATTCACAGTTCGGTTAAAATAAAGGCTAGCCTATATATAACGTCAATCAGTAAACGGTAGATGGAATGTTATTCCAACCATAACCTTCCTTTACGTTGACAACAAAAACAACATAACCTACCGCCTTGCTCTTTTTTCTGTCATCTCTCTTTGGCAAACTGTTGCACTGAATTGACCATGAAGCTCTGATGTACTTGTTTTACATTACTCTAAAACAATTTTCATTTAAACGAAAGAATTTATTTTAAAATTGTATTGATTCTTTCTGTTTGAGTATATTAAAACATATGCGTGTGGGTGTATATGATTTGTTATATTGACATAGGCCTAGTGATTTAGTTATTTGAACGGATTCAAGAGAAATTAAAGATGAATTTATTTAGAGGACATTTGGTACTAATAGGTGTTCTGGATATCCTCTTGCCGGGCCGCTCAGGCACTTATAAATCAAAAAGTTAGACTACGAATAGAAGCATCTAGAAAGAGAAACGCCTATACAACATCTGTATATTTATATATATGTTTAACTTTACTAAAAGGCATTACCACATAAACAGCAGTGAACCTATCGAAATCATTGTAAAACATAAAGACAGACAATAACAAAAACCATTTCAGATTTAGTTATTAGGTAAAAAAAAATTATGGTTGCCTGTAAAGTCGGTTTTACGGGCGAAGATTTTACGTGACAACGTCTTTTTCTCGGTAGAATATTTATTGATATGAATATTATTAAATTGCACAATAGGAACAAGGAATTGAATGAAAATAAGAATTGTATAAATTTTAACAATAGAAATATATTTTGTTTACTAAAACATTGTACATAATTTGAAAATAATTAAAATTTGTTATTGTAAATGGTAAAGTTGAATAAAACATTTACTAAAATTGGAATTTGAAATTCTTGCTAAACACAGTTAAATTCTAACTCCGCGCGTGGTGATTGGTCGGTTTAGTTCGTTTGTTTGGTCGCACTGTTATGACAGGTTAGAGGTTATAATTTGTTATTTTAAATGTTTGACTAGCAATACGCGCTGTTTCTTCTCAATCGACTGAATTACGATTGATTGCAGAGTGATTTAAACTAATAATTTACTTAACACTATCAACATTTGTCAATAGTATGACATAACCTATAAACTCAGTTTCTCAACTTTTGTGTCAATCTAACAATTAATCAATCAATCATAGTTTACGATAATGAAATATCAGTGTACAATTATTTACCTTTATTGTTGTAGTTGTTGTAAATGACGAATCTAAGCACTCCACATTTTCACGAATAAACATAGTTATCTGCTTTATCCCGTGCGGCGGACCCACAGTTATCTGCTTTATCCCGTGCGGCGGACCCACTTGACGGGCATCGTAACGTTACCGGGCGTTACACTTTTTCATGAGTGACTCCGAGCCGCAACCTAATTTAAGACGTTGTCACGTCAATAGTACAACAATTATTCATAGGGACATAAACATTGTACGTGTAGCATGGCCAGAGCTAGAAGTGGGACGGTATTTCACTAATCAGTACTTTGCAACTGTTAGTTTTCTCCAGTATCTAGAACGGATTATACGACCCAAAAATACTGACAATATATACTTTTCACAGAGTTAAATAATTAGTAGTGTAAATACTTATGCATAGTTAAAAGATGCTTATATTTTCTCATACTGATTTGTTTACTAGTCCTGAAGTACTGATACTGAAATATTTATGAACGTTTCCAATACCGGTAATTTGTATTATTGTTTATAGTTTATTTTTATACATATATGTAATGTATTACTTTAAAACACTTTGTTTTCAAAATAATTGTTTTATAATTTTTAGTTCAATTCAATACCTTTGTGTTGTTACAATAATTCAGTGTATCTTTATATAGTTATGTAGTATTAAATTTATATAATACATTGCGTTAAAACTCTTTATTTGAGTAAAATAGAACTAGATATAGAAATAGAATGTAAACAAAGAAATGAAAAACAAATAAATATTCACTTTGGAGCAGTCCTCCATACATATAATCTGAATCTCGTAAACGGCTGCAACAATTTTCATGAAATTTAGGGTAGTTTCGGAGGCGATAAATCTATCTAGCTAGTTTCATTTTAGAAAACGTTGTTTTTTCAGTTTTTACAAGTAATGAAAAACGGCTCCAAAGTCTTTTTTAATCTCATTTAAGCCTCAGCGTCAGCTATGCCAGCTTCGAAGTACACTGGTTCTTTATTAAAGTACAAAGTACATGATTGGACCTTCCCGGGATTTAAACCCATGATCTCTCGGTAAGAGAGCTGAGACTATAACCATTAGTCTATGGAGGAGGACTGCTCCAAAGTCAATATTTATTTGTTTTTCATTTCTTTGTTTACGTTCTATATTAAGTGACATGTGACGTATCATAAGAAGAGTAGTAAGCCAATCCTCACAGCTGATGTTTCATCAGAAATGCCAAAGAGTAACAATAAAAAGTTTTGTTTTAATTTCTACAAAAATCAAACTGAAAGGAAATTTTTATTGTAAGATAAGTTCATGAATAATTTCACTCCTTTTAAAATTAAATCTATTTATTTATTTCATATACTTCGTCCTACACGTACATACTGCTAAAGTCAAACGCCTTAACTAACACTATACGAGCAGAAAGGTCTCATGATTTTAGATGTTTCGACGCTGTAAACCAATGTACCTACAACATTTACAGCAGCTTGCGTCACAACGTGTAGCTACCGAAAATGATGAGCAACGAGAATACCATAGGGGAAAACAAAGACGTCGTAGGGATTTAGAACTTAATAATTATTTACCGACACATAAACGTGCTGTTACTGCAGCTGTGCAGTATAACGCCTTAGGACCATTTGAAAATTTGTGTATCTATTGCGGTGATTGCATTTCCCTGAGGAAGGACGAATTTTAATGGATCTACCACAATCTTCAAATGAATTAGTACGTCTTTTATTAAACCGTCACTCATATTCAGAAGTTTTATTTTTTTAAATATAAGAAACATAAAAGCATATTTTGCTCTAGCATCCTTTAATGCAGAAGATGACAGAACAATAAATAGCCATAGCATAAATGTATAGTATAAATGTATGTATAGTATGAGCAATAGCCATACTATTAATAGTTTTATCGTTTGCGGACAAGTATATAAAAAAATGAATCCCAAAAAACGATTTACCAGAACAATTTACTAACTATACATCTAAAAAAAAGTCATGATTGTAATTTATACAGAGTTTACATATTTCTACTTTTGAATAATTTTAGTTAAAACACAGTCTTTTCTTAATTGTTGACTAGGAAAATACACAGTTTTTAACACTTGCCAGTACGGAAATGCTGATTTAGTCTCCTATGTATCAGATTACAGGTATTTGGGAAATCAGTATCCAAACAAGTATTTGTAACCCATATTTGTACTCGGTACCGCCGAGTAGTAACGGTACCAAAAATAGTGGTTACAGGTCCGTACTGATTTACCCCATCTCTAACTGGTGCGAGCTATTCTGGCACCCTAAACAAAATACCAAATTGCCACGCTCATAGCCAAACTTGAATGCTCTTCCTCTTCCGCTACACAGAAACACTGCAAAAACAACTTCTTCCGTGGTATTTTTAAACATAATGAGACTTAAATTACCGATACAACAAGATATTACATGTGTGTGTATTTTGTTTCATATAGGAACTTAAAAAATAAAACGACTCTTGTAATTTAATACAGATAACTCTATTTTTACTAGTTCAGATAGGATTTATCTTTCATAGAGTTCAATTAAGTCTACTGATTGGGCAAAGTCTTGTTCTATTGATGGAGTGTACAGTCCGCATAATATACATTCGAATCACCACACAATAAGCTTACACCTATAATCCTTAAAAACAAGTTTTCTTGCCAAAAACTTTTATCTACTTTCCTATTTGTATAATAAATATTGTATATGGTTATATGGGTGCTAAAAGTATTTATTGTTATTGCTAGTAGATGCATGTTATCACTATTATAACTTATTTTCTTGCTAAAGATGATACGCATGAATAATAAAAGCTACTCCTCCATAACCATCAGACCTATCTGTTCTAATATTATTGTAATTATTATCTAATACAATGTCTGTATATTCTGTAGCCATGTTTCTTGTAATACAACTATGTATATTCTACTGGTATTAAAAAGTTGGGTGATCTCTGGCCATTTAAGCTTTAGAGATTTTACATTAAATTGAACAATATTCAACTCATATATTTCCATATTCCTTCAAGCACTATATATATGTATTTTTTATTACCTGTTACACTATGAGGTCTTACCTGAATGTCTGGAAGAACCATACTCCAGTTTTGTGAGGCTCTTCTTTACTATGTGACTGTAATATCTCATCTACCTGCAATTTTGTTTTAATGTTTGAACTTTATATTTTCTTCTTAACATTAGGAAATTTACACTTATTGCTGTTTTAAATTTTATTTTATCTTGTAATGTTAATTTGGAAGCGAGTTCCTTACTAGTTGCCATATTTGTTTGTTGATTTTTATCTGTAACCACACTATACTTTTTACCGGATATTGGACTTCTTTTGATAGCGCCTGTGTTATTTATTTTTGTAGATATCAAGTTACCTATTTTAATATAATGAGCTGTTATCCTGGCCTTTCTTGTGATATTCAATTTCGTCTATCTCTCTTAAGTTATTATAACTATTAGTAGTGGATATATTGTACTTACTACCTGTCTCTGTCAGCGTTAGGTTTCTTGGAGTGTTGTTTTTAAAGTTTGGATAGCTTACTTCGTTAGTAAAATCTAAGTGGGACTATGTAACATCAACATAAGTTTTTAATCTAGCATACCTAGTCTTTTTATAATTAATAGGAAAGTGCATACTAGCTGCAAAGTACAGTAGTCCTTCCTCAGGGTGCTCATTTGCTGCATTATTTGTTTTTGTCTTATATATTCAGGACACTGTCTGGAGTTACTGCTATGAGAGGCATAGCAATGAAACTAGAATCATTTGTGTGAATAGACCCTTATGACCAAAGATGGGACTGAAATATGATGCCATATTTATAAATACAGACCTTGTCTAAACACTAATGAGGCTTATTTTTATCAGTCTTACAGGTCAGAATCAGCTAATGATAACATTACAAAACTTCTATTTCAGCAAATATTGCTAGAGAGAAGGCTGCATCATGTTCCAATGTAATTACTATTGATAAAACGTGAATAATAGGCTGAGGTTGCTCCAGATATTCCAGAAATACATCATTCTCCGAGCTGGGGTGAAATTGGTTAGGGCATTCTCACGTTAGACCAAGGTAAATAGACTACCTGGAATTATATTTATCAACCACCTGATGTATGTGTTTTCATTAATGATTATTATTGTTGTTGTAGTTCATTTGAGAGAATAGATCTTGTTTCTTATTTTTTTATTTTTATTTTAATAGTTGGTCATTCATTATAAAATGACTGTTGTGATTCTTTAGTTGAGAGTTTTGAGCTTTACAATTCATATTATTGCTATGCACATATTAGTAATTCAGTTATTTTAGTTATAATGGGTCGAGTGGCGTGGTTGATTCTGTGGCATTTGATTTAGACTGCATGTAGTTTAGTGGTTTGGTGTGCACATTTAATTTGTTCAACACCACTTGTTGAGGCATCATAGGTTACATTTTAACATTTAACAAACATTTAAAAATTACAAAGGTGTTTGTGAACGGTTTGGAATTAAGATTGATATGGATTGGATCTGTTTAGGAGCCAAAATCATTCCACCCTTGGAAGAGGTTGCTATAGTGAAAAATTATTTAATTAAAATTGTATGAAAGATTAAAAATAAAGATAGATCCTGTCACACTGATCAATAATACAATTTGTACATGAATAAATAATAGAAGACAGTGAACACATAAATAATATGAACAAGACAAATGAGACTGAATCGAATGGTCATCAAGAAGCTGTCACAAAACTAAACTTTTCAACAAAAGATATGAATTTTGTAATAAGAACCTGAGACTGGTACCCAATTTAAAATTTTGGCTATTTGTGACAAGCAATATAGATATGTAGCTTGCTAATTTATAAAATATTGGATTATTTAAAATTAGTACAAAGTTTTTTCATGAAGACTATTTTTGATGATTATTTTTAAATGTGTATGATAAGTTCAGTTCTTATCCTCCAAGAACGCAAGTGTTCATGGTGCATGGAATTGTAAAAGCTTCTTATACTATGCAACTTTGTAATAAATTGGTCTTAAAATATTACTTCAGTCAACAATCTTCTAGAGTTTTAAGACGTAAATCCTATCCAACGGTCAAGCAACAGTTTTGCTGCAATTAGTTGTCATGTACATAAAATATGTGAATTAAAAATTAAAATATAGTATTTCATTATATATGAATCAGCAATCTTGATCATCATCTCAGCTGGCTAATTTCTACCCTTGCACTAGCCAATAATATAAATGATTCACAATTTTAGCCTCTAAATATATTGTACAACAACCAATCATAAATAAATAATGGTTAAGTATCATCAACTATCTAGTATTTCATTTTTCCACTACCCTCTGCATTCTGATCCCTCTTTACAGACACAGCATATGTGCAAAGACGTCATTTTCATGTAACAACTGTTTTTACATCACATCTATTGCATAAACTATCAAGTTAAAAACTATGGTGAAGAAAAATTCAGAGACTGGAGGTAGTAGTTTCCTTTAACTACTTCCAGCACCTGGACTGGAAAACTATCAGGCCTCTAGATTCTAAAGCTTTATTGTTTGCCATGACAGCTACTTAACTGCTACCACAAACTCTTGTTAACTTTCAAACATTCAGAACCGGCCTCTTTACTTATTCCTCTTGCCTCACCAAGTAATCTCAATTACTGTAACCGCTCTGGCCAACAATCAAGATATCATGACCTCCCACTCGTTCCAGGATTTTGGTTATTAATCTGTAATCATTACTCCAGGTTTGAATTTTAAATGGACATTTTTAAGGAGTTTAATATTTTTGATTACTTGCTTACATTATTTGTTTGAAAAGTTTAGAATTTTATATTTGTTCCGGAAATATTTTGATTTACAAATCTTAGGCAAATATTTTCCTGTTGGACTGGCAAAATAGACTAATTTATGAAACCTTCTAAGGTCTCAGAAGGTTAGCAAAAGGATAATAGTTATCACAATGACCTACCCGAATAGTCAACAGTTCTTTCACTTGGACAAATGCGGAGGTAGGCTACTATAACTTATTTAGCTACACAGGTAAAGAAGTTCGGAAAGACAAGATAAAATTAACCCTTTTGAAACAAGACCAATTTTTTCTTTGTGTCTGAGGTATACCATTGACTTTTACCCAGAGATTACCAAATAATACCAGTCTCTATTTAGGCAGTTTTTACAGTTTTTTCTCTAATATTTTGGTAACAATTGATTTAATTAAAAATCGAACATAAATACATTTTGTAACAGTAAATACAGCTTATTACAAAAAAATAAAAAGTAATAATAAAAATAAATTTAAAACAAATAAAAATATTTTATTTTCCTTCTCTGAGTACGAAGAACATTCTTTACTAAAACTCCACATGTAAAATGTTTTATTTCACTAAACACTATATATAGAATTGTACACAATCACAAATTTTTATTGGCTTTAAAATAAAAATAAAATTTATCAGACTTTAGAAAAATTGTATATGTTTGATTTTCCACATATTTTTAAATTCATAATTTGTAGTATATTTACAATCACAAATGTCAATAGAAACTCATGTTTCATAGATAAAGATGAAGAAAATGTACAAAAGTTATTATCAGTTAAATAATAAATAGAATTAATTTAATTGAAAAGTAAAAATACAAAATTAGGCATGTTCTGATAAGTTAAAGACAAGTCCATATATGCCCAACAAAGGGGTTTATAATATTTCTGGGCATTTCTTGACACATCTGAATATCCAGATGTTAGTATTCAAGTGGTTACAAATATTTTTTGGTATTTGACCAATATTCACAGATTTTCAATAAATAAATAAACTCTTCTAACCAAATCTTACCTATTTTAGTTGAAAGATTAAAACATTTTCTTGTCTAAAATTATTCTAGTAATAAACTATAAACGTTTCTACTGATAAAGCTTCTTTAATTGTTAAATTTCTTTATTTTCTGACAATTCAAAGTGAGAGTATGTGCAAGGTTCTTTTTATTATTTCAAAGAGGGGTTGGACAAGCTAGATCTAAGAGCAGATTTGTGAAGGCTGTTGTATGATGGCCTTACACCATCCTGGGACCTATTGACTTCAGAGTAGAGTTGTTGGGCCAGCCAGGTGAATGCCTCTTGGACACCTTGGTTCTCCTTCTGCAAAACAATTATCCTTGTAGTGACTTAGCCATATAATAAATTTAGCATCCTGTAACAGAAAATGTGTCAAAATTATGTAATAAATAATAACATTTTACGTCAATATCAACTCTGCCTTGTTTTTAATTTGAAAAGTTGGTGTGGAAGAAGGTAAAAAACACTCTTTGCATCTTTTCGACATCAGAGACTACAAAAACAAAATTAAGAGGTGTACTGATTGTCTCATCAGGTGCACAAGTGAGTGCATTACAATATTTTAGACACAATCCCAAATCATGGTGGAGCAACTGAGGTTCCTGCACATAACGAAGCTATGGTGGGAAGAGTTTATTCAATACATATGTTCAGTTCTGACTCACCTTCTACTCAGTGTAGCTTCTGAAATCTGATGCTGTCACAGGCTTATCTCACTCCTGTTTTTGTAATCTAGATGTCTTTGATGTCAAAACGATGCAAAGAGTTCATTTTTGAGTTTCTTCGTCCAACATTTTTGGATCCCTCCAAATAGACATGGATTCCTGATTTCAGGACTTAAGTCTGTGACAGAATCAGATTGCAGATGTTGCACTGGGCGGAGGGTGAAGTGGGGTTGAACATTCACAACTTGAATTTAATATTTAATAACATTGTATTTAGACATTACTGAGGTGAGTATGGTGTTCAGTAGAGACTTACAGCTGAGCCTTCAACGTAATGGAGACCCAACTGTCCTGCCATCTGCGAGCCTTCGTCTGCCCCCACCAGTCGGCGCCCTGCCAGGTCAGTCTTATTGGCTAGCAGCAACCCTGCCACAGGCCTGGCTCCACCACCAGCCCACTCTGCCGACATTGCTAGTCTGTGCCAGTCCGCCACTGACTGTAGAGAAGTAGGGGAACAGACATCGTAAACCAGCAGCAGTAGGTCTGGCTGGTCCCACTAAATCACAGATAAGTAATTATTGATAAAGTCTTAAAAGTTAAACAGATATTGAATTATTTGAGTTTTGATCAAATTTTGTCTGTATTTATGATTACATTTTCTGTAATAGGTAGTTTATCCCAACCAAACCATATTGAATGTATTTGTGTGCATGTGTATAAAGCGTTTTAACAGTTTAATTTTAATTCAATTTGCTGAAAGTTAAAGTTATTGTTACTTACAAACTGACTGAGACAGTCAAGGTACAAGTCAAGACCTCCACAGTCATAAATGAGCATATCAACAGCATCGGAAGTATTAGGAATGTGACATCTCTTCAGGTGTAGGTCTACTCCAAGGGTCTGTAATGCAACACAGTATATTTTATTTACTTTCAGTATTAAGCTGTCCTGTGTCTCATTCTAGGTGTCACCATGAAGTTTTGTTATAAAGGTTATCAAATCTCTGACAATGGTGGAATTTTCTTCTCTAACATGATCCCAAACTTCTATAATGCTTAAAATAAAATAACTAAAAAATAAACTTTAGAACATGTTTCACTTGTAATTTGTAGACCATTCATGTTGATTTTGGACAACAATGAAAGTATATCTAAAAGATTAAAATAATTGTAAACAATGAAAAAAAAAAAACAACAAAACGATAAAGCAAGAATGTAATTATTATTACAATTGGAAAGAATTTTTTCCCTGCCAATTGTAACATTTTTACGCTGCACGCCCCATCCAGGGCTAAATCCCCAAAATTCCATAGCTCAACTCATTCACAAGATATCCTGCGGAAAACAAATTAGACAGACAGACTTAAGTAAAATTTTGCCAGCCCTTCGCCAGGGCTTCTCAGTTCTATGTGTGTGTTTACATTTTCTTTTTCCAGAATGCTTTAAGTCAAACTCAACTTAGAGCACTAGAGATATCTCTTAGGCTGCAAGTAGATTACATGGGCCAAATTGTGTAACCCAATGTTGATACAAATAAAACAAAATAATAAGGAAAACTACATGAATGGATCTTGAAGATATAATATTTCCTTTCAGATATATATTCTGTATCATATGTATTTTGGATTTTCAAAATTCTTAGGGTTTTCTAAATATATCTCTAAGTTCCAACTTATGACAGTACTAGAGTAATACTTGTTTGTGTATTTGTGTAATAGACATTAATATTAGACATAATTATGAGCAATACCATACAGGTGTATTGTCAAAATATGGAATATTTACATACTAAAAGTGACATAAAATGAAAGAGAAGGTTACGATAAAACTTAATTGGAATAATATAATTGAACAAAGAAAACAGATAAAATAGCACATTTTACATATTGTCCATGTATATTCAATATTTGAAAATGTCCTCATAATATTCTTAATCCTTTCAAAGCAAATGACTTTAAATTAGTATTAATTTTTTTAATAAATTTTAATTCTCATTCATATTAGAACTTCTATCAGTAAAGAAAAGTTATGTCATCAATAACTGAGTCTGTTTTTAATAATGTGCGTAATGTGTTAATAATTGTAAATGCTGGTTTATAACAGTTTGAAATTATGATTATTTTAGTGTATAAATTGAAAGCTTTATGCATACATAACTGCTGTTTCAACTATGTGACTTTATATTCTTTGATGATTCTGTTTTCCCTCTTTTAAATAAAATATTATTTATGAAGCAAAATTTAAAGTATTGTACACAACAGCTGATTGAAAACTTTTTGTTTATAGTAGTTATTTATTTATAGATATTTTTAGAATATCTTGCATACTGGTTTGAGTTATGTTTAAAGACATTTTTTATAAGTGATGTTCTGAAGAAGGATTTTGAAAACCCAAAAGTTAAACATATACACTAATTTTTATATTTTGTTCTCATTTAAAACTCATTGTAAATGTATTTACATGTTGAAAGAAGTAGATTTTTATAGATTTTTTAAACAAGTACAACCGCTGACTCTTAAGTTGACTTTAGAGATTATTCTGTTTATATCCCTTCTAAATCTAAATCTGTTGAAATTCCTCATAAAATAAAATTAAAAAAAACACGAGTTACCAAAATACTATAGCACAAAAGACAAAATAAACGCTGTATTTTATCTACAATTCTTGAACTGTTGAATAAAACATTAACATATTATAATACAAAAAACCTGAACTTACCATACTATAGTTCTTTGCGAATTCTCTACCCTCAGAGATAAACATCTGTACTAAAGCAGTCTTGCCAACTCCGGGATCTCCTAAATAAAAATTACCATAACGTGATATTAATAAACTCACAATGGCCTTATAATTATAGTGGCTACATTTATAATCTGCAAGACAACTGATCAGACATCAACTAGTGTTTAGGTTTTTGAAAGAGTAACATTGTAGATTATCTAGACAGCCAGTCATTAGTTGTCATGTGGAAGTCACTTTATTAAGTTTTAGTTTGGTCCTCAGTATAAATAATTAAATTTCTTTCTCTAAGATTGGTAGGATATAATCTTTTTGATCCCTTTGAGCTCAAGTTACTTCATTCCACGGCTTCGGTACATATTACAATTTTTATTGAAATTGATTTAAAAATACATTTTTTGACTAGCTAACTTCAACATACCACTTAGTATTTTTTGTTTCTACACATGATGAACTCCATATATAGTTTTACTATGTAAGCATAAGATAAGTAAGTAAGAGCTCTTATTTTAAATACATTTCTGAAATCATAATGGCCAGCAAATCTGCAAAAACGGACTACTCCTTTTGTCAGTAAAGAAATGTACAATAATTGTACTATGTAAATGTAAACAATTTAAAAACCTAACCTGGGTAGACAATAAGCTATAAGCTACACTAGAAATATATTAATAATATTTTGTAAGTTTGGCTGGTAAAAAGTACATTACCCAGTACAACAGTTTTTACTCTAAATATGTTGACAGGCATGGCTGATTATAAGATGAGAAGACAATACAAAAAATAGGTTTTTATGAATCCAAAGAACACACAACTATCATGTCTAAAGAACAACAGTTTTGAATACACAGCTGTAATGGTGGCATTTTGTTTACATATGGTCATATTTGTTGCCATAGTAATGTGTTGGTTATTGATTTCACCACCAGAGTGAAGTATTTAACAAATAGTGCATTTTTTAAAAGGGACCTACAAAATATTAGTTTTATTTACAATTTAATGAAGAGTACCTTTCATTAGTAGCTTACTCCTTTGTACTACACATGACATTAATCCTTTATACTAGTTTCACTTACTACAAACTTGTACTCTGAATAGCCTATGTTTTAAATGAGCATTAAACAAAACTAATAATACTAATAAAACTAAATATAAAACCAACTATATTAATCAGTAATAGATTGAATTTATTAATAAAACTATTTTGAGTTAATAGTAAGAAAACTATCAATAGTCAAAATTTATTAAAATTATAAAGAGCCTTATTAATGATGCAATACTTTTGTTTTGCTTTGAAAGCTTCTATTTTTATTTCTTTGGGTGATTTATTATAGAGAATAAAATTATTTCCATTAAATGAGATTTTCTTGTGACAGAACTCAAGGTGACGTGAGAGAGTGACCAAGTGACTTGTTGTCTGATGTTATATTTATAGACTTCAACAAGATAGGATAGCTATCAAATCTTAGTTTAATGGATACTATGGTTTCATAAGTATAAACGCCACACACGATCATCATATAAATCATTTTACAAAATGTTCTTTTTCTGAGGTTTTCTAATTGAAATTAAATTTCTGCTTGTGGTGTGCACCAAAATTCCGAAAGATATAATTGAATAAATCTAAGACAAGGAATAAATTTAATACTGTTTACATTTCAAATATTTTAAAATCTATTTAAAGCATAAATTAATGCCTGAACTAATCTAGCAAAAATATTTTCAATATGGAACCTTTAATCCAGATTTTCATCAATGGATAATCCTAGACATTTTGTGAGAAGTTTGGACAATCTGAATGTCTTTGTTTTACTAATGAGTGTTATTGAAAACTATAAAGTTTGTCTTACCAACATTCAGAAGGGTCATAATTATGTTTTATCAGCCAAAAAATAATAAATTAGTGTGTGATCAATCCTCTCACTAAAGGGACAGAAGTTTTAAGGTTTGCACATAAATGTGTAAAACCACAGCATCCCTATTTGCTTCATACAAGATAAATTACATGTAACAAATAAACGATAAAGGCTTCAATAATAGGAAGCCCAATGCTTTATTTAATGAACTGAGTACTCTAAAATTGTTTATTATTTTATACGAGTATTTTAATTTAGCAAATTGTTTTCTATTAATTAAATACAAATTCAACCATTTAAACATTTTCCTAACAAACCCATTATTTGAAAATTTAAGTGATGTAATCTGTTTTCCGTTGGAATATTTATTTTTTAAGAAAATGTTGGTTTTAGCTCCTCAAAATACCATTACTAATTACAGAAAAAAATTATTTTGAAATAAAATATTATTTTTTAATATTTCAAGGAGTAGAGTTTGAAGCAGAATTTTGGGACATCTTATAATCAGACCCAAACAAAAACTATTGAGGAAAAAGATACAAACTCTTTATAGTATGTGTATGAAAAATTACTAGAGTATTTTTTTTTATTTATAAGAGAATTTAACTACCAGAAATTAAAGCATTTAACTTTCTTAAATATTATTCAATTAAAAAACAATATTTGCTTAAGACATAAATGAATAAAAAAGTAATTTCCTAAAGCCATATATAACCCATGTACATGTAGATAATGTAAATATTTCACATTTATATTTCATTGGTCTTTTTGGGTCTGATTATAAAGTTGTCAAAATTGCTGGTCTGATAATCAGTGTTGGCTGATTCACAATCCTTACTAACAGTCTGGTATTACCTCACTCTGATTCGCTTAGTGTTGTGTACAGCCAATTGTCCCTACTCTGATCGACTTCCTCTTCTTCTGGTCTGTTCAGAAACTTTTGGGCCTGATTATAAAGTTGTTGAAATTGTTGGTCTGATAACCAGTGTTGGCTGTTTACAATCCAGTCTGGTATTACCTAACTCTGATTCTCTTAGTGTTGTGTACAGCTAATTGTCACCACTCTGTTGGTTGACTTCCTTTACTTTTTTGTTTATAAGTTTTTTTTGCATAATGCCATTGTATTGCTAAGACTCTTAGATTTTGGTTCTTGAAAGCACAGGAATGGAAGATACAAATTCCATAATGACTGAATTTATTCTTTTTGTTACAGAATTAGAGAAGATGAGAAATTCTCTATAAGGGTATTGAGGGATTGATGAATTTTGGGGAGTGCAATTCAATTTCCTTGCTGAGTGTTCTTGTTAATGTTATTATGTTTATCAATATTTTTCATTGAAAACACTACAATGAGGTCTGACAGATTTTGACAGAACTTACTGTTTGCTGAATGATTCAAATGGAATCCATGTTTGGGTGGAATTGCTTTGAAAGTCTAACGGCTTGCACATTGAAATGAGCAGCTGCCAGATGCAGTAAATTAAAAACAACTAAGCCCGTGATAAAACTTAATATTGTTGTAAATAGTGGTTTGCATAATTACACACCTGGATAAGAACAAAAATTGAGAAGGTAATTTAATTATAATTTTTTTCATACACTTCTAAAATTAAATGTTAAAAAACCATACGCCCTTAACTATCTTGCATACAAATCTGCTCTTGATTGGATTTAAAGTTATGGATTTTCAAAGTTGCAGATGGGTTGAAAAGCACCAAAAACCGGTATCCTTCTTTGTTTTTATCGCCATAAAAAATGAAAATTATTGCTTTAATATTTAAATACAGGAATAATCAAGTAAAATTTTTAATGTAACATCCACTACTGTAACTGTACTACTTGCTTTTTGGTTAACGTTCAAACTTGGGTATCTATACTTTTTATCTGAGAACAGTTAAAATTTGCAGCACAAGCCTAGAGAAGTACCACAATTCACTTCCATCTTGTAAAATATAGCTATTGTAGCATAACAGATGCATCAAATATTATATACTTTTTAATTTGTAAATTCTTAACTCTTAAACTAACCATGTTTAGAAATATAACATATGAATGTAGTTAGTAAAGATTTATAAGAGTACTCTTTTTATTTTCAAAGACATTTAACCTTCAGGATGGTAATTGATGGTTATCCATTGATCTAATTCTACCAATCAGTGATGGGAGGATCAATCAATGAGTATAGATGTAGAATGTACAGGTGTAAGGATGATGTGTATATTTAAATAAGCCAATTGCCATTTATACAATTTAATGTAAATAAAAGTAATTTGACAGGTATTTGGTCTTCTGATCATATGTTAGTTTGCTTATTTGAAAACGCATATGTGACAGATACGGCCAAATACAAAATAATTGAATCGGAAAAAGTAAGCGCTCTGTGGTGTAATGGTAGCACATTCACCCGGCAAGTGAGAGATCCGGGTTCGAATCCCGGCGGAGCAAGTACTTTTTGCGATTCAATGTTTATTGAAACTAAATAAGGCTATTGCCATTTATACTATTTAACGTAAATAAAAGTCGTTTGACAGGTATTTGGTCTTCCGATCATACGTTAGTTTGCTTATTTAAACACATATGTGACAGATAAGGCCAAATACAAAATAATTGAATCAGAAAAAGTAAGCGCTCTGTGGTGTAATGGTAGCACATTCACCCGGCAAGTGAGAGATCCGGGTTCGAATCCCGGCGGAGCAAGTACTTTTTGCGATTCAATGTTTATTGAAATTATATATATATATAGTTGTCTTATAAATGTTAAAGAATCACAATCTAATTTAACAACCAGACAAGATATTCATAGTCATAACACCAGGAAAAATCATATGCTTGATATACTCTCAATCAAATGAGGAAAGTGTAAAAGCAGCCACATATTCATGAAAATTAAGTTTTTTAATAAGTTGCCTGAGAAAGGGCAACTTATAGTACTTGGTCTTTATCTTTACATAGATTTAAAGTAGTAATAAAGCATTGGTTTAAACAAAAAGTATTTCATTCTATACTTGAATATTTGGGCTGTAATACTAATGATGTAAGTTTTTAATTACATTGTTTTTCACTCATTTTATTCATAATATATTTATATTATTTTGTATGTTAATGTCGTGCATCTTTAAGTGTTAAATTAGTTCTAGGTTTTATTGTTATTTTATTTATTGTTCCTGAATGTAGACTTGTTGGTATTTTTAACTATTTTATATTTATACATTATATTCTTGATCATTTTATTATTATTATTATTGCTATTGTTATTATGTAATATATTGACTTTGTCCATTGCACAAATTGTGTTAAAAGATAATAAAATTCTTGATTCTGATTTTGTACATCTTCTCAGCTGCTACAGAAATATAACCATAAAACTGAGCTTGTTTTCAAGCTTCATTCTGAGGGAATATCACTAAGTTGTTAATAACATCCTATTACAAGTAGACCTAGTAATAATTGAAGGAATGACGATTATTAAAAATATTATAAAGAAAAATGGAAGAATGAACAGTTACAGCAATATTTTATTAAAATCTTTATTTCTTCTTAGAAAAATATATATAGTATACATGTATATAATATATACATTCCTAATATCCCTCCATGTTAGTATATTAATTTAAGTTACTAATCAATTGTTATACTATGAAATTATTGGGCTTCCATTCCTTTTTTACTAAAAAATTGGTTACTACTTATCCACCATTAGGTAAAATTAGGTTTGGATGTCAAATCTCGACTCATTGACTATTACAAATAATAATGAGTAAGTTGGTTCAGAGAAATACATTTGTGTTCGTGAATTAAAAAATCAAAAAGGACATAAAAGTTAGGGAGTGTCCAGTTTTATTGACAACTATTATTATGATGAAGAACTCTTAACTGTCTGGTAGTTGTCTTATTGGGAGTCTAATAATGGGAGATTTTAGGTGGGTCAAGAGTTTTTATTCAGTGATTTCAAGTTCAAAAGTATAGATTTTTGGTAAAAAGACAGTTAGCATATGTTAGGATGGGTAAATGGTGAAACAAAACCCTCCCCCAATAAAAATCCTTGATTTTTGGATTCACTGATAGACAACCTTTACCAAAAACCAACTTGCCTATCACTATCTATAACAAATCCGTCAATATCAAACATTGTAACCTGATAAAAGTTTGACTTATCCTTATTTTTAAGGTTGAAGAAATAATAATTCTTTTATAAGGGGTTAAGGATGGGAGCCTGAGTTGTGTGTGTCAACTCCAAAGTATGTGCAGGGCTTTAATACAGGAACTGATAGTTGGCACTAGGAAAATGAAGGAGAGATAGGTGTCAAAAGTGACTCCAAGGTATTTACTAGTGATGAAATGTGACTTCAGAAGTTGTTGAATGCATCTAAAGTTCACTTGATCTCTACCAGTTAGTTGAAGGAATATAATTAGGTTTTTATGATGATCTGTTGAACCTTAAATTTTCAATAACTGCTGTGAGATTGACTTGGAGGTTACTTTGGATAACAGACAAAGTCCTGATGGAAGATGAAAAAAGGATGCCTGGATAATGATCAGACGACTATTATGTCGATTAGGTGTACATTAATCAAGTCTCAGATAGATTAAATCTTACGTATTAAGCATATATAGTATAAGAAAACTTTTAAAAATTATTACTTATCACCTATGATAAACATTACAACTAATCAACAACAATAATCAACAAAATTATTAATAACAACAACAACAAATTAATTAGCACCTCATAGATAACCTAAAACATGACATAAAGCTAATAAAAATGGTCTATACAATGGTCTACAATAACTAACCATTGAATATATCTCCATTTAGATAAAATAAGTGTAAATAGAAAGATATTTAAAAGAAGTTTAATAACAACATATTTTTACACAATTAATTTAACAAATCAGTCTAAATTTATCTTTACATAAAGTAACACAATCAAAATTAAAATCTTGAAATACGAGGATTATTCAGAAAGTAAGGACTGTTTCCATCTGACCCTGACAGGCACGCGTCAATCGCATATACATTGGGATGCTCATGCTTGGCACCTCAGTCAGCTTCCAGCTGTGACATCGGAAACATCTCCGTTCTGCCTGTTTTTCTATATTCGAATTTGAAATGTTTGCTGCAATCAAAATTCCTGCCAACTGTTCATGATCAAGAGAAGAGTAGACGTCTGAGTATTGTGGTCGCCAAAGTAGACGAAGATTTGTTAGAACAACCTTTTAACAATAACTAATTTTTCTGTATAATTCCTACAAGTTTTACAAACTTTATTGTTTGAAATTTCTTTTACAGAAGCTAACAAGTGCAAAGGAAAATCATCCAAAAGTTTGCTTGGCCCGATCTCTCACAGCAAACCATAAACAAGAACTCTTGAACTCGTTCAACTGGGAAGTTTTTCCTCATCCCTCTTACATTCCTGATCTTGCTCCAAGTGATTGTCACTTGTTCCCGAAAATGAAGAACTGGCTAGCAATTCAGTGTTTTGAAACGATGAGGAGCTCCAGATACTTGTCACTGAATGGCTGAGATTACAGGTGACAGAATTCTATGCAACAGGAATTTAAAAGCTTGTCCACTGCTATGATAAGTCCTTGAATTTGTATGGTATTATATAGAAAAGTAGTATTTTGGTCCCTTTTTCACATGTATATAATAAAGCGATTTTCTTGTGCTTGGTTTTTTGTTTTTTAATTCCAAAACGTTCCTCACTTTCTGATTAGGTATATGAAGTAAATACATATTTCACAATTTACTTTATGGCTGATCTTACTCTATTTAGCTCATGATTGATTACATGGAATGTTTAATTAAAAACTGAATTCAATCCTGATGAAAATTGTAAAATATAACTATACAAGTGTATTCTTTCCCAAAAGATTGTGTTAGCAACCAGCCTCATATTTCATATTTGTTACGACTCGTAAACAGTACATACATATATGAGTAAAACAATGTATTCCAAACTTTTAGTAAAATGGATATGTTTAATATTGAAATGTTCAAGCAAACATTCTAAGATTGATTACAAAAGCAACTTTTTCTGTATGAATAAGTAAGAGATTATATCTTTATAAAACATTTAAAAATTTTTAATTGTCTTGAAGGAAGTTTTCAAAGTAAGCAACTCAAGTAAGATACTCACGTAGTTCAGGAAAGCGCCACAACCAAAAGATAAAGTGCAAAAGTGAGTCAGAGAGTTGAAGAGTAATCGTGAAAACACTCATGATGAATGTTCTGATCTATGATCACTGAAGATTTGGTAAGTGCAATTGCAACAAAAATTTATAGAGATTCACGATAACTACTCTCTCCAAGGAATTAAAGCTAAGTGCTTAAGACTACTGTATAAAATTGTGTCAAAAACCTAAAATTCTGAAAATTGTTCTCTTGATGCGATCTAAACTCTTCAAATAGGATTACAAACGAGATTCGACAGTTACTTTACCTTTTTGACTCGTCATGACTAAGAAGGGAATTATTTTGAGTCAAATTGTTATAGGAAATAAAACATGCAAAACCTCACATTGTTGTTCTCACTCAGGAAATTATTGAGTATTGGAAAATTGAAAAGTTTCAGGGCATTATCACCATACAGTCCCGATCTTGTTTTAACCAATTTCCTTCTTTTTATGCACCTCAAAAATCTTGGATGAAAGAACTTCAATAAAGATAAAGCCGTGAGATTTAGATTGTCAGAGAAGGCAGTAAATTTCTTTGAAGAGGAATAAAAAAAATTACTTTTAAGGTATAACAAGTGCCTAAATAAAAAAGGCAAAACAATGTAGGAAATTGTGTAAAGCCCAAAAACATATGTGCTTTGTATAAACCATGTAGTTTGTTTGTATAAAACAAATGTAAATTAAAAAAAGTCTTTTAATAACAGCAAGGAGATATTAATTGGTTTATTGATCACAAAATAACATCCTAATAATATTATAAATGCAAAAGTACCTTTGTTTGTTTGTTTTCAAGTGTAAACTATCCAACCGTACCTATCCAAGTGTATTGGAATTTAACATGGACATTCTTATGGTTCCTAGAATGAATATTAGCCTATTCTTTTAAAAAATCTCTCCGGGTTACTACCTATCAGTGTTTAAAGTAGTAAACACCCGACCTTGGTCTCTAAAGTTGTGAAATATGTCAAATGTAATCAACAGTTCTGTGCAAACATTGTTTATTATTTTCATCTTGTTTACATTATTATAGTGAGTAAATTCTGTAAGTAATGATCATTAATTTTTGTTGACGTTTTTAGATTCCAGCGATTAGGAAAATACTTATCCACCTTATACAATGTACTAATACATAGTATGGTCAGAATTTGACTATGAAGACCACCTTTGAAGCAGTCAGCAAGTACTATGATAGATGGAAGTTTGCTAGACTGTGCTTTTGAACTAACACAGAATTTACATCTCTAAATGTGCTAAAATACTAAATATAATTTTCAGTTTATAAAGAAACAAAGACGTAAATTGTTAATGTACTTTTAACTGTTCATTTTTTAGCTAATATAAAGTATTAGATATAAATAATAAAGTTACTATCTAACTTTTACTATACATTTAAAGACTTATATCCATCTTAGTTGTTTTTTGACAGAATTAGACTTCACTGATCTGTGATATATATCTTATAGATCATGAAACAAGGCAATATCGTCTATGGAACAAAATATACTGAGGACGGAGTAAATATTAACCATATGGCCATATATTTATATGGCCATAAATATGAACTTTTTGACATAAATTCTTGATCGTGGTAAGAAGGCAAACTCAACATTGGTGTCGGAAATACAGTTCACTCTACCCAGCAATGTCATACATGTGCAATGCTTACTAAATTACGTGCAAAACAATAGGTAAATACTAGCAATACAGATATAAAAGACAATGTAGTCTATGCTAGAATATTGGCCAATAAATTAAAGTATTGTATAAAAAATGTATTAATTTTAGTGTAAACTTTTATTTTTAACATAATTATGGTACTTAGATGTACTCTTTATTTAGAGTTTGTTACTGACGATAAATTATCATAAGGGCTTAACAGAATTTGCCATTGTTAACAAAACAAACACACAGTTAATGTATTTTTTTCAATTATAAACTTGGACATAATTTATTACTCTTACACTTGTCCTTGACAAGAAGGTATTAATTTACAACTAAAGGGACTGACCTGCAAAAGATATATTTAATTTTAATTATTTGCGCAATGTCATTGCAGTCAATAAAAAAACGAATTTATTTTGAGATATTATTATCATTATCACCTTATAACCTCTCTATCCAATCTGAGGGCAATAAACACGTAGGCCTAGTATTGAGTGCCTTTGACCTGACACAATCTTCTGTATGTGGAAAGTTCAGTCACACAACCAATTCACTTTTTTAATGGAAAGAATACTTCTTAAATCATTACAACTGTTTAAATATTTATTCAATATTTATAGACCAATTAGTAATAAAATAAATACAAACACTATTTGTGTTTAAAAATTTAGTCCCTGATGTTTGTTAAAATGTACTTCTTGTGTCACAATAGTGGTTTTTTCTCAGTGAATCAAATAGATCAATTAATATTGTTATATACTGAATATAGCTTAACAGAGTAATTTATCTGCTGATATAAAAACATATAAGATCTATAAATAATTACCTTTATTAAAAGCTAAAATTCAATGAAAAAAGAAACTATACAAAATATGACCGACTGCACTTGAGAGAAATGACAAAAAGGAAAACTGGTGTAATAGTTTATACCAGGGCTGCCCAACCTACGGCCCGCGAGTCAGTTTTATGTGGCCCGACTTGTTGCCAAAACAACCAAATTTGTTTACAAGCATTTGAAATATTAAATAAATACAAATTTTGAGAACCAAGCAGTCCAGCCGATTTCACGTAGAACGAGCCGTATTCATTTGGTGGAGTATGAGTGTTGAAAGAAGTAAAGTAGTTGCAGACAGATTTCACTGATTACGGTGGTGGCTGCCGGCTGGCGAATAGAGCGCGCGCGTAAAGCACGGCACAGCGCGCGGTGCGGCGACGTAACCCCTACCCAACTCAAGGTCACCACTCGCCACGTAATTTGTATGTCCTAGTATCCTAGTAGGCTTAATTAAAATCAACATATTCAATTTATTGGTGACTTTTTTATTGTTCCCTCAGAATTAGAGCAAACATCCAAAAGTCTGGGTTTATATTTATTTCTACTAAAAGAACCTAAAAACATAATATATTATAAACCTTTACCTAACAACTAATAAATAATAAGAAATTACAATAATCAGGAAACAAGGGCCAAATAACCTTAAAACTCATATTTTGAACAAGATTTCTTGAACAAACCCCGGGCAATACGTTTTGTTTGGGGTTCCAAATCCCCTGGGATGTTGGCCCGCCTGGCCATAAAGGCTTTACAATGTGGCCCTTGGGTAAAAAAGGTTGGGCACCCCTGGTTTATACAATGAGAAGACGGGGATAAAATAAGCCAATCAGTTCAATAAATGCCAAGAAATTTAAATTTGATTATACCCCCTTTCTCTACTAACTGTCTACAGCACTGCACTACAAATGCACGGGATGCCTGCAGAACGATGCCAGGACTGGAGTTTGTCTATCAACAAGCCAGAAACCCTCCATCCACAGGGAGAGTGACAGCATTCACCATTGGAGCAACGTCGCTCAACAGAAAGAGAATAGTGTTGACCACTTCATCTACCTCTGTAAAATAATAACAATTCAATCCAAATAGTTCTTTATTCATAAGTAGTAAGTAAAATATATATAAAATAGAGTTACTTATAAATTAGCATTAAAAAAAAATTAAATAAAACATAATACAGATGTCACGATGGTATACTAGGCATATGATTATCCAGAATGGGGTTAAAGTACATTATAAGAACTAGATTTTTTTTAAATCCAGTCATTGATGGTATACATTCTATAAAAGCAGAAATTCCCTAATAAACTTGTGTGAATTATTTCATACATTACTACAGCAGAAAAATCATGTATGATTAAAAATGTCCTTTGTGAGTGTTACGACAGTGAACAAGTTATAAGTGGCTGCTGTTAGAAGCTAAACTATGTAGTGGTGTTTCCATTCATGCAAAATAGCCTTGATTGAGAAACCACATGAATGTTACATAATGAAACCTTCCCCTCCCTTGATTAATTTCTAACATTATATTTAAATGACAACTTTTTTATACATTGTTGTAAAACAATTAAAACAAATAAAATTAATGATTGAAAATGTTCAGCTTTTATTATATATATATATAAATTTATTTTTTGTACCTATATATATATATATATATATATATATATATATATATTTATATATATATATATATATATATATATATATATATATATAAATAAATTATTCACCTGCAAATCTGCCAAGTGGAATTTTCCTGAGCATCTCATTAGCTTTGGCTGGCTCCGACCACCCGACTCTCCCCATGTCAGTCATCACTACAGTGGGGTTCACTGTGTTAACCCGGATATTGTGGGGACTGAGCTCCAGGGCCATTACTCGGGAGACAGAGTCTAGGGCTGATTTGGTGCCACAGTAGACCACATGGTCCTTCAAGGCTGCCTGAAACAAGTGAGTGAGAATATAAGTGACACAATGGAACTGTGTAGTGGCAAAGTTAGGATCATACATATTGAAATGAACACTGTGAATCTCATTGTTTTAATCTCGATCCTAGGACGCTGATATGCGTTCTGAGGTGATTTGTAATCCACTCTCTGTGGCTGCAGCTCTATCGAAAGGGTGGATAACTATAAGAACCTAGGAATCATTTAAGACAGAAACATTTACTGGGTTCCTCAAGTTCAACACATTAAACAATTACAAACATACCTTCATAGGATAAACATTGGCTTCCCAACCCCAAAAATAAATTCTGGTATTATAACCATTTACTTTTAATGTCTCTTTTATCCACAGAAACATTCCACAAGATATAGTACAATTATTGTAGAGAAGCAATGGCGTCCTACTCTGATGGAGAGATGCTGCCACTTCTATGTAGTTGCAGAGCATGATCAAACCACTATATGTTTAAATTATTAGTTTTATCCATTAAAAAATCTTTTTGTTTATTTTGCAGTATTTATTAGTTATTGACAAAATAAATCTCTTTATAAAAAATATTAAGTCCTTCTCTTCAGGTGTATCGGGCACTTTAATACATTTTCTGATAATTATTTATCATTATTTTTTGTTTTAAATATTCTTATGCTGACTTTTATATCAATTTTTATGTGCAGAAGTACTGAATATAAATTATTATAGTTCACTATATTTATTAGGGAATGGATGAGTTATTGTTTATTTTATATTTAGCTCTATGGGCCGCTGATATGCTAGAGGAATTCTACCTCATCCACAGATGTGTAATCTTGTTGGGGGCAATACTAGCTGATAAATATGCTTTTAAGTACTTATATCAGTATACTTTCACTAAGTACAAAGAATCAAATATTTAAAAAAAAACCCTCTTTTAGGAAATGTACCTTTTGACCCCCCACCCCCCCCCCCCCCCACCCCCCCCCCCCCCCACCCCCCCCCCCCCCCACCCCCCCCCCCCCCCACCCCCCCCCCCCCCCACCCCCCCCCCCCCAAAATATATGTCCATTTTTCTAACAACATATGTATTTATACTTTCATATTATCTTTCTTTCTCCGAGAGTCTATACAATACGGATTAATCCACACAATCACGATCAACACTAGCTGGTGCAAGAACAGCCTTTATTACAGTTTCCTTCTCATGTGTTTTCCTGATGGAAACCATGATATGCTGGGACAATCGCAATTTGGGATGTGGTAATTATGTTTCCAAATAATTACAATCAATTATATATATTTTATTAAAAAAAATATTGAAGGTCACATTGTTGGTCCTGGAGAGCAACCAGGGAGCAGACCCACTGATTTTATTAATTAAAACAAAGCCATTCAAATGTAGTGCAAAGTGATATTCCTATCGAAACAAAAACATGCAAACCACATATAAAACTAATCATAATGATAAAAACACAAATAATAAATAGCCTATTTATAACGGTCACAAATATTTTGTATCTAAAAGGATTTTCAAACTTATAGTAATTTTTTTACAATTTGCTCGAACCTTTATATGTAAAATTTAAATTTAAAATTTATGATAAACTGACAAACAACTAAATATCTTTTTTACATCTTAGAGAATTTCTAAAATATGACATTGTTTGTTTTACACCAATTTGTACTCTTTTTAAATGCAATATAACACGTTAGATATGGCTTTACAGTATTCTTATGAAGGATAAATTACATATTTGTCTTTACGATCTTCTTGGCCTGTAGACCATGAGTGCTTCAAAATAATTTAGAGCTACCTCCAGTATTACAATGGCAAAATATTTAGTATTCTCCCAGGTGTGTGGGCGTTCACTTAAGCTTAATCAATAGTAAGTTCGGAGCTTGAAAGGTTTCCGTAATTCAGCAAGAACTCAACTGACTTTACTCGTCATTTTCACTTTACTTAATTAAACACAAACGATAGTACAAACTTCTAGGATATTTTTCTTATTTCTTAAAAAGTATATAATTTTAATGCGTTTAGCAATATAATTTTTATATATTCTATCTTTCTAATGAAGCTTTTCGCCTTAAGGATCTCGAAAACTGTCATTTGTGAAGAAAAATTACTGATAATCCAATATAACTTTAACCATTTGTGGTTTAGATTCTTGATACGTGAAAAAATGGAAAGGCAGTCGCGTGACTAACCGACAGAAGTGACTACTTCTTATAACGGGCTGTTAATATAAATCTTGTGAATATAAATGTTACAATCCCATAAATTGCAAAATTTATACACCTAAGCAGTTTGATCTACAAAAATTAAATTAAAATACTATAACAAATGACTAAAAACCAATTTCAAAACATTTATGATATAAAATTTGATTGCTTAAACTACTAAATATAGTTATCTAAACATACTACCTTAACCTGTTAATCAGTACACAAATTAGAATATTTGAGGTTATCCGAAGTATATAGTTTTCCTCAACCCTGTACTTCAATAAATATTGTTTCCCTAAAACACTAAAGAACAATTTGTGTTTAAAATAGTGAGTTTTGTCAAACAATACTGGCTTCCTATAACTTTCAACATATTTAATAAAGTTTATTTAATTACCTACTGAAGTCAATAAAAAGCCATACATTTAATTATATAATTAATTTTGTAAACCCCAAAATGCAAAAAAAATTATTTCAGTTGTATTTTGTATAAGTAAGATAATTTGCTTTTATAAATAAGGCTTTCATAAATATAGGCTATGGACACTAAATTAATGCATTTAATATCTGAAGAATCCTTATATCTCAATTAATATGCATTAAAAAAAAAACTAAGCAAAACTTATGTTTAGAATCTTATGTATTGTCTAGAAAAATATTCTCGTCCTACAATTTGCAATCTTTTACTTACCTCAGTAGTTCGACATAGAAAAGTTAAAATTTCAATATTGCAAAATTATTTTAAAACCAATTTATATACCATTATGGTTTACAATTAGATTATCCAAACCATTAACAACAGTTATTCAGACATACCACTATAACCTTTTGATTAGTACGCGATTTAGAGTATTTGAGGTTATCCGAAGTATATAATATTCCGCAACCCTGTATCTCAATAAATATAATTTTTTTCTAAAAACACTAAGAACATTTTCTTTTAAAATAATGAATTTTGTCTACATAACCTCTCATTAGCACGCAGCGATAGTCCCGCCCCTAGTGGCTACAGAACGAAGAGCGAACAAACGTGACGGTACGTTCCGTGACGTGAAACGAAATTTCCCCCCCACGCAAAACATACATCTGCAGCCTGCCAAAAACATTAGTCACTTAAAAATTGAACATATTGTTAAATGTTACTTTGTAGTTAGACAAATACCAATAGTTTATGTACTAAGTTATAGCCAAATGACTGCCAATTACCACAGAATTGAGAAATTCCAACTATAAAGGGTTTCACAATGTTGGGGCTCGTGTATTGTAAGAAATGCTTAAGATTGACCGTAAACAATAATTTTGCTTACCTACTAGTTTACTAACCTACAAAATGGAGCTCCAATTATGTCAAGGGTTTTATCTCCAAACAGGAATATGAACGAAGACGACAATCAGCCGTACAGTCGTGAGTCTTTATTCAGATCGGACTCTGACATTTAAAAACGACAGCGAGGACTCTGTACTTGATTGTTAACAGCTGACAACTCTTATCAGTTTCCAGTCGCTGAACACTTTCTGTCTCCGCCCGTCCCTTTTAATGGTATATATCGATCTTCTGGTTACATTTTGCTGGGAAATACATTTACATTTATGATAGTTTTAGAAGTATGGTTACGTACTTACAAAGAATGCAGCAAAATTTGTTAGATTATTTAAGGAAATTATTATCTTAGTAAATACAAATCTGAATTATTTCTCACGTAGTTTAATTTTCGCGATGAAAATTGTGTTTTTAACCTTCATTTGCATAAACTGAAAATACATTTTTTGGACTGGAAATAAGAGACTTAAATGTTGATAGCTATCTGTAAAAATGAAGTTTTTCTAAAATGAACTAACTTTTCTTTTTTTCTAAATATAAATATGGCGGCACATTATTAGGACATTAAATTTAGAAGTATCTACGTATCTTAATTTGTCAATACATATCTTTTAACTACGTTGTATTATCAGTAGAATGTCGAGACTCACAAATTCAATTTCAATCACAAAGTCCTGTTTATTTAGATAACTTAATATGAGTCCTTTGAATAGTGAATTGTATGCAGATTAACAACTCACTTGAGATGGAAATCGAGTTTCTCGTCAGCCTGATAAACCGCTACAGATCTGTGACGTCATAACATTAAAACCTGGGTAGCACATCCTTTATAAACAGAAAAACGTGATTCTAAAAACATGAAAAGGTACCTACTATTAAAAATTGTTTTGTGACGTTAAAATTGTTCGTGCGCATTTAGTTTTATTGGAACGTTACGGAGTTTCTGGATACCGGTGATAGTATTACATATGTATACAGGGTGAGGCAGACCACCCGTACAGTACGTATAGCGGCCAATCTAAACGAGGTAGATTATTCGTAACAACTTAAACCCCCCAATTTCCACCCAAAGAATTTGGATGAAAGAAATTATTTTGAAATCTCTAAAACTCCCAAAAGGGTATTTTTTGGGGGGTAGGGGTGGTTTTTGGAAAATTTTCAAATGTAAAGGTATGTTGAGTTATACCTCATTTTAAAGGTATTTCTTCACTGATTATTTTGATGCAAACAGTTTGAACCTATCTTGCCGCTTATGTACAGGGTACACCAAAACGTTAAAAAATCAGGGGTTTGTGGGTAAATTTATTGAAACTACCAGCACAAATGTAGAGAGACGATATTTTTATTAAAAAACTAATGATGAGACGGCTTATCGAAAAAATATCATCAAATGCCACCCTACCCAAAATTTACACATTTTAAAAAATACATAGAATTTTGAAATACTTAACAGCCCCAATCTAAAAAAAACTCAAATAGCAACCTAGGTTGTGTTGTACATCATTTGAAAGGTCTTTAAAAAATAAACATTTTCTATGTTTAAAAGTTTGTCTCTATCTCCAATGGTTTCAAAACTGTAGTACAAAAAATAGATTTTTTAATAATTTTACTCAATGTATTTATTATAAAATTTAGTGCAATGTGCAAGTAAAAAAAAGTTCCAACAGTAAACTGGTCTCTTATGTTTATGATTGAAAAAAAAATACTGTACCCAATTTTTACAGTCTTTTTAAAATTTAAAAAGGTATTGGAACACCGTAAACTACAATGTCTTACGATAAGTGCTGAGGTATCTCATGAAACAGGAAAATTACCCAGTTATTAAATTAGTACATTTTGAATTATAAAAAATTTTTACACTTAAATTACTCAAAATGTATAGGAGAAAACCTCTTGTTATTTAATCATTGATGTGAGTGCCATGGAAGGAAGGAATATCCTGCCATTATTAAAAAAGATAATCACTTCAAACTGGTTTTGAAAACAAATCTACATGTTACAGCAGCATCATGGTACATTATCAATATGACAATTATCAATTATCAAACTAACTAACTAACAATAACCTAGTAACTGACCTCATGAAGAGTTAAAACCGGTGCTCAAACTGCAACCCCATTGTTTTCCAGACAGAGTTCAATCCTTGAGGTGAAGCTATCTACAGCTCTCATTATCTCTTCTCTACTGATCGTGTTTATAGCCTCCCTTATCGCCACATCATGTCTTCTCTAGTTGTTGGTCTTGATTTATACACTAGGTCTTTTAGTCTACCCCACAAGTAAAAGCCATACACGTTAAATCAGGAGATCTCGCTGGGTAGTTCACAGGGCCGCCTCTTCCAATCCATCTGTCAGGGTTATTGCTCATTTAGAATTAATCGAGAATCTTCGGCCGTAGTGTGCTGGTGCCCATTGTGCATAAACCACATACGTTGTAAGACTTTCTCAGGGATTTCGATTAGAAAGTTAATATAAACTATTCGGTCTAGGCGATCGTCAAAGAAGAATGGCCCTACAATTTTGTCACCGATAATACCGCACCAGGTATTTAGGGTCCAGTACCTTTGGTTGTCCACTTCTTGCATTCAGTGTGGGTTTCCAAACACCAGTATCTCATATTGTGACGGTTTCACTTCTCGATTTACTCCTAAACGTAGCCTCGTCACACACAGAATGTTACGGTGAGTAGTACGGTAAGTTTTGATTTTGTTGTAGTTTTTCTCGAGCCACAAACAAAAGTTCATTCTATGAAGGTAGTCATCTCCATGGAGTTCTTGATGTAATGACATCCTATATGGGTGCATTTTTATGATCGTGAACAATTCTTAAAACAGATCTTTGATCATACCAAAATCAAAGAACTACTCTTCGTGTAGAATCATGCGGATTCAGTTCAAAGGCTGCAAAACTTCGGGTGCCCTATCACTTCTCACGGGTCTAGCGAGTTCCTTTCCTTTGTTGTGGTCAGGTTGAACATGACCTGTTTCACGAACTCGACTAGCAAGTCTTTGAAAAACGTTCCTGAGTGATGTTCGCGGTCTGGGTAACGTTGGGCATAAAGAAGAGCGGCAGCTGAGTAATTTTGGAAACATCCCCCAATACCATAAGCATCTGGAATCCCTCCTCATTGGAGAATGGCCTATTAGAACAAACAAAACTTACACTACGTACTTTAAAAAAAATTTAAACTAATATCTTCCTCATACCACGTGGTCACAAGAACAACTAAATAGGGAGACGATAATAACGAGATTAGATAAGAGACTAAGGAATTGGTTCCAAAATTCTTCCAGGGGCTACTCGTGTATTTGGGATTATTAAAAACATGAACCCCACGGTTAGATTGCTATGAAACATTGTTACACTGATAGAAATCCTGTTTTTTATTACATTATTTAAAAACAAATTAAACTTAAAAGTCCAACTTTTTTCCATTTTTTTCATTGGGTTTTGATATTAAAATTCAACTAACTTAGTAAAACTTATTAAAAAATATTTTTTGTACTACAGTTTTGAAACCATTGGAGATAGAGACAAACTTTAAACGTAGAAAAATGTTTATTTTTTAAAGACTTTCAAATGATGTACAACACAACCTAGGTTGCTATTTGAGTTTTTTTTTAGATTGGGGCTGTTAAGTATTCAAAATTCTATGTATTTTTAAAATGTGTAAATTTTGGGGTAGGGTGGCATTTGATGATATTTTCCGATAAGCCGTCTCATCATTAGTTTTTAATAAAAAAATATCGTCTCTCTACATTTGTGCAGGTAGTTTCAATAAATTTACCCACAAACCCCTGATTTTTTAACGTTTTGGTGTACCCTGTACATAAGCGGCAAGATAGGTTCAAACTGTTTGCATCAAAATAATCAGTGAAGAAATACCTTTAAAACGAGGTATAACTCAACATACCTTTACATTTGAAAATTTTCCAAAAACCACCCCTACCTCCCAAAAACTACCCTTTTTGGGGAGTTTTAGAGATTTGAAAATAATTTCTCCAAATTCTTTGGGGTGGAAATAGGGGGGTTTAAGTTGTTACGAATAATCTACTCGTTTGGATTGGCCGCTATACGTACTGTACGGGTGGTCTGCCTCACCCTGTATCTAGACAGTTATCTCTAGCTTTCATCTCCATTAAACCATGTTTCGTTAACATCATGCAATTTAAATACAAGCTACATGCCTAATAACTATTTAAAAATTAAATAACAATAATTACACAAAATATAATAAATTATAAAAAAATATTAAAATGCTGTGATTTAAATTTTAAGGCCAGTAAAATATATAAACATAAATAAAATTAATGTAAATAAAATATATAAAAGTTCTAAAACCTACAAAACGATTTAAAAAATCCCTACTTAAGTCCCTTAGTGACATATTTGTTACTGCTATTGTATAATAATGTTCTCTGTAAAAGTATTAAAATATGTATTACCATATATCAAACTTTTTTTGAATCGAAATATACTTTGTATGCCTTAATGTAAATTAATTTAAATGTAAGTAAGTAATGTATTATGTAATAAGTATTATATGGAAAGAATTGCTCTTGTCTCAGAATACAGAAGTTGGAAGCATGCTACTGAAAAGGGTGATTTTTTACTATGGGTAAAATATATTTAACATTTTTATTAGTATAGCACATGTTAAAAATATCACACAAGTAAATAATTAGTTTTTTTTAATACAATTTGAAAATACATTTTTAGTGATTCTGCAGATGCATTTTTAAAGCAATATAGCTAAACATTATCTCATGGATTTTGCTGAATTTAAGTTTTTCTTACATTTTATACAACCAAATACAAATTTGGGTAGAATTAGATCAATAAAATTCTAGATTATAAGAAGTGTTATTGGCACAGGGAATATGGCCAGTAACATTTCGATAATTCATCAATTCCCCGGAATTTAAGATTAATTACCTAGGTTCGGTAATTCTTAATTACCATTTTGCATGTACACTGAATACTTAATTTGGATATAATTTGAAAACCTGGATTAGATATCCAGTTTTGACATAATTTGGATTTAAGTTAAGACATTCTTTAAATATCCAGTTCATATATCCTTTGTGTATTCAGTTTAAATATATTTCAGATATCCACTATGGATATTTATTTGTTATCCATTTGGATATACTTTGATTTTCTAGTTTAGATACCCTTTTGGTATCCAGGTTGAATATCCTTTAGGAATCCATCCTAAAGGATTCATTCACGGGCATCCTGTACGTGTTCAGTTGTAATACTTATTGGAAATACTATGTGGATATCCTTGATATACATAGTTAATATATGTAATAGATTATGGTATTTTTATATCAGGAACAATATAGTTACTTGTTTATCGATCTTTAGGTACAAATATGTTTAGGATTCCTTATGGATAGCCGAAGTAGATATTAGATTGTTATTTGAACTCGATGTATAATGGATATCCAAAGTGGATATCTAATTATTATTATGAATGGATGGATATTCAAATGACAAGTTATTTACAATTATAGGCATGGTTACACATGTACTAGTCTCGTATTGACTGATCCGTACAATACAGAGGATAATCCTTATAATCCTATACAAATTAATACAAAAGAGTTAAAACTATATATTTATAGGAATTTTGTAATACCTGTAATATTTATGTTTCATAATCCAAACTTAATTGACACTAAACTGTTGACACCTTTAATGAAGTTCTAAAAAGTGGCTGAAACATCTGTTTGCATTTAAATTTTATAAAAATATAGTGGTTGACCAGTAGTGTAATTCAGACAGCAAAGGTAAAGTTAATACGCGTATATAACTTTTAATCCATACTGCGCCAGTGCCGAATTAAAAACATCCAAGCTATTTTTAATAATATTTAAACTCTTCTCTACAAAGCCAGCCTCAATGAACAAAGCTGTAATTATATCCACATAAGGTACTCCAAACTAGTGGGTTTCATTAACATTGTAAAGTGGCATTTTAACATTGGCTTAAGAGAAAACAGTAAAATGAAAAATAATATACCTCAATGAACCATTATTCCTAGAAAAATAGCAAAACATCTATACCATTAAACTTTGTAAACGATTATTTTGAAAAGTTGCATTAAATTAATAAGGATTTCACTTTATACAGGAAATCGATCTATTCAGAATTAGGTAAGATTTCACTCTAGGCTTCTAGTCAATAGGCTTCTCTCTCCTACGTTTGTATGTACATATTCTTCATCATGACAATAAGGCAAACTACACTCTGTACTGTAAATATCACAAACCGGTTAGACGATCTTTTGTCCGAAGTAGATTTCCGAGAGCTACATATATATGTAGTCTTTTGATGAGGGCAATAAAACACCGACTAAACTGTGACACCCTAAGTGAATTTAAATAGCTGGAAGTAGACGCTTTTTAACACTGTATATAAGTTAATCCAGTAGTATATAACAACAACTAGATGTTTTTCCGAAACGCTGTAATTTTACGTGTCATATGTTTTGTAGGTGGAAATAATCTTTATTTAATTTTAGTTGCCTATATGTCTGCTGCAGTTACGACAAGTAGCATTATATATTTTGAGATCTCTTCCAATCATAACAGCGTGTCGGAAAATAACTGCTTAGAATAGAAATGGTGAAACACAATCAGCTGTTCAGCTGTGAATCTTTATCCAGTTCGGACTGACATTTACAAACGACAGCGAGGTCTCTGTACTTGATTGTTAACAGCTGACAACTCTTATCAGTTTCCAGTCGCTGAACGCTTTCTGTCTCCGCCCCATCCCTTTTAATGGTATATATCGATCTCGACAATCTGCCGGTGACATTTTCCTCGTCTAATTTTACATTTCTGACCTGTTTAAATGGCAGGTAACATTTATTTAGATGCAATAAAGAAAAATAATGTTTCATCATTTACTTAAAAAATAAAGGACAATGTAATAAATAATCACAAGTCTAAATAATTTCAAATGTATTATTTTAGTTGGCTCTTTACTTTAGTGTTACACAAATAACGATCCGTTACTTTTAAAACACATGATGTGATTTAATTTTAAAACACGAATTAATACTTTCTGGAAAAGGTATATAAGCAGATTATTGAATGTTGTGTCCATAGTCTATTAGTAAAGTATATATGCAAAACTTTAACGCTTTCCAGGTACAATACGCATAGTAACCTCATATAAAAACAACAGTTACTTATCAGCTTTTACTCAATTCGATAGTTATCTTTGCCTAATTAAATTTGTATTTATAATGATACGTTGTAATGACTGTGGTATGTCAAGACTCACAGATGACTTTCACTCACAAAGGACTGTGTACTCAAGTATCTCAATATGAATCCTTTGAATAGTGAACTGCATGCAAATTACCCAACCACTTCAGACGCAAGTTAAGTCCCCCCGTCATTCTGATGAATTATCTGGCTGCTCTAGAAGATTTGTGACATTTCCACGACATTACCGAGTCAGCTTCGCTTTCTCAAAAAGAATAACCTGATTCGAATTCTTATTAGCGTGTTACTGTTTGAAACTTGTGACGTTAAAGTTGTTTATGTATTTATTTACTTTTAAAATGTAGTATTTGAAACGTCAACGAAAAATAACTTGATATATTGTTAAAGGATGTTTGCCACTTTGTGTACTATGCAATACATTTAGGAACAATTGGATCGTTTTATACGTCTTAGAATCTTTCTTTTCCCGTTCCGTTAAATGCCAATTTAATTTACGATAGTAATATACACAAAGAAAATTGTCTTAAAACAAATCAATTTAAATTCTCTTGAGAAGAATTTCAGTTTGTCTGGAGATGCTGACAACTTAAAGGGTCTAAAAGGGTCTATTTTAGCCACTATAAATAAGATGTTCAACTAAAAAAGGATTCACTAAAACTGCTATAGCTGTAAAAGACATACAGTAATCAATCCCCTTTAACTAAACAAACACATTCATAATCGTATAATTCAGCCATAACTTGCCAAGGAAACCAGTTGAAATATATGCCTTGTGTAATGGCTACAAGCTTAAGCAGTAGCATGACGATATCGCACTTAGTTCTTATTTTATTAATTTGTTAACTATAAAAGTAGCGTAGCTAGTTATGGAAATTCTTCATTACATCTTTTAATAAAAATAAATAACTTAACAATGATGGTTTGTATAACCAGGTTCAAAAATTAGAATATTATAAAACTGCCCACATTAATGTAACTGTTAATTATTAAATGTGCAAGGTTTGTACTTAATAGTGGAACCACGCAGGAGGCCTTATATTTATAGTGAAATTATCTATTTTTATCAGTATCTTGTTGCAGTGATAAAGAGCCCATTTATGTACTGTGTTTTTACAAGTAAAATATATTGTAAACATACGTCACACCATGAGTGGGTGATGCATGTATCAATAATGTTTTTATGGACAAATTTTGTTGAAAAGTTACCATATAATGCATCTGTTATTAGAGGAGAGAAAACTTTGGAAAATAAAGAGTGTAAACTATCGGGTAGTTTCTTATGTTTTGATGCATGAAAGTTTTGGAAAACCATAACCAAATAAAATATTCTAGATGCTCTGAAATCACTTTACTATTAATAAAGCCATATTTATCCCGGTATATTTGGTGAGACGTGTGTCGGATGGTGTCAAAATACCGCGGGAAGGAACATCTACATTTTTCATAGTCATTAATATCTTGTCCCTGATACACTGTATCTGACAAGCGACAACTTTTAAATAATTTTTCAAACTTGGGAACTAATTCTTTCTTGAGTGAAATTGCAGATATGTTATTCTCATATATTTTTCATAATAATTTACTTGCAGTATGTAGAACTAGACAATATTGTATGTGATATTATTATTGTATAAAATAATAATAAAATATGACTTCAACAACTGTATTTGTAAGTAATTAATGCACTATGAATATAGACAAACCAAGCATCTAGTAAAAATTTCCCCAACCATAAATGCACAGGAATGTCAGAGAATAATAAGTTATATGTACGTTTGGAACAAAAGAATAAGTTTCGGTATGATTTTACAAATAAGAATAGTCGTTATGAAATAAAAAAAGGAATCAATTGAGAGTTATAAAACAACAATCACTTAGAATATCCTGTGAAAAACACTACTAACCACCTACATCACTACTTCTAAACAAATCACTGAGAAATCATGCGCACAGATTACTATCTAGCTATATGACTACTTCTACTTAACAATCACCTAATAGTCAGGCGGCAGAGAATAGTATCCAGCTAATATCACTACTTAAAAAATACAACAACATTTACTGATAAATCACACAGCAGAGGCTACTATTTAGGTGTATCAATACTTCTATACAAATCAGTGCGAAATCTTACAGCAACGACTAATGTCTAGGTATATCACTACTTCCAAACAACAATCGCTGAGAAAATCATGCGGCAGCTACTAGTAATCCACCTATATCACTACTTCTAAATACATCAATAAGCAATCATGGGGCAACGACTAATGTCTAGATATATCACTACTTATAAAGAACAATCGCTGAGAAAATCTTGCGGCAGCTACTAGTAATCCACCTATATCACTACTTCTAAATACATCAATAAGCAATCGTGGGCAACGACTAATGTCTAGATATATCACTACTTATAAAGAACAATCGCTGAGAAAATCTTGCGGCAGCTACTAGTAACCCACCTATACCACTACTTCTAAACAAATCATTGAGAAATAATATAACAACAACTAATGTGTAGCTACATCTCTACTTAGAAACAGCAATCGCTTCTAAACAACAAGAAAACTTTTGTGATTTATTTGTACAATAGTATAGTAAAACATTTTGTTACAATAAAAAAAAGTTGTAATACTTCGTGATGGTTTCAATTATATTTGTACTGAAAATAGCTCATTATATGAAAAAAATTAACCACTACGTTTAGCTAAAAGTAGGGGTTTTTCTGATGCAGATGGAGTCTTTTTAGTTGATTGATTTTTAAATTTGTACGTGGTAAACATTTATAAGGAGAAAGTACGGATGACATAAATACATGTTTATCGCGTGCAAGACGCTACAACAAAGAAGTACATGGATTCGTCGATGGCAGTCGATAGTTAAAACACAATATCGGAGTAAATAATCTCAATATATTGACTGGACAGTTAGAAGCTGAATATGCTATGTAATACAAAGCTCATATTTAAAACAATATTCCTCCACTGAAACGCGTATAGTAACGATTGGGTCTGCTATCAGTTTAAAGGCTTAATTCTATTACCGCAGTTCTATTGACATTCACCTTGTTACCTTAATTTTCCCGTTTCAATGAATACCATATTTTTGTCATCCAATTAAATACGTCACTTTGAATTTTGCCTGTCAAACAAAATCAGATTGTTATTAAAGTAGAGAATTGACTGTAATAATGTATATTCTTTTGTTTTTTTTTATTTTATTCTGTGTATGTTTTACAAGTGTACTTGACAGAGTTTTTGATTACAACGAAATATTGTACATTAAAAAATTGTAGTTTTCTTTTGAAACTGCTCTAAGAGGCTATATATATATATATATATATATATATATATATATATATATATATTTATTTATTTATAGAGTGTTTATAGTTTATGAATTTGTTCCATATTCAACTCATAAGGCATAAATAGAAACGAAATTAGTATTGGTATCTGGGTATGCCAAATTTCAACTTTCTGAGATATCGAAAAGTTGGAGGTTTAGTTATAAGAGATTGTATGAGCGCTTTGCAATGTAAATATAGGGATATTATTCGTGAAAAATAATTTAATTTACTCGACCCTGTTATATAGGAGTATAACCCAAATTGAGTTTCAGAACCATAACACAAAATCAAAGTTCCATATCGTAATTTACTGATAAGTTTACCGGTTTACATATAATTAAGTTAGACCCCATTGCAACATCTATAATACCCAATATGGGATTGGTTATTGCGTTATTTGATTATTGCTACATAGTTGTGCCTTATTACATTTCCAATACTTATTCATAATGTGTCAATTTAAGTACATTTTATTACACAAATTTTTCTCACCTACTTTATAAAATAGATTATATCATAAAGTTGGGTTACATTAATGGAATGTCTTTAAGAGCCTCATATTTTTTTTTAATTAGGACTTTGGAAAACGTGAATTACAATATAATAAACGAAACTCAGAATAAGCTACGTTTTTCTTCAAACAAAAATTTGGAAATAACTTTCGTTGAAGTAACCTCTGAAGTGAGATATATCTTAAGTGAAAAAAATGTATAAAAACATTCTTATCCATATTGAAATAGAGACAAGAAATAAAACACTTGTATAGTTAATCTAATATTTATCAACCTATCCCAATATCCAATATGTATAGGTATCACATATAATATATAGGTATCATACATATAGAATATATGATATGATATGTATCCTATACATATTGGATATTGATTCATTTCAGATAAAAGATAAAAAGAAACAACATTAATATTCTATTAAATATTATAAATATATTTAGTCTATCATATCAGGATCAAATATAGATTATTATTATTAATATCACACAGGAAAAATGTTTTTGCTACAATAAAATTGTATATTTAGTTTGTAAGCCGACCATTTAAAAACTATATTATGTAGGTATCAATATAAATTTTTACATCATTCATATCAAGAGGTATTGATAGATTACTCTTACTATGAAGTAGTAACAGAGTTTTTATGTATCAAAAAATAATTTTTGATATTTGCAGTAACAAAACATTTTCCAGTCTTTTGTCTTTTTAAATCATCTATCATCAATACTAAGCTTAAAACAAATTAAGTTAGGATAGTAATTTAAAGGTTTCTTATGTCAAAATGATCAATTATATCTAAAACAGTCATTTGTACATAGTTATTTTTTTACGAAGTTTTAGTGGATCTGTGTTAGAATATGCTTTAGCATGAGCTTTTACTTCAGTTTTAATTAAACATGTTTATTTATTTGGGAATTAAAATTCATAATTTTTATTTTTTTTTCCGCTTCAGAAAACCGAGCATAACAAAAGTGTAAAATATATCGAAGTTAGTACTAGTTTTGTCTGTTTGCTTTTTTTATTTAATGGTTAAATCTTTATAAAATATATAAAATCCAACAAACTTAATAAATCACAGCAATCGTATCAAAGAAAACGCATTTATTTTGTTACGTCAGTTGTTTTACATATTATAAATACAAAAGAAAGATATGAATTTAGAAAATAAATATATTTTATTTAATCTCATTCTGTATAAAGAATAGTTTATAAAATGTTAGCTACAAGTTTAATTTTTGTGAAGTATATATTATTAACGGTACAGAAAACAAGCTCAGGTTTTGACTCACGGACTAGTTCCTTTCACTTTGATTTCCAACCAAAATATGTTTCAATTTATGAATTTCTCACATCTTGATCCCACTTCTTCAGTTCTTAACTATTAATTCAGGTAATACACGAGGTTAATTGTTTTTACACAAAACAATAATTTCAGGTTGGCAACACTCAAATATTAAAAAAGTTGTTTAAAATAATTGTTCTTACATCTTCTTTATACACTCCGGTACTCATACATTTTGAGTAATTGTTAATATGTGTGTTTTTAATGTTGAAAAGCATCTCTTCTACTATAATCATATTCAGTATGAAGCGGAGCATGATATTAATTCAAAATTGTATACTACGAGTATATTTCTCTATTTTTGAGCCTTGTCACCAGCAAATTTATGTCTTTTTTAATTCAATAATACAATATTTTTCAGCTAATTAATGATTCTAACTTGACTTAGTTATTACATATCATGACCCAGGTACATATAAGAATAAGAATAAGAAGAATAAAAACAATTTATTCATACAATAGAACTCAAAGTTTTTCTGTGCAAGTCAAAACATCAGTATCAAAAGTAGTTATAAAAAAGCAACAGAACAGCATACAATTTGAAGATAAAAAAACAATAAATTCTTGTAACATTTATAAGTCATTAAAAAAAAAAAAACAAATCGGTCTAATCAAGACATGGGTATCACGAGAGCCTCGCGGAGACTGTAGAAAGCCTTCCTGATCAAGTAACAGTCAGAAATCAAAGATGATATTGCTGTATAATGTTCTAACAGGGTAGTAAAGTGACAATTATTTAGAATATCACTAGTGTCATCCGCGAAAAGAGTGACAGCAGGTTTTGTGGTTCTATTGAAATAGCTATCAATGTGTTTTGGAAGATCATTAATGTATATGAGGAAAAGGAGAGGTCCAAGGATAGATCCCTGAGGCACTCCTGTCTTGATAACAGAAAAAGTCAGAAAAATACTGCTGAGAATTATTGCGGATTTCAACACATTGAACGCGCCCCAATAAGCAAGTTTTAAACCACTTAAGTACCAATACTCTGAATGCATACCTTTGAAGTTTATCAAGAAGTATATGATGATCTACAACATCAAATGCCCTGATGAGGTTACAAAAAGACCAAGGGTTTGCTGTCTAGAATCAAGAGATGATATAATTATTTTTATAGAGTTAGCTATGGTAAGTTCGGTATTTGATGCACGTTTAAAAGCCATATTGAATTTGGGTTAAAAGTTTTGTTAATTTCCAGAAAATCATAATTTTTTCGATGCATGATTTTTTCAAATACCTTTGCAAATATTGGGATTATGGCTATTGGTCTGAAGGAATCAGGATACAACTTTTTCCGACTCTTTGGTAAAGGTATAATTTTGGTTAACTTTAGATCAGACAAAAATATTCTTCACGAAAAGGCCATTATTTACTAGCTCACATTATTATTATTACACTATACAAGCAAATTTCTATAAGTTACACATTTTCTAAACTTTTTATTTTTCGCTCGTAATGTACTAATCATTACAGCCCAGAGGCTCAAATTAAAACCTTATTCTGCATCATTTTTACTTTTAAATACATTCTGAGTTTGGTGCAACAAAATTTGTTAGTTTATGCGATATGCTAGAACGAATAAACTTTAAATATTCCCGGAAATAAATAAATATAAACAGTCTAATTCTTGTAAATTATTAACAAATATTGAACAAATGTCTAATTTTTAAATCAGTGTGTTGATAAGTTTAGTAAACATGTATAGCTTTTATAGAAGTATCCTTTAAGCAAAGTCTATACTCAAAAATTATTTAAAACTATAAACAATTTTAATGAAAATGGACGATAAATGATAAACTGAATAAATATCGCAATAATATAATAGGTAGTACGCAGAAGCTTATAAATCCAAAGTGTATATATTTCACTCTCATTTTTTAAACATAATATTACATGGAATGTGGCAAATCCATTACAAGAATGACGTCATTAGTATTCTGTACACGTCACCACTAGGGGTTGAGAACGACGGTTTGCATAATGTCAGTGCAGAATATGACTTTAGATTGTGACCTGGTAGAAAGTATGTTTCAATATTAGAACATTCTTATTCTTCTTTATAGACAAATTATATACAATACACTCTTCGACAATCTTTACATTTCTATAACGTTAATGTCAAAACATCTATCTTAAAGTTATTTATGGATAAAAATGTGTATATATATATATGTGTGTGTGTGTGTGTGTGTGTGTGTGTGTGTGTGTGTGTGTGTGTGTGTGTGTGTGTGTGTGTGTGTGCGCGCGTGCGTGTGTGCGTGTGTATATACATAAACAGTGTGAGTTTAAAATATTAATACATTCTGTTTAGTTTTTGATGGATAAAGATGGAGGGATTTCCACAAAATGGGGACTGCTCAACATTTTAAATGTAAATACCCATTAAGTGACCTCATTTGAAAAGTCTTGATAAAAGAAGAAGATAGTTGAAACTAGAGCTTTATATATCAACCCGGTACAAAATAGCTTAGTGAAATTAATGCAGGGCAGGCCTCCCTTACCTATTCTGTTTTGGGGAAGGTTTGGGAGTTGTAGGTTGGAATTAACAATGTTATTACGTGTTTTAGTAAAATAACTGAACATATCACTGTGCTATCAAAAATTGTCAGGTTGTGTTTACAAACGGCCAAGTAGTGTTAAGAGGAGTGAGGTTGTATGAGTAGGGGTACATTTCATCGAAGTTCCCAGAGTTCAGATGGATATTACAATGCCAGTGTTAACTTCTTGTTGCAACTAATAAGTACAATATGGAATTTCGTGATTAGAAATATGACTAATTTTCTTCTAGACGAAATGATTATATGTATAGATGATACAATTATGTTATACAATAGTGTGTTTTTATTCTTATAACATAAATCAATGAAAGCAGCCACTTCTTGCAATCTTAAGCAATAATTTTTAAATTATTAATAATAATGAAAACATGATTTTATAGAGTCAATGGTTGAGTTTATTTCCTTCCATAATGATTGTTTTATATATATATATATATATATACACATATATGTATATGTATATACACATAATATATATATATATATATATATATATATATATATATAGCTACAAGACTCGGCAGAACAAACATTGCAATATAATAAGTTTTTATTATTTCCAAATGTTCTCAGAAAAATTGAATACTAATTCTCTGTAAAGAGATTGTTCATTGCATATTCTCCATCAATTAAGAAGATCTTTATTTTCTTCCAGCCCTAAATTCATAGATTTCAGATGATAAAGATAACGTTTAATCTGCGCTATCCTTGGTGCATTTATTCTACGATGTCACATTTACAAATTGAAAATGGAGCCATACTACTGCTACACCTAAGGTAATGAAAGAATATATCCCAGGTAACTGAATTCAATCAATGTTACTGGGAGAGTTCACTTCATTTCCATATCACCTTCCACTCAGTGTTGCGTCTGACATCTGTCGCTGTAACGGACTTGATACCTGGAATCTGGGGTCCACATACGACTGAACAGATAAAATACATTTTAAGACTAGGAAGCTTGTAACGTTTCCGCGTCAGAGACACCTAGACCACACAATTTGGTGCACCTCACGAGACAATGAGAACACCTTTTCATCTACCTTACATTTTATATAATTGTTAAGATGTCTCTGATGTCGTACTTAGATAAATTTGATTTTGATTTTTTCATTGTAGCGTTCTTACCAAATTGAATTAAAATTTAACCCCTCATAATCAATATCTATTTTTGCCTCAATCTATTAGCTAATGACATTTTTATTGTTAAGTTCCAAGTATTGTTGTTATTGATCTAGACTTTTTCTATCGTTGTTACATGAGCAATGTAAAGGAGCGGTGGACTGGAAGTTATAAGTGATTGCAAGAAAACAAATAAAATAAGTTATGTCCAAGTAGTTGAAGCTGAGTTTCATAACTTTACTGGTATAGTATATGGCTAAAAAGTTAGGTCTTATACCATCTAGGCTTTATAGTATGGTTAAATTTGTGTTATATATAAAACTTTACCTGAATTGAAATTGAATTTCAGCAGTATCCATAAAGAGTATTTTTACTGAAGTAAAAATTACAAAATAATAATTTCATCATACTTATGAAAAATTAAAATATTTTATAACTTACATCACAACATGTATCTATATTTGAAATTTATGAGAATTTAAATTATTACAAAAATATGATAAGTACTCAGCTGTTGAATTCATCACTGGAACAGTTAATGCACGAAAAGTGTTCTAAACCCTAAAATATGTTACATTTATCTGATATATAAATAATGCAGATGGGCATGAAATTTACCTTCTTTACTATGTAACGATAGGAATATGTTTGTTTAAATGAACGTGAAGACAGAAGAAAGCTGCACATAAAATGCAAATTATATAACATGAATGTGTATGGAGGTGTTGCGGTGGTAGAGGTTTCATTAGCCAAGCTTGTTTACTCTCCTCAGATATCATATTACCCTACGCAGTACTTTCATAAATTACCTTCATCAACCATCAGCGTGATTGTTCTACTATTGTTTACACACAAATTATATAACATGAATGTGTATGGAGGTGTAGCGGTGGTAGAGGTTTCATTAGCCAAGCTTGTTTACTCTCCTCAGATGTCATATTACCCTACGCAGTAGTTTCATAAATTACCTTCATCAACCATCAGCGTGATTGTTCTACTACTGTTTACACACAAATTATATAACATGAATGTGTATGGAGGTGTAGCGGTGGTAGAGGTTTCATTAGCCAAGCTTGTTTACTCTCCTCAGATGTCATATTACCCTACGCAGTAGTTTCATAAATTACCTTCATCAGCCATCGGCGTGATTGTTCTACTACTATTTACACACAAATTATATAACATGAAAGTGTATGTAGGTGTAGCGGTGATAGAGGTTTCATTAGCCAAGCTTGTTTACTCTCCTCAGATGTCATATTACCCTACGCAGTAGTTTCATAAATTACCTTCATCAACCATCAACGTGATTGTTCTACTACTGTTTACACACAAATTGTATAACATGAATGTGTATGTAGGTGTAGCGGTGGTATAGGTTTTATTAGCCAAGCTTGTTTACTCTCCTCAGATGTCATATTACCCTACGCAGTAGTTTCATAAATTACCTTCATCAACCATCAGCGTGATTGTTCTACTACTGTTTACACACAAATTATATAACATGAATGTGTATGGAGGTGTAGCGGTGGTAGAGGTTTCATTAGCCAAGCTTGTTTACTCTCCTCAGATGTCATATTACCCTACGCAGTAGTTTCATAAATTACCTTCATCAACCATCAGCGTGATTGTTCTACTACTGTTTACACACAAATTATATAACATGAAAGTGTATGTAGGTGTAGCGGTGGTATAGGTTTTATTAGCCAAGCTTGTTTACTCTCCTCAGATGTCATATTACCCTACGCAGTAGTTTCATAAATTACCTTCATCAGCCATCAGCGTGATTGTTATACTACTATTTACACACAAATTATACAACATGAATGTGTATGTAGGTGTAGCGGTGGTACAGGTTTTATTAGCCAAGCTTGTTTACTCTCCTCAGATGTCATATTACCCTACGCAGTAGTTTCATAAATTACCTTCATCAACCATCAGCGTGATTGTTCTACTACTGTTTACACACAAATTATATAACATGAATGTGTATGTAGGTGTAGCGGTGGTATAGGGTTTATTAGCCAAGCTTGTTTACTCTCCTCAGATGTCATATTACCCTACGCAGTAGTTTCATAATTTACCTTCATCAGCCATCGGCGTGATTGTTCTACTACTATTTACACACAAATTATATAACATGAAAGTGTATGTAGGTGTAGCGGTGGTAGAGGTTTCATTAGCCAAGCTTGTTTACTCTCCTCAGATGTCATATTACCCTACGCAGTAGTTTCATAAATTACCTTCATCAACCATCAGCGTGATTGTTCTACTACTGTTTACACACAAATTATATAACATGAATGTTAAATTACATTAAAATACAAAACCAATATTTAATACATTTTATTGTGAGGCCTTTCGATATCCAAGATACCTTCATCAGACACATCACAAAATAAATACAAAAAGTAAATTTGATTATTAATAATAGTTAACATATGTGATTTAATAATAATTTGTCTTGGGTGGCGTAGTGTCTAAATATAACTAAATTATTACTGGTATTATACTATATAAATTTTGAATGTTATTTTTGTAATTTTCGGTTTAGTAATATTGAATTTTGAATTGGTCCATCTTCTTGATTTAATAGATCTTCTGTGTTTGTTTGATTTATGTAATATGACTCCCATGCATTTAAATATTTTGGAGTGTTAACATGTTTTAATAGTTTTAAGTTTTTCTGTGATATAGTATGTCCGGTATTGATGCAGTGGTGTGCGACGGCAGATTTTTCTTTTCTGTTGAATTTAATGTGGGAGCAATGTTCTTTATATCGTGTATGAATTTTTCTTCTTGTTTGTCCAATGTATTTTTTGTTGCAGTCATCACATTTAATTTGGTATATACCTGATTTATTAATAATTTCTTCTTCATCTTTTGGATTTTTTAATTTATTCTTCAATTGACTTGTAGTTTTATATGTGATGTTTTTATTTGTATGTTTTTTGAATGATTTTTGTACATCTTTAGATATATTTGTCCATGTAGTGCTTATCCAATTTGTGTTTGTGTCTTTAATAGGTAAAAGTGTTGTCTTTGACTTTTTGTCATGTTTCTTTTTTGCTTTTTTAAATATATGTTCGACTAAATCTGTTTTATATCCATTAAAAACGGCAACATCTTTTATATACTGAAGTTCCTTTTTGAATTTTTCTTGCGATAAAGGAGTGTTTAATAATCTATATATCAATGAATGGAAGACTGCTCGTTTTTGTGTTGGTGGATGGTTTGAGTCATTTGTTATAAAACGATCAGTGTGTGTTGGTTTACGATATATATCGAATTCTAATCGCTTTGAAATTGTGTTTTTTATTACTAAAATATCTAAAAATGGAAGTGAGTTGTTGGATTCAATTTCATGAGTAAATTTAATGCTGGAGTAAATTGAATTTAGGTGATTTATAAAGTTATTAAGGTTTTCATTTTTGTTGAACACTGCAAATATATCGTCAACATATCGAATCCAAATTCTTGGAAAGTATGGTAGAGATTCTTTCACTAAAATTTCAAAGTGACTCATGAAAATATTTGCAATGAAGCATGACAAAGGATTTCCCATTGCTGTTCCATTCATCTACAGCATTTCAACATGAATGTGTATGTAGGTGTAGCGGTGGTATAGGTTTTATTAGCCAAGCTTGTTTACTCTCCTCAGATGACATATTACCCTACGCAGTAGTTTCATAATTTACCTTCATCAGCCATCGGCGTGATTGTTCTAATACTATTTACACACAAATTATATAACATGAAAGTGTATGAAGGTGTAGCGGTGGTAGAGGTTTCATTAGCCAAGCTTGTTTACTCTCCTCAGATGACATATTACCCTACGCAGTAGTTTCATAATTTACCTTCATCAGCCATCGGCGTGATTGTTCTACTACTGTTTACACACTAATTATATAACATGAATGTGTATGGAGGTGTAGCGGTGGTATAGGTTTCATTAGCCAAGCTTGTTTACTATCCTCAGATGTCATATTACCCTACGCAGTAGTTTCATAATTTACCTTCATCAACCATCGGCGTGATTGTTATACTGCTATTTACACACAAATTATATAACATGATTGTCTATGACGGTGTGTAGCGGCGGAAGAGATTTCATTAGTCACGCTTTTACCCAATACAGCTCCATAATTTACCTTTATCAACCATCAGGGTGAGGTTCTACTACTATGTACATACAAATGATATAATATTAATGTGCATCAAGGTGTAGTAGCAATGGCAAATGTTTTAGTACTCAAGCTTGTTTACCCTCCTCAGATATCATAATACCAACCACAGTTCCATAATTTACCTTCATCAACCATCAGAGTGGATGTTCTACTACCATCAACACCCCAATCTTAACAAAAGAACAAAGAGCTATATTTCCAACAAAAGAATGTAGTGTTCGCTCTATCCTAATATATTTTAATATAATTAAATTCTGGAAATATTTAGACCTTACTTTGGTATTTTGGTTCATGGTTTTTGACCACATTTTGTTAATCTGTAAACTGGAAAACCTATATGATAGCCTTGACAGGCACCTTTGCAAGAATATGAACTAAACATAATTAATGCTGCATAATTAACAAATTAGAACTGTTATTATCATTGACAGAAAGCTCATTATAGTAGAATTATTACTATTTACCATTAGTCAGCTAAAAACAAATGTCACTGGTGACAGCCGAATACTGTTGTTGGTTGATATAGGAATTAGAGTTAAAATTTACACTACCATAAATTTGTTGAGAGTGATTATTTAATCACATCAATTATAGTTCATGTATATTAATGCCATTTACATTTTACGCACATTAACATTCAATAATTATTTCAGAACAGCAATGAATAACGCCTAATGGCATTAAATCAATACTGGCACTTAAAAATCAAGTTGGATTAATGATAAAAAAATATATAACTTTTTAATTTACCCCACAAAAAGGCCCAGCGTATATTAGATGTTATAATTTGCTCTATTTACTTTGGGAGTTCGGAGTACCAGCACCACAGGTATGAAATAATTATTTTCAGGAGAATTAAAATCGATGATCTCGTTCAAATGTTCCACATACTTACTGGGTTTAAATATAGATTTAATTAAAAAAATTTTAAATCGTACAGATAAGAAAGACAAGTTTTGAGTGATCTCTGGTTTTGATCAGGAGAAGCAGGAGGTAATGTGCCGTTGGCATCACAACCAGAGTTCTATGTGGTCTCTCAGTAAGTATCTTCTCACGCTACCTTTCTCAATCGAGGACATCTAGTAATGTGGCGTTGGCATCACAACCAGAGTTCTATGTGGTCTCTCAGTAAGTATCTTCTCACTCTACCTTTCTCAATCGAGGACATCTAGTAATGTGGCGTTGGCATCACAACCAGAGTTCTATGTGGTCTCTCAGTAAGTATCTTCTCACGCTACCTTTCTCAATCGAGGACATCTAGTAATGTGGCGTTGGCATCACAACCAGAGTTCTCTGTGGTCTCTCAGTAAGTATCTTCTCACGCTACCTTTCTCAATCGAGGACATCTAGTAATGTGGCGTTGGCATCACAACCAGAGTTCTATGTGGTCTCTCAGTAAGTATCTTCTCACGCTACCTTTCTCAATCGAGGACATCTAGTAATGTGGCGTTGGCATCACAACCAGAGTTCTATGTGGTCCTCAGTAAGTATCTTCTCACGCTACCTTTCTCAATCGAGGACACCTAGTAATGTGCGACAGCAGATCGTATATGGGGTACATTCCTGTCCTGAGCGATGATGATATCTTGTCCAGTATTACACAACTTCAAGAAGTAACTATGCTGCAAGTACAAATAAAAGTTCCTATATAAGATTTCTTATCCTGCGATTGTGACAGCGATATCATATGAGTGGCAGGTATTAAAAAGGAGAACCAATATATTAAATAATGAGATGAGGGGATTTAATTCTTCTACTGCCTTCGATCACAGGTAACATAGAGTTAACATTTAACAGTGTTTGAACAGCAAGGCCGATCATGTTAATGTTTTCCTCCAAATTAAATAATTTACTCCTACTTTACGTTATTGGTTGTGACATTTTAGAGTGTTTTATTCTCAACGTAACAATTTTAAGTGTATAGGAACAATAATAAACGGCATCATATTTAGGCTGCGAAGTAATCACAATAAAGTATACTGCTTGGAATATGAAGATATTTAGAGACTTGATGGAGACCAGCGGAGTGGTTCAGCAGGTGTGTCATATATCAGGCAGTGTTTCAAGAGTTACTGTACACAATTACGGTGTTATTACGTTCGTTTATAGCGCAGTATACGAAACGTATTTTTATAGGCTAAGTATTAAACCTAAAGGTCTGCAAATTCGTACATCAGCTTTAGAGTGGCTGGAGAAGCAAATAAGTATAAAAGTTACATACTCAATTTTAAAAGGAAATATAAAGTATTCAGTAAGTATTAATTAGAGATTTTGTTATTTTAAAAGGAATGTGTTATCCAATTTGATGAGAAAAATTGTAGTAATTTCATAGTTAATTTGACTGGCGAACTAATTGATAAGTGTTATCAAACCACTTTTCTGCCAAAAATTTACGTATCCGTCATTAGTTCATGATTATGTGAGGAATCAATCTTAGCGGAGAGGCTACCCTGACATGATTGACATCAATAATCAACCTGGGCTAGGAGTTTACATATCTAACGACAGTGTCAGTGTGAAGTTTAGTTAATATCCGTGAATAAAAACGAAGTTAATCAAGATAAGATGAAGTACTGAGATACTGTAAGTTTGCGCTACCCCAGCACAATAAGTAGATTATAAGTCTATTTAAAGGCTAAAACAAGAGTAAAAATTGTGAAATCGTAGATAAAATGTATACAAAAAAACAAATTCAAAATAAAAACAAATTTCATTCACTACAGCTATAGTTTAATCCTTATATGCCACTATTATATTATTATGGCGATTGATTTTCTCCCACAAAACACCAACGTTTAAATCTTTGTTTTAGGCGACAAAGGCTTTCATAGTCAACATCAAAGTCTTTCGATTTAAATCGCATTGAAACAATATTTTAATTAACATTGCTTGTACATTTAATTAACTTCTTTAAATATCTTTGCAAAATCTTTATAAAAGTAACATGTAAATTATACGATAGTACCCAACAGAATGCGTTGATTTGGAAAATGGAGCCAAAATTGAATAAATAAATATATATATAAATATATATATATATATATATATATATATATATATATATATATATATTGTAAGAAAGATAATATCATAGATACAAAGTATTATATGTTTATATAAAAGATTGTAATAAACATAGAATTATACAGATATTTTCCCGTCTTATTAAATTAATAATTAATAAGATGTTTAAACATTAATATAAATGTATTATTTATCGTTTATATAATGTGACACCTCGGTGTTAACGCCCCAAAATTTCAACAAATAAATTAGTCCTAATACTACGAAATGTCTTATTGTTACTTTAGTGATTATTTTAACCACCTTTATAATGGTAAGACCTCTACAATATGTAACTGTTAAGTATTATTGCGTAAATAACTTGTTTTTTTATTGCCTAATATGAAAAGGCTACTTTTATTGAACAATAATTATGTATATATTTCTTGGGCAATTTATACTCTATATTTGCCTTTATTTTACTAAACTGTATATACTGCATTAATTCTATATCTCTTTCTGCGGCCTAGTGCCTACAATACCATTCCTTACTGGATTAAAATATTCACGTACAGTGACAGACCAATGAACCATTGTTTCACGAATCAGCTGTTTACTGTACACTCACCAACCAATCACAACGGTTGACTTAGCAATTGCCCACCTTGCAAGCGACGGCACGCTTGCTCATTATACTCTCGGTCCCGCCTGGGACACTTATGTACACTCTAGCCACTGCTAACCATACTTACTCTCTCCCCCATGTGTTACTCTCTCACTTAAATATTAGTTTATCTCTATTTGTTGTACATTTACATTAACATTAAGTCAGTGCTCTGGATTGGCAATCTCTACCAGAACGTATCTGCTCCCGGACACCCGCGTCTACCGTGCTCTACAGGACTGGCCACAGTGTTATAAACTATTCGTTTGCGGTCGTATTGTCCGTGAGTGAATCCGTGAAGGACATCTTCCGTCTTCACGCCTACCTACAAGACAGCAGCCTATTTCCACACTTACTGATCACAACCTGGCCCTCAACAACAGCAGACTACGGTTAGGTACCTCTCATGAAAACAAAGGTAACTGTTTATTTCCTACACTTTATTTGAATATGCACTGTTCATAAACTCATTATGTGTAACCTGGTGAACTCTTGTTAAAATCAGTGTGTTCGGCGTCTTCACTGCCTAGTGTGAAGTGGTCCTTCTTATTCGAGCCTCTAAAATATTATTTCACGGTTCTCATAACCAAAATTCATTCTTTTCAGTAACAATGCTGCCGTAAACATCAAGTGCCATCCGGATTAATATAGGAAAATATAGGCGTTAAGGCCACTTCAGAAGAAAGGGACAGGAGTTCTGCCACAGCCTGTATATGCATTAAATTGGAGCCCGCGGTGATGCGACAACACCGGTGTTGTCGCAGCCACGTGTACGGAATGCGCTAAAATCAGCAATAGTTGTCTTGTACGCAGGCCTTGAGCACCATATACTTTGTTAATTACTAAATGAATCGCCTAGTCGGCAGCAACTCTCAGAGTATCATCCTAAGACGAAACGCGCTCTGATTGTTCTGGAGCCTTGGCAGCGGGAGGATCGGGCGATGTTGAGGGCATGCTCAGGGAGTCGGCTAACTTGTGCGGAACGCGACAGACGTTAAATTAGCCCCCCCCTCTCTCTCTCTCTCTCTCTCTCTCTCTCTCTCTCTCTCTCTCCCTATTTTAACTTTTCGGAAGCCAAATTCTAAATTCTTAATTATATATTAATCAAACCTAATTCTTGTATTAATCTAATCCAAAGAGTGTGCTAATTTTAATAAATCATATATTATTTCGACTCCGTTGTTTTATTTCGAAAAGTTTATACAACCTTCCTCGCCACGAACCCAAGAGAAGATCTTTCGCCTCGCACTGGGCAAACGAAGGCAACCTACCACAATAGCATAATATTAGGTTCTAATTTAACTATAGTCAAATCCTCAAAATTTATTTAGTAAATACAGAAAGTTACAGAATAGAAGAAAGATAACGCTATTGGTTCCCCTCCATGTAAGTTCTAAGATCTCTCTCAACTTTGGAACGCTCTTAAACACAAATATAGTAACAATTGCTGTGCTACATTGATTTCACTTTGAAACTTCAGAACTCATATTGTCGTGCCTTATATCTTAACTTTGCAGTTAAGGAGTTCTAACTGTAGAATGTGTGGTTTAATTTGTAAAATATACATACTGTGTTATAGGTAGGATAATATCATTCTTGGTATTTATTTCTTTTAAATTTGATTTTAAAATGGTGGAAAAATAATCCTGTCTGTATACTATAAATAGATTAAAATGAAAAAACGAGCAACTAGTAAAGTTATTACTACAAAATATAACAAGTCTTAACCAATAACATACATAATATATTTATACTCCCTTTATTTTGGGCACTTATTGTAAGAAATGAGTAAAGAATTAATTCCATATTTGTTAAAATAAAAGTTTAACTACTGTTTATTTAAATAAAGTATCTATATTATTGAACTGACAAAAAGATTAAGCCAATATATAATGTTGTCTGTGACAGTTTATTTCGATACGATTAGTATCATTCATAAATAAGTAAATTGTTTCCATGGATACAAACCAAGCAGGTCAAACAGGTCACTTGGGAATGTTGAGTTCAGTTGTCGAATATAACGAGTGGGCAGCTCCTAGTCAACAATGGTTCTCCGTGAAATGTTCAAACTGAGGATGGAGCGCGTGCTATATTTTTTAGCTGGCTTCCCGATTAACGAAGAGAACCACAGTGTGTCCATACTACAGAAAGTTTACATAATATTGTGTTTCATCAATCGATGCATTTCAGTTTTAAAAACAGTAATCTCAAATGTTGATTCAGTTTTCGGTGGTGCAAACATTTTGATTAAGTACTTAGTATTTACTTATGTTCTATACACATTTCTCGAAACGATATCGTTTGTAAAAGTGTTTTTTATGAGCTCGAAAATTCGTGGACACTGCATTATGTTGGAAGGTATCGAAAGAGAGTCAAAGAAAATGGGGATGAAGAGCGAGACATTATTAACAACTGTGACCATGGTCATGCTTTCATCTTCGATAATGGGGTTTTTAATTGATTATATTTGTGACCTCTATAGCTTGTGGCGATTACTACAGTATTCTAGGCTAAGAATATTGCTATTCACTTTTGGCTCCATTTTCAAAATCAACTTCAACGCATTCTGCTGGGTACTGTTGTATAATTTAGCTGTTACTTTTATAAAAGAGCTAGAAACCATAAAAAACTTGACTGAGCAGATCTCAAATAAGCCATGTTGTCAGAGCTTAAACTCAGTTCTCCCAGTAGTTGAAGGACATAGTTCCAGTATGTTTTGTGATGTCCTTTCCACACATCGCTGCGGTCCATGGCACTGCAGACTGCAACGATTCAGGAAAATTATGGGAACGTATTGTCAGATGAAGAATTTTCACCTCAACGTAAGTGAAGTTAACTTTCTACCAGCCACCCTTATAACTCTCGGGAACGCCCTCGGCTCTTCTTATTTAGCTGTTTCTTTCTACTACTCAGAAGAGGTAATAAAGGATGTCCCATTTTATCGACCAAATTCACTCATCCACATCATCTGGGTATTGGCAAGCATTACTCCTTTCATATTCAACGAGTGGAAAAATCACAGACAAGAGAATATGGCTGTAAGAACTACCAGGGAAGTGTTCTCTACCACAAATCTTCAAACTAGGCGAATACTCAGTGAATTTGTTTTCTGTGCTAACGATCAATATCCGAACGACCCTTGGAAAGTTTTTAGATTGGATTATTCTTTCTTGTCACAATACGCAGACTTTGCACTGCTTTTATGCACAACCTTCGTCGTACCTCAGGGTTAACTTACTGTTTCACGCGTTCTCTGGCCAGTGTTCTGTTACTCAAAGTTTATTAACTTGTTATTCAAAATTGGAAATATACATGGAAAATACATTGGTTTTAGTGTGATGTAGACAAAAACAACACATGTTATATTGTATGTCACAAACAACGGAATAATATTTATTAGTAATTTTCAAGGTAATAAAATGAATGAAATTTGTTAGAATTTATACAAAAAACATCAGTCTAAGAACTAATCTATCAAATGTTGAAATAAGTTCCGTATGAAATATTATTGGAACAATGAACTAAGGAAATAAAACTTACAATTATGTAATTGGACACTTTTCATAGGTGTCAACTGTCCTGACAGTAATTTTACCACCATCCAAAAATGTCTTTTTCAGTCTTAAACTATTTTCCCTTTACCGTTAGATAAAGTAAAAAGGCAATAGCTTGAGTCAGGTTTCTCATAAGTACTATGTCTTAGTCGATCAACTGCAGTGACATTTACAGGCCAATAACAGGTATAGTCTATCTTTTACTATTGTGGATACAGCTGAGCAGGAGGCATGACACGATTAACTGCAGTGACATTTACAGGCCAATAACAGGTATAGTCTATCTTTTACTATTGTGGATACAGCTGAGCAGGAGGCGTGACACGATTAACTGCAGTGACATTTACAGGCCAATAACAGGTATAGTCTATCTTTTACTATTGTGGATACAGCTGAGCAGGAGGCGTGACACGATTAACTGCAGTGACATTTACAGGCCAATAACAGGTATAGTCTATCTTTTACTATTGTGGATACAGCTGAGCAGGAGGCGTGACACGATTAACTGCAGTGACATTTACAGGCCAATAACAGGTATAGTCTATCTTTTACTATTGTGGATACAGCTGAGCAGGAGGCGTGACACGATTAACTGCAGTGACATTTACAGGCCAATAACAGGTATAGTCTATCTTTTACTATTGTGGATACAGCTGAGCAGGAGGCGTGACACGATTAACTGCAGTGACATTTACAGGCCAATAACAGGTATAGTCTATCTTTTACTATTGTGGATACAGCTGAGCAGGAGGCGTGACACGATTAACTGCAGTGACATTTACAGGCCAATAACAGGTATAGTCTATCTTTTACTATTGTGGATACAGCTGAGCAGGAGGCGTGACACGATTAACTGCAGTGACATTTACAGGCCAATAACAGGTATAGTCTATCTTTTACTATTGTGGATACAGCTGAGCAGGAGGCGTGACACGATTAACTGCAGTGACATTTACAGGCCAATAACAGGTATAGTCTATCTTTTACTATTGTGGATACAATCTCATGCACGCGATTTGAAGTTTCTGATCGAAGGAAATATTTTTACTTTGCAGGTAATCCATTTTTACATTGATTTACCTATATTTTCTGATAATTAAAAAACTCTGCAGTAAACGGAAAAATTCTATTGTGGAGACTATATATATTAGGCTATATACTTGTTTAACAATCCACTAAACAAAGAAAGAAGTTATAAACATGGACCTATGTCTTACTTCATCTGATACTTCGGCTGCTTTGCTAAAAAACTTAGTCAAATCTGATGTGCACCTCTGTAGTAGGAGACACATCATTGCAAACCTGGGTTGTGGCAAGTAAACTGTTGTCTAATGCACTTAGGCCTGATATATATAGTTAATAAAGAATTATTAATTTATTAGTGCAATGACACTGTCATTAACATTATTAATTAAGATCCATTAACAGTTTTAAGAAATAATAACCAGGCTTTCAATTATATGTCTTGAACTATAACAGCATAGCCAGCAGTACAACATAACCTCTAAACCCGTTAAAAATAAGCTTGGCACTTAGCTCGGGTTTCACTAGTCACCTGGGTGGAGTTAACCCTTGCGCATTATTGTGCCCAATATTTGAACCTCTTGGGATTATTATTTACTGATCACTCATAATTTAGCGTGTTGGGTTTCCTACTTACAATACATTTTGACTTGTGTTTTATTTTCACATTTTTGTACTTAGTTCTTTTTATTTCAACATTTATGGTTATTTGATTGGGAAACTAAAAATACTTTGAATATTTTCAAATGAGTCAAAATTGAACACGATGACTTACTCAAGTAGCAACGTGTGTATCTTTTATAAAACTTTCTTCAGTGGTACCGCTATACTTCAAAAATAATATTAATATTAATGAGCAACAATTAATACTAAAATATTGTATTAATAAAGAAAAAATATCACTGTATCATAATAGAAATTATATTAGATACCTTTGTGGAATTGAAATCCCCTGAATGAGTATGTGAAACAGAGGATTCACTCATACAAAATAAAAGAATTGAAAGAATACCAACAAAATATAAAGAAATGATGACAGGACATGGGTGTTTTGACGGCAAAGCATTTACTGCCGTAATAAAACTGGGAGCTGTGACAACTTCACCATAGACAACTTTGTCTCTTTTCGTTATAGTTGTCAATAGTAAGGACTCGACTTCGTGAATATAATATGTAGAACTGTTTCTAGTGTTAGTTTGAATATAATTTATGATCACAGACAAACCTCTAATTTTCAACGTTATATTCCAACCTTATATCAGAAGTTTCTCTACCATAAACCAATTACCCAGTTGTTACTATACTCTTCATAAAGCCGAAAGCATGATATAAATCCTTGGCCCTTTTCACTTTCAGTTATTATTAATGTAAGAATTGATCTCAGTTTGAAGGTTATTTTTGACGATAGAAGGATTGTGAAGGAAACAGGATTTTTCCGGACATTTGCCATCGTTCAGTGAAACAAGAAATCAGTAACACTACGTTTCGAGATCTGCAATCTGATCTCTTCTTCAGGTAAAGAACGATGGCAAATGTCCGGAAAAATCCTGTTTCCTTCACAATGGATCTCATTTATATTAGTTTCATCGAATTCTTTTACCTGTAAATTTATATTGCCCAAAGTTCGTAAATACTTCAGATAGAGTTTCCAAGTGGTCTTTAAATAATGGGCGTCGATTAAGATGTTTTTAGGTCTACTAATTGCGGCCTTTATATGAAAGCTATCAGATTACCTCTTTGTATAATGCTGATATTATTCTCTTATAACAATATAATTAAAATATTACAATTTAAAAAACCTTTAACTTCCCAATTATAAGATTAGTTTGGATTTATGTGTTGGATCTTGATAGCTTATGTTTGGAGTTATTACAAAATCTTCGTTAGTCGCATTAGTTACTTCTGGATTTTAGAAGCTGGCCTCTGAGAGACTCCGGCGCTTTACAATTTCGAGTCCTCCTGGAGGGGCTAGAGGCTGTAAGTTCCGAGACTGTGGAAGATTATGGCCTGAAGAAACGTCATGTATGTGCAAGCTATTATATAACCATCAGATTGGTCCGCTTCTTACAGTTTTCGGCTTTTGCATTCTTAACCTTTGGATGCTTCCAGCCTTGCACCATTTAGAAGCGTCTAGGTTATAGAAACTTCCGGTGAGCAAAATGTCGTTTGAGAAGCAGGGATCTAGGAGTTCGTTACATTGGAGGCTTTATCCTCCAAATGTATGAGAACAGTTACAAATTACCACCCCCATCTAAAGATATTTTCCACTATGCCTATGTGAACTTCCATTTTTATTTCCATTTCTTGAGCTTTGAATGCCCCATTAAGAAAAATTAAAAACCTCTTTTTTCTACTTTTTGAAAGTTGAGTTGTCCTTAAAATACATAAATAGTTACACAATCATGATTCAATGAACGTGAGAAAATCATTATTTACAATAAATCCTCAAAATTTATAAATATAACAATGAATAAGGAAATGGATAGATGTTTATAAGTTTTGAATATAGCCTCAGTTTATATTTGGTTGTGCGTCACTCATCTACCCATACTTACAGATACAGTTTTTACTGGTTAAATATGCAGCATGGCGCCATGCCGCCCCGCGTCAGTCTGGCAGCTCCTGTTGTGCTCTGAACTGCAAGATTGTTTGCTATATTTGGCTCAGTATTTCAAGGCAATATTTGAGTAATGTATGTACATTAATAGTGCTTGGAAATTAATAGTCTACTCGTGGTTGATTGGTTATTTTAAGTATAGGGGTTTAACAGGTCCAGTATGGTTAAAGCCCTGTTTTAAAAATGTACAACAATACTGATCTTATGTATCTGTCATTGTAAGTTTAAATGGAGGTAAATATCTGAGTGACACATAAAGATGATTTTATAAATAAATTATACAATTAATACCCTCGTTTAATAGAACAATCTATAAATGAAAAATACCCTAAACAAAGCTGTATGAAAGACCTTTTAACATCCAGGATACTGTATAAGGCACATTACAAGAAATTATACATTTTGTTTGATTTCAAACAAAGGAACCTTATCGATCATCCAAAAGAATTATACAATAATTATTGATCTGGAGTACTCAAAATGACTAAAAACGAAAACTAAACCATCACTACCGTAATCCTCCATAGTTTTCACTAGTTAGCCAGTAAGTTCTTGTTTTAATGTATTTAATTTTTCAAAGTCAACCTTGGGATTGAAAAGGATTTTAAATATATTTTTCCTGTAATTATTGGTTTAAATATATTATTCATATAAAAAACAGATAATCATCCATTTATAGCAGAATTGATAGAATTTATTGAGGAATAGCCTGATATCCAACCAGTCGTGACATCACGAATTCAGTAAATTGTCACGAAACAGGTGTAAGGCTTGAGACAACTGTCAAAAGTTCATTAGCCTGTTTAATTTGACAAGGGTTTGAATTAAGTAGGAAAATCAGCTCTTTGAATTCATGTTTACCTTTAAATAAATTCATAATCCCCGTAAACGTTAATAAAGCTTTATCCTTCATCAGAAAGTTGAAGTAAATAGTCTTAAATAGCGAAGATTTTACATCGCTGATAGTATTTGTGAAATCTATCTTAATGCATCTCAAGCCTCAACTCCAAAACGTTTGTTTTTAGACATGGTTACCTGCATATCTCCTAAATCATGTATATTAGGTTGCGAGTATAAAAGAAAATCGTCTATTCATCGTATCCCACGCTGACAAGCTACATTAAAAAAGTTTGAAATATTCAATAAAATTGATTAAGTCTAACAGTTCCATCATCGAATATCCTTATCTGGACAACAAGATTTACACAACCATATTTCAGCTGAATAGAAGAATTCCTACCTCTTCATTTAATCCAAACTCGTGAAAGCTCTAAAGCTTTTGACAATAAAAAAAAAACATTGGATAGCCTTACGTGAATTAATAAATGTTTTAATCATCACTTGGATAAAGTAACTATTTGCCAAAGTCACTTTTATCCTCATCTAACTACTCACACTACATCACACGAATGTTCGTGGCTCCCATTATACTGACGCAAGTATCATTGAATACTGATTAATAAACCAAAAGCATTAAGGAAATTCGTAAAAATCTACATCCAGTATTGTTATTTTAGGTAAATCATGTAATAAATCCAACAATTTTTAACCTAATGTGCTTACAACATAATTTAAATTGTCGACGGATTCATGTTGAACCTATAGGCTATTTTCCTCTCACTGACTGTGGCCCATAAAAGGTTACACAAATAGAGACGACACACTATGAGCTGATTCTAATTCTATTCCTAATTATCAAGAACCAAAAGTCAGCACAGTTTACTACACAACGTTCGAGTTACCCCTGTCCAAGGCAATAGTATAGATCTTATCTATTTTGCCACAACTTAGGATCAATCATAAGTCTTCGGTATTGTATTGTCAGTTGCTAATCTTGTTCAAACACAGTAATGGAGTGTTTTGATGGATGATTTAGAGACGAAATCGTACAGAACTTAGAAGAAAGTCAGGTTGAAACTACTTCATAACTGAAATCTGCAGATGTTTTAGCCAGATTTGACAATATCGTTAGTAAAATTTGTGAACTGGGAACCATTTTGCGTCGCTTGAGAATTCTTTGTCCGTACCACGACGGAGATGTATCCGGCGTTGCCTCCATTGTAATGTAGACTTAGTTTTCGTCATTGTCATCCAAATCAACCACGATTTATTTCAAGAGCTAAGTACCTGCGCTCATAATTGTATTGGTGATAATAAGACAAGGAGATTTTTGCAACGTATATAAAAATCCCTTAGCCAATTAGTTACTGCAGGGAAAAAGACTCCCTATTTTAATGAATGGACTAAAGTTCTAACAGTGTGTGAACGAGAGTTTTAGGTTTTACATGTATAAGGGAGACCGTAGAGAGAACACTCACAAAACGTAAAGAAGGGATGACAGTGCAGCGGCTGTTGTGACGTGGGAGTGTTTACTGTCGTACTAAAACTGAGAGCTGTGATAGTTTCAGAGTAGATAACTTTGCATATTTTCGTTATAGAACACAAATGTAACTTTTGAGTTATAACATGCTTTTAAATATCGGCCAAAATATGTAAAACATGTTTGGAGGATGAACATCTAGTTAAAAATAAACATTCTACTGTTACACCGTTACATATTTCTAAATTATACTTAATATGTACTTGTCTGTCTGTCCAGACGATGCCTCAAAAATGTACTGACGTATAGGTTTGAAATTCTGCATAAGAATGCGTTTCTATATGAAGAAAATTGAGAAAGATTATGTGGTGCATACTACTACATGCAATTAGGTTAAGCGTTGGTGAATATTTTTACATTGTTCTTATTGGTAGCAATGATGGCAAAAATAAAATCACAGAATAGTTAAATTTGTAAATAAAGTACAGTCATATGAGATTTGAACATGTGGCATTTTATTCATTGAGTATGACGTAAAATTGATAGAGCGGAAAGTCAATTTTTTAAAATTTGATAACATGATTTGATTTTACGCACTATAGCTTTGTAGTACCCTACCTAGCTGAACGGAGCCTTTATTATTTGAAAACTATAAAACCGAAACCAACGTAATGAAACATATTTGCCTAAGCGTAATTTTTTTGAGAATTTATTTTTGTTCGATTGTCAGTATATATACCCACAGTGCATCTTGAGAAAGAAATGAGTTGTACTAATATTTAAAACTTTGCGTGCAACTAATTTTTATATCAATATGAATTCAATGATTGCGCATATGACTAAATGAGATTTGCCTAAGCGTTAGTAAATATTTTTCTATTGATCATATAAGTAACCATGATAACAACGAGAAAATCACATGATAGAAAAATTCAGCAAGGAAAACTGACTTAATTGTGGCACCGTAAATATTTTAGACTAAGTTATTTTTGGCCGAAAAAAACTTCAATTATGGAACTGGAAGTAGACCACTAGGGATATAAGAGTTTTTTATAATTTTTTTTAACCAAATAGGTTTTAAGGCGTATGTACCGTATATATTTTCTTGATCGGGGAGCAATGCAAACTCAACTGTAGCATCTGAAATATAATTCATTTGAACGAGAAATGCTCTTATACTCGCAAAACTTGGTGGAAGAGTTCTTAACTAGGAACACAAAAAATAATTTATTCTTGATCGTTTAAGAAATATCATAGAAGACCATCATACTACATCATAAGTGCTTCGACTAAGAAGACTACGGACTTTTATTTTAAAAGATTGCGTGCGAAGCCGCGAGCATCAGCTAGTATAGTTATAAATTTGAAATTTTGCACGTATCTTCAGCGAAACCATGCAACACGTAAGGTTGGGCACTTTTTGTTATAAAAAAGAGATTTAGACAAGTCTAAATAATGTTTCTAAAAAGAAAGAGATTTTTCCATTTTAGAACACGTTTTCCTATAAATTTATATACAAATTTTGATAGGGTTATATTTTCATAAATAAACTTTACATTCACCGTATGGCATAGATTAAAATTGAAACGTTTCGAGACCTACCATGATCAATGGTTGATTGTGTTTTATGCGAGTTTTATTACTCCGTCCAAATTTATGATTAAGAATGATTGTAGTATTTCCTATATTTAGCATGAGTATTGTAATGTTTAGCATAACTCTCATTTATCACCGGTAGTGTAGTTTTTGCTCCCGAAATATAATTTGAAATTGCAACGTTTTGGATTGAACAAAAAAGAGCTAAAAATTATGACTTTTTGTAAAAATATTTGGGACACATTTACGGCAGTTTTACGTTTCAATAGAGTAATAATAGTACATAAAATAATGGAGCAATGTAACTTTTTACATAGAGTTATTAATGCATTATATACAGTAGTATTATAAATAAATTGTTTATAAATAACTAAGCTTGAATCATGCTTTATAAACCACGGAATATGTAATAGTTAAAACTAAACATAGGTTGTACTGCTCTATTTTTTTGAGAGCACCCTATAATCGGAATTGATTTTAAGTGCAATTTTGCTAATATAACATTAGTTGTCTTTTACTAGAAAACTGCACTAAGTTTGTTGCAATTTTCTTAAAAATCACCTAAATTTTTCACTATTTTTGTACACCTATATTGTATAAACTATATTACGCTCGTTATTCTGTAAATAATATTTTAAGATGACATTCGAACTTTGCATTAATGTTTTTTTTAATAGTTCATTTCATATTATATTTGTAATAATATCTATTTACATATTTTATTAGTCAATCCGTTCCAAAAATATGTAAAAGTTAATTGCGATTCACTTTTTACAACACAACAAGGATAATCCACCAAAAAACTTAGAAGCTAGCCCGAAGCGCAATAGTTTCCAGTTTGGATAATTGTATGAATAATGCAAACCCAAATGGAATTCCTAGAACACAAGTAATGTACTCGTTTAAGCAGAGCATGCTTATTAATTGATTCTGGAATAAAACTAACTCTTTTTTTGTTTTCTTTTCTGTAACGATGTAATCTTCAAATCTTTTAAAGTAAAACAGTTTTTATTTAATGTAAAATAATAGATCTACTATAATGCACCAATTTTTAATTTTGTAAACTATAATAGTTATATCTCTGTTACTTGATATGTTATTGAGAAGTTAAGATTTCTCTACAATATTAGAACATTATTTATACAAAACATCTTTTTTCAACCCCTTCTGTGTATTTTATGAAATTACAAACAAACTTAATATAACGTGAAGTTGAGTTTTGTAAACGAATGTAAAAAAAAAAAAAAAAAAACAGGGTCTAAAATGTATTTATACCGAGGCATGAAAACAAAGAAAGTTTGATAAACGCACGCCTCTGATGCAAATGACTCTGTTTATCATTTTATTTTATGCTGAAGGTAATAGGCAGCATATTGGAGAATTGCTTCAAGATTTTCCTTTTATCTCTGTTCAGAAAATCAGATTTTTTTTATTTATATGAGCATTTCTAACGTTTTCCTGCACAAGCATTTTTACGGGTTTTATAGTATTTTCTTAAAATGAAGCTTTCAATATGGTAGTACAAAATTATAACGCTTGAAAGAATTATTTTTAAAATTCCAATTGCAAATGTATTTGTTTTTGTTACTATATGTCTATGTTCTTTCCTCTCGAGATTGCATACTGGTATTATTGGATTAATGTTTTAGCCAAAGAACAAACTGAAATATGTTTAAAATTATAAATTAACGAAAGTTTCTACGTCTTGTTCTGCAAAATATTCTTGTAATTAATGATGAAATGACTTGTATGATTCTTTTTGTGAAAGAAACAAATGCTTCTGTTATGTACACGTTTTGTAAATTACGATGCACATAACGTTGTAATGTACAGGTGAAGTTCCAGAGAGCTATGAAAATATACACAGCTAACAGAAAGTTATACTGTATACCGATTAGGTACTTTATTATTAATTTTTGTAAAAATTACTTATTAAATCGCATAAATTCTACAATTTTTTCTGAAAATCTTAAAAAAACGTTTGTAGCTATTTCGTATTGAAACCTAAAACACAAGACAACTAAATACGTAAGATATTGTAAAATATTTGTGCTACTTTCTCTTTAGCATACCTACCCCGGGAGCTCCAACCTCTATCCGCATTGAGGTGACAGCTACTACGTCACTTTTCGTTTTATAGGATATGAATCTAAAAAAACCTTAATCTTTCCTTAGTATTTGTAATAACTATCAAAGCAAAATAACTCACTGGCCCTGCCTAAACTCATCTGATAAGACACAATAAGGATGCACTTGGAATTTAGTTGTCTATAGTTTAGACTCGGTCTTAGTCTATGAGATTGTATAATATTTTACGCTGAGCTTTTTAATATTAGTGAGAGAATATATGTTATACGAACTTTTTTTATTAGAAATATAGTGTAAAAAACTGTTTAAGCTTTAAAAAAAATGTTTGAATAAGCAAAATTCAAGTTACACGTAATTTAATATTTTTATAGTTTCTGGTAAACTATGTTTCACGCTAAGAGTATATTGTATTGAATTTAGTTAAATTCATTTTATATATTATTGAATATTGTTATAGTAGTATGACTTGCGCTCCTCTAAGTCTTTTATATACTGGGAAATAAATTACCCGTAATGAATCGTATTCATAGCAATAAAAATTTGTGTTTCACCTGACACATCTGTATCCAAGTAGAATTAGATCAGGAATTTATCGTTCACAGACACACTCCTAACACTATAACTATAAACGGTAGTAATGGAAATCTCCATGGTTGTCCAGAACTGTATGCAATACTCATCTACGATCTATTGGGAGTATGGGGCGCCATAAACAGCGTATTTTCATATTTTCAGACAAACAAGCCGCGTATAGAGCGGTACGCTTATATTACACCAAATATATTCTAACTTAATATAGAATGTTTTTGCAATCTCTCATTATATTATAATTGCAAATTTACTAGAATCTACTTCTTTCTAAGGCAATTGGAAGTGTTAGGAAATGAAATGGAAGCCACAGTGCGAAAGAAAACCCAAGACGCTCTAACTAAACTAGTACCAGTCTTTTATTACTCGCTACTATTTGGCTTGACGCTTTTGGAAATTACATTATATTTAAAATCACGAGACTGGCTTTGGGGTTCATTGGCAAAAATACTAAATCTCTAGATTTTGACGAACAGTATAAGTCTGACATATGAAGTACCTAAAACTACAAATATCACAGATATCAAACGATATAAATTTGTGGTGGTAACCCTAATATTAAAACGAGCTACGCTCGTTAGCCAAATATCAAATGAGCCAACCTAAGTGTGAGAATTATGTATTGAAGGATAAGACTAAGGAATTGTAATTTTAGGAGGATCTCAATGATATTAAACCAATATCTTATTTTAATATCATCCCTTCATAACGCAAATTTAATATGGTTAGTTTCTGAGTTGGTACTATTCACGAGGTTAGTTTTGGCATTAACTGCTTCTAAAACTTAAAAAATTTCCAAATTTTAATTGGATTTGAATTTAAATTTTACTTGAAAACTAACACCTTACCTAAACAACTAGTACGTAACTAGGCTTTTAGGTTTCCGGATAGAAAAAAGATAACACATTTCATTATCTAGTTATAAAGGAAGAAAAAAGGCACTTTTGGATCAGGCCTCAGAGTATGGAAATTAAAAGTTACGTGAACAAGCGTTTGGTAAAAACAGTGGCCGAAATCCCAGCGTTGTTCAGGATATTAAGGCTGTTGTGTTGGAAATTATTCCAATGTATTTGCTATTACCATCATCCTAACCAGTAAGGTTTGGTTACTGAGAGTCAAATTGTGTTATAAAGCCTTTTTGTCTTCATACACACGTTTTCTGCATGAATTTTATCTTAAAGACTTATTTTATGCAATGCCCTTGTTTTAATGATGATGTGTTTAAGTGAGGAAATAAATCGTTTACCAAAATAATAAAAATACAAAAATATCATTCTGTTGACAAATCTGTACTCTCAACATACAAAAGCATTTTAAAAATTAAGACATACTACTCAGTATTTTCTACATATTTTAGCTACCGATAAAAACCACATGTAAAGTGAGATTAAAAGTAACAAAACAGTCTACAGTTAAGTAATTACAGTTCCCAGTTTTATTATGGCAAAAAAAGCTCCACTGTCAAAACAGCCGGTGCCACGTTATCCCTTGTCTATGTTATGTAGGATATATCTGTATACTCTATTTTGCATATGAAAAAGCTCTCTTTCATATACTCACGAATATCTATGCTAAACAATATATTCGACCAATTTTGCGACGAAATTCGTACACTGAATTTGGAACGACTGGGTCCTAAATATTAAACGAGGTCGTGAAACGTTGATTGGAAGGTAGGGCCCACGATATTAACACCAAAACACCGTGCCGGTTCGTCGAGGGAGCGGGCAGCCAGCTTTGATCATAAAACTCCGACCACAGAAACTCTAAGATGTCCTCGCCCTACGGAAGCCAGAAGAGAAGAGAGCAAGAAACCTAATTCCAGATATCTAGAAAACCTGAAAAAACTAGAACCAATCAAACAGGCAGAATTCCACAGAAACATCTAGAAAGAGATAAACCATCTGGAAAAACAGAAGACTCGACCAGCTGTAGGGAAACAGCTCCCGGCCCGTCCAACGGCCAACAAAATAAAGTGGCAAACGCCACATCCTCCCCCTCTACCCCGGGAGTGATAAGAAAAAAAAAAAACTCAAAAGGATAAGGTAGGAAGTCAAGGACGGAAAGAGTAGAGACTATAACTGGTATCGCTGTAGTTAGCAATCTGCTAGATATTGCTCTAGTATGGATATCTTGCACGCTCGCGAGGCGCTCCAAAAGCGTAACGGCTAGAATCCATTCCGACTGACCACACTACTCAAGAATAAATCTTTTTAATTTAAAGAGGCTTGAGGAAAAGCCTTGTAGTAGTAAAAAAACTCAAACAATTTTAAGTACTATCTGTGGTAGCTACCAATAAATAAAGGTCTGAAGTGTTGACACAAGGATGGGTTTATTCGTTTGTTTCTAAATCACTAATACGCTCGGTGGTCAAAAGGCTACAAGAGGGTGTTCCAGTAAGGTTGGGAAGGAAATTGAATAAGTGTACACTTATTAGCCTAAGCACTCCCTAAGTCTCCACCATCCGGGTATCTCCACCCCGGAACCCAAGGGCCACTTAAGCACCCGAATGGAAACCCCGAACGGTTGGTGGAAGTCCTTGAACCACCAGGAGAGTATTACTCCAGACATAAAGTCTGTATTTTTGTTCAAAGATGGGAGGATCAGAAAGGATGAAGAGACCATCCCAAAGCGAAAATTAAAAATATGAGAAAATTACACCCATCATAATATCAACAGACCTAAGTTTGCGTTGTAAAGGCTAAATAGGTAAAAACCTGGTACTGGCAAAATTTAGTTAAAGTGGGCCAGTACTCTCCTCCCCCTACGGGACGGCTGAGAAAAAAAATTTGGTGGCCAGTGGGAAAAGACAAAATAAAGTTTTATTTTTCCATACTAGTTTTTTAAATTTAGAGAATTGGAGCAAATTAAATCAGGCTCTTAAAAGGCGTGAAAGAAAAACTGTAGAGCTACGGGAAGAGCTTAACGGAGTAAGGAAATCATTTGGTCGTGGTAAAGTGGTTTAATTAGGAACTTTAAAAAAAAAAAAACAACTAGTTTCTTAAGTGTTGGCCAGGAAAGGCAAAAAAATACCCTGAAACCTACGGAAAAGAGACCCAAAAAACTAACTGGACCAAAACCCAACAAAATTAGGTTAACAATCAATAAACCTCTAAAACATTAACAAAAACAAAGTCTTCAAAGGATAACAGTAACAACAGTAAAAAAAAACACTTCCAGTATAAACACTAACAGCAAACAATAAATATAGCCGCTGGAACATCTAGCAGCTTCAGAGACAAAATTATAAAGTCTTAAAGACACAGAAAGACAACAACAAAAACTAACTACAAAAAATATATAGACAAACTACAATCTTCAACAATATTTTCAACAATAAAAACTACACCTGTCCATCGCTGCTTAACTTAGCTGAAAAACAAAGATGAAAAACGTTGACATAACATGAGATAGAACAAAATATATAGCGGAATTTTAATTTCAAGAATTCAAAAGACTAAGTTTAAAGCAACATCATTTATGAAAATACAATCTTGGAATTTAAATAATTTGTAATTAAAAATTGGAAATTAGTCTACATTGACAAGCAGTTTTAAGCATACAACAAAATAAAATGTGTTGGTTTAAAGGTTGTTGGCATACGAGGTTTTACTGGACATTGCATAACACATTTGTACCGTTCAATAATACAAAACATTAGTAACACTACGTTTCGATATCTGAAATCCGATCTCTTCTTGAGGTAAATGAATACCATACCACTTGACTGACTACTATCTAGGTTAAAATAAAAAAAATCATTCTGACACTGATAAGTTGTAAATCACACCAATTATGTTGTGTGATACCTCCATTCGCTTAGTAAAAATAAAACTATAATTATTAAAACGGAACTAAAAATTTACAATAGGTCTGCACTCATCGACCATCCACAGTTCTCAACTTCACCTAGTATAATTAATAATATTTAACTAATTATTTCACTCTTAAATATAGAAATTGATGTGGATTGAAACAGGTAAACATACATTTAGGAAAAGAGCATAAGAAACATAAATATAATGTATTTTCTTGAAAACGCTTTAAAATTGGAACAAAATTATTGTTACATTTCACGTGTAACTAATGTTGTATAAAGCGTCCTTGAAGAAATAATATTCTTCAAATTTTTATAAAAGTACGAATTAGCAAACATTTTTCATAAATGTACTGTAATAAAATAACCGCTGTTTCATGAAACTGAGTATTAAATCATGCTGCTTTCTTTTATTTATCCCTGCTTTTAAAATACTTGTATGGTTAATAGAGTCCATGAACTGACTTGGTTGCACGTTTTCAGGCAATATTCCTGAAAATAAGTAGTGACTGGACATAAACCAAAGTAAGCTATTTATTATTTATTATAATATAAAACTTCACTTAATCTTTTAACTGCTTATATATGCTATCTTATTATAATCCACGTAGATACTTGATGTGAAAGTTGAAAAGGCAATGTAAACGGAAACCATATCCTATTAAAACATGTCAAATTTAATATTTAAAACTAATATTACATAGGTAATTTAAAGTATCTAAAATTGATAATGTAATGACAATTTATAGATTAAAAGTATTTGAATACCTACAGATCAATGATGCATAACTACATAAGAGTAATATAACCCAGTTTCCGAAAGTTTCAGTTACCGACACGATAGAATCTTTGACATTTATCCCAGGATGAGAAAAATCTCAGCAACAAACGGTCAATCGGAATGGTCATGAAATGAATTCCACAAAACCCTCAGTAAAAACTGGTTGTCAATATTCTCTATCCGTTAACCTAGTTTCAACTTTTTGCTGGCGTTAAATAAGATTAAATTGTTCAAATATTTTACACTTAAGAATAAAATTTAGCAGAATACAAATTTACTATATAGATTTCCCCATTTTCTAAGCCTTTTTTTATGAAAGGTAAATATATTCATATTCCAATTAGGAATTAGTCTGTAAAAGAATATTTTGAACCATTAAACTTCAGACACATAAATATATATTAAAAATCAGAGTCAGGTAACCATCATACATCACATACCATCACTATTATTTTTGTGCCAGGCAGTCGTTTTGATCTGGATCAAGCTGAAAAATATAACAAATTTTAGCCTTTTTGATACCTTCTATTTTCGATCTCCACCAAAACAAAAGAGTGGTTGAAAATTGGTTTCATTCTTAGAAAAAATTCCTCTGTCGATTTCAAGATAGATACATAGCACACACATAGTTAATACCCACTAATTCACCATTAATACTGCCTTTTTTAGATTTACGGTTGATAAAAAAATAATTTAAATAATTTTTGAATATATATATAGCATGAGTGTAGTACAGCACTGGAAGAAGGCTAGAGAGGCAATAATAATATAGCAGAAATTCGAACAATAACATTAGTATGAATAAAACACTATTTGCAAACAAACCTATCTTGATCGTATTTAATATGTTTGATAGCATTTTAAAACTATTTTAATTCAATAAATGGTATGGTAGCCTTTTATATGATTTGTAAAGCATTATATCGTGATTATATTATAATATAGGACATGAAGTGTTGGAACACCAACAACAAGTCTCAGATATATTTCCGTTTTAGTTCATGAGCCGGTAGATTAAAATTTACGTCACTGAAATATCTGAAATCTAAGCCACAAGAAAATACATCAATTAAAATAATTCTAAAACTCTAGGAGCATCTGACCTCTGAGAGCTGTCATCCTGTGGTACCATTCAAACTATGAGAGCCCCCGGCCTGCTGTACAGATGAAATAATTAGTCTGGGCGCGCGGCCGGTCGGTGGTAGGCTAAGGGCGCGGGGGGAAGAGGGTGTGTGAATCGGTCATTCCTGAAAACATCACGCCCGCGCCACGGTGGCGGACTTCAAGGTCGGGCCAGCCGGAAGGGCTTGGCTGACTTGTGACTCATCTTTTCCCTCCAGCAAACCTTCCCTCCAAACAATATAATACCAGTGTGACATCTGTTGTCATAGAAGTGAGGCATCGTTAAACTTCAGTATTATCAGTGAGTTGTTTCTAATCTGTGTGTATTTACTGTGTGCAGTTATCTGTGAATAATTAATACGTTCAGTGTGTTTTGTATTGTGTTATTTTGTTTTAGTAAGAAGCTTATTTCATAAGCAATATGTGTGACCGCGTGAAATCAAAACTGAAGGGTAGAGTTTTGCACAGTCAAAGTCGTGAAATTGTCAGTAATGTATATACATTCATGAAAAAGGAGGCTGATGAAAAAACTTTAAGTATACCCTTGGCAAAGGCCCGTGTCCGAACAGCAGTAGCTACAGTAGCTACAGGTCCGGCGTCTCAGAACGTGAAATCTCAAGAATTAATAAAGAGCTTAAAAATTTAACCATTAATAATGACAATGGTGAAAAGTAGCTTTCTCACCCCAAACAAATTGAAAAAGGAATCGTAAAAAGCCTATTATAGGATTGGATGGACTTTGACAAAGCTCTGATAAGGCGAGTTGTGTACGAGTTCCATCTTCTAAAAAACAAGCTACCAACTGTATCTTTGTTACATGAAGAATTGAAACAGCGGATCGACTTTAAAGGATCAAAAATCAAGCCTCAACAACATTTCTTAAAGAACTTGGTTTTTCGATGGAGAAGGACACAAATAACCGCAAGCTTTTGATCGAGACTAATGAAATAAGAGAAAAAAAAGAATTTCGTATTTAAGACTACTCAAAACGTTATAGAGATGAAGGACGTCCAATTATCTACTTAGACGAGTCTTATATACTGACAAGCCATGTGTCAAGTTCATCGTGGTCTGACGAATCAACTAAAGGAATGCGTGTTCCCATTTCGAAAGGGGAAACGGTTGATCAATGATACACGCAGGAAGTGAAGCTGGTTTTGTTCCCAATGCATTGACAATGTGGAAGGCATCGAGTCATTCGGGTGATTACCACGATAACGTGAATACGGAATCAATGATGAAATGGATGAGAGAGAAACTTCTATGCCTAAACATACCACCAAGATCAGTTATTGTTGTTGATAACGCCCCCTATAACAATGTACAAAAAGACAAAGCACCTACTTCAAAAAGTAAGAAACAATTGATGAAAGATTGGCTTTCTAAACATCAAATACCTTTTTCGGATGATTTGCTACTCCCGGAGCTGTACAGGAGTATTCTCCTAAATAAACCGAGATTTGTTAGGTATGAGCTTGATGAACTAGTGACCAGCAGTGGAGGACATGTTGTGCTTCGGCTCCCACCATACCACCCGGACTTAAACCCTATTGAACTCATTTTGGGCTGAAGTGAAAAACTACGTAGCCAGTAGAAATATTCAGTGCAGTTTTTCAAGTATTAAGTCTTTAGCGGAAGAAAAGTTTTCACTTATAGGTGCAGAGGAATGGGCCAGAAAGTGCGAACACGTGAAAAAAAAAATTGAAAATTATTATGCTTCAGCTGAGCCCCAAATCGACAATCTTGTGGAATCAATAATCATTTCACTCGGCAGCAGTGACAGTGAAAGCAGTGAAAAACGCGCCAGATGACTTGAGCGGCATTGAAGACTTGGGTGATTTGAGCGGCATTGAAGATTTGGATTGAAGCGTATGTATTAACTTTGTACATATTTTTATTATTATTTATTAAACATGTTTTAAATTACTTCTGTCATTAAAAAACTGTGGAGAATGTTGAATACAACACTGTTCTGTTCTATTCTATTATGTAAGGATCTAGCTTTATATTTAAGCCATTTAAAGACAGTTTAAGATTTAAAATGTTAAAACTGAACTTTTATCCTTATTTTATCCTAGAAAATAATATTAGGTGAGGTTTTATAGGTAAGCCAAAATGTCATTGCTTTCACGCTAAAAGAACTGAAGACCGTACTGAGACTGGGGAGAAGCTCGCGCGCCGAGTGTTTATAAAATATTAAGATAACGCTTAATTTCCCCCGGAATGAGGGTCGTAGAAAAAAGTTTTTTAGACAAAAAAATGCAGTTTAATCGATTTTCTAAAACTTTTCCACGGGAAGTTTGATACTGACAGAATAATAAAAAACCTTCCTCGCAGAGCGAAAATTTCATGTCATAAAATTAACCAAACTAAAACTGTACTTGGTTTTTACTAATTTAGACATTATTATTTTAGAATTGACATTTTTTTATACGTATTGGTTGGAAAGACAAGAATGTGTTCTTTAATTTGATATAACTTTTATTACGATAAAGTAATGGCAAAATGCTCATTTCATGTGTTAAATGGAATGAGTTTTGGGAAACGTTGCGCGTGACAGCGAAATAGAACCTCGAGCGACCCGAACCTTAGTTGAACGGCTAGTAGTGCCAGAGCCGCGAGCCCAGACTAATTATTTCATCTGTACCTGCCGGTCCTCTGAGTGATCCCAACTACTGGCGGTAGCACCCGCAATTTGAGAGCTTAAGGCTCCTTACAGCTCTCCTGGCTTCTATCATTTTCCGAAATCCTGTATTTTCTTGCCTCTGGGACCTCCCGGATCCTGGAGAATATCGACCAGATTGTAGAATTTAACATATTCTAAATTCCTAAAATGACCTCTGGGAGGTACTGGCAGGTACAGACCTCTGGTAGTTCTTGGTGTTTAAAACCTATCAGCCGCTAGCAACTCTAGGTGTATGTGAAATCTAAGTTTTCTTTGACTTTTCGACCTCAGGCAATTTCCGACCTCTGGCACACACTTGTCCTTGGCATGTCCCAGCTTCTAGGAACTCTCAGTATCTGGGACTGTTAGCAAACAACGGCCTGTGATAGTGCTCTTTATGGCTTGTTCTAACCGTTTAGAGCTCACGGCCTTCATGAGTTATTACACATTAGGAACTGTTTTATTTAGCTCCTGAAAATTCCGGACTTAAACGTTCTTGCTACTTTTATTAAAAATATATCCTACTGCTAAATTTACATTACCTATAATATTGTATTATTTAAAAGTGTTTTATGGGGGCTGCGACTTCTTGGATCTAATACCGATTATTAACTATCACTGGTTATCCCTAGACTAGAATACTTTTATTTAAATCCATCAAACTACAAGGCCTCTAGATTAATTTTATATAAAATGGTTTTACTACTCGGCCCCCAATCTCTTTCCTTAAATATGTGTAGAATCCTTATCCTGGGCTAATATTACCACATACAATTTCCATAAAATGTTGGTTGAAAATTGCAGTTGGTGTTTATTGCAGTTGTTTAGAAGAGGGTTTTGAGCCTGATCCTCCGCCCCCTTTGGTATGATTGGCCACCACAACCAAGTTACCATTGCCTTTTACTTGAAGAACGTCACAACTAAGTTTCGTAAAGATGCGTTGACAATTTCAGCAGTAATCATAATGATACAAGAATGTATCTTTACAGTTATACATTGCGATAGATAGATTAGAAATCTAGCTAATATAGGGTTGAATGACCAAAAAATTGTTGGTTTTTATATTTGTAAAACATGTTTATATAAGTTATACCCCCCCCCCCATAGGAGAGAAAAACTGTTATCAAGTGGATAGTTTTAGAGTTCACGTATATACATTATTATACGTATTATTATTATACGTATAAAATTATAATCATATAACATTATATACATTATTTAACATGATTATTATACCTATACACTTCATGTTTAAAGATTTTAGAAGTTTTAAAAATTCTGGGGGCTGCTACCAATTAAATATAATATATTTTATATAAAATTGTATACAAATTGTAAACAAAAATGAAAAGGCAATAAAACATTATATTTACTAACTAAATAAATTAAATAATAATATAAATATTAAAATAACATTAATGTATTATCAATAATACATTATTACAATAATAATAATAATAATAATAACACGAAATTCGCTAGTCATTAAAGCAACAGCTTTCAAATTAATCTATGGGGCAAATGTTACAATTTAGTTTACTAGATGGCAGCCGTAATGAAACTTCTCTGTCTTATATTTGTGATGGATGTGATATTCTTTTTTTAGAGAAGTATTTACAAATATAATATTATCCATTAGTTATATGGCATTATGACTGTAGTCTTTACTGTAAATAGAAATCCTTTTCAATAACTGAGACACACTATTTTAGCTATTCAAGTACACTTGAGATGCTGAAACGTATACAGTAGAACCCCTCATATCCGGCCTCGGTTTTACCGCACCTCGGTTTATCCGGCCACTTCCCGGAAGCCAATATCGAAATTTATTTACTACGGCTTGCGTACGCGCAGTTGCACGCACTAGTCTCCCACGACTCTTGCGTTATTTTGGTGTATCTATTTGTTTACATTTTCCTGTGTTGTCCTCAGTTGAGCTAGTAGGTTTAACCTGTAAACAGTTCGTTGATTATTTCCAGTGCGGTTAGTACAGTACAGTACAATTGTTTTGTTTCGTCAAGTGTTGTGTACTGTAGGTTGGTTTATCCGGCCAAATCGTTATCCGGCCAGGGGCTCGGTCCCGTGGTGGCCGGATATGAGGGGTTCTACTGTAATTGTAGTCTCAAGTTAAAGTACCAGATACAATGTAATGGTTGTGTCTTAACTTTTACAGTTTCTTTGCGACATGAAAAGAGACGCGTACTTAATGGCTTTCTCAAACACTGAGAGATAATGTTATATAAAAATGTTAAATGTTATATATACTTTGTAGATTGTAGTTTTGACATTATATTATATGGGTGACATTTTTACACCACGATAGGTATATGAAAGCGGTTATCCGTAAAACGGTGAGCTTCGTCTTGTTATATTATATACCTGCCCTAGTTTTTCAGCAAAGGAGATTTTCTACTACATTTGACAATGTAAAGTGATTCAGCGGAAGAATTTGATTTTCCCGGGTTTATCTTTTTCGATGAAGTAGAAAAATGGGATATAAGAAAACATATATTATAAAACAGCCTTACAAGCAACTTGAGATTTGATACAATAAATAATAGATGCTTTGATAATCGATTAGGCTTATGGAGTAGTAATGCAGATGGAAGAGATAAAGTTACTTTGTGTCTTTAACTACAAAAAATTTGAAGAGTGTTATAAAACCTATCTTTTAACAGAAGTAGTATTCTCAGACCTGTGCACGTTTATATTATTGATTGGACATTAAGAATGGAGTAAATAACAATGGCCCTAAATATATGCTTTTTCCAGATTTTCTTAATCGTGACATCAAGGCGAATTTAACATTGGCGTCGGAAATATGATTTATTCGAAACGGAAGTGTTCATGCACGGACAAAGCTTACGAAATAACAATGATACCAATTAATAAATTTATTTGGCTTTAACTCAATTCAGAATTGATCAAAAAGAAAAATACCTATTATTCTTACAATTGTTAGATACTTACTTGAATAAAACAATAAAATGGAGTATCCAAGAACCCGGCAGAAGAAAAAGACAGACGTGCACAAGGACAGTACTTTGATCTTTTGACCTCAGTATCAATAATGTTCTTTCTTCGACAGGAATGACAGACTAAATACCAATCTCCAAGTTTATTTTAAGGACCTGTCTTTCAAGAGTTATCTTAAAGACGCAAAGGTAGAGATACAAACTGACCTTTGAATTGTTGTCTTAAAAACCACTGAGGACGGACAATGACGTGATGACTATAACATCGTGTCAGGTTCTTTTTCTTGTATTATTATAAAAAGATACGTCTCTTATTACAATATTTAGCCATAGAATACCATGGACGACATATGCTCTTACTTATTTAGAGCTGAAAATTTTCCACACTAGAAGAAACCTAGAAATCTCAACTTCAGAGAGTTTGGATGAATCTGAAACCTCCAAGTTTCTATAAAACAAAAGAAAAGAACAATGAGTAATATGTCACAAAAAAGGAAGTTGACGAGACACGTATAGAGATGCAAAACGAGGAGATAACTTTGTCAGAAAATACGGTCGTGACAAATAAGTTCGTCTCTGCATCATGGTGTTGTATTTGTCTGGGACTCCACCTTATCAACTTTAAACCCCGTATTGGCATTAGAAGCTTTGCATTAATTACATGTTTTCTCAGTGAAAATTTAGGTTAATTTCGGTCTCAAATTATATATAAAGCTTTTCCGAAATTGCAAATAACATCTCGTTCTGCTCAGAGACAGGGAAGTGAATGACGCTAATTTCCAGACCGACTTGTATAAGGTGTTATTATAAATCAATAGCTTCTTTTGGATTTTACCATACCATAAGCCAATCACAGGTAATTAAATGTCTAACTTTAAAATCCAGTGGACTGGAAGCAAATTGTCCTTTTTGAACAAGTTCCCGGTAATAACGAAATATGTCCAAAAACGCCATTTAATTTCTCGTAGATTACAGTAGTTCATACCTCTAAATATCAATGGTATAACAGCTTATCTTTACATCATTGAACTCGTTAAATTGCTCACTTCCAATTTAAAATATAGAATAATATAAATACAAATTAAACTGAATACATCTCAAATTGCATGTTTGATTTCAAAAATAACAATTTATAGAGTAATATTACGATATACTCTAAATTTGTTTCTTACCACTTAAAAATCTCTAAACCAAAAACTAAATATTATAAAAGGACGTATGTCTATTTTTTTCGGAAAATAGTCCAGAAATACCTATTATGCTGCCCTATTTATTTGGCTTACAAATGTTATCCTGCATATATTATGTTTTGGATAAAAATATTTTTCTACCTTTACACTTTAGATAATTAATTTTACCTTAGATACACTGATGATTTTATGTTCTTTGGAATTGACTTCAATAATTTTTAAGAGTAATAGTGTTTTAACTTTACTCGTGCATAATAAGGGTTTCGGGCATATGCCATCATTACGTTTCAAGAATCGGAATCTATCATCTTTGGGTATAAAAAATATACAGGTTTCTTATTACTTGAATACTTCGTATAAGAGAATGTTTTATTACAATATTTATTATTCTAATTGTTTTTTCCAAAGGAGTTTGACTTCTTTTACAGTGTTTGTTAACTCTGTTAATTTGATTACTTCGTTTGATATATTCTTTGACACAAAGTGACTACATTCCAAACAATGTACGGTAATGTATATCCACACGATTGCAAACCCAGAATATAAAGTTTTAGCCTCTTCAGAAGTTAAAAATCAAATAGGGATTGTACCGCAGTGACGTGTGAGTTGACAATGTGCCTTGACGATTATTAAGGACTTGCTACGTAGCCGACTAACCTACAGTCTAACATCAAACACCCTTCAAACGTCACGCAGGTTCCCGATGAGTTATAAAATATTATTTCTTTCTACTGGAGATTTTCATTTCTATTAATAACAAGACGGTGGTTTCGTCTGGATTTTGTCTGAAACTCTTTTTTTGATTTCGAAATTCAAATTCCAATCACTTTCATAATTAGACTTTGCACATGGCTGAGACGAGAGCCAAGTACTGTAATAAGCCTAGTATCATAAAAATATAGAAAACATTCATTATGATTTTTCATCATTAGCATTTATTTGTTATAATGTTCTAGCAATATTTTTTTAAGCATGACTAGCAGTTACCCGTGGCTCCACACGATATTCTTAATGAAAAACAAAGAACATCATGGACCATGTTTCTTTTGAACTACATTCTTTGCTCTCCTGAGACGTATCATAGTCACTAAAAGATATTCTAAACTCTTGATCTATTTCATATAAAAATAATTAAAAGCTAGATCTTGAAACTCTAAAGTTCGGATTGAGAGTGAAACAGTTTTTATAAGTAGATGTTATATAACTCAAATTTATCTCCACTATTCTATAATTTTTTATTGAATAGATCGAACAATTCCAGTAACAATTTAACAATATTAACCCAATTTAGAGAAATTCTAAAGTTTGAGTCCTTAACTTTTCAGTTAACGAACTTATTATAATTAATAGTGGGGCTCTACGTAAATTTTGAAACAGAAGTATACATATTACACTCGTCATGGTTGAGAACATACATATTACAGTGTTCATGGTTGAGAGCTTCAGATGTTACGCGAAATAATGTATGTTTTTAATTTTACGCTTTGCGCATGTATGAGCACTTCTGATTAGGATAACTTATAATTACGTTATCGTTACGGTTGTATATATAAGTATATTATATATATATATATATATATATATATATGTATATTTATCTATATATACATATATACAAACATACATTGTATATATATATATATATATATATATATATAAGATAAAGATATATAATATAATGTTAATAAAGTTGTCATAGGCAAAATTACTCACTTTTGCTACACTGATTTAACCCTATAAGTAGCGGTCATTTGTGCTCTCAGTGGCAGGCCGTTTTCGGGTAAATTGCCGTGATCGTTAAACTTATTTTTAGAAAATAATGTCTAAGTGATAACCTAGCAACATTATATATTTTTGATTTCCTTATGAAATATAGAATAAGAATAAATATAATATTTGGCTCCTTACCTTTATTTTAAGATGAATATCATTGTAGATGTGTAAAGATTTTCTTTCAGAAAAAAATAATTTTTGAGTTCTACTGTCCGTCACTTTGAAACTACTGGAGCTACAAAATAATGCCAAATGCACAGAATATACAAAATTTTATTTGAAACAAATTACTTCCTGTACACCTTTTTCTATTTACAAGAACAAAAACAGTTAGATGGGAAAAACTGAATCTATGAACAAACTGGGTTTTTTACTCCGAGTCACTAGAAGGGGCTTGTCTTTTCCTCCCAGTAGTGTAGTGCCTATAATAGTGGTTTAGTTTGTCATAGCACAGTGGATGAATGCCACAGTTGCAGCCTGGGCACTAGCATACACTTTTCTTTCTTTTAACTGTAGGGTCTTTTGCGCTAATTATGCAAACCCTTTCTTTTTTCCCTTCTAAATGAACAATTGTATGTTTTTTACTAGGGCCTACTTGGTGTGGACCTACAACCAAAGTGTCAGGAATGGTTTCTTTTCTTACTAATTCTTGAACCACTGAATATACAAAGTCATCTCTTACCATGGGCTTGTCTGAGTTTTGGAAATACAGTATGTAGGCATTGAACATCGCGATGTCAAGCATACTGAAAAATATCTTTTTCTAATATTTCTTGCTTTGTCTTGCGCAAGAAAGGTGATAGATACTCTCGTCACTGCTGTCCACACCGCCCATTTTTAAGGTGTATTTATTTATTACTGTTTATATTACTGGCTTTACGGCTTGCAGTCCTAAGCTGTTATAACCTAAAAAAAAAAAAAAAAAAAAAGATTTCTTTGTATAGATGAATTGCTTAATTTTACTTAATAGAGTAGGGGTCCTGATTTTTTAAGCAAATTCAATACTTCTCGGAGTGAAGGCTGCAAGTCAGAAGTAATAAACCACTCAAGTTGTTGACAGTTAGTTGTACACTTTATAACTGGAATAAAGTTGGAATATCATGCCGTAGTATCCTGCAATTACAGAAAGTTTGAGGGCTGTGGCGGCTGTTTACGCCTCAGTGCTCGAATAGTTGACAAGTAGGTTTAGGTTCTAGAGCTGGAATATATTTAGTACATTATACAGCAGTCCCTCGGAATTACAGAACGTGTGGGTATTGTTGTGGTTGTCATATATGGCAATTTGTGCTTCACTACTTGGATTACCAGTTAGATGTAAAGTCTAAAGCTAGAATCTCGTAGTCCGTATACAACTAACTTTAGAATTTAACGTACTGTCAGGAGAGGTTGTTTAGGAAGTTACTTTCACCTTGTTACCATTGAAAGACAAGGTTCCAATTGACCACCACCTAGTTTTGAAAAAATTCAAAGGTTCATTTTTTACCTCTCAAACATTAACAAATCGGATCAAATGCTTTACCCCTAACTAATTGTTGCTATGGTAGTACAGAAGAATTTTGTTGAATAATGACATATTTATGTGCATAAAACAAACTTATAAATTCAAAGTTTGTTATTGACGATGTAAGGTTTAAAAGTATATTAGGATTTCATACTTTTGGCATCATTTGATGTTCAAAATGTATAACACAGCTTTCTCTGGACAGAAATCTATTCTCTGCATCAGAGAACAAATAGTCCATTTCAAAATAAAGAATATAAAGGTAGAAAAAAGAGATATAATATGAAACAAAAATACCAGATATCTGCTAGTAGTTATGTACTTCTCGAATTAAGGAATGACAGATAAGTGAATATCTCATGCCAAGTTTCTGAAAATGACTGTAGTCGCAACTCCGAAATACACATTTTATTACTGTTTTCATTTCTATTTTAATGGACGCAGAAGTAATTAAATATTATTCCAATAGGCCAATAATATCAGATTTCCTTATACGGATCTCTTTATAAAATTATGATATGAAAATGTGTCAGTACATACACAGATTTCTTGCTTTTCATTACATTTGACGTACATATATTTGTACAGTTTTTAAATGTTTAATAAACTTAGATCTGATTATAGTAGGCAATGCGTGATGAGAAATGTCTGCTATTGTTGTTGCTGGAAGATGATAAGGCTCCTCGTTTGGTAATTCTGGTTCAGTTGAAGTTACAACCGAGGATGTTTATTGAGCTAGTCACGGATTCTTCCTCTGCCTAAGAAAATTCTGTATTACTAAATATGCAATAAAAATGTTCATCATCATTTATGTGCTTAGGTTGAAAATTTAGCTTTATGAAAGAAGGTGTTAAATAACATAAAATGAGTTAAAAACCCCATCTTGGGTATTTATAAATCTCAAATGTGTCAAAATTTTGACTATATGCACTCGACATAATCCACAACCCATTACATCAATATGAAGATAAAGCGAAGTTTAACGGACAAATAGATATGTGAGTGGTACTCAAACGTATTGCCCCTAAGATACATTAACCCTCTATGAAGAGGTTTGAAGAGGTTGAATTGTATGTCATCACATAATCCTCTAGTTATTCAATATTAATTTTATTATATCACCTCGCGTGGTAATTTTTATACAACAATAGTATTTGAAAACAATATTAAACAGCTGTTTAATGTAGATCAACAGGTTAGTTTTGCTCCTGTATGTAATGGTTATATTGCACAATATCATAATAGATTATCTGATGCAGTTGGAACGTTTTCATACAGGGATGAAAAACATATTCCAGTTTAGATTAATTTTGTGTCTCAGATGAAACTTAGGCATTCTTGTAAATCACGATTCAACCATAGTAACGCGCCAGGAGTCGGCTCATATAATAGAGGACACCAAAGGTGTCAAAATTCATACGTGATTTTGATAGATTGAACCTTTTCTTCATGACTTAACTACTTGTAACCTGTTAAATGAATTGATGATATTTTTAGTCATAAGTGTTTTTAGAAATAATATAGTTGATATAACTCGATACATGCTTAGCATAAGCGAATAAACTACTCAATCTCTGAAGCGCCAACAGTCTTCACAGTAATGGCTAAAACAACAACCACCGTATTATACAAACTGTATTCTAGCTCTGGAATTTACAACTGTCAACTACTTGAGTACTAAACCGCAGACAGCCAGTAATGACTTAATAAAAATACCTTCACAACTCTCTAACATTGTGTAATGCTAGAGACTGCCCATTTATACAAACTCTTGTATTCCAGTTCTTGATTTTGCAACTAACTGTCGACTACTCCAGCTCTGGTATATGCAACTATATACTCCCCACTATCCGGCCAGAAACACATAATCTTATAAACTACTTTGATATCAGTTGCTCATCTACTGGTACATACTCATACCAAAAACCATGTTACTACTATCTATGGAAAAGAATGTAAGACTTTTCACTGTGTAGCTGTATGTGGATAAGTTGGTTTTGTTGAGACCGCAGTAAAAAACAAACTCAGTAAAAATGTTGATTTTAACCAAGTAAGTCTGGCAATAAACAAAATACTCTCAATTCTAAAAATCAGATATTATAGTAACAAAGTTCATCAGGTATAAAGGCCTTCAAATCGCAAATATTGTAGAATGTTGCTAGTGTTTCATGTTATTTAGGATTTATAACAGATTTAAATAATTTAGAAAAAGGAAGGAAAATAAGCTCTAGCCCTGAAGTAGTTAATGTGAAACTTTCATTAAATTCCCGTGTAACTGTAGAAACGCTTAGATAGTTTCCCCATGCAATGATTCCTTCTTAGACGCAAATTTTTTTATCTAGTAACTTTTAAAATTCATATTTGCATTCAGTTAGATAATACTGCATCTAACTGCATGGTACAATTTATTATGCACCGGTACTGGTAACTTACTGAATATACTGGCTTATGAAAACATATTTTTAAGTATAAATGTAAACATTTGATAGTTTCGTAATATTTTAATATTAAGTTAAATTTATTTTTATATATTCTACAATCCAGTAAGAAGTTATAAAACAGGTATAAAAATAGAATGACTAATTATGATTTGATATACATTTTATTATTTAACTTCACGATTACACTAATACAGAATTACTTCTTAAAAATAGGAAGTCTTATTATTTTTTGGAATATTAAAAGCAAAGATCGATATTATTGCAAGGTTATCATAAGTCTTATTTTTAATGTTTATAAATAAAATGGATAACGTAAAACATTGATTACGAGTCGAGTAAATAAATAAACTCTTATATTTTTCTTTGAAAGAGGGAAGTAAGCTAAGCAGGTTCTCTGCTGCTACAGAAAGAATATTATAAAAAAGCTTTAGTGTCAACAGGAATCTCATAAATAATTGAAACACTTCAAACAAATTTGTTTATTCTGTGTCCTCAGGGGCCGTTTTCAAATTATGCTGAGCCAAGTTAAGAAAGCGTTCCGCCAAACGTAAACAGATTCTTGATGTCCGTTACCGTTATGCCTTCAAAGCGTTAAAACCTTCTTTAACGAAGAATAATATTTCTGTTTTGCGTATTTACAGTAAACATTTGAAATAAGAACATTGATTGATGAACGTAGTCAAAGTTTCTTCAATTTAATGTTTTTGCTATTTAGGTCTTTTCTTATTTTAAATACTTACTTGAAGTTACTACATATTACTAAGACATAAGATATTTATTTTAACAACATTAAACGACAAATATATAATACGAAAATCTTAGCTTCGTGTCATATGTATCATAACAATTGAAAATTTAAAAATGTCGTCTGTTTTTGATATTCTGAGTTATACAGCTGAGGTATCAAGTAATAAATAAGAGTTATCATGATTACAGCATGGATCCAAGTAAGAAATCATTAGAGTGATAAACACAGAACTTAATTTGGGTTTAAAAAAACGTCTTATAGTATTATACTGCAGTTTACAGTTATTTGTAATAACAGTTTATTATATTAAATTGTTCCATGAAGTGGTTATTAATTTCCTTATAACAGCGATCTAAGAAACCAACTATTGTAAATGGTAAGCATTTTAGTGCGCTAACCTCAAAACGTGAATTTAATTTTAATTAATGTAAATAACAGCCGTTTTTCATACGTTAACTTGACAGTATGACTATATCATGTTATGTAATAAAAATAAAATACAAGATAAGTTAAAAATATTTTCCGTGTGTCAAAAAATGTTGCTGGTCACATAAAGAAAAAGTGTGTTTTGGCGATTAATCGTATTTTCGAACTTGACTTTACTTTACTCATAAAACGAGATTACCCATAGAAAACAATCACATTTACTCCTCGTGCTGGAAAGTTTTAGAACTAGTATTTTACTACTGAGACCCTTGTTAAATTCACTGTTTATCAGGTTAGGTTATAGAGTTTATTACGACCTTTCTCTAAAAGCTTTTAAATAGTCTAGAAATAATTACACATAATTACGTGATATGGATCTAGGAAATCAAGAGCTCAGGCCTTTTATTGATATTTTTGCTACCACGTATCTTACCAGGGCTAAAATCAGGAATCGAGGACTTTAATTTATTTATTTAGATGTCAAGATTGTGTTTATACAAAATTAGGGTGATTATTGTTTCTATTTCAATTGGTTTACTTCGATGTATGACGTTTGTTTGGTGGACAAAAAAAAAAAAAAAAAAAAAAAAAAAAAAAAAAAAAAAAAAAAAAAAAAAAAAAAAAAAAAAAAAAACGTAACACAACTACTGGTTGATGATCGAGTTGAATTATGAACAGTAGGAGTATAAAGTATGTAGCCTGTGCACCACTTAATTTTTATTTTGCAGCAAGTATAAGAGATTAAACAGAAAATATTAAACGTTATTAAAGCACTGTTCGTAATATAATACAAGACACCCAACTTCAGTATACAGTAATAAACAAGATGGACATCAGTTGTATAAACAGACATCCTATACAACTTCAACCATACGAATTGCTGTTAAAGCTTGAATGAACAATAATAGTCCTTATGGCTCAGTCGGGAGAGGTAGGAAGATTTGTGACAGTTAAAATATTAAAATAGTTTATTTCATTTAGAAATAAAAGGTTCCCGCTACATTTATACCATAGGTACGTTTCTCTTGAGCCATTGATAATAGAATTTTAAACATTCCAGATTTTAAATGGAATTGTATTAGAACTAAAGCGGCGTATGTAGCTGGCCAATGGTTTTGAATCTGAAGTTCTTACACAATGTGTTCCCCATTCTTATATATCGAAAAATTTCATGGGATTAACAAGTAATCAATATCTTAAAATTTTTTCAAGATATACAAAACTGCTTACAGCAGAATTATTTTATACCTTACGCACAATGTTCTGGAGCCCATTTTCAGTTATGTTATGTAGAAATGTTCCGTAAGTGCTACCACAAAGAAAATTTCTCATAGACTGATCTTGTATACATAATCTACTAAATAAAGAATATAGTTGTACTTTTACTATCGTACTTAATGTTAGCAGCTTATAATATTATGGCATTACTATCAGAAATACTGAATCAAATAAAACACACAGTTCTTTGACAAAGATTAGTTTGTAAAACGTCCATTTGAATATAAAGTTGAATGAAGATCACTTTAAAATTACTCTCCCTTAAACTTCTACCAAAGAATAAGTTTAATTTTTCTAATTAGATAAAAGATTTAAAAATTGTGTCATATAAATTGTAGATAAAGAATTTCAGCCTCAAGGTGCATTTGTTTGTTATAATGGATGTGGTAAAGTGATATAGTAATAAGTGAATAAATTATTAACTGAATGTCCCAGAGCACGTATGTGGTGGGCTGGGCCGCCGCGCCTCGCCGCCATGTTGGCGGAAACTTGATCTTTCCGGTAATATCCAGTTTCCATTATCTACCGTCGCGTCGGCTGGAGCTTGCACAATTGTGTTGTTCTGATCAATTATTTTTCTAAAATTACAAGAATACTATGTAATGGCGTGTTTATATCAATGGCTAATTACATATGATTAGGACCGGAAAAGTAAAGAACACATTTGAAACATCGACTCTCATAATACACTCCTATATCGTTGTGTATCATTTTAATTAAGCTAAACCATATTTTTAATATATATTATAACTATTTAACTTTACAAAACCAGTGCAGCTCTGGTTATCATTTCGTTCTACTTACTATAAAGTTTACATAGATAAGGCCCATCAGTTCGCTCCCTCCAAGAAATGTAATTTACTCTCTTCAATGCTTTGTATTTGTTGTCCATTTAAGTAAATAAATAAGACATGTGTAAAACTTAAAGCAATATTCCACTACTCAATTTCCGTAAGAAAACATCATGATTCTTTTATGCTGTCTCAGTTTAAAGCTAGACAGTTGTTCGACAGTAAGGACATATCTTATAACCCGACTACAACATGTTATGTCTCTATCGTGTATTATCTTCCGGAAAGCATATTCAGTTTAACATATTTATCATACTTTGTTATCGAACATGTTAAACTGCAACTATTTACTTAAGTATAACATAGAAATACTTGAGTTTAATATAGCCCTTGTTATAGATGCCTCGCTAAGTATCTAGTATTTCCTTTCTAGTCTCATATCTATGAGACAGCTGATAGCTTTTACAAACATACATTATACAATGTTCTATACACGAAAGACAGTCCATATACTAGAACTATCTGTTAGTCGAAATTTTGTTCTGAATGTTACAGTCAAAACTCTTTTTTCTCGAAGATGATCTTGCTTAATGAAAGACATATTTTTTATCGAGCTGGAGAAGCACATATTAAAATGGATACATTACAATTCAGGAAATGTTATTACCGTCAGCGTGGTAATAGAATAGTTCAGTGACTCGATCTCTCTGTGAAAACAAACATGTTGATAAATGATCATTGTAAGAAATTAAATCATAACTTGTGTATTTAAACTACGGTTTGTAAAACCACAACCTTTTCCCCTATGACGTATTATTGCTACTCAGAGTCTATTTAATTTATGACTCTGACGTTTCTAACAACATTATTCAACACGTTTTGTTTAAAAAAATATGAAGAAGAATTATATGAAGACACAGTGGTGTAAGTAAATATGTTTTATTTTGTATATATTTTTCATGACGTATGTGCAATAATGCGTAGCAGGTTTATTTTTTGTAAAATAAATGCTAATATAAAGAATAAAATAGTGTTTTTGTTATTTTTATTGCAATATTGATTTATCCGTGCTAGTTTATCCTTAAATTTACTCTTTTATATTGTTGAGCTTTAAATTGAGCCATTGCGTAATTATTACGGGGTTTTCAAAGATGTAAAGGTAAAAAAATGTTACACATTGAAAAATGCTGGATAAACGTCGCCAAGACGAGCAACGTCTGAGTAAATAAAACTGCAATGTAAGAATTCAAATTTTCAAAAGTTATTTAGGAAGATTGTGTTTTTCTTGTAAAGGCTGTTTTCAATGGGATGATAGTCAACACCATTACATGGTCTAGATTCTGGAGCAAAGGAAAAATAATGTTTAGCCTTTCAGTTTTGGAATTCTCTTCCAGAATTAATTAAACACGAAGAAAAAAGAACTTGTTTTTTATCATTATCAAGAAGAAATATTAATTAATGAGTATCATCGCTATAAACTTGAGCTCCCTTTTTCAGGCTACTCATGGATTGTGTAAGTTGTAAGATAATTAGGTAGCATTATACCGGCAGCAGAAATAAACTTTTATTACGTCAATATAAATTAATATTAAGAAAATTGACACATTGTATTTTAATATATTTACATATTTCATACAAAAAAACCAAAGAAACAAATTTTTAATTACATTTAAAATAGAAGGACAGAACGTATTTTATTAGTGTACAGGTCAAAGACGGAATAAAGTCCTTGTAAATATTCAAGCAACGATGCGGCGCCCTTAGCTTTGTTTGTACCACTTTTCTCTTTGAACGTTTTCTCCAATATTCTACGAGTCAAGCCGACCATTATAACCTCCAGTTGAGGTGTGCATTATGGATGCTTTTTAAAATGGGCAGTGAGTGGTTTGGTGAGTTTTTTTATTTATTTAAAGAGTATGAATGAGAAAACTATTATTTTATTCACAATGTTTTAAGCGTTGTTTTTCAATTATCTTAGAAAATAGTTATATCAAAAACTACTGAATGTGTGTGTGTGTTTACTAGTTTGTGTAAAAATACAACTCAGAAATTCATTATTACGAAAGTTAAACTTTTTTATTTTATATAACTCATATAATTTGCCAATATATGAAGTGAAATATAAAATATCTCTGTAAACATCACACTTTAAAAGTTTCATGTTTAGTAGTTTGAAAAAAGTATTGGAAATTTGGGTCAATTTTAGAAAAAAATATTAATTGTAAAAATAAAAATATTAAAATTATCAAATTCTGCTCAAATTAATAGTAAGCCTAGTTATAAATTTTCTTACAAAACCTTTATATTTGAAATAACTCTTTTATAATTTTAATCCAATACATCACGAGTTTATCTATAAAGTGACAGTGCATGCTATTTTGATTAGATTGGATTTTATGGATGAAAGAGTATAATAATTCATTTTTAACTCTGATTGATTCTTCCAGCCAACCCAGTTTACCAGTTCTCTCTGCGGTAGCAGTGAAACGCAATCTCAATCACGTAAATGAAAAAAGTTTTGTTATTGCCTGTCCTATTAATTTAGGATTTATTTTCATGTGTACCACAAAACGGGGCCAAAACTATGAGTTGTTCCAGCTTGACCGTTCCTTCACTCTCACTACTTCCAAACAGTAATATAAAGGTTATACAGTTGATGATCTTAACTCAGAGCCTTATGAGGCTAACGCATACAATTATGGTGATGTCAATAACGATAACATTATTTGATAAATGTTATCTGATCTCTTACATATGACTTATCAATATAGAAATTTAAAAAATATGATTAACAGATATTGTGTTTTTGAACTATTAATCAAGATTAACAGTGTTATTTAATGCTTAATGCATTAAGTAACTGTTATATTTGTCATAATTTGAATAAATGTTTATTGAAGACTTAAAACACGCAAAACTAGTCTAAAGCTCAGACAATCTTGGATTGCAAGGGGAGTCCTTTTTTCGATACTCAAGTTTATAAGTTGCAAAACAATATGATATATACAAATGGTTATAATACATATTAATTTTAAAATATGTTATGAAAACAAATAAAATAGGACATACGAGTTCGGATGTTTTGCAATCATTATACATTACAAAAATAGAACACCACGTTATGAGGATTTGAATCTTCTTTATCAGTGTAAATGTAAGGTCATTTACAAATAGAAGAAAAAAACTACATATATAGTGATGAACTCATTAAAGTTGTGGGTAACAAATTAAATGTTTTACGCAAAAAAAGCTAATGGAGTGGGTCATTGGACCAAGGAACTTACATGACAAAAATTCTTCAATGTTTTAAACAGGGCCAGGTGTTGGCTCAACGACTCTCGTTATGCATTAGATCATTTAAGCAAGTAAAGAGTCGATTATTCCACTTGTCTAGTCACCGTTTTCTTCTTCGCCAGTTTGCAAGATTATCTTTAATTTTATTAGTCTTGCAGTTACTACATTACGTCACGTAATATTATTGTCTGGATGTTAATACAAGTAGAAAGTAATGTATTACTAATATATGAATGACAATTAATATTAAAATGTTATACTTGGTCTTAATTAGTAGCAAATATTAGTATACATAAATTATAATATAGATGATAAATTGTATGCGCTATTACACAGTACATTAAATTTTAACACAAACAAGGATAATATAAACTACAGAAGAGATTTTAACTTAAGCAACGATTTAGTGATGCATTTATTGATTATAATAATTTGTCTGATTAATGTTGGTAAACTGTATAGTAAATGCGTAAACGTTGTCAGATCTCGAGGTTGGTGTAAAAACTTTGTTTACTTAAATATGTTAATATTTTTATGATAGCATAAATAAGACGAAAATATCAATAATATATTTTACATCTTGTTACCCCAAGTTGAATGGTTTTCAGAACTTTATCGAAAATTGTTTGGTATATTTCGAACTAATTATTTCAAGAATCCATAGTATCCATATTCCTAAAAATCGGGAGAAATTACATGTTTATAATCGCTGTTAAAAAATTGTATTTCTGCGTGGTGATGCATAGTTATTATCAAATTCACGTTATGAAAGTTCAGAGTTATAATTTAAGTTTAATTGAAGGAGTGACATTGTTCTCAGTGTTTAATCTTTAATTTAATATAGCAGAGTTTTTGATTGTTAAGCACCGAAGAACAGAAACGTAATGTATCTCTTATGTACCTATTAAAATAAGGAGAGACTTTTTAACGGGATAGGGAAAGGTTTATTTTAAGATTGACATAATAACTAAATATCATGTGTAACACAACATAATAATATAAACTTACTTATTGACAGCAGATATCCATAATTTGAAAGCCTTATATAGATTATTACGATTATTCGAGTACTGCTAAACTTATATACTACAAGAGTTCGACATTTAAGACTGCTTAGGTACTGTGGAGTTCATGACATAAGTGAGCCATAATTTAAAACTCCATATAATATAAGTATTAGAAGTTATGGGCATCTGTGGAATTTCACGCTACGGGCTTCCATCACGGGCCTTAAGAGTGGACCCCACTGAGGGACTGGTATAGATACCAGTTCCTTGTATCTTTGACCCAAAGAGTTCTAGGTCTCTGGGAACTCCCAGCTTGTGGATACTTTCGGTGTCTGGTTTATCCCGATCTCAGGATTCCCGGACCACTGGTAGTTCACCATAATTCCTGTCCACTGTTAACTTCACGCCTAAGCTCCCGAACTCATGCGACTAAACAAGTCCTTATATAAAATAATTTTGAATTTAAAGTTATCGGATCCTGGGTGTTCCTAAACACTAATAAGTTTCTCGGGGTTTTGATGTTTTCCACTTCTATAAGATTTTATGCACCTCATGACATTTAGGAGATATCTGCCACTGCAACTCCCGGACTCCCGGAGTTCTTGGTAATAAAAGTTGTATAATTTTATTTATTTAAAAGTGTTTTTATAAAACGATCGTGTTAATAGTTCTGGGATTAATACAAATTTCGTGGCAGGTAATAGGGAAAACTGTTCTATCTAGATATAGAACTCTATATTCCTAAACGAGATTTCTTAATCCCCTCTCCTCATTTTGCACGTCAAATGTGCTCAAAATCTATCCAACCACAAGGAGTCTAGTCTAATTTATTGTGCATAGATGGTTCTGACACTAGGAATCCACAACACCGAAATATCATCTATTATTAAAAAACTGTATCATATACAATGTTCATGTTAGGTTTTCTTGGACCCATCCTATTTTCAAGCCAACTTCAAAAATTGTTTGGAAAACTGATTTCCCCTAAGGCTCTAAATTGGTCAGTCTGATTGGTGCCAACTTGTAATTTTATAAAGTAATTGATTATAAAGTATTTTTTACTATGGAGGTATGATTCCTTACTTCTGGCTCCAAAGCTGTTCACGAGATGTTCTCAACTAGTATTTATTCTATAGATAAACTTATTGGTGACAATTCGTCCAACCATAACTACTGGCGACGCCAAGCTCCTCACCGTGCCTCACCATCGGGTCTCTAGAGCGACTGCAGTTTCATTCGGTCTTGGGTCATCGAAAGAAAATAATACAACCTAATTCAACTGATTGTAACAAATAAAAACTTATCATATATAAATCAGCCTTGTTTGTTTACTCCCCTTCCTCGTTTGGTTAACAGAAATGTTGCCATCACAATGGGACCGTAAAGACAGTTTCCTAAGTACGATATTTTGCATAATATAACATATGTATTTGACTCGTATATTCGTTCTTAAAATAAATTATAAACTTATTATCAGTCAGATCACATTCAATTTCTGCAGTAGTTATGTTTCCGTATGCTTGTATTGAAGACCATTCTCCATTTTCATTAAAGAAATATACTAGTCTATGTCGTAATCTGTTATTTCCTGTAATTATTCTTTTTATGCTGACACTGTAGCAAGTGTAGTCCAACAATAGTATTAATAACAAGACATTGTTAAGTATTAAAACGGGTCCTTTTGCTTTCAGCATTGGAATTGTATCAAAGCTTCTAGAGTGCATTCACTTTTAATAGGACATATTACAATCTATAAAATGTTCTTTTCTTAAGATGTACACTCACTATAACATATCAGTGGCTTCCATATAATTGTTTTCTGTCACCACTAGGATCAATATTATGAAAACTGTAGGCTTATTTATCCGATAATTATAGTGTAGACAAGTTGAAAATATAAAACAGAAATGTACTAATTTGACTAATCCGAGATAGGTGTTCCGAATGCGCTCAGCTAATAATAGGTAACAGTGTACTAACAGTTCCCACTCAAGAGGAAATATAGTAAACAGCACCATTCCGTGCATACTCATTGTTTAATAAAGCTTGCAATATGAGCCTTCATCAGTTACTTTACAGTTATCAATCAAAGTAACAGTCAAAACATATGTGCTACCCAACGAGCCGTGTTGATTAAGGTGGGTAATAAGGACCAAATGTTACTAAGATGGATAACTTGTCTCAAATGTACACGTAGTTTGTAAACAGGGAAATTAATTTCGCTTTGTAAAGAAGCTATATATGGACCCTCAGTGCAATGGAACTTACTAGCTGTACTAATGATACATATTTAATAATTTATTAGAATAATGCCTACGATTATATCCATTAGAGGATTTAATTACATTTCAATTAATTATAAATGGATTTTGTTCGGCCAGTGCAGAAATCAAACCAATGACCTCTCGGACACTGAGAGGTACTCTACGCTACGGTGAAGACCAACTTTTCATTCTTTAAAAATGTTAAGAAATTTCTATGACTATCATTTTGATATAGACGCATTTTAATTTGTCATTACATTAAAGAACGGAAAAATGGTCATGGTAAAAAAAACATGCAAAAATATACAGATATAAAACATAAAATCTGCAAGTCAATGTTGAATATAACGAGAATGTGCCTGTCAGTCACTCATGTATTATACATCACTAATCAACAGCCATCCATCATCTGCAATCAGTCGAGCAAGAGATGTCAATAAATGTGAATCCTGTTAGTCCTGCAGTGATGGTGTTATTGGATGAACGTTGGTAAAGTTAATGACAGTTGGTGGGGAAACTGTGTTAGTACGTATTCGGTTTGAGATAGTTTGAAAATCTGTTATGTTTTATTTCAGATTACTAAATCACATGCATTTCTTACAAAGCTCGAGACTAATCCACAAACTTTTGATGTCCACGGACGCTGAAATTTAATAAATCTTAAATTAAGAATAAAATTAATTAATGCATAAATTAGAAGTCGATACCATGAAACGTGTAGATGACAAGAGAATTACACGAAACATATTTTAAAGTTAATATTGTATCTCTGACAGTTCAGACCACAAATCGCTTAAAGTATTACATAGGCTAGTATTTTGAAAAGTATTACATAACATTAATTTAAATTCATAAATTTAAATATTTCAAATTGAACTTAAAAGTATTTAAATTAATATAATTATTCAATGAGAGTTTTATACACATATCTAAATGTAGATATACACTCGTTCATCCCTTATTTTGTTGAAAAACAATACTATAAAAATAAATATAACACGCATATTTTTTTCTTCACTGGTAAATATAGTATAGAGTATAATAATAAGTAAAGTAAGAGTAAAGTAAAAAATAAGAGTAATATATAGGGATTTTTTTAAAGTTGTTGTATTGGATTTGTTTTTGGAAAGCATATTTATGCTACATTCAAAGCCCTTGAAGATAACTCCCCTAAACATAAAAAGAGTATAAAAACATTTGTTACAACTTCACATGAAATTACATGCATTGACAGTTTCTGTTTGATCAATATGTACTTGAGTTATAGCTTCAGGTAGTGGCACATGTTTATTTAAAAAATGATGTCGTTAAGAAAAATATTTAAGATTATGCCACTTTATTAAATTATGTTTAATTAAAACATAATTTCCTTATATCAAACATGAGTAGAAAAACATGCCAATCCCTTAAATTATAATCCATGAACAGAGTATTAATTTGTACATTTTAAAATGTTCTTATTTTTATGATCAGCTACCTATAATTCCACGTAGAGAGGTTGAAACTTAACATTTTTCTTTTCCTGTATCAGGGAGGTTATTTCAAAGGGCTACGAATTTAACATAAAAAATATTTAAATCTAACATCACTGTACAATCTTTATTATCTAAATTACTTATGATTAGTTTGAGAACAAGTTGGCAAATACTAAATTTAAAATTTGTATCACACATTTTGATTTTAACAATTTGAAATTTTTGAATCCGCGAGTAGTGGTAAACTAACTGTGTATAAAATATATAAATTCGAAAAACTGTTAGAATGTAATCGTGGACAGCATAACAAGAATAAATTACTGTCACCTTGATTTCTTGAGTTAAATTATAAAACGCTCTTCTAATTACTATTATGATTTGTGCTATATAATTATATTTCATACAAAAATTAGTAAACTGTGTATTTTATTTTAATATATGTATGGAACCTTAGAAGCTAATTAGGTAAACCAATATGACATTAAATATACTTTCTTATTATTCTGATTAAAAGTATCCGAGAAGGCACTAAAAATGTAAATTTAATCCTTATGTGGTCATTTCATAAATAAAGAACCAAGGGACTTAGGCCTATACAATTATTTACATTTAAATGTTACTTTATATGTAAATTTGGATTTTTATTCATATTTGAATGAATAAATTAAAAATTTAGTATCAACTCATTAAATATTTCTCAGATCACAGTAAATATTACTTCCATTGTACATCAAACTCGTTTGCATTTACTTTTAAGGTCTCCAATTGCACAGTATTAAAAACATATACAATGAACTACAGATTAGTAAACTTATACACGTCAATTAAAATATATTTTGGTTCAGTATAATATGTTGTTTGCGTTATATTGTTTATTTATGAAAAATGAAAGTTAGTAGACCTGTTATGTTCAAAATAAATTATTTAATTATTGTTACACCACAACTTTATGTAATGATATTTAAAATTTACCCATATGTTGCCTTGTTTTCTCTCTTGCAGGTTTGAAATCTATTCCTTCTGCAGGTAAAAAAGAGTTACCTCCCGTTTATTTTGTCATACGGCCATAGTCATGTTAACCTCACTATTATTTGTACATACTGTGTTCAAAAAGTATCGCGAATTTTGTGTATTTTCAAAAATTATTTATTTATTCGTGAATATCTATTTTTTCCCCTTTAAAGTAATCCCCCTGGGATATTATGCACTTGTGACAACGTTTTTTCCAATCTTCAAAGCACTTCAAAAAATCATTTTTTTGTATCTTGTTCAGCTTCTCCTTCGATGCCGTCCGTCTCTATCTCGTCAATCGTGGCGTAGCGTCGTCCATTCATGGGCCTATTCAGTTTCGGGAACAAGAAAAAGTCACCGGGGGTCAGATCTGGGGAATACGGTGGCTGCGGTATCATTAGTGTGTTGTTTTTGGCCAAGACATCGCGTACAAGCAGCGATGTGTGAGCAGGGGCGTTAGCGTGGTGCAAAAGCCAATTTTTGCTTTTCCACAAATTCGGGCGTTTCTGGCGGATTTTTTTGTGCAAATTGCGCATAACTTGCAGGTAATATTCCTTATTCACCGTTCTACCTTGTGGCAAGAACTCATGTGGTACGTCTTGTAACACTTAAGCAGCGTCAGAGTTAAGGAGTCCGTGGTTTTATGTTCTGGTGTCCATTGTGAAGGTACTGACACTGTACTGTTAGGCGAAGATTATATTATGTTAGAGTTTGTGAGGCGGGAGAGAGAAGTTGGCTGTTCTTGTGTGTCTGTTTCAGATTTTTTTACATTATTTTGTAATGTTCTGAAATATTAATACTTCATATTAATTCATACAATTCAACAAGGCAAATGTGTAAGATGTAATTAATTCTTGGCAAGTGCCAATATTAAATATTGAAGCAATCAAGTTAAATTTGCCTTTTAATCACATAGGACGACTTTCTAATTTCATAACATAACTAACTGCAGCCCTTCCAAGGCTTGGAAATCCGAAAGAAACGCGAAAGAAACCTCTAATCGCAAACGTGGTTGAGTAATTTATAATATTAAATGCGTTTAAGAAATATAAATAACAATATTAGAATGTATAATGTGTAAGAAAATAACGAAATTTTTAATAAATTAATTATAGAAAATGATAATACACTTTAGAGTCAATTTCACTGTTTCACATATATAGATTTAGTTCAACTGAATCATTTTCACCATAATAATAATAAAACTCAGTTTCAGAGGTTATTGAAGGATATATACAGTTATATATATATATATATATATATATATATATATATATATATATATATATATATATATATTATATATATATATATATATATATTGCTATTTCAGACATAATTATAGAAAATACATACAATAATGATGATAATATAAAAAATAATGAATAGAATGGTTTGAGGTTTAATATTCTACTTAACTTTTATTATTATATGATACTGTTTAGCGTATAGTTTATTTCGTATAGTGTAAGAAGACTAATAAGAAGAAAGCAGGAGTAAGCCGCACCACGAGTCGCGTAACAGACTTCGAACGACCAAAAAATCATTCGGCAAAGAAATGTTTACATCCCCCGGTTAACAAAAAATAAATTCTGTCAGCCTAGCGAGTGTTTGGCTTCTGCGAACCTCAGCCAAATTACATGCAACATCAAAGAACTTATTCTTATTTTTGGAGAAATTAAGTATAATGCGAAATTTCAAATTTACAGGTTCTTTATCTAGACTTCTTGCCGCAACATATATTCAAATATTTTAAAATTAAATTGCGTTTCCTATAATTTTTAAATTATAAATGCGTAAATAGCAAGTCACCATAAGATTATGTTGTATATTTTGAGATAGTTCGGCTGCATGTGTTAATATGTCACATATTAAAATTTATTATGAGTGTACTTAGGTAAAACAGACCAATGTACCAATGTAAGTTTCGCTAACGCCCAGCCAAATCCCATGGCGTAACATGCAGCACAATCGAAGTAAATATTCCTCATACAGAAATGAAACCTAATACATAATTTCAAGTCTATTTAGTTTATTTTCGAGATATCGTGTGGGCAAACGGACGGATAAACTTACAGACAGAATTGAAAGTTTTCCAGTCCCACGTGTAATAGGCTTCGCCAACGCTAGACAAATAAGATTAAAATATGACTTTAATAAGTTGTAAATATCGTGAGTGTCATAGATTACTAGGCAAGGCTCCTGTCGTGTGAAGGATGTCCAGGTCCATCAGCCAATCAGCTGTATTTTCTTCCATCTGATGCAGTGCTGTCTTTTTAGCCAGGACTTTTCTTCAAGGGCATTTTGTCATAATGTGCTATGGTGTTTGGTAGGCATTTACACAGTCACAGTAGGCCGAGTTATCAATTTCTCACTTGTGTTTCCAGAAGTTGGTTCTGCCTTCATTATTTCGTATGCGGTTTATCGCCGGCCAGGCAGATCAAAACCACGGAAATGTACCATGGCTTCAGGCAACAAGCAAGAGTCCGGGCTCGAGATTATCATAAAGCATCTGAAGATCGATTGATCAGCTGTTTAACTGTCCTCCGTATCGATTTACTTTTACTACGATAAATCCATATTATATTTTTTTACGTAAATTAGCCAGAACTGTAATCGATTTTCATTCTAGCTATAGTACAAGATCAATGTTTTAAACAAATTCTTGAAAATTTCTTTGCAATACTCCAAAGGAATTTAATACAAAACAACAAGAATTGCTAAACAATAAAGTACACAAATATTGTTTGGCGTAATTTTGTAACTTAGTTTTTAACGGTGACATTGTAGTTACCAATAATTGATCTGCTACTCCTATCTGAGACGGAACACGGTATGTAAGTAAAAGTAAGTACAACACGATGACAAAGTGAACGGGGAAAACATATTTTACCTCGCCGTCTGTCCAGGTAACCTGATATTAAGCAGCCCTAATCCACTTCCCAATACAAACATTCTCTCACATTGTTTTTTTTTCAAACTACTTGTTTCTTCACTGTGAATATTAAATATGTTTGATATAATTCCTAAAATTGAAATTAAATACTTTGCTTTATGAATTATATAAAGTTTGTTGTAATTTTTATTAAAATAGTTTTTTGGCTGAACATTTAAATATATATAATTTTTATTTTATAGTGAAAGATATTTTAAATGTAAATAAATTAGTATACGATATATATTTAAAAGAATTGTTTTTATTTCTAAAATATTTGATAGTGATAGGTTTTTTAGTCCACAAACCCAATCTGAAAAAAACACACAAACACGATAGTTTCACAATTGTTTGTTTAGGAATTGTATGAACTTTATATCAGTAGGACCTACTTCACACTTTTGCATTAAAAAACCACGTAAAATATAATTTATACATTTCACAAGACTTTGTCACTAAGACTGTAATAATTGCAACAATACATTTATGGTAAATTTTTAGACTACATAACGGCTATCTAACTCCCGTCATAATCGTTTGGAGAGATTAAAAAGTTACTTAGTGACAGGACACCCTACTTTTAACACTAATTTATGCGGAGGTATTCTAGAGGACTGCAAGAAATTCAGGAAATCTGTAGAAAAATGAACTGCCTCACCAAGATCTATCACAGTGTTTATAGAGAATGTATCTTTTAATACATTTCTGAAAGACTCAAAGTATTTACTTTGTCTTGAAATTTATTACACAGAACAATAGAGTGAGATATTTGAAAAAACGCTGCTAAAATGTAAAATAAATACCTCATTTACCTAGCAACTACATTATACTATTTAGCTATGTACACATAGTCCAAACACATTTATACGCAATTCAATTGATATGTTTTTTTTAATTATTTATTTGATCTTTATTAATACGTGAAAAATATATTAATTCATCAAGAATATCGTTTTTAGAATATAAAATCATATAAGTACATTACTGTCATAAAATGACTAAAATTAAAAACATGATATATGGTGTCAGAAATACATTTTAATTAATTATAAGCGATTAATCGTTTGAGGATAAAATAACTAATTGGGTTTCATCAAAGAGCTTAAAGCTAAACCAATGGCAGCCTGCAGTATAAAGTAGGTTAAACGTCAATTGACAGTGATAAGGTAATCCCTCTGTGTAACCGTTACATTTATCACTGCCAATGAGCAACGTGTTACCGTTTTATCTTCTTTGGGATTGTTAGAAATGAACGTTAATGCTACTAAGCTTTTTCTGTCTATCCGTTCTAGTATCTCGCACATATGCAGGAAAATCATACAGCACACTAAAAAAATCACTACTACTAATATATACGTAACACTCCGGAAATCCTCTGATTTTTTTGTTACAGAGATGACCAATGTGTTTATGTCGTTAAAAAATCATTACAGAAAATACACAATATAAAACCGTACCCAAGTGAACTACAACGTACAATTAACATTACTTATTGCAACTGCTTTTAGAATTTACTCACTTATTTCCTTGTTAAAAAGACGTGCTAATAAAAAAAGAGTACGACTAAATTAATGTAGAGATTTATTTTAATAAACTAAACTTATAATTGCTTAGATTAGTTATGTGGGGATGAAATAAAAGGATCACAAATAATACTACACAAAATTATTTTCACATGTAAGTGTTTTACATTAAAACATCTTAACAGTCAGATCCGCCTATAGATAGTAAAATTGGACTATTTGAAACAGATAACGCTCAGTCTGTATATATCGATGCTTTACTTAGATTAAGTATTATTTACGGATTTGTCTGTCTGTTTTTAGTGCGTGAAATGCTACTCCGTAAACTAGTGCGGTTAAAGATCGCCTCATTCCTTATGAAAAAACATCCACCGGTTTCACTGAACACTAGGTTGAGTTCTTAAGAACTCAATTCATTGCATAGACAATGCAAATTTCCCCCTCCTCCTGAAATTGATACTCTTGAATCTTTATAGGAACAGAAGGGATTTATGGCGAAATCAGTCAAAGTTTAGAAGAGCCCATAAATTATGTTTGCCACCAGATTTTCGAGCTAATGGTGAAAGTTAAGTCGTAATGTAAAGTAGTTTTCCAGCATCTTCCAGTTCACTCGATAAAGCCGCGAAGTAGAACCGCATAAATCTCGACCAAACCGCTGGGACTCGATACGATATGCTTGCTTGAGCGAGACGCGGCTGCTCACCTCACAGTGCCGTGCAAACAGCTTCCTGGATACTTATCTTTATAATCAACAAACATTCCAACTTTTCAACTTAAGTACACTACCTAAATAATAATTAAACTTTCATTTTTGTGAGTTGTGGCATTTTCTGAGTGTTGGCAAAGCCTATCATTCGAGGGTTTTTATTTCTGTTTCTCTGTCTACATGCCCTTCCGCACGATTCCTAGAGAAAGAACTAACCAATGGACTTTAATAATTGCATTAAGCTTCATTTTGAAATAAACTACGTCTAGTGAAGCCTGTTACGCGACATATGGTGTAGCGTATACCTACTTTGTTTATTAATAGGGATAGAAATGAATTTCAAAATAGTAGATCAAACAACCAAATATTACAGTAATAAACAATAATAAATAAATCATACATAGAGAATAAAAAACAACTACAACTATTTTTTGCTAATTCACATGAAATTTATTAATGTATATTCTATTATTAAATGTACTAATATAATTTTAATATTATAGTACAATTATTTCGATAAACAATGTAATTAATATAACACAATCTATGTAAATTTTTAAATGCTGTACTAATAGTAAGTTGCAAGAATAGTAAATTCTACAATACTTTGGTCGGTTGTAAGACACACAACCCTTCATTAGCTAAGGATCGAATTTTGATCGAACACACACACACACACACAATCACGCAAACATATGTATATATAATAAAATATCCATGTTCAACATTATATATATATATATATATATATATATATATATATATATATTTATTTATATATATTGTTGAACATGGATCTTTTCTTAGCTATTCTTAACTTTATCGCTTTAGAACACACCAATTAATACCAAAAACTCTGTATTGGTCTATCTTCTTGATTGAACAAATCTTCTGTATTTCCTTGATTTATGTAATAGGATTCCCATGCATTTTAATATCTAGCTAAGTTAGCGTGTTTTAATAGTTTTAGGTTTTCTTTTAAAATATTATGTCCAGTATTCATACAGTGGTGTGCGACTGCCGATTTTTCTTCTCTGTTGAATTTAATGTGAGAGGAATTTTCTTTATATCTTGTATGAATTTTTCTTTTTGTCTGTCTAATGTATTTTTTGTTGCAGTTATCAAATATTATTTAATATATGCCTGATTTATTGCATCTTTTGGATTTTGCAATTTATTCTTCACGTTACTTGCTGTTTTATACGTGACGTTTTTGTTTGTATGTTTTTTGAATGATGTTTGTACATCTTTTATGATAATTTTTTGAATGATAAATTTGTCCATGTAGTGCTAATCCAATTTGTGTTTGTGTTTTTAATTAATAAAAGTGTTGTATTTGAATTTTTGCCGTGTTTATTTTTAGCTTGTTTAAACATATATTCAACTAAATCCGTTTGCAACCATTAAACAATTTTGTATATACTAAAGTTTATTTTTAAAATCTTCTTGTGACAGTGGAGTGATAATCTTAGTGAGGTGCCTACATTTGGTTTGATTTTAATATGTTACATATGCATGTTTAACTTTTAGTGGCAGCAATGGAGAACCATAAACTATTTCTGAATATATTTATTCCTCTACTATAATTTATACTTCTTCTTGTAATACTTAATAATTTTTGTAGGATGATCTCAATAGTTAGCAGTTGTTTAAATGGGATAGTAAATCGCGATTAGTTTTTGTTTTTATTTCTTTAAATTTGTTATTAGTCAGCAAATTTAATTCTATCCTTAGTTTCATAAAGTTGTTCTATCATTAGGTGGGAAGGAAATGAAAAATGCCTTTTTCATTTCAGAGTAGGGTCAGAGTAAGGGCTGTCAAGCTCTACCTTTCGGTTATGTTAAGCATAAATAATTTCAGGAGGTATTTTACAGTTTGTCACAGCCTACTGACAGCTTGAGACGACCCGACGCGACGGCAGACTGTATAGAGTAAGTCGGGGTTTGTCGCATTTCCGCCCCGGGCTCCTCCATTATTCAGAGATGAACGGTACAATGTGTTGTTTACACGCCGACTCCAGTCAGCCTCATTGTTCTTTTCCTTTCATCAAGTCAGAGTCATTTAAATAAGTAAACATGTTAAAATATACCATTGTGCGTTTCTCACGTTCATTTGCCTTTCTTCAATAGTCACCTTAAGAACCAATGTGAAGCGATGAGTGAAGATGCTACATTCGTATTCTCTTATTAAAATTAAACTCGTTTGTGCCATTTCAAAATAATTTGGTACTTTACTTACACTTTTTATATAAATAAAACATTATATCTAACCATGTGATGTTATGGATTTGGAATTCGGTTTCTTTTAAAGGGTATCATTCCAGCTGCTCGCTTGGTTTTACACGTTTCTATTTAGTATTTTCCTTTCATTTGTAACATAGAGACAGTTTATTACATTTGGCGGACTCTGTCGATTAGTATTTTACATCTTAAAAACCAAGATGGGATTTTTGCTAATTTAGATACCAGTGGGGCGTAGATCGGAGGGGTTTTCGAAATAAGAATATGCCTTTATTCAGAGCGTAAGAATGCCCATGTTAAATTTCAGTAAAATCTGATGAATGGTTTACTCGTGAAAGCAAAACAAACTAAGTTTCCCATTATATAATGCTATGGTTTGAATGTCAAGACCATCAGTGAAACCTCTGTAGTGAAACAGTAATTGTAGTTGTTTTTGTTTTAATAGTTTTAATTATGTCATAAACATTCTAAAAATAATATTAAACCACAAAATTTTAACTCAATGTTACCACTGAACATAAACTTCTAACTTAAGATGAAATAAAACCAAGTGCTTTAATACTCTGAAATCATTTTACACACTAATTAAATTGATTACCATAATATGTATTAGGAGCTTCTACAAGTTGGGTTTAAGACAAAAGTAAAATATGTGTTTTGCATTCTAAGAAACGTTAATGTTTTGTGATATTATGGAATAACCTTACTGAGCAGAAAATTATTTCAACCTGACATATAAGAATTGTATTTTTGTCTCCATATTCTTTTTAAATAACATGGTAAATTTCTTATATCTCTTACTAAGAGTAAACATAAACTATGGAAATGTTTGTGATGGTATTAATTTATAGAAAGTTTGCGCATTAGATTTTTTTGTTGGTTTTCTGTGTTTTGTATTGCGTTTGAAAGGCGTTTTATAAAGTTTTAAATAAATTATATTACCATTGAAAGTTGTGGATAACTTCACTTGGTTTCTCATAACTTGATGTTGACTCTCTCGAGCTTTTTCCGCCAAAACCAATTTAGTTTATTGCCACTTACTGAAACCAAACCAAGCTTAGTTGTTAAAATAGTTAGTTCATATACTTCTATGCCATATATTGGTTTGACTCTTGAGATGCTGAAGGGAAGAGATTTGTGGTCTGATGTAATTGTCTGTATGATGTAATTGTCTGTATCCAATCACGGTAATGTATATAGCCCACTGTCTAAACCCCCGGAGCTGGTTGATCTCTTATCATAATTACTGGTGTCTATAGTATAGTAACTGCCAGTGTCTTGTAATAATCTAATGGCAGTCAATGCAAAGCCCGCTAGAGACTACACTCTCTAGAGAGGTGCTGCGGAGGATGATTGATTGTGTTGGTTACCGAACTTGATAAAGTTTACCCCTTGTATTTCTTGTATAATCTTCATAGCTGATTTCCTTTGAGGTTACAATCAGTCGGTGTTCTTTATCCTTTGATTAAGCATTTAAAATTCACACAATGTAATAAAATTTGCTATACCATTTGGTTTGAGGTCTGTGTATTGTAAAACTTTGCAACTTGCAGTTTTTTTCTTGTCACCACTATTAATTATTGGCTAATGAGATGAATGAGTATGGCTCTCCTGAGTAATCCTGAAATTGTAGGTCAATTGATCTCTTGTAAATGCATATTATGTAAATATACTTCTCTTTTGATAGTTACGTAAAATTATTAACCAGTAATCTGAATGTGTCTTATAATTATATTTGTAAACAAATCCGTACGAAGAGCTATGGATTTAATTGTCTCTTACAATTATATAGTAGAAAGACTAGTTTAACGGTGTACTCTTCCAGGGTTGAATAAATACTGAAACATGACGCATAATTATTGGGTAAAGCAATATATAAATATATATATATATATATATATATATATATATATATATATATATACACATATACATATTTACAGAATAAAATAAACAAACAAAAGTGCGTTTGGAATCTATTTGTATTAAATTTGAATCAAATTGTATTAGTTAATATCGAACTTGTTTGGAGACAAGGAAAATACATCCCTAGTAAAAAATACTTTTAATAACACTGTTATGTGAGTATTTAAAAAATACCCGTGTTTAGCAAAAACGTTCTTAGTTTATGTGTCAACCTAGAGTTTATACTGATCACAGCAAATTTGTATCTAAAAAAATAGTGAACAGATCTTAATATAGAGATTCAAACATAAGTATTAAATTTATGCACCAAAATTAGGTTCTTCTTCGTTCATTAAGCGAGTTATAGAACCTACGTTAATTTATAGCCTAGGATTCGACAGCCTATCATATATGCACTCAACCTAGTTTTTCTTGAAATCACTTCTAAACCTAGTGAAGATAGAAATTCATCATTAGACGTGTTATTATTGGTGGTGGTCATTCAGCCACCCCTATAAAGACCAGCTTTGTGACTTAAAGTGGCTACTTTTGGTCTGTTCGTTTAAAAACTTTGATGATAAACATTCATGTCTTTATTAACCTAATTATTTTCGACTTTAATACCCATAAAATCGTATTATAACCTGTACCGTTTGAAAGCCCATGCGTTTTTCTTTATATTAAGTGTTCTTTAGATTTGTCGTACACTGTACAAAACATTAGTCTACATAATTTTCATCAGCTGTTGTTTCCAACGAAATGTGTTTGCATTGTTTGTTGCTCAGATACGAACTATGAATTTTGCTGTTTACAGTATATTTCTCCTTGTTTTCGTTTCAGATCGTTGTTATGTAGTTACTAAATGTTAGAAATTATATTATTGCATGTAAATATTGTCTATGTTTTTTATAAAAAAATCTCTATTTTGACTTCCCTCTATATACGTAAATATTATGAATTGCTAAAAACACTTACAGCAGCAAAATACAGGCAGCATATTTCTGTGTTCATGGCAAAAATTTGCTACAAGAGGGCTATTATTAATGTTGTATTGCGACTAATCTAGTATAATACAAAAAGTAAGAACATGGTTATGCCAATGTGCTATATAACTATCGAAAACTAGGAAAATATTTCAAGTGTGCATTTATTTATTACAAAATATTAATATAAACAGTTCAATATTATACATTTCTATCTTCAGGACAACATTCCCTACAATGTGGCTATTACGAATTTTAAATACGTGTAATATCGTCCATACATGTCCATACTGTATTACCAACTTTGTTTTAATTTTAACTTTTTGTTTAACGTTTTTAAATTTCTAAAGTAAGAAATTGTTTTTTTCTTACTTCATAGTTATACAGTCTGAAAGCACATTTTTTGCAAAAAATGGTATAAAACACTTTATATTTAAGTTAAACATTAAAACTGAGCTCAAGTATATAACTTTAATGAGCAACAAAAAATTATGAAATAAACAATTTGGTAAACAAACAGACCAAATACGTAACCAAATATTGTTTATAACTAAGTTACCAACACACGCGATCTAGTTTTTTTGGGTTTTGCCCAATTAATATAATACATCGGGATATTTAATTCCATCTCAAATTTAGGCCTATAAATTAGAAAACCAAATTCTACCATAACTTGGTAATGTAAATGATTTGTCTTATTTTTCATAGTGTGTATGATTAAGTTTTAGCAGTAAATTGCATAATTATTTGAAAAAGAAAACCTCCTGCTCAGTAAAATTACTCATTTGAAAAATCTAATGAGATATACTTCAGACACACTCTTATGTTTCGAGAATATATCACATACATGTTATATTGTACTATACACTCTAATACGAGCCAAGTAAATTTGTTTTATAAAATAGTTAATCAGCCTGTTTCATACAAAGAGGTAATGCAAAGAAAGAATGAAATGACCTTGAAATGTCGGGTAGTCTGATGTACGACATCAGCCAATTACGCAATAGCACAGCTGAGGAGCTAGACTGGTCAACCATCTTTGCCTACGCATTTTTGACTAAAGTTTGTATAAATATTTCTGCAAGTGTACTGCCAGTGACTCAATCACCACTGCTATTTACCAAACTATGAATACCAAAATAATCTATCAATTATTCGATTAAGCCTAAGGTTTTGTGCAAATGAAATTCCAGCAATTCATCCTCCACCAAATCTACGTAGCTGAAACCACCAGGCATTACCTTGAAACCACTTGGAACTTAGTCTTATACATTCTTATCAGTAGTGTATTATTCAAGAAACAATTAATTAACTTTCAGAAAGTGAAATTACTTTCTAGTGCGTGAACGCTTATAATATACTTTGTATATCTTATATATTTACCTTTCAAACTCAGTCACAAAATGATTCTAAAAAATTTATTTTGAGGTCTGGCAACTATGTGAATCTCACACTATGTGAAATTTTATAGGCAAAACTCTCCAAACTATGACTCAATAGGCCAAGTGATTATGCATAAGATCAAAATAGGCCGTTAGAATAATTGGAAGAATTGTTCAATAATAAGAATACAACAAAATATAAATGTAGAGCAAACGTTCTCTATTTAGTCAATTTAGCATTCTGTGTAGATATACCCGAGGAATCTCGTAGAATACGTTTACTCTAAAAGAATATAACACCATGAAAATTGGTTTTGGTACTCATTCTTGATTAGAGGCAAAATTGAATACCATTTGATTAGGACGGTTTGCTTGAATATATATTTTTGTTTGAAGCCAAATCAATGGAAGATGTCATCACTGAATCATCAATGCTTTCAGAATTAAATCAAAGAATTTTGTCAGAAGCATACTGAACAATGTTTCCGTCGTGTATTGGTAACTTCATTTATGTATATAGCCTATTAATTGTAAAAATGGTATTTTTCTAGTACAAAAATATTTTGCATCGTTATTAAACATTTAGTACGTTTATATTAACATTATTTACAATATTAATAACAGATTGTCTTTATTATAAATGAAAATGACGAAAGTACTAAAAATACCGTAATAAAGGTATAATTAATTAAAGTAAAAAAAAATAATTGTATATATTTTTTTATAATACTCTGTCTGACACGTGGAGACAGTGTTATGGCGTTATGAATATTAATGGTGTATTATAATATGCCTTTAGTGACTGTTTTCAAGTTTTGGCTATTTAAAATGTTAGTTTTATCTGGAGCTATTGTATCTAATATACTGTGAACTTGGAAATGATCGCCGAAAAATGTACAAGTACACAAATACGGAGCTACCCTAAAATTTGCGGAAGACTCTAAAATGCAATGAACTTTAGCAAAGAAAAGATTAGTATGACAACGGAGGAAATCTGCAGGCTCAAGTTAGGCCATCATTTGAATAATGGTCTGAATAATACATAAGCAGAAACTGTATTTGTGTGATAACCTTTTATTTATTACCCTCTTAAGAACTTCCCCTTGAGTTATGTAATTTTAGATAGCCAAATTGACCTCAATAAATCAACAGCGCACGTTTTAATAGATTGCAAAGGGGACGCACACATAAATTGAACTCATTCTTAAATCACGTTTAGCAAACCCCTTTCTTTCTGATATTTGAGTGCTGAGGATTGTTTTTTAAGAAAACTTTTTTTAACTAAAAATGTCTTCTGGTTCTTATTGAATGAAGAGTTCAAATATATTTATGTTGTTTTTGTATGTTTATAAAATCTTTAGATGGCTTTTAAAATGATTCGTGTATAATAATTATGATCGGTGAAACTTCTGGATGGTTTTCAAAAACTCGATTTCATAATACTCAGACAACACAACCACTCCCAGGGTGTAAGTTTATGTACAGTGTCAAACAATTGACGATACTGCACATTAACATTGGACAAAAGTCTAATTTTGTTCATCAACGGCAATCCTCATTACTCAGGAACATACCTCGGGTACTTACTGTACATCTTAAATTTAAATAATATCTATATACAGGGTGCCTCGCAACCATTTGATGAAACTATACCATCATTAGGTAATAAGTAACAAATAATAAACAGTAACAACTCTTCTATCTAACTTATATTAGAAGTTATCTGTATATATGTGTGTTTGTGGAAAAAGTTATTATCTCATCAACGATATAAGTTAATTTTGTGAAAAATAGCTATTTAAAAATATATCCTTCTTTGCGTATTTGTTTAAAAATGGCGGCGGTTCAAGATAAAAAATCTGCAAGTGTAACAAAAAGATGTTAAAACAAAATTATTATTGAAAATAAAAACAGTTTTCTCAATTATGTAATGTATTTGAGCTGTTTTAGAAAAGATTCCAATAGACACTCTCACTATGTTCATGAAAATATCATCTATAAATCTCAGCCAAACAAGCGGTTGGTGTGGCTGAGATTAAAAAAAAATTCTCTTCCAGTTTACCAATAAATAAGTTTGCATAGGCAGGTGCCGTCCTAGTTTCCATTGCTGTACTATTAACTTGTAGGCAATTTTTATCTCTACATATAAAATTATTCATTGTTAGTATTATGTTAAGAAAAGTCACTATACAATTTATGCTTAGTTTTGAATTGATTGCCCTATTGTTTAAAAATGAAGTTACATAGAACTGTTTGCCCTCACTTTGTGGAATGTTGGTATATGGTGAATAGTCACTAACATAATGTCATTTTGGAGTGGTTGTGTAATTTCACTGAGTCTTTGAATCAAATGATCTGTGTTCTTGACATAAGAGTTCAAATTCTTAACAAACGGTTGTAAAAGTTCATCCACATAATTCGAAATTCGTTCAGTGGGAGATCCGTAACCGAAAATAATGGGTCTTCCTGGTGATCTTGAAGTTTTGTGAATTTTTGGTAATATGTAGAAAACTGCTATTCGTAGTGTTTTTGGAACCAATAAATTTATGGTTACCATATTGATGTCTTCTTTGGGAGATTCTTGTAACAAATATTCTCTTATTTCATCGTTGAATTTAGAAGTTGGATCTTGATCAATTGGTTTGTAAAATGTTGAGTTTTATAGTTGCTTTTCAATTTCGTATACATAATCATTAATATTTAAACTGACAATAGAATTTCCTTTATCGGCAGGCCAAATTATTATAGTCTTGTAATAATAATTATTAATTTTTAAGGAGTTTGTTTTTAGAATTTTTACGAAAGTGTTTCATCATTGAGTTATTTTCGTCTAGGTTGTCCATTAGTTTTAGATATTAAAAGCTTGAGATTGAAGTCTAATTTACGAAAAGGCTTGATGTACTGTACGCAGAAAATAAATGCGCAGAAGTTTCTTATAACAATAAAAGAAAAAGAATTCGTACAATCCTTTAATATTTCGAAAAACGTCTTATTATAGTCTTGTATAGTCTTGTCAAGGATGAAATAATCCTTCGTTTGTTTAATGTTAAATGTTCTTTTTTTATGTTGGATGTCAGTAAATGCAGGTTGAGTAAAATTTACTATTATCACGTTAAAACATTATTCGAAGGTTGGCCAACTAACAGGTAAAGTGGAGTCCATCTAATATTGATTGAAATATCAGAATTTGGAATTATAATTTTGTTAAATTAAATTGCTGTTGGAAAAAAGTGAAATTTAAGTCGTACGATTCTAGTAATTCTAGGAGCGTCTGCCACACAATTCATGTGGTTGAATTTAGTTGTCGGTGCAAAATTAAGTAGTTATTTCTCTAAAACTGAAATTTCGTAATCGGTGAGTTTATATTTCGAAAGGTTTACAACATTTGAATGTAATTTACTAATCTCACTTAAACGGAAGTTCCTTTTATAGAATTCTCAATATTTTTATCATCATGGAATAACTGTACGCTAGGTAGATGAGTTCTTAGATTTTTAGATGGATTATTCAACAAGGCAGGATCATCTTTTTAATTTGCATTATAGCAATTATTAGTATACTGTTCATACCTGTTGAGAGAAGTTTTTGGATAAGATGTTCATTTTATTATCCATAACACTTTGTAGTTCAAGGAGTAAATCATTAATTTTTACAGTAAATTAAAAAGAGTAATAAGATTTAAATACAACATTTTCAATTTTTCTGCATGTTCTGTAAAAATCTGTCTGTAGATTTGAATGCTTAATTCAGTCATATGTTTGCTAGTATTGCCAGTATGCGTAGCAAAAACTTTAACCTCGTTTTGAAGTTGTGGTGGAAAATTAAATAATGGAATTCGGGCTGTAAGCCGTGTACTGGAATTCTGTACTGTACGCAGAAAATAAATGCGCAGAAGCTTCTTATAACAATAAAAGAAAAAGACTTCGTACAATCCTTTAATATTTCGAAAAATGTTGTTCTCCAAAAGGATATAAGTATTATGTATACACACAAAGAATAAAAGTTTGTATACACCACAACAAGCAGATACTACATAAAGGAATAAGCTGGGCACTTCAAAGTCTTACTGAAAGATAACGCATGCATTGCGTTCATGTGCGCTAGACATTGTCATTGTTCCTACATATTATTACTTGCTTGCCCCATTTGCCCTTTAGAGATGTCTTATTAGTATCATAGTGTTTAATTTAATTTACCTTTAGAAAGACATGTCACAGATAGAGTTTGAATTTGAAAATTTAAAGTTACCCCATTGTACCTACATTTGAAAAGGGGAGAATGTTTTTATTTTCTAAACATTTCAAACGATGAGTTGGCGAGGGTTATACATAAATGTCTCAATCTGTAAAAAGATTTGTAAAAAAGATATCTAAACACCTAGGTTTGGAAAGTCCTTCACCTATGCATAGAGTAGCAGTACCCTGACAATTGTTTTATATACATGTTAATATTTGAAAATTCACCTATCCAACTTGTAATCAGAAAATCTCAATGAAATAAAAAATAACAAATGTGAATTTTGGCCAGATATGAAGGAAATTAATATAATAACTAAGTGGCCCCAGCTAGCCCTTCTGCTTCATAATAATAATTGTATTACATTCAGACCTGACATAGTTGCTTAAATGATGACTCTCGCTGAGTACCCAGTCGCCAATGTTGATGTTCCGACCAATCAGAAACTGATTCTAGTCCAATTTTAAACAACCGGATTTTTTGTAGATGCAACATGCAAAATAATATTAATAATCTAAGAAAATGGAATGTAGGAACGAAACACTTGAGGTTGTAGATGTCTGTAATCGTAATAAATACTCGAGATTGCAAAGTTTACATGCAAGTTTAATTGTGCAAAGCGACTTATCTATACTATTTATAAATATCACATAAAAATATGACACTTTGCTGCCAATAACAAGTAAGAATGTTCTGTGGAATACATATAAACAACGGTGAAGTAGCAAAAAAGGAATTGAAACTTAAAAGAAACAACAAAATAAAGGGCTTAAAGATCTTATTGCCATTCCTTTACGCAACAATTATACAACATTCAAAACACCACAGACCATGAAACTAGAAGAAATACTAAGATAGAATTAATAACATAGAAAACAGTGTGATGGAAACGATTACAGGAAAATTATTAATAACTAAGCTAACATAAAGAGGTAAAAATACTGAAGTCGGTAAAGAAATAATGCATGTTGAGAAATAATTCATTGCATTCAGAAAGTCACGGAAGGGCCTTACTGGTAAAATGATGTCTTTAGCGAGGGAAGAATTAGGGTGAGTGTTCTTGTTATGCCAGGGGGTACATCCCACCCATCCAACCAAATTTATTGAAAAGCTGAATGAGCTCTTTCGCCGTGCTATGGGCAAAACTTCTGGAAATAACATTATATTGAGAAAAATCTAACAAAAGAAATTTATTCAAATTTAGGAAAAAAACTTGTAATGTTAAGAAAAAAGAGAACGTTAAACATATCAACAAATCCGAATAGATATGATGCAAATAACATTGACCCAACGCATAAAAATATGGATATATAGTAAGCAAATACGTAAGGAAAACCCTGCGAAAATGGGCAATGAAAACATCATTGACTTGGAGAATTTTAAGAGAGATCATGTTACTTGTAACTGTCTTTATAAATGTCGAAGTAGAGGAGAAACTATCTTATATGATAATAAATAAACTGAAAGAATAACTGTAAGTAAAAATGATAAACCTTTGCACCACAACATTACAGCTGAAGCAGTCCAATCAACATCTCAGTATTCTTTAGTCGAAGATCTAAATGAAGGAGATACAAATACTGCACAAGTAACTACTCAGGAATGTTACATATATCTTATAAAAACTTCCTGCATGGTTTTCCAACTTAAACCACCTGTGTATCGAACTGTTTTAAGTTGTGACTTCCCTGTTAATACTCGTAAAATTTTAGACGTATTGTATAAAGCTTATGGAAATTAATTCTTAAAAAAAGAACAAAAAACGGTAATGTAATAACGGTTGCTTTGTTTTTAAGCTCTCCGACAAATTTGATCCTAAACCCCCCCTAAAAAATGAAATAAAACACACAAGAGCAAAAAATTTTCAAAACAGAATATCAGAGATATGCAAACACGTGTTGAATACTTAGAAATAACTTTGTCTGAATTTCACCTTAAAACATGTGTTTCTACTAAAAATAACTTGTTATCAATCAAACTTTAACGCTTTAATATAGTAAATTATAGTTTAATTTCAGTAAAACTTCTGGAGGAGGTGTAGTAATTATTTCAAAAGAGGGGTTGAAACAACGGGTTTTCTCAACTATTATTGACCTTGTCAAGAAAATTATTTGAATGTTGTTTAGCTAAATTTAAAGTAGAGAGTTTTATTTTTATGCTACTAGGTGTTTATAGAACAACTAAATGTAACAATAAAGAAGTTATAGATAGTAACTATCTTGATTACTTCATTGATTTTATAGAATGCCACTAATGTCTAAATCCTGTAGACAATTTCCTGACATCTGCAAAGTAGTAATGATATAGGATTTAATTTAAAAGAGTTGTAATAAAATACATTACTGATCAATTCCTTATAATTAAACAAACAAGCTTAAATTATTCTCCAGACTCAGGGATGGTAGTAAACATAAAATTAATTTTGCTGCTTTGTTTGGTTTGTTGCAGTTCTCATGAAACATCAACTAAATTTATCTCCTATTAATGAGTGACAAGATGTTTTTGTATATCTATATTATATTACAAATTTAAAACCAATCTTACTCTACGGTTATTATTTGTGTAATGTGGAAAATTACTGCTCTAGTCTTGATAAGTATATTTAATCATGTAAATATGTTTCATATTTAAGTTAAAGTAATCTCCTTTACGGTGAAGACCAACTTTGATTATGGTTTTCTTTAAAGCTATATTATATACGTTTATTGAATATTATATTTACAAAATTATTTATATTAGAGTTTCGTTATTAAATCCGCTTGGAAAATATTTGTAATTGATTGTGGCTGTGTAACGCAATAAGGATATTCCACCAACAGATTCAGAAGCTAGTCCGAAGCGCAATAGTTGTCAGTTTGAATAATTGTATGAATAATGCAAACCCAAATGGAATACATACAACACAAGCAATTGATAAACAGAGAATAATTATTAACTGAGGAATAAAACAAATTCATTTTAGTTTCTTTTCTGTGTCATGTTAATCTTTAAAACTGATGCTAAAAGAAAAGTATTAATTTATATACTATAACAAAAGAGTATAGTGCACTAATTTTTAATTTTGAAAACTGTAATTATGATATCTCTTTCACTTGATTCTTCCTTGAGAATGTGAGATTTATATATGATGAACATTTGAGATGCAATCTTTTTTACCCCTTCTGTGTGTTTTATAAAATTATAAATACATTTCAGATTACGAATTTTTGAGTTTTGTTAGTGAATATAAATAAAAAAACAACGTTAAATTTATTTATACTAAATCATGAAAAGAACGTCATTTCAATAAACGCACAGTTCTGATGTAAATGAGTATGTTTATAATTTTTTTTATGCTGATGGTAAAGGGCAGCGTATTGGCAAATTCCTTCAAGATTTTTCTTTCATCCCTCATCAGAAGTTTTTCTTATTGATCAAGTATTTCTGACGTGATCCAATACAAATACCAATCGAACTTAATGTTTTCTTATTATTTATTTCAAGACGAATCTTTCACTCTAGTAGCACGAATCTATAACGCTTGGAGGAAATCTTTTAAAATTAGAATTAGTAAAACTGTAAAGCAATGTATGTAAAATTTACAACTGTTGGTTTTTTATAGAGAGAGGATCCACCATCAGTCACTGCCAGCGCCATTATGACGTCACAAATACAACAGCCACAGGCCGGATGTCCGGTCCGAGAACTGTCAATCACGTGATGGATTGCGGTGGTATGTCTGGCCAGTACACCATAAATCTAACAAAAACTCTGTTCCTTTCAGTTCGAACTAAATCGGTTTGAATAAAGCCTTTATCTGGAATTGGTGTATGTTTTATAAAGATAGACTGGGAAAACCACTTACATATTATTTTCAATATTAAGTTTCCAAAAAAAATTATTTTAATGCATTAATTTCATAATAAATATAGTAAGAGTAAAGTTTTTGAAGGTTATTTTGTAGTAAATAAGTAAACTATTTATACACAATTCTTCAATATTGCCTCGAAATTCAGAACCTAATATACGTCTACGAAACAAACTTGCAATTGCAGCGCTACAACAACACAAATGCCACTAATGCAAAATAGTAACACAAACAGACAATAATGTTTATGGGTTGTTGGCTTCATTGTAAATTATTGTGCTGAATTCAGAGCACAGCAGAATGTCGCCAAGAGGGGGCTCGAGTCATCTTACATATTTAACGAGTAAAAACGAATTTGCAAGTATGGGTTAATGAGTGACGCAGTAACAAATTTGGATAGGGGCTACAGTCAGCACTAATTGCTGAACTTCATTCAAATTAATATTCATACCTGTTTCGTTCGTCCATAAATGCCAAATAAGAAAGTAGGGTTTTCATAAGCCAATTTTTCTACATATTGAGATTTATGTGTAAACAAATAATGTGCATAATTGTGTTTAAGTTTTTAACTACAAAAACCAATTAAGCTATTATGGGATCTTCACCAAAATTAGTTTCAGAACAAATACTAACAAAATATTTTTCTACATGACTATTCTATAAACCCTACGGTTAATTCGAAATAATTTTGTTTTAATATTAAAGATAAGTTTTAATAAAACTTGACGCAATGTTCCTTGGAACAAACTTTAACCGAGTATGGTACGTGAACAGCTTTAGAGCTGAAAGATCAAAATCCTATGGAAAATCCTTTCTATATGAAAAATTGCAAAGGTTGGGAACACCCATACAGTGACTCATTGAGTCCCGGAATCGCCATGGGGTTAGAACCACAGAAGCCAGGAAGGTCGTAGAGGAAACCCAGAGGGCGAAACCCAGTGTAATAACTAGATTATCTATTCCGGAGGTTATGTTGTTCTGAAGTTGTGCACTGTAACCCGATATGGGAAGTTTAAAATCACCAGGTTTGACGTATTACGACAAAATTCTAATTCGATCTAGTCACTGGCTGACCAAAATTTATTTACCATATAATTGCTATATTAATCATTCTTAGTTGTGACAATACCCTTGACTAAGATACAATCGCTCAAATTAAACTATTTGAATATTTTTATTGTGTAAAATATACATCCTCCGGTTGAACAGGTTAGTTATCAGTTAACTCATATGTTAACATGCTGATTTTTCTCATTGTATATTTTCGACTTTCTTTATAGGCTTGCAAAATTTTAGGCAGAAACATTCAAATGACTCTAGTGACAATTCATTTTCCCATTACAATTATTCCTCCCTTATATTTATAAAATTAATAAACTGTTTATCACTAGAGTAATATAAAAATTACTAACGGGTTGTACAGAATTAAAAATCCCCAATACTATTCCTGTAAGTTTTTGACTGCTATATAATTAAAGTACGGAAAAAAGAACTTTACCAAAAATCGCACGATGTTTATAAAAAAATAATTTTATAACAGATGGAAACGACAAGGAATATCGATAGAAATTCCTAACCAATTTAAACAAATTTCAGTAATGCTTTGCATTACAAAAAATTCGTAATTGAAATATATTCTCCATTATAAAATTGACACAATATCAGAAAATCTTAAGTTTTTGTAACACAAAAAATTGAACAACTACAACCATAATGTAATAACTCCGATATACCCTTAAATTCATATTTGGCACATTGTAATACTCAACTTTCAAAGCATGTATGGAAATTCATCCAAAATCCTCTTGCTATTATAGTTAACACCTATACCTTTTGATTGTTGAACGCAACAGCTCAATTGATTTCCCAGCAGCCTTCAAAGTGAACTTATGAAGTTATTGTTTGTCAAAGGTCTATAGCCAGCTTACCATTGTAATTCTAGTGTTGTAACGAATTGAAATGCAGTAATTAAACATGCTAAGTGAGATTATGTGGTAGTTTATGATACAACTGACTTATATTTATCAGTGCAGTTTATAAGTACGAAAACCAATGACATACATGGAATATATTCTTATATTTTGTGAATAATGTGAAATATGTACGTGAGTAATGTATTGTTGGCAACTTTGAATATGTTAGTGTTCTGTTATAAAACACACACACACACACACACACACACACACACACACACACACACCACACACACACACACACCTAAAAACTTGGAAATGATACTCAACCCGACATTACAACCAGAAAGCTTAGCAGAAGCAATGGTGGGATCGAAGGCTGCCTGGGACGCGACCAGTACTTTCGCCACGGAAGTTCTTAAGGAGCTGCGGTCCATCGAAAGAAAGAAAGCCAAAGACATGGAAGAAGTCAATTGAAGAAGTTGCTACCTTAAGAAAGAACTCCTGATCTATATCTTTTCCCAGTGAAGTAATACTTTTTTGTAATGTAGCGGCGGTTTCCGCGGGGATACAGAGGCCAGAGAAAGAGGAGGTTGTTTTGTCGGTATTGACATCTGAGTCCGACATACTCAGGCCAAACGACTGGTCCTGCAGGACACGTAAAAGTATTTTACCTCAATCTAAAACAAAACACACACACACACACACACACACACATCTTTAAAGTTATGTTTAAAGCTATTAAATGATAGAAAGCTATCTGACTATCGGCTTGAAATTATGCAAAAGGATTAATTTCTATGTAGCGATATAGAGTTCGAAGATGGTGCATGTTACTCAATAGGATTTGTCTGAACGTTAGAAACTTGTTTAAATTACTCTTTTATTTAATTGTTAAGGCAACAGGAATCCTATAGAATTAACAAACTGACAATCAAAGTGATACAATTATTTGACAAATTTACATGTGGTATAGTAACACATGTAATGAGATAACGTTGTTCTAAATCTTTCGTTGCGTTATATTCTTCACTTCCTGGTATATGTATCAGTATGTTTATAGTAAAATATATACTTTGGTGGTGGTTTATGCTCCTCTATAGGATTTAGCTGAGCCCTATCAACTAAAGTGATATCTCGAAAATGAATTGACCTATAAATTTGAAATCTATATATAAAAGGCAAAGCTCTCACTCACTTGTTAATAATTCTCCAGCTTCCTGATATCACAGAAAGTTGAAATATGGAACACTTGCCTAATGATTTAAAAAGGAAAAATAAAGAATTTTGTAGAACGATTGAAGAATCGCAGTAGGGCTTACAAGTTATATAATCTAGCGAAATAACAAGAGAAATAATCTCTTCTTGCACAATAAATAAAAAAAACATATGCATTAGTTGTTAAACTTCAAAAATAAAACACAGAAATAATAATATCATCCGAAAGGTTTTATATACATTTATTAGGTACTAGCAGTTACCCGTGTTTTCCCACGGAATTTCGTAGGCTATGCACTTGTATAAGCACATCTGGTACGAGTGAATTATATTTCAGACGCCATTGATGACTTTGTACCCATTCGTGTTTATTGTAAAAATAAAAAAATAAATCGTATAAATATTAATAAATAGTAATTAAATCACGTTCTTATTCAGTATTTCTTAACAGGAAAGTAAAGATAAAAGTCACGACAGTTGTAGTGGTGATATTCCAAAGTAAAGTCAATGAAACATCTCAACCGTTTCTTTATTTGTCTTTAAGATCGTACCAAAGTTGTAAGTGCTCTTGGAACTTAAATGGTGAGGAACGAAAGCGTTACCTTATTTGTGGGGTTTGACTTTCACTATTTACTTTAAAGTTCAAGCAGTTGGTTTTATTTAAATTTCCAAGTTGATACTCTAGAAATTACGTTTTAAAGTAACTTTATTAATAAGGATATCCTGAAAATTAAATATAGTAGGATTTTATATTGAAGATGAAAGCAATCAAATTCTGTAAAGTTTTAAATTTGAAAAAGGTCATTTAGTTTCTACTTTGCGCAGATTTTTGTTACCGTACTGAAAATAATTAATGAAAGTATTTATACAGTTATAACTACATATTTCCGTTGATGATATGATTGTATATTCTGTAAGATGAAACAAACTTCTATTTCGACGTCGTAACGTTGATAAAAAACTAGGAAACTATGGATCCAAAGCCGGAGCTCTGGAGTACTCGCGATATAGTTTCAAACTCTAAGAATCACATAATCTTACATTACATTACTTTAACAAAACACAATGATCTAACGTATATATCCATAAGCTAAAAGGTTTAAATAAAATTTGTCTGGAAATAATTATAGAAATCAAGGTATTCAGGCGCTGCTTAAAAAAGCCCATTGTACAATATAACAAACCAACGTCTGTTTTCCTGTACACACTACGTGGAAACTTTTCTAACGACTACGTTTTTGAAAATTTTGCCCACACTGTATAAAGCCATCTTTAGGCAAAAGATTTTAAACAGAAGGTGCCAATAATATGGTCCGCCTACCCTGTATCTTCACCACAAAATGTATTATTTCAACTGTTGTACGCTATATTCTTGGTTAATAAGTCGTTTCTTGATAATTTCTAAGCGTTTTCTTACCATCCTTTGGAAATTATAATGATTTTTAAAGTGGAAGTTTATTGCATGTATGGTTTTGAGACTCCCAAAAATTTGGAGAGATCCGGCCAGGTTCAGACAAAATGCCAAAGAGGTGGGCGCTGTGTAACCGGGTTTCGATTGTTATCACATTAGCTCTACGTTGGTACAATTTTACATATTGGCAGTATTATAGCCTCTTTTAGTTAGTTTAATGGATTAATTATAGTAAGTATGTTTATATACACGATTTTTAATTCCTTTGTTTTACACCGATACTCTAAAGAAAAAAAAAACCCAAAGAGTTTGAATACTTACCATTAAACACCCTCTACCCAATAATTTCACCTATTTTTCGTACACTACCCATAGCTATTTAAGAATGTTTACTAAAATGTTTAAATATAAATAATTATACGGTAATACTTAATTAGATTAAATTAATTCAAGTGAATGAGTCCTCATTCCTTCCCTTTCCAGCTCTAAGAGTTCACAGTTTGGCATTTTCTATGATATATGTATCAGTGAGGTTTTTATACATTTTAGGGAACATATTTAATTATTCTTTATCTTTATACACTTTACAAACTACTGCTCGGGGCTGTGAGTCCTCCAAAGGACGGGTGTTCCCAGAGACTTGTGACTGCTAGGGACTGACTTGTCAGATGCTACTGAAGTCGGGGCCTGCTAGAAGCTGGGAGCTCCTAAAAACGAATGCTCCTAGAGTTGGGTAGCTTTAAGACACTGAGACTTGTGAAAGCTTAGAGGCATAGTTTTGACAGAGACTGATAAGTTTCAGAGACCGGTGGCTTAAAGTGTTTCAGATATAGTGTAATATACATTTTGGGGATTTTCAGGCATCAATTGGCTCAGTGCACATAATATTAAAATAACAGTTTTGTGTACTGCGACAGAAAGCTACCTGAAATATATGACGGACGAGCAGAACGGACTTTTATTATTCTGAGTTTGTTCGAATAGAAATTACATAAAAAAATGTATGTATCTTTTGTACAATAATTATGTACAATGTATATCTACACATATTATATTATATCTAACACAACTCAAACTATGCTCTCTAGGCTTTTGGATGCGTAAAGAACCTATAACTAAATATATTACTTTTAATTGCAGAATAGATTTCATTAAAGAGAATTACGATGAATATAATCTGCAAATATAAGCTTGCAAAATGTATTTTATTCAATGTATAAATTCGTCTGATGAGTAGTTCGAGGAGTGGTTATAGATATGTAGAATGTAACTTATTAGGAAATTTTATATATAAAAAGATAAAATTGTATACGAAAGAAATAGCTATTGTAATATGTAATCCCATGGCACGTTTTAATTATACCTCTCTTACAAATAATTGGTGACTATGACCCAAAACACATCAATTTGTTATAAAAACACCCATTGATTGATCATTGATTGATCATATTAAAATTACGAGTGAACCTTTAACTTACAACCTGATTTATGGTTTATAATAAATTTAAATATACATTCAACAATCAATCCTTCTGATCTCACGTTATCCTGAAACTGTATGTAAATCTGCAGTTAATATTTATAATAAATGTGCTGATGATGTATAGGTGTTGTTTCAAGATGAATTTTAATATTTAATTAGTACGTTATAATTTTAATTTATTCCACAATGTTTTATTCCTGATTTAGATAAATAATATGACAAAATTATTCTTTTATGTGTCAAATCTAAAATACACTGAGTATACTAATAAAAAAACAAAGGAATATGTCTTATATGTTCTGCACAAAAGAAGATGAATCAAATCATCTTATACACATGAATACACGGATTGTGAAATAAAAGAAAACCCGAGATTTTATAAAAAGCATCTTGACGAGGCACGTATAGCAATGCAACACGAGGGAATAAGTTTGTCTTCCAAAAGTAGGGACGTGACAAAACCTCTGTCACTACAATCTGTTGTTTTATTTCTACGTGCCTTTACCTTATGAATTTGACAACTCCCTAAGGATAACTCACGTCTGCCTCTAGAGCATTGCTTCCATTATAAATAAAGACAGTTATCCCACAATACTGAGGTTCCCTATATAGATACAACTATGATAGTATCGCCTAAACCGTTGTCATAACAGGGTGTGACGTATAGTTTACAAGAGCGTTAAATTAAATAAATGATAGACCACAATGCATTTTAAGTTTATTTTTGTTCTAAAATGCAAGAGATGTTTTCCAAAATTAAAAATAAACAGTCTTGAAGAGAATTAAGGGATTTCAAAGTCGTATAGTCTATTAGCTGTAATTTAAGATTTTTATGCATTTCCCCCATGTAAAAAGGGCATTGCTACGATTTTTATGATGAATGTGAGTTTCAACCACTCCTAAGATGGCATCCTATAAAACATGACCATAAATAGTGACCATTGGAGGATATCCATATTTCTTGTACAACTTGTGAATCATATTATGTGTAAATTTAAAATTCAATGGGATTGGAAGTAAAATATTTTCTTGGAGAACAACGTTACGTTAGTAATTATCCTAATTAAATTACATGCTAGTCCAAATGGTACAAAGGTATGTGAAATATACTGCAGTTCACTACTTTCTAGTAGCCAGTTGTGGTTAAAATTTCATAATCCCATTCACTACATTATGTAAAAGTAAATTAATTTACTACAATGTTAAAAGCATATTTCGGTTCAGCGGACTAATCAGTGACATTGTGCTATTAAAAGCCACAGTTGCTTTATAAAGTTGAAGAGTATAAAAGCATTGTGGTGTGTGTTCTTGACATCATTGAGTTTAAATCAATAACAAAGTGCATTATAGCAGACATCACTGACGAATTTCACACGACCAAGAAATAATACAACTTTAAGCAACATTTCTACCAAGGGGAATCACAATATCAAACGGAATGCCAAACACTAAGAATTCTTTTTCTTTTAATAACTTTGCTCTTGTTCATTTGTGTTTTGAAATATGTTATTTAATATTAGTTGTTACCTGTGGTTTTCACGCATTTTTTAGAAATTGAAGTTCTTATGCTACTCAGAAAAATAATTTTTTATTTAAAATTGATGTAGTCTTATGAGATTTTTCAAACGTAGTTATGCGTACATCAGGTAGATATTTTTTAATTTGTAATGTTTAAGAGTATCATAGTTTATCCTGACTCTTATATTATGTTTTGAAAGTGTACAAGCATATCGGGTTAAAACTAATTATATTTCTAACGTTACAGCTTGAATGTTAGTTTACCTTCAGTACAGCGTCTGAAATCTGGTTACCCATGATACCGATCTAACAGTTAGTGATCCACCCCAAATGTCTAACCCTCTTGGTAAATACTTTGAGACTTATCATCCGTGCAGACAGACTGACATAGAATAAAACTGATGGGAGAGGCTTAGTTAGACGCTCAAACAATCAATAAAATAGTATTCCAAATATGTCTAAAAGTTTAGAATGTAAAAATACGCCTAATACTAGCAAATGTAAACAATAATAAAACTTTTTGCTAAGCGTTTATGTCTTACTTAATATGTATATTAGCAGAAGAAAACGGCATTAAATGTACAAATCAATTTATTTGTTTAGCCATAGTATTAGATCATGTTTGGCATACTCGTTTAGCATAAAAATTACATACGGACCAATATAGTAAAGAAATAGAAACTTTGAGGACGTAGTATTTGCAGGTCACAATGTATAGCACATTGTCTCACATGTTATTTTCTTATTTTAGTCAGCATAATTTAGCAACCAACAAATTTAAAAAAAATTAACCACAATATCTATGAACAAGTCATATGGTGATTATTCGATATTTTGGAACAAGCGATGTATGATGGTAAAGGAATAGTGCATATTCTTTCAATTAAAAATAATCGTGTTTTGAATAATCTAATTCTTACCTTAAACAATTCAAGAATATCGCCTCCCTTCATAAATCCTTGTTTGAAACAAATGTGAAATACATTAACCTTGAAAGGAAAGAATAAATCATCACTTCTGATATCCGCGTTCCATATAGAATACGATTTGTATTTATTCGTCCTATCAAAACAGCTTAATTATTGATAATTTATTTATTTATTTTCACTTCCAACGGCAAAATCCATTATACAATTTCCATATCATAATCTAAATAACTTAAACATACAAATAATAAAATGTAAAAAACTTACCAGGCTACGATTTACAATAAGAAATTAAATACATTGATATTAATATATATTTGATCTGAACTCTATGCGCAAAAATGATCACTGATTTACTAGAAAACTCCGGTTCTGACAAAATGCTCAAGCATATAATCAACTGGTCATAATAGACCAATAATATATTCAATAATTTTATAAGTTTTGTCACAACCAATCAGTTACTATACAATTTATTTAACAGCAAATGAATGTGAAACAATAAGAATAACAACAATAATAACATGATATATAACAATATATAAATAAATAATACAATAAAACAATAACTATAATATATATATATAATATAACATAACAATAATTACATGTAAGCGTAAACATTAGATAAGACAACAACTTAAATATTAACGTTAACCCCAATAAATAATCCTAAAATAATATAACAATAGTAGGTATCAGGTATCAGGTCACAGATTCACGGGTGTGTGTGTGTGTGTGTGTGTGTGTGTGTGTGTTAACTTCTGTTAGGTCAAAAAAGGCATGTTTTCATCACATATAAACATTATTGAGGTCCTTTCTGACATGAACCTCTGGTCGCCGTAAAAAAAGTCCAAGTGCGGAGCGATTTTATTTCCTAGGATTTGGACTCTGTTCATCGTGCTGTGGCATTCGTAATTTACTGCTCAGACTTCTTCTCTCGAATAAGTCCCTAGACCTAGTTCCACTGAAGCAGCGTAATCCTATGTGGCCAAGGATGGCTGGACAATCCACCAGTCCTGTTATGACCCCGTATAGGAACAGTGCATCCTGAGAGTTCCTCCTGCACTGAAGGGAGTGAAGACCCAGCAGCCCTTTTATTTCGTTTAAGGGAGACAAGCCTAAAGGGAAAACCCATTCGACACCCAACAAGCCGCAGGAATCTGTTTTGGACGTTCTCCATCTGCTTCACGAAGGGCCCACTTGGTTGGGTGTCCACACCACGCTACAGTACTCAAGGATGGGTCTGACGTTGGCACAATACAACACCTTCAAAGTCCGCAAGTCAGTCATAAATCTGGAGGTTCGACTCAACAGCCCCAGCGATCTTGAAGCCCTCAGACAAATGTCATTAACATGGTGGTGTGTTGATCTTAAATCGTGGGTAAAAAACCACCCCAAAGGTCCCTGACGTCAGCACGACGAACCAATACTTTCCCCGCCAAGTAATAGTCATGGTTAATCGGGTTCTTTATTTTGGTAATAAGTAACGACTGAACATTTGTCGATGTTTATCTTCATGCTGTTTTGCTGACACCATTCCTCGACAGCCGTCAGATCTCTCTGGAGATCCGCGCAATCACTCTGGGCTCTGATGTGATGGAAGATCTTGACATCGTCGGCAAACAGTAGGTGTTTTGTCTTCATCTTCTTGCCAATGTCGTTGATGAACAATACAAAAAGCAAAGGTCCCAGGTGTGACCCCTGAGGCACTCCTGATGCTGCAATAAACTCACGAGAAAGTGAACCGAGATACTTGGACCATCAGCCTCCGACCACACAGGTAGCTGGCGAACCATCTCAACAAGGGGCCAATCACTCCATAGGCCTCCAATTTGGCAACCAGATGCTTGTGGCTCACCCTGTCAAAGGCCTTAGAGAAATCGATATAGACAACGTCAAGCTGACTTCTATCCGCAAAAGCTCCAACGATTTCCTCTTGGATAATCACAAGGTTACTAAACCGTCGATCTTCCCGAAGTGAATCCATGCTGTTCAGGGCACAATACGTTTTTGAATAGTGGATTGATCCTGGCTAATATAAGTTTCTCAAATAGTTTTGCCAGCGCTGGTTGGATAACGATGGGCCGATAGTTGGCAACGTTCTCATGGTGTCCTGATTTGTGGATAGGAATCACATAGCCAACCTTCAACACGTCAGGGAATGTACCAGTACTTATGATTTGTTGAACATGGCGGTAAGAGGTCCACATAGCAGAACTCTGCAATATTTCAAAACCCTTGGAGGGATCATGTCTGGACCACATCCTTTTGACCCATCAAGCCCTCCCATAGCCTTAAAGACCTCATCCTCCGCAAATAGCAGACCGTTCAAGGTAAAAGGAGAGATGAGAACTGGTAGTTACGAACCTGCTCTGTAGTGTGAGAAAAAGACAGAAGAGAAGAAAGTGGCAAACGCCTCACACACCTCCTGTGGATCAGAGACAGAGTTTCCATCATACACCATAGTGGCTTGGGACGTGTCTTTCCTTCTAGAATTTCTCAAGTAGCTCCAGAAGATCCTGGGGTTAGCCGGGATACAGTCCTGTACGTATTGTACATAATTGTTGTAGCAAGTTGTAGATAATTGGCGACATTGGTCTCTAAATTCTTGAGAACTCGTTAGTAGGTACGTAAATTCAGCGTTTGTTTGTAGCGTTTGTGCAGCCTTTTCTTCTCAATGACAATATTGATTAACTCGGTAGAAAACCAGCAGGGAAATTTAGTGAAACCGATTCTCCTACTTGGTGTATGGGAAAGGATAATAGTTTTTAGTGACTTACAAAAAGCATCGAAAAGCTCATTAGTGTCTGCATCGGGAATGTTTAGATCCATTTGCAGGGACTCTGATGATAGGAGATCTTGAGAAGACGCTGTCAAGATTGCACCTAGAAAGGTCAGGCAAGTATATTTTCTTAGTAGATTGAAAAGTAATGCCAGTGTAGAGGGTTATGTCCAGGCTGGGTGATGAACATCAATTGGCACAAGGGGGAGTGTATCTTCCTTTATCTCGATGTTTGACGAGGCAAATACCAAGTCCAAAAACACCCACCCCCTATTGTTAGGCACAAAGTTATACTGGTACAAGTTTAGCAGACATGCAGTTTCTGAGAGTATGCGTGACGACGCCGTATAAAGGCTTGGGTCTTTCACGGTCCAGTCGACGAGTGGAATATTGTAATCTCCGGCTAAGATTATCTCCTGAAATTGCCCGAAGCCAGCCACCTCCTCGACTGCCCGGCAATAATCCGTGTAAACTTGGAGAGGCTTGTTTGGGGGAATGTAAACACAGTTTATAAGGAGTCTTACATTATGTGACAAATTGATGGAAACAAAGACCGTCTCCAAGCCAAGGAGCGTACCAGGCATTGCCATTCCCGAGTTAAATCTCTTGTTAACAGCAACGATCACACCTCCGCCACTCCCCTTTTGCACTGGTAAGGACGGATCTGTCCCGTCTGTAGACGTTGTATTTGTTAATCCCAGTTCTGCATCGCCTATATCAGAAAACAAATTCGTTTCCGTGAGCATAAGGATATCATACAAGCATGCTGCTAAAGAGGTTCTAAATTCATCGAGTTTGGATCTGATGCCATTCAAATTTTGGTAGTAGAGTTTTAACATCGATTTGCCGTTGGAGAATGTTAGTTTTTTGGTTCTTGATTATTTTGGGTGTACCATTGAAAATTTTATGGTTAAACCCGTTTCGCCTTTGCTTGTGCGAGTCTCTAATTCCTTTCTCAGTTTAGCCAGGTAATTGCGTTCATCATGGGTCTTGTCACCAGCCAGTGTATTTGAAATATAACAAGATATTTTAAATTAAAAGTGTGATATATTTTCAAAGTTATTTTACTATCGTTCGGTTGCACAGATCTATGTACGGACCCCTTTGCAGTGAAACATTATTTGTATATTTGGTACACGAGGTACTCTTAAGGGTATAAAGTAGCTTGTCGTGATTCAGGTTTTGTTGAAAGAGTTTACAATAAACTTATAAAAACGGATACCGTAGCCCATAAAACATTATAAAATTATGAAAGACATAATACGTTGAAATTGTAAACGTAAAAATAAACACTAAATCTCGAGATAATATCATTTACTGTTTAAAATATTGACTTAAAAAGCTTAACAAGTATAACTGCTAAAATGCGTTCGACGAGTTCCGTCATCAGCTGTTTTTAAGAAAACGGACAGGTAGAGGTTATCATAAATATTTTAGTACAAACAGTTTTTCTTAAAAACATAATTTATTTATTTTTATTGTTAGATTTTAAAACTTAATCAGGACAAATTGAGGGCTTGAAATCCTACTTTTTCTACTATATTGGTACGTTTTCATAGTTAATTTTTGAGAGTTATGTTTGTATTGTTCAAATTAAGCTAATCGAGGAAACTAAACTTTTTGACTGTTTTTATTGAAATACGATAAAATGTAATGAGAAAATGTGAGGGCGGTGTGGTGTGGTGTAGGTCAAGTGCCCACGTCAAGTTAGGGAGATCCATGTTCGAGTTCCTGTAAAAATATAAATACTCTTGTCAATAAAATGTTATCAAATCGAAGTAGTGTTTGCCATTATTAGTATTCAATAGATGTTTATTAAAATTCAACAAATATTTAATTATATGAAATTTATTTACATGAATATTTATTTTTAAACACACAAACTACTATTCACACGTTAGTGGCTGTGCAAGGTAATGTCATATTGAAAGACTTGCACATTTCTGTCGAAATGAAACAGAACAAAACTATTTTCCGTGTGTTGTATTTATTATCTATTCCAAATTGATACGTAGACTTTTAACGAAATTTTTGGAAAGGCGATGTTAAAAGGAAATAAATAATTAATATCCTTAAAACCCGACAAAATTACTATTAAAAACTAACATAAACTCAGGTATGTTAAATAGTAATGATCACGGGAATTAATAAAATAAAACTATTAGATGAACTGGATTTGTACAAAACTACATAAGAGTAATATAACACAGTACCTAACAGTGTCAGTATCCAACAGAACAGAAGCTTTGACAACAGCCCAGGACGAGAAGAAATTCCGCAACAGACGGACAGTCAGAATTGTGATCAAATGGATTCCACAAAACAGCTCCCTCAATAACAGCTGTTCGTCAATCTTCTCCATATGTTGACCTAGTTTTTACTTTTTACTGGTTAAATTATTAAAATATTTCACACTAATATTGTAGTATAACGGAATACAGATTTATCATATCGGTTTCACTCATAATCAAGCAGTTTTTTTTATCAAAGGTATATGTTCATATTCTGTTTGGAAATTATTGTATAAAATAATGGTTTTAAAGATTAATTATCAGACAGAGTAATAAACTTTAAATCAGCCCCGGCTGATCATATACATATCATTAAAGGGCGATTTCCCATCTCTCTGTGTAGTTATCAGACAGCAATATAATTATGGTTTATGTGCCACGGTTTTAAGCTAAAAAATATATTCAGAGAACAGTTATTGTTTTACAATTTTTCCCTTTTTGATTCCTTTCCATTTGGGACTTCACGAAAACAAGACCACAGCACAAAAAGATTTATAGTTTACTTATAATTCACTATTTGTAGTGAGTGCCTTTTTACATTTGAGAGTGATTTATAACAAATTAATTTGTTAATATTTTGGGATTTCTAGTAATATTTTAGTATAGGACTTGATAAACCTTTGAGAGGTTAAAAAGATAATAGCAGAGATTTGGGCAATCGCGATAGTATGATCAAACATGTTATGTATGTATTCAATATGTTCTGAAAAAATTTGTGTATCTGGTAAATGAAGACGTGTAAGAAAATGTTATAGTATGGCGGCCCTCTATAGTGTTGTATAATTGATTATTTCTTGATTATGTCATAATCATGTCATTTTGGGACACCGAACACAAGGGTCAGATAGATTTTGGTTGCAGTTCATAGGACTGGTACGTTTAAACTTACATCACTGAAACACCTAATTTATTTATTACAAGCCTCATGAACGTTCGCACAATATACCAATTCTGAAACACATGAAGCTCCTGAATTCTAAGAGCTCTCGGCCTATGGCATGTACCTGTTTTTGGGACATCTTAAAGTCAAAGACATCTCAGCGTCTAGGAGCTCCTAACCTCTGACAGTTGCCATCCTGTGGTAGCATTCAAACACTGCAAGTCACTAGTCTTCTGTAGCTTCCAACCTCTTGGAAGTTCTCGATAGCTGATAGTATTCGGAGTTTGAAATCTTCAGGAAATATTCTATTACAATTTTAGTTTAAATCAATCTTACCATGAGGTGTATATTGTAAAAATATGAAATGAAAAAATGTCTTTATTAGCGGCAAAGTTAGGACTATAAAGTCCTCTCTACCACTTAACCTCGTAAAAAATAAACTAACACATATATGCATGTATAACTAAAAATAAATATTTATTTACATTATACATTTAAAGAATCTTAGCTTTAAAAAAACAAACATCTATAATTAATCTCATAAATATTTACAATGCTATAAAAGACACAAACGTATTCATTCAACTTGCATTCAGTTGCCCTAAGTACCACATTCCAAAGCCGCCAACCGCTATACCCCCTGAGCCCCCAGCATCAAGGCCCTGACCTCCGCCCCAAAGCGAGCGCGCTTATCAATGGCTCTGATGTTTATAGGTAAAGCATTCCACAATCGACAGGCAGACACTGTAAACGACTTACTAAAGGTAGTTGTTCGATGAATTGGGACAGATAATAAGGTACGTACCCTCCTTGTACTTCGTTCACTTATTTCAGACATAAAGCGAAAGTTCTTTGAAAGATAACTGGGACAATTTGTATTTTAGAGCGAGCAACAGAATGGGTGAGTGATAGTCTCGAAGATCTTTTACTTGTTTAGAAAAAAAATTCACCCTGAGGTCTGGCTTCTTCGGTCCAATTTGCCCCAAAATTTAAATTAACCTTTATATTTACTTGTAGAATGTCTCTAATAAGTTTCTTAAATATGAGTTGAGAATTGCATCCATAATCGTGATTATGTACCGATAGAGAATGCTTAAATTTAAAAATTTGCAATAGGTAGATTATAAATATACCTGATTTACGGTTGAACTACTTAACTGTGTACTTATTTTTATCAATACAATGTTTTTTAATACGTTATGGCCCCCATATACACTCAAAAGTTTCAAACTTCTGGGGCTACACCTATTAAATATAATATACCATAAAATAATAAGTCAAATACCCGTATACTAAAATAAATATTTTATCATGTATATAAGTTAAATAATGATATAATATATTAAAACACAATTATTCTGTTTTATAATGAATTAGTGTAGTAATGATAATAACGTGACATTCACCAGTCATAAAATGAAATGAAATGTAACATGCCTTTATTAAAGGGACGGAGTTAGGGCTATCAAGCCCTCTCTACCACTCAACCTCAACATAAAAGCAACAGCTTTCAAATTAATCCATGGAGTAATTCATCTTGATATTACATTTCATGTTACTAGATGACAGCCTTAATTCAATCTACCTTTATACTGACTGTGATGGATACGATATGTTTTTATTAGAGAAATCCATTGGTTTCATAGCATTGCGCCTCTCTTTACTTGTAAATACAAACGATTTTGAATAAGTGAGACACACTATTAAGGCCGTACACGTACGTGAGATGCTGAAATGTGTAACCACAGTCCCAAGTTACATTACCAGATGCAGTGTTCTGATTATGGCCTAACTTTTACAGTCTCTTCGTGAAATAGAAGGAGATGTACTAAACTGATAGTCAGTATTATATATAAGTTGTTTGCAATACAAATTTAATATTCAACAGTTATAGTAAAGAAATACATCAAAGTATCGAGGTTTGAAGTAAATATTGAAGAAATATTGTTTAATTACAGTTTTTAATTTGAATCCGATTCAACTGTAACTTCTGTGAGTAGAATATATGGCGCAAATAATTTTTCAATGTAGTTTAAATTTAATTTGGGTAACGAATAAGATAAAATTATTTAATTTATTTTGCATTAAATTTATAATGATTTTATTAGAATTTTTTTATTTAAATTTTACAAGAAATTAAGTTTTCAGCACCATTATTATTTTGAGGAAAGAGGTATTGGATTTTAACTTATTTTATTTTAAGACCTTTATTGATAAAGACTTTGGTAGAAAAATGGTCTTGTAACCAATTAGTGGATTAAATCTAAATACTTGGGATATTGAATCAAGATTATTTTATTGAATAACAGTTTTGAATTTTGAAACTGAAATGAACTGTTGTTTGATAACAAATTTCGAAAATAGTTTTAAAGTATTCTTCTGTCTATCTGCACCAATAGTCAATACTAAATAGTTTTAAAATCTAGTAACAGAAGTGCATATGAACAAATGAGAAATGTTATTTTGAGAGGTGTTCATTGGATTACTGCATTACACTGTTTAGTTATACTTTACAAGAAGTATCACGAACTTGAACTATTTGTTAGGTAATTAAAATGATCAAACTATAATTTTTGCAAGAGAAAGAAAATAATTTTACCTAGGCTATTTGGAAATCTTTCTACAATAATTATTGTCACTTTAATATGGTATGTAGGTTATCACAATAATAATCTAATTCTCGCCTCCTCACTAATACCTAAAATAATTATTCTTATATGTTATAACGTGGCACTTTTTTAGTAACAAGTAGCGTTTGAAAACAACACGAAACTGCTGTTAGATATAGATCAGCAGGTTAGTTTTGTTCTTGTCTATAATACTTACATTGTACACAAATATAATACATCAGCTGATGTATTTAAAACCTTGTCTTTATAACGTAACCGTTAAATGAATTAATAGGATACTATTTGCAGTCATAATTTACTAATACCACTAAGATCACTAGAAATAATATAGTTCCCACTATTCTTTACGTGCTTAGAACAACCAAACATACTAATCTGTAATTAAAACGCCAACGGCTTTCACAGTAATACAGTTTACAAACTGCATTCTATCTCTGGAGTTTACAACTAACTGTCAACTACTCGAGTACTAAAGCTTAGGCAGCCAGTTATGGGATAAATAACTTCCACATCTATCGATTTTAATGCAGGACACTGCTCTATTATGTTAACTTCTATATCCCAGCTCCAGATTTTGCAACTAACTATCATCTTCTCAAGTTCTGAAGCGTAGACAATCAGTTATGGGATAATTAACATCCACAACTCTCAATTGTAATGCGAGACACTGCTCTATTATACTAAATTCTGTATCCCAGCTCTAGATTTCACAACTGACGGTCAACTACTCGAGTTCTGAAGCGTAGACAGTCAGTTATGGGAATAAATAACATCCACAACTCTCAATTGTAATGCGAGACACTGCTCTATTATACTAAATTCTGTATCCCAGCTCTAGATTTCACAACTAACGGTCAACTACTCAAGTTCTGAAGCGTAGACAGTCAGTTATGGGATAAATAACATCCACAACTCTCAATTGTAATACGAGACACTGCTCTATTATACTAACTTCTGTATCCCAGCTCTATATTTTACAACTAACTGTCAACTATTCGATTTATAAATTAAAGTCTCGATAGCATGGACATGTGCAAATGACAAGAGATAAATTTGAAGTGGAAATGACACTTATTTTAACGTTACAAATGTTTCTTTGACAGTTCAGATCAAAAATTGTTAAAAACCTTTAAACAGTATAATATCTTTAACAATATTGATAATTGTTTTTATCTGAAATAATTAAATTATTCTGTGAAGATTATATATATATATATATATATATATATATATATATATATATATATATATATATATATATATATATATATATAGCTATAGGTAAACACTCGTTCTTCGTTTACTTGGTTAACGAACAGTATAGGTAAATGTATACGTAGTAATTTATTTGTTTCTACACTGGTAAATATACAGAGAGTTGTGTAGTACCAGTTAAAGTACCAGTTAAAGTACCAGTTTGTACAGTATGCACATAAGTTATAAATCGAATAGAAAAAACATTTGAAAATTTTCATATACTGTCTGCCATATCGGTTTAATTTTATTACGTCAAAACTATATTATAATATTTTTACGCAAATACTACTAAACTGTAATTCATTAAAATTATAATTTTAGTAAAACACCAACGTTTAAAATCTTGAATAATTACTTTCATGTTGTTTGCAATACTACAGAATGTGAATTGTTACACAATATAAAACTACAAGAATTGTTATACGATATATCACACACATACTGTGTATTATGTTATAATTTAGTTTTATAATGGTGACATTTTAATAAGCAATAATTTATCTCATACACCTAGCTGCGGGGAATGCGGAATGCACAATTACAGTAAGTACAAAGTACAACACAATGGTGTAGTGAGCAGAGAACAACACATTTAATCTCGACGTCTGTTCAGGTAACCTAATATTAACAGACCTAATCCATTTCCCAATGCAAACATTCTTCAAAATTTTTTTTTCAACTACTCTTGTTTCTTCTTTGTGAGTATAAATATTCTGGAGACACATAAAACATATACAATACTCATATTGATCTGAAAATGATAAAACTTTTGATGTTTATGAAAATAAATTTATTGACTTAACAATTAATATGTTTACTTTAATATGTTAATACGTTTTTAATATAAATAGATCAATAGACATTCTTTAGATTTATTTTAATTTTATTATATCGAAAAATAAACCTTATTATTAATCAATTATAAAGATAGAATAATGAATAATTTATATTAATTATTATTATTATTTAGTTTAGCTCCATAATTCTGTTTACTGATAGACACACAGAATCGGAAAACAGAAAACAGCCGTAATGCTGTTTTTTTTTTTTTTTTTGAAGTGAAAACTTCTTTAGGCGCGTTGAGCGTTTTGGTAGAGGGTAAAATCCTCGGTTCGCGTCACCGACATGCTAAAGTGGTTTCCATGGAAACGTTAATAATCTTTGGAAAATTTGTTTATTCTATTTTAGTCACTTTGTGCTATTTATGATATATTAAACGCCTAATACTAAATCTACGCAATGTAATATGCTAATGATAATAGTATATCTATAGCTATGGAGAGCCAGACTAGCGCACGCGCAGTAGCCTGTGTACACGTATACACTAATACATCGACTATTTCTGACTGTATTATGTGCGCGTTGGACGCTTTTTGGATAAGTATAATTTTGTGAGTCACGTCAACAATACGTTATAGTAGCAGTACATCTGTAATTGTAAATGTGACGCGTTGTACATTAAGTATTAGAGTGTAGAATACATAAGTAAAGTTAAATTGACCACGTGGGAAGTTCAACTTGTGTGTACTGGATTTTGTTTATTTAAGTGAATTTTTAATTTGACTATTATTGTAATTATTTAATTGAAGGATTACTGTTTATTTATTGAATTTAAATTCATTGACTTCAGTATAAAAGTGAGTATGAAACATATTAATATTTTTATACAGATAAATGAATAATGAAAACAACGAATATATTTTTAAACATTGATATTAAGCGGAGACTTTAATATTAACTTCGCAGATAACAAAAATTTATCATTAATTGAATTTTTGAATGAAACATTAGGTTTGACTATGTCTAATGATCGAAAAGTCAGTACAACAAAGTATAAAACGACTATCGATGCTGTTTTTATACGATATTTAGATAAATTTCAATCAAACATTTTTATTTCTTATTTCAGTTACCATAAACCTATTGTATATAACATCCACAACTCTCAATTGTAATGCGAGACACTGCTCTATTATACTAAATTCTGTATCCCAGCTCTAGATTTCACAACTGACGGTCAACTACTCGAGTTCTGAAGCGTAGACAGTCAGATATGGGATAAATAACATCCACAACTCTCAATTGTAATGCGAGACAATGCTCTATTATACTAAATACTGTATCCCAGCTCTAGATTTCACAACTGACGGTCAACTACTCGAGTTCTGAAGCGTAGACAGTCAGTTATGGGGTAATTAACCTCCACAACTCTCAATTGTAATACGAGACACTGCTATATTATACTAACTTCTGTATCCCAGCTCTATATTTTACAACTAACTGTCAACTATTCGATTTATAAATTAAAGTCTCGATAGCATGGACATGTGCAAATGACAAGAGATAAATTTGAAGTGGAAATGACACTTATTTTAACGTTACAAATGTTTCTTTGACAGTTCAGATCAAAAATTGTTAAAAACCTTTAAACAGTATAATATCTTTAACAATATTGATAATTGTTTTTATCTGAAATAATTAAATTATTCTGTGAAGATTTTATATATATATATATATATATATAATATATATAAATATATATATATATATATATATATATATATATATATAACTATAGGTAAACACTCGTTCTTCGTTTACTTGGTTAACGAACCAGTATAGGTAAATGTATACGTAGTAATTTATTTGTTTCTACACTGGTAAATATACAGAGAGTAAATATACGTTTTTAATATAAATAGATCAATAGACATTCTTTAGATTTATTTTAATTTTATTATATCGAAAAATAAACCTTATTATTAATCAATTATAAAGATAGAATAATGAATAATTAATATTAATTATTATTATTATTTTACACGTAACTATTCGCTCCTTCATAGCGGAGATTTATTTTTCATACTTCCCTTATGATAATTAAACTTACCTCACAATCATAAAGTATTATACCTTAGCTTAAACGTCCTTAAGTTATTAAAAAGGGCTTTCAAAAAGAAAAAATACAATTTCCACGTTGTAGGTCTGTAGTACAAGAATAACTAATGTAACAAATTAGTGTATATAAGAATTAATCCCTAATAGGGCAGTATTTTAATGATTAAAGTGTCTTTGAGTTGAGTTCCGCTAACCTGTACTCCACAGTTCTTTTAACTGTTAAAAATGTCATTATCATTTTTTTGAGAAATATTTAATCTGAAATAACACCTAGCGGTTCTCCTAATTTATAATTTATTTATTTTAGAGACAGCAGAAACACATTTGTCTTAAAAAAACAAAAATGTTTGGAATAAATGAGTTAAGCTAACAAACTCAACCGAGGTACCTCAAAAAGGCTATTTATTTTTAAATTTAATTAAATCTATAAATAATGTGAGTGTTTAAATGGCAAATAAAATTAAGAAAGTTGCTGGAACGTTTCCAACGCATTTATTATTGGAGTACGTTTATGAACATATGTACCCATCATAAAAAAGCTTCTGCATGTATGGTTTGAAATTTTTTACAACGTTTTTTATTGTATATGTAGCAGGTACTGTTCAAAGATAAGGTAAATGTTAAAAATTATTTTTATTTAATTTCAGGAAACTTTTTATTGACCATTAATCAGTATTGTGTTAAGATTTCTGCATCGCGTCTTTTTTTATGAACTACAAACAGCAGTAAAAATGCAAGCATCCTGGAAATATCTCAAATATAAATAAACAACTATTTATCTTAAAAAGTGCTTTCTCAGAAATAGTGATGAAAGAAAAGAGTAAAAACGTGATTGCTATTCGAACTGTCCTAGTCCATATTCATAATTGTCTCCTCCTTTTCTATATTCTGCCCTATTTTTCTTTTGCCTCAATTTCATTCTTCCTTCCTTATTAGTTCTCTCTTGTTCTCTGCAAAATGTTGCTATTCTCATCGTCTCATGATTAAATGAAATTACTGCATATATGGCATCAACAACTAATGCATCATAGCCTGAAAAAATTGTTTTAGAACATATACTCCGTATTAAATAATTCCGACTTTCGCGTTTTCATTATAGCCATTAACGCATCTCTTGTCAACAGAAAGAGTTTTGAAGAGTTGTTTTATTTCAAATTTAAACCAAATATGAAGGTTATATTATATTAATATGTATGTGTGTAAAAATATTTATACACAATGTAATTCCAAGGTTTTGTTTAGATTACATTTATACTATTATTTGATAAAGTTATAATTTATATCTTTTTTATTTTTAAATTTTATTACTTCGATGCTTTCGAGAAATCAATAAAATAGATAAATTAATATTGTATAAGATATATGTTGTTATTATTAATTTTAGATTCAAATCACTAGTAGAGTTTCATCAAAGAACTTAAGCTAAACCAATGGCAGCCTGCTGTATAAAGTGGGTTAAACGTCAATTGACAGTGATAAGGTAATCCCTCTGTGTAACCGTTACATTTATCACTGCCAATGAGCAACGTGTTACCGTTTTATCTTCATTGGAATTGTTAGAAATAAACGTTAATGCTACTCAGCTTTTTCCGTTTCTCCGCACTAGTACTTCGCACTTATGCAGGGAAACAATATACTAATACCAAAATATATACCAAATCAATTTTGAAACATTCCAGAACTAATCTGACTCTTTTCGTTACAGAAAACGAATATTGATGACCCATGTGTTTCGTGTCCTTTATGCACAATACGCATAACTTTATAACAATTAATTATTTATTTTAAGTCAGAAAAATGTGTGGTTAAATATAGAAAAATATGAATTTCTTAATGTTGTGGGTAATTAAAAATATAAAATGTTAACTGCTGAGACTAATTACCTATAATTTACAGAGTCAATTAGATAAGGTAGGGATGAGCCACACCACGTAGATCCTTGTTAATCTTCCAAAGTGTGGGTGGCCTTGGGATCATAGTGGGTGTAAATATCCTGCACCTTTCACAAGGAGCGGTTTCCCCTCACTAAACTACTGCTCACAAGCGTGAGGTCCACTGTGGATGAGGCTTCTCCTTTATATATATATATATATATATATATATATATATATATATATATATATATATATATGTATATATTATGTATATATTATATATAATACACACACATATATATACATATATAATATATATATACATATATAATACATATATATATATGTATTATGTATATGTATTATTATATATGTATCAAGATGGCGGACATTCATAGATAATAGGAAAATGGTTATATACGTGAATGTCGGAACTTATTTGTTTGATAAAGCCAATCCCTTAAAACTATCCATGTCAAATATTCGTGAAAAGACGAAATTGCAATAAGAATAAAGTTCGAATTATTTTGGATGCCCGCAGCACAATAGGTACGAGTCACTGAAACTTCCTCGTCTTATTTTGAATACATAATTATCATTCATCATTAACTAAGTTCGTCTTCGTAATATGACTAACGATTCCCGCCCATTTAATGTTAGGAATCACACCGCAATATAATAACCTTTAGAATTTGATATTTGTTGTTTTATCTACTTCATATCAGTCAGACTTCGCATTAAGGCTTCAAAGCCTAGTCCCATGAAGCCAAAATCTAATATAATTTCTTAATGCGTAGAGCCAGATACCACTTAATAGTTATACTCTCCTTACACCTAGTGAATGTTTCAAAGTCCACTGTATTGTTAGTTGCTCCAAGGAATACACGCTATGGTTGCTCTCTTCTTAGTAGTAGGAGCATTTCTAAAGTGCACACTAAGAACTTTTATAAGAGATTCCCAAATAAATGTATCACTAAGAGTGGTCACAGTTTATGTTTTCTTCTCTGTCAAGATGACTGATCGATGATTCTTATCGTCGAACGAGTTATGATAAAGACTAGTTCTAGTCTACTTACTCGTATAGTATCTTGTGCCCTCTTGTTGGTCAACGCGGCTTTCATTTTATTTCCTAATACTCCCTATGTCATTATTCAATGTAATTAAAATATGATTGGATATTTCACACATACTCTATTAAGTGTTGTTTGATAGCATGAAATCAGGTTAGAAAACATGTGGTAGAATAGTAAAAGCCTACCTGCTCTAAGCGTTGTGTCCGAAAATAAAAAATATTATTTTGTATACAATAACAACCATCCCTCTGCTATAGCAACCCTCTCCCCCATTTAACAATCGATTGAGGATGAGAATTCTTTATAACCTCAGTTCTTTAATAACTGAGGTTTTCAATGCTACCGTTTATGGTTATAGTGCTGGAGCGTGATTCCAAACGCTAAAAATCATGTCCTAATTATACTTTGTTTCAAATGTGTTAGATAAAACGCTAAAGTTTTGGAAAGTATTTAATACGGATAGTTTATATCCTAGTATAGTATATAGAAGTCTAATTCAACCACAAGGTATAGTGCAATAACTATATGGAGACTATATATAAATTAAATCAAGTGTAGTTTTGATGATGGTTTTTCTAAAGCTTTATTCACAAAGCTTAAACGGTTTTTGGTTACATTATGGGTTGTAATCAAAAGAGTTTAAAGAAAACATATTCTCTTTTCACTATTACTACTAAACTTCATATATCATCAAAATATCATACAATCCCATTGACCAATACCGAAACTAAACTATTACATGACTAAACTCTGAGTTTATCCTTATTGCATCTCATCAGCCAAGAATAGGTAGAGTAGACGAATTATTTTGCTTTGCAAATTAATACAAATAGTGGGAAACAAAATAGTATTATTTGTGTCATATCCTATAACAATGAAATTATATCCTATCTCAATACCGATAGAAGTGGTAGCTCCTGGGGTAGTTATATCGAAGAAGAAGTAGCAGAAATATTTTCCAATACTTTTGCTTGAAAGAACTGCATTTAGATATCTTATGTTTTAACTTTTAATGAAATAATGTTTCAAAAATTTTTATTATTATTAATAAGAGTTTCAGGCAAATTTATATATTTTATATGATTGAATAAAAAATACAAAATATGAATAATAATGTAATTATAAGACATTAAGATTTTCTTTTAGGGGTCTATATTGTTATGGCTCCATTGAAATTCTCCTGAATAATAACTTACATAATAGAAGCTAATTTTATGTTACAAAAGAAAAATTTGTGTAGTTTCATGATTATTTACATGTTTTATGAGTGAATATTTAACAGAAGAGTTTGCGTTTCGTAGATCTAGAATTTCTAAAGTCTAAATCAGTCTTTGTCTAAAATAGGTATTTGAAAATTGCTGTTTGCATCTTTCTAAAGAGAGATAAATGGAAAATTTAGAAGAAAGTTTCCAATATGCTGCCCTTTACCTTCAACATAAAATATAATGATAAACAGAGTCATTTGCATCAGAGGCGTGCGTTTATCAAACTTTCTTTGTTTTCATGGCTCGGTATAAATACATTTTAGACCCTGCTTTTACATTTACATTTGCATAACAACACCCAGCAACAAGTAATATTAAGTTTATTTATAATTTTCATACAGCACAAACAATGTGTAAAAAAGTGGCCATTTTTGTCACAAATGTGCTCTAAATCGTAGGGAAATCTCAAACCTTCAATAAGATAATAAATTGAGAGAGATATTATTATAGTTTGCAGAACTAAAAATTTAGTGCACTATACGCGGTGTACGATTTTATATTAATGAAGACTGTTTTACCTTTAGATTTCAAATATTACGTTGTTACAGGAAAGGAAAAAACTAAAATGAATTTGTTTCATCCCTAAATTAATAATTATTCTCTGCTTATACGAGTACATTGCTTGTGTAATATGTATTCTATTTGGGTTTGCATTATTCATACAATTATCCAAACTGGAGACTATTGCGCTTAGGGCTAGCCTCTGAGTTTGTTGGTGGATTATCCTTGCTGTCTTATACGAAGTGAGTCGCAATCAATTTTCATAGTTTATGCTTACAGACATTTGAAACATATTCACCGTAAAAAGAGTATAACGAGTAAATATATTTTGTAGACCATAGGGGAAGGTTTCCACATATTATTTTTCATGAGAATTACAACAAAATAAACAGAGCAGTAAATCTCTTTTTAGGTTTAACTATTCCATGTACCACCTTTCCAAAACGGATGATAATTGAAGTTTAGTTATTAATAAAGAATTGATCAATATTGCATTTATAATGCGACTATACCTAGTGAGCGCTTGTATGATTATTAATTCCCAAATTCATGTACAAAACTAACAGAAAAGTTTACACTATTGCTTCACTAATTAATGTGTTAGAATTTTGTATAAAAAAAAACTACTATAATTTTTCTTAAGAAAATTAAAACAGTTAATAAATTTAATTTTTTAGCTTTTTTCCCCCCCCCCACCCCCCCCCCCCCCCACCCCCCCCCCCCCCCACCCCCCCCCCCCCCCACCCCCCCCCCCCCCCACCCCCCCCCCCCCCCACCCCCCCCATCTTTTTTGAAATAGTTATTGTAAAAATAATGGTTTAAACCCATTTTACAGACAGCAATAAACTTTAAATCAGCGTGGGCGATCATATCTATCATTAAGGGGGCGATTTTTTCCCTCTCCTGTTATTTATCAGACAGAATATAATTTATGGTTTTGTCCTGGGTTTTAAGCAAAAAAATTTCAAGAACAATTATTGTTTTAAAATTTTTTTCCCTTTTTTGATTCCTTCCCATTTGGGGACTTCACGAAAAAAAACAACAGCACAAAAAGATTTATATTTTAACTTAAAATTTCCAAAAATTTTTATGAGTCCTTTTTAAGGGAGGATGATTTATAAAAAAAATATTTTTTAATTTTTGGGATTTCTAGTAATATTTTATATGGGACTTGATAAAACTTTGGGGGGTTTAAAAAAGAAAATAGCAGAGTTTTGGGGAAATCGCGATAGTATGATCAAACCTTTTATTTTTATTAAATATGTTCAAAACATTGTAAGCAAATTAATTCAAAGTAAATGAAACTGTAAAAAAAATTTTAAGTTGGCGCCCTCAAAGATTGTCAAATTGATTATTTTTTGAGTAGTCATTTTGAAGAATACGACTTTTGGGACACCAAAAAAGGTCGGGGAATTTTTGGTTGCGGGCATGGGACTGGACGCTTGCAAATGAAACCCTTATTTATTTATTACAACCTAAAAAAACGTCCACAATAAAAATTCTGAAACACAAAGCTCCTGAATTCTAAAGCTCTCGGCCTATTGATGTACCTGTTTTAGGACACTTAAACTCAAAGCGTCTCAGCGCCAAGCTCCTAACCGACATTCCATCCTGGGTAGCATCAAACACTCAATCACTAGTCTTTCTGACTTCCCAAAACCCTTGGAATTCTCGAACTGATATTTTTCGGGTTTGAAATCTTCGGGAAATATTCTTTTACAATTTTAGTTTAATCAATTTTACCAGAGGTGTATTTTGTAAAAAAGAAAGAAAAAATGTCTTTTTTAGCGGCAAAGTTGGGACTATAAATCCCCTCCCCACTAACCTCGTAAAAAATAAACAAACACATATATCATGTATCTAAAAATAAATATTTATTTACATTATACTTTTAAAGAATTTTAGCTTTAAAAAACAAACTCATAATTAATCCAAAAATATTTACAAATAAAAGACACAAACTTTCATTCAACTTGCTTTCAGTTCCCTAAGTACCACATTCCAAACCGCCAACCGCTATACCCCCTGACCCCCCAGCATCAGGCCCTACCCCCCCCCCAAAGCAGCGCGTTTTATCAATGCCCAATGTTTATGTAAAGCATTCCAAAACGCGGCGAAAACTTAAACGACTTCTAAAGGTATTTTTCGATGATTGGGACAGATAATAAGGTATGAACCCTCCTTGTACTTCGTTCACTTTTTTTCAGACATAAATCGAAAGTTCTTTGAAAGATAACGGGGACAATTTGTTTTTTAAGGACAACAAAAAGGTTGATTACTTGTTTAAAAAAAAAATCACTCTGAGTCGGCTTTTTTGGGTTTTCGATTTCCCCCAAATTTTTTAAATTAAATCTTTATTTTACTTAGAATTTTCTTAAAAAGTTTTTTTAAAATTATTAAAATTGCATCCATAATCGTGATTATTACCGATAGAGAATGCAAAATTTGAAAATTTCAATAGGTATTTTAATAAACAACTATTTACGGTTGAACTTTTAACTTTTAAAATTTTTTTTTATCAATACAATGTTTTTTTAATACATAGGGCCCCCATAAACACTAAAAATTTTTCAAACTTCGGGGGCCATCTTTAAATATAATATACCATAAATTTTAAAAAGTCAAATACCCAAAACTAAAAAAAATTTTTTTCATGTAATAAGTTAAAAAAGAAAATATTTAAAACAAAAAATTTTGTTTTATAAATAATTATGTATAAGATAATAACTAATTCCCCAGTCATAAAATAAATAAATGTAACAGCCTTTATTAAAGGGAGGGATTAGGGCTATCAAGCCCTCCTACCCCAAACCTCAACATAAAAGAAACGCTTTAAAATTTAAATCCTGGATAATTCACTGATTTTAATTTTCATTTTTCTAATGACAGCCTTAAAAATCCCCCTTTTACGGGCTGTGATGGATACGATATGTTTTTTATTAGAGAAATCCATTTTTTTATACATTGCCCCCTTTTTACTTGAAATAAAAAACATTTTAAATAATGAACCACTTTTAAGGGCCGAACGACGTGAGATGCAAATGTGTAACCAAGTCCCAATTTACATTACCAACAGTTTCTGATATGGCCTAACTTTACAGCCTTTTTCGTGAAATAGAAGGAGATGTACAAACAACATTTTATATATAATTTTTTGCAAAAAAATTTTAATATTCAACATTATAGAAAGAAATACATCAAATATCGATTTTGAAGAAAATATTGAAAAAATTTATTGTTTTAATACATTTTTTTAATTTAACCCCGTTAAACTGTAACTTTGTGAGTAAATAATCGCAAAATTTTTAAATGTATTTTAAAAAATTTAATTTGGGTAACGAAAAGATAAAATTATTTAATTTTTTTTTGCATTAAATTTATAATATTTTTAAATTTTTTTTATTTAAATTTTAAAAAAAATTTTCACCCATTATTATTTTGAGGAAAGAGTTTTGGAAATTTAAAATTATTTTATTTTAGACCTTTATTGAAAAAGACTTTGGTAAAAAAGGTCTTGTAACCTTATGGATTAAATCTAAATACTTGGGATATTGAAAAAGATATTTTTTGAATAACATTTTAATTTTTGAAACTAAAAATGAACTGTTGTTGATAACAAATTTTGAAAATATTTTTAAAGTATTCCTGTCTATTTGAAACCAATATCATACTAAATATTAAAAAAACTATAACAAAAAGGCATAGAAAAAATAGAAATGAATTTTAAAGGGTTTTTTTGGATTACGCATTAAAAGTTTATTATACTTTACAAAAGTATCACAACTTGACTATTTTTTTTGGTAATTAAAATGATCAAACTAAAATTTTTTTTGCAAGAGAAAAAAAAATAATTTTACCTAGGCTATTGGAAATTTTTCCTACAAAATTATTGTCATAATGGGAGTATTTAAAACACAATAAAAATCTAATTCTGCCTCTCACAAATACCAAAAAAAATTATTTTTATATTTTATAACGTGGAA